>NC_089586.1:93525773-94125773 GCF_019320115.1 Miscanthus floridulus
CTACGGCAAGCTGCTGGTCCTCCACGCATGCAAGGAAGGCGACCAAATCCACCCGCCTCCTGCTCCCCTTCCGTCTACCACACCTCGCCCTACCTATAAAACTCTAAGCTGCACCCCTTCTTCTCCCTTTCCTCTATCTGCGCTCACGCTCACCAGCCACCGCCGTGATTCCTCATTCCGGGGCCCCAAATCATGACTCCGACGTGTACCAAAACTTTGCCTTGTCCCCCCACCCCCATAGGTACCATTAATTCTTGGTTTTGGTCATGGATTGCTCAGTTTTTCCTCACCCGCCCCCTCTCTCCCTCTCCAGCCGCCGCTGCTGTCGACCCGTGCCGTCGGAGACCTCCTAGACGCCGCAACCACCTCGATCCGACTCGCGGTGAGCTCCCAAACCTCCTCGTCCCCTTCTTGTCTCGGTTAGTGCCCTAGAACGCTGTATCAGCAAGCTTTCGGGTCGTCAGCCATGGCACCGCCATGGGACCGCTGCTCTGACGTGATCCCCATCCTAGTCTCGCCTTCCGTTGAGTTTGCAAGACCCCACGCTATGCATCTGTGCCCTTGGCTTATCTCAAGATGGCCGAAATCATCCTCCCGACGTCCGCCGTCGTGCTACCTCGCCGCCGGCCATGGAGAGCTCGCTGGAGCCGCCTGTGTTGCCGCTGGAGGTTGACCCGTACACGCCTGTGCCGCCCGATTCGCGATGAACGTTCAGGATTAGATGACACCGGTTGGATCATAACCGGTCCACCACAAGCCGTGGACTCGGCCCACGGTGCCATGTCAGCACCCATGTCACCGGTCCACCGCGCACGCATGGTGCACCGCACTAGTCCCCGCGCGCCATGTGTCGGTCAAGTCAGCCGATGTGGTCAACCAGTCAAGCCGTACATATTTTTGCAGAAAAGCCCTTATATTTTTCGTGAATCAACCTGCAGTTCGTAGCAGTTCAAAATAAATAAAAATCAGCCCTGCTTTTATTCGTTTAGGACCCTGTAGTTTCTAGAAATAGTGCGCGCAGTCCAAAATCCATGTAAATTCAGATTTTTAATTGTTTTAATTCAAAAATGAGTTCGAGTTATTTACAAAATGCCACTGAACCTTATTTCGTGCATAACTTTTACGTTTTAAGTCCGATTTGACCCGATCGAATTGCGTTAGTACCGTATTTACGTTTTCTACGTGTTTATACTACTGTTAGGCATGTTTTCAATATTTGAAATTCATGGGTAGATTTAATCTATTATTTAACTAAAGTAAAACTTGTTTAAATCATAACTTATTCATTTTAACTCTAAAATAGTCCATTCAAGTTGTGATAGATTCACAACGATGAGATCTACGTATTAGTAATAGTGTTTACTATATTACTATTTTAGAAAAAAAATCATGGTTTAAATCATATCTTGATTAATGATTATGCAACTGGATTTTATAAATAAAATATGATTTGTTTTACATTAGTTTTTTTAATTCAAATCTAAAATTGACTTAATTTAATCTATATTATTTATAAAATATCTTTTATATATGAATTCATATAGTTAACATAAATAAAGCCTATAGTTTTCTTTTTCACGTATAAAGCGAATCTCTCGGTAGTTGTATCTTTTCAACCGTAGCTCCGATTAGTGTGCCTCTCGCGACTGTGTGTTCATAGCGATGCGTAGAATCATATTTCAAACTCTTTTACTTATTTTTCTATGATTGGTGTATTGTTCTGATATAGATGCAATTGTATGCTATGCATGTATGTGTATGGATGTTTGTGTGGTGTTCTACGATTACGTCCAGTTGGTGAGATATACGTGGTGATCTAGAAGAAAAAGAAGGACGTTGAAGAATAAAGCTTACCAAAGGATCGGTGTGTAAGGCAAGTATAGCATGGGACCATCCTTGTTACCTATTCACCTTTAATCACTTAATTCATATTGCATGTGTCTACCTTGTTGCCAATAAGGATATCCTAGATATTTGATATCTTGTACCTTGATACCTTTGGGATATTGCATTGGGTAGGTTTTTGCTAGTGCTTAATCAAAACCATGATCTTGTAACTTGACTAATGGTATATTCAATAAACATTAAAACATGACTTTTTAGTAACATGGAAACAGGGGGCTGGAGTGTTTAGCTACTTTCTAAATGCTTCAGATTGCTCTCCCTAAAGACTTATCTGTAAGCGATCATCCGAGACTTATAGTACAACTATGAGGGCTATATGGCTCTAGCTTTAGCTCAGTATGAGGACCTTTTCTAGCTTGTTAGTGGTTACCTTTATGGCGCAAGAGGGGCTCCGACAGGTATGATCTTGGCCTGCCAAGTGGGTGCACTTGTTAGTCACTCCTTGGAGGGGAGTTTATGCTTATTGATGGGGAAACCTTAGCGGCCCTAACTTGTTAGATGAACCTTTGAAAGGCTTCATAGTGAACCCTGCTGACCTTCCTTGGAAGTGGGTCAAGAGGTTAGCTACCTCGGACGAAAGGGTAAATTATGACTCACAGTGAAAGTGTACAACCTCTGTAGAGTGTAAAACTGTTATAACAGCCGTGCTCACAGAGATGAGCGGCCTTGGACCCTTATGGAATAGAGATGATCACTACTGGTTAATTGTACTAATAATTAATTGTTTATGCTATTCATTATTCATGTTTACCTGATCATGTGTTTATGGGAATAATAAATTCTTTGTCACTCAATTGCTTAAAAAGATGACCTATTAAAGCTAATCGCAGTAAACTAGTGTCAGCCTTTTGAGCCTCATGAATCCCATGTTATGTTGCTGAGTACGACATGTACTTACGCTTCCTTTACTTTCTATACTTTGGATAAAAATCTCGGATGGGTACCAGATTGCTAGTCTAGAGGAATTAGGCTTGTGGTCAACCAGTCAGTCGTCCCTGTGGATTTGGAGTCTTCGCCTGAAGATCGGAGCCAACTTTCCGCTATCTATACTCTAAGGTTATATTCCTTTTACTAATACGTTATGTAATAAGTATTGTCTCTTGATATTACCCTTATTTGTGGCTATATGTGAGATTTGACTTCCTGGGCTCACATATAGTGTGTATCTGGTTTTGTCTTTAAAACCAGGTGCTACACTCAAGGAGCTGCTTCCCTTGGTCGGTCGGGATGCACTTCATGAGTACTCCCGATGAACTTTGCTTGTAAAGTTCGTCACCGATGGCGACGGATGTCTTGACACGTCGAGTGATTCATCACGCTTTAGTCCTTTTTGATGGGAGAGCCACCTCAAGGAGGTAGGCGAGTAGTGGTGCTCTCTAGTCAGCCTAATCGAGTGCCACCATGGCAACATCGGTGGGCGACGTCATCATGGAGGCACCAAGGTTGGAGCCCCCGAGCACTTGGTCAGGGTCAGGGCACATCGGGAGGTTGGAGCCCCTGAGTGCCAGATTGGTGTCGGAGCATGTCTGGATCAGATCCTCCAGAACACGGGCAAACAGGTCATGGAGATCATTGATGAGGACCTCATCTAGAGATGGAACCCGCCTGGCAGCCAATTTTACGAGGAAATCGGCGACATCGTTGTCCTTTCGAGGGACATGATGCAGTTCGATCCCTCAGAACTTGTCCTTGAGCTTGTGCACCTCCTGGCAGTATGCTACCATGAGAGGGCTCTTGCAGGAGGACTCGCTCATGACTTGGTCGATGACCAACACCGAGTCGCTGTCAACGTACAGCCATGTAGCGCCAAGCTCGACGGTGATGCGCAGTCCGTTGATGAGGGCCTCATACTCCACGGCGTTGTTTAAGTCCAAAAAATGAAGGCAGATCGTGTAGCGGAGCCTGCTCCCATCTGGGGAGATTAGAACCACTCTATCCCCCGAGCCAAGCGCCATAAGCAACCCATCGAAGTACATTATCCAGTACTCATGGGTGACGTCCGGGGTCAGGAGCTGGACTTTCGTCCATTCGGTGATGAAGTCGATGAGAGCCTAAGACTTGATAGCAGTGCGAGGGACATACTTGATGTCATGACCCATGAGCTCGAGAGCCCACTTGGAGATTTGTCCCGTAGCATCGCGGTTGCAGATGATGTCTCCTAGCGGGCACGAGGTAACGACTATGTCCTAATGGTCGGTGAAGTAGTGCAGGAGCTTCTAGGTCGCCATCAGCACTGCGTATAGAAGCTTCTGCACCTAGGGGTATCGAGCCTTGGCGTCGGTGAGTACCTCACCAACAAAATATACTGGTCGTTGAACCTTCAAGGGGTGTCTCGGCTCCTTCCTTTTGACGATGAGGGCGGCGCTCACAACATGGTTGTTTGCCGTGATGTAGAGGAGGGATTCTCCCTGTTCGGGGGCAACAAGAACTGGGGCCGATGTTAGTGATGCTTTGAGGCTTTCCAAAGCTTGCTGTGCCTTCTCTGTCTAGATGAATGCATCTGTCTTCTTGAGAAGTTTATAGAGAGGCATCCCCCGTTCCCCTAGTCGGGAGATGAACCGGCTTAGGGCGGCCAAATAGCCGATGAGCCTCTGTATGCCCTTGAAGTTGTGTATAGGGCCCATGTTGGAGATGGCCATGATTTTTTTGAGGTTGGCTTTGATGCCGTGCTCAGACATAATGTATCCAAGGAGCTTCCCCTTCGGAACTCCAAAAACACATTTTTCGGGATTCAATTTGATATTAAACCTTCGGAGGTTTGTGAATGTTGCTACCAAATTTATGATCAGGTCGCTAGCTTGAGCCATTTTCACCACTACGTCATCTACATAGACAGCGATTGTTGGTTTCAGCTGCTTGTCTTGGTTAGGCTGGCCTGGCGGGTCGATTTGGTTGATGAAGCATCGCTGCATGCTCCATTGATAGGTGGCACCGATGTTCTTCAGACTGAAAGGCATGGTTACGTAGTAGTACGAACCATACGGGGTGATGAATGAAGTCGTGAGCTAGTCAGACTCTTTCATCATGATCTGGTGGTAGCCTAAGTAGGCATCTAGAAAGGCGGGGATTCTGTATCCTAAGGTGGAGTCGACTATCTAGTCTATATATGGCAAAGGAAAATGGTCCTTTGGACATGCCTTGTCGAGGCCAATATAATCAACACACATTCTCCATTTCTCGGTCTTCTTTTTCACAAGAACAGGATTAGCTAGCCAGTCAGAATGGTATACCTCTTTGATGAACCAGGCTGCTAGGAGTTTGGTGATCTCCTCGTCTATGGCCCTATGCCTCTCGTCGTCAAAGTGACACAAGCATTGCTTGGTGGGCTTCGAGCCTGGGATGAGGCATAATGCATGCTCGGTGACCTCCCTTGGTATGCCTAGCATGTTAGAAGGTTTCCACGCGAAGACATCGCAATTGGCACGTAGAAAGTCGGTGAGCTCGCTTTCCTATTTGGCTAGGAGCCTGGTCCCAATCCGCACCATCTTGGTTGGGTTGGCGGGGTCAATCCCCACCGCCTTGGTTTCCTTAGTTAGGTGGAAGGCACTAGAGGAGGTCGGCTCATTGTAGTCTAGGACTGCTGGAGTCGACAAATTCCTGAGCTTCAGAAGCTCGATGGAGTTGATGATGGCCGTGGCAAGCTCGTAATGCTCACTATCGCACGTGTAGGAGTGCGAAAAGGTGCTACCCATGGTGATGGCGCCATTTAGTCCTGTCATCTTTAATTTGAGGTAGGTATAGTTGGGGATCGCTATGAACTTGGTGTAGCATGGCCGCCCCAAGATGGCGTGGTAGGATCCTAGAAAGAACACCACCTCGAAGGTGAGGATCTTCGAGTGGAAGTTGGCTCGGTCGCCAAACATGATGGGCAGGTCGATCTACCCAAGTGGGTACGCCTGCGTCCCTGGGATCACGCCATGGAAGGGAGAGCTCACTGGGCGGAGCTCTGACCGGGGGATTCACATGGCGTCGAGGGTGTCAACGTAGAGAATGTTGAGGCTACTACGTCCATCCATCAGCACCTTGGTGAGGCGCTTCTTGTGGAGGATGGGGTCGATGATGAGCAGGTAGCGACCCAGTTGGGCGATGTGGGAAGGATGGTCTCTAATCAAAAGTGATCGGGGATACCGACCAGCTTAGGAAAGAGGGGACCACCATCTCGGCAGCACATGGCTCTCTGTAGCGTACCTTGTGCTGGCGCTTAGAGTGGATGGCATTGGATCCCCCAAAAATCTTGAGGCATTCCTCGAGGTTGGGGAAGCCGTCATCATCCTTGCCCATCGTGCATCCTTTCTTGGCTGCCTCCTCCTTGCCCTTCCCTTCCTTTGGCTTGCCAGCCTATCGCAGAAAGCGCTTGAGGAGCTCACAGTCCTTGTAGAGGTGCTTGATGGGGTAGGCGTGGTTGGTGCATGGACTCTCTATGAGCTTATCGAAGTGGTCGGGCTGGCCCTGCTAGGGCTGCTTGCCCACACGATCAGCTGCAGTGACCAAAGCTGGGTTGGCCGGTTAGCACCGATCTTTTTTGTTCTTCTTACCCCTTTGCATGGAGGGACCCTCACCTTGGTCCTCGCGCTTGGCCTTGCCCTTGTCCAGACCATCGCTGAAGACCGCCCCCGACCACCTCCTCGCCGAAGGCATGGTTTGTGGCGATGTCGAGCAGGTCACGGGTGGTACGGGGCTTCAGACAGCCGAGCTTGTGGATCAAGGATTCATAGGTTGTCCCAGAGAGGAACACACTGATGATGTCCGTGTCAACGACATCAGGAAGGGAGTTACACCATTTTGAGAACCTACGGATGTAATCCCATAGGGACTCATTGGGCTCCTGCTGGCAGCTCTTTAGGTCCTAGGAATTCCCAGGATGGACATATGTCCGCTAGAAATTTCTGACGAAGACCCTCTTGAGATCCCTCAGTCTTGGATGCTGTTGGGCGGGAGGAATTTGAGCCATGCTCGAACATGCTCCCCCAAGTAGATGGGGAGATACTAAATGATGAAGTGGTCACCATCCACTCCTCCGGCTCGGCAGGCGAGCCAGAAGTCTTCAAGTCATATACCGGGGTTTGTTTCCCTGGTGTATCTAGCGATGTTGGTGGGTGGTCGAAAGCATTGTGGGAACGACGCTCTCTGGATGCGGCGACAAAAGGCCTGTGGTCCCGGGCCATCCGGGCTGAGGCTCTGGTCGCTTGGTCGGCCACCATGCCTAGGATGCATGTCCCCACACACCTCGATGGTCAAGCTAGGGCCCGTGCCACCTGCTCTCGTAGCCACTTGATGGACATCATCATTGTGCCGGGCATGGCGTCGATTGTTGATGACGCTACAAGCGTCATGGTTTGGCCTAAGCTATTTGCGCATAGGTGGTCGGTGTGGTGTGGACACCAAGTCAGGCTATGGTGCAGCCGCGGCCTCCTGCCCCACGCCTAGCAACCGTAGTGGTGAGTGGACGGAGCGATTCGACTAGTACGGCCCCATTCCCCCGGTGGGGCAAGAGGCCACGAACTGGTTTCATGACGCGGAGCTCTCCGCCTGTTGAAAGGCGGCGGTTTTCTATAGCGTCCGAAGGTTTCGGTGGATTGCCTCTTCCTAGAGGTCGGCAGGCTTAGGCAGACCACGCAGAAGCATCACCATAGCAGCGATGTTCTGGCCAGCCTGAGCAAACTGTGGGGGATTGTTCCCTCCTTCTAGGATGTTATGCTAGACCTAGCAGGTGCGACCTCGAGCGCCGCTTGTTGGGTTACGCGCACATGGCATAGCGTGCTGCGCCGAGCGCGCCAGCGTAGGTGGCAGCTGACTCTGTCGCCTTTGTCGTAACTCCTCACCGTGCTCCTGCGCACGTGTGAGGGCCTTCACATGAGGGTCTATAGGGGTGTGAGTCTACAGAGATTCTGCTGCCATCGGTGGCTGTCCTGGGGCGTCCGCCATAGTGCACTCTCTGGACAGAGGGTGGCCAAATGCCACAATGTCGCCGATGCTGGAGCCATCACTTTTGATCACGTCATCTACGAGGTCGTGAAAGGAGGCGGGAGCGTAGCCCACCATCCCAACGAATTCAGATGTGAGAGGGGGCGGCGTTAGCATCCTTCGGAGCCCCCTCATGAACGTGTCCACAAGGGACACGAAGCCATAGGGGAACCGATTGTACGGCAGTCGTGGTGAGGACAACGGGGTCCCTCTAGAGAGTCGGTAGAAGGTGTTAAATAGTGAATAAAGAACAATATATATGCTACTCATCGTGGAGTTTGAGCCTAGTATGTGCTCGAGGTGAAGCACGGGTGTCTCGATGTTGAGGTCGTCGAGTGGCCCGGGGCCGACGGAGGGCGCTCCTCCTCCAGTGGGCGCCGAGACAAGTGCCTCCTTGTGGAGGTGGAGTACACCAAGCTGGTCAGCGACGAAGTTCAGACTTCCAAAGAGGAAGGTCTGGAGCGGCTTGAAGACGGGAGGAACCCACATCCCAACAGGTGGGAGCGTGGGAAACTCTAGCGAGCCAAAGCGAATCGTATCGCTTGAACCCACCATGCCAAAAATGGTGGAAAGATGGGCCATTCGATGACCAAAAGCATGAACGCATGGCGTCCTTCCCACGGACGGCGCCAACTGTCGGTGCGAAAAATGACCAACAAGTAAATATTTGTAGTTTTGCCATGCATTGTGATCGGATGTGGCCTAGCACTCAATGACACATGATTTATACTGGTTCAGGCAACGTGCCCTACGTCCAGTTTCGGTTGGTCAGAGACTTTATTCCTAAGCCCAGGTGCTCAAAGTTTACTGTGGGGTTACAAACGAGTAGGAATAATAAGGGGGTTGTTAAAGGCCCGGTCGGACTCTAAACCGAAGGGTCGAGAGTGACGGGGGCTCTCAAATGCGCTAAGTATTAGAGCGTATGCTCTGTGTAGCTTTAGAGTTCTAGAGCTATTAAGCTATTCGAGTTCTCAGGTTGAGTGCTCGAATCGTCTAGCTTTTCTTTTTTGAAGAGAGCTAGAGAGCCAGATTCTGAATCGCCAGATCCCTTTTTAGGATAGAGCTCATGCCCTTTTATAGTCGAAGGAGATGGCCTCTTACAAGTCATAGAAAGAGAGAGAATGTATGTGTGCTACCTAGTCTTGTTGCTCACGCTATCGGGTATGAGATAGTCGTCGGCGCCCATAATACTGTTCATGTCCAGATGCATGTGGTAGGCTCTACCGTGTTCGCCTAGTATGACAAATGTCGGCGCCTACAATATTGTTTGGGTTCTGACACGCCTGGAAAGGTTGCATAGTGCCTTTCTGGCATGGCCTGGTGGCACCGCCCTGTAGGTGCGAAGGGTATAGCAGGGTACGGTCCTCGGTATTGAGGTTTGACTTGAGCGCCTTACCTTATCTGCTCTGTCTGATCCCCGGGCCTTCACCGAGCGGGCGTCCCCGGTCGGTCATTCCGAGTCGGCCCCGACCGTGTCGGTCGGGGAAGAGCTGCAAGCAGAGGTCCGGTGTATCCCGGTCGGAAAAGGAGGTCGGAGTCGGATTATGTCCCCACCTTGGCCAGGCCTTTCGGTTGGGAACCGGATCATTCTCCCGGCCTGTCATTAGATATCTGGGCCGGCCTGGGAGACGCGCGTTGTTGCTATGCCGTCTGTTGGGCCGAGTTTTTGCTGGGAAGCGGGCCCATTGGGGACCCCAGGTTCATGAACCCGACATTATGTGAACCCTGTCTCTGACACAAGGATATTATAGACGCGCCAAAAGATGAACCGTCTATGTTATCTTTAATCTGAGACGGTCTCTTTTAACCACTAGGTCTCTGATATCACACACTACAGCAAAGAGAAAGATGAAGCCATTAAACGAGAGTAAAGAGAAAGAGCATCGATCAGATTAATCAAACACCATCTGGAACTCAGCCAAATAAGGAGAAAAGAATTTACAAAAGAAAAATGACGAATTTTGGGTGTCACGATGGCCTAGTCGTCTAGAGCTTGAAAACGTATTAATTAAAAATTTATGAACTCAAAGTAAATATAAATCAAGACATGACTCAATAAATGAGTGAGGAATATATATGTATATATATATTATATATATGTATATATATATTATATATATAATACTTTTTCCCCTGCTTGGACAATGTAACATGGCATGTTTTGGTGGATCCTGGCAAATGAGATTGATGCTTCCAGCTCCTTCTAGCTCATGTTTTGTTTAACAAAAAAAATATTAATAACGGCGGCAGTAGTAGCAGGCTAGCAGCAGCTGAGGATCGGAAATAAAGTTGGTCAGCTGACATGACGAGATCGAATTGAAGGAGTAGAATATGCGTCGTCCACGCGTGATCGATCCTATGCGTGCGTGTGAAACCTTTGAAATCTTGCTCGATCTGAAAATAAAAATCTTAGCGTGACAGGGAAACCATTGGAATCTTGTGCCGAACGACCTAGCTAGAGAAACCCATGAATGAATTATAGATCTCAGACGGCAGGCCGGTAGCTTAATTAGAACGAAGTACAGAGACTTTGGGGGCAGCAGTATTAGAGTAATGAAAAGCTGCTGCTGGTGCTGGAAATTGAAGTTTGTCTGTACTTCATCAGGATGGGAAACAAACTGCCGCCCTTTACACCGCTTAATTATTCTTGTTCTTGCAACGAGAGAAGAGTACTCAATTTGAGGCCAGAACCAGGAGTCGTCCGAGTATACTAATCAGTTTGTTTTGACCTACATACGGTGCAAATAGTTTGAACAGCAGTGTCCTGCAATATACAAAAAGCATTGTTGGTCAGGCAATTTCCTGTAAACTTAAATTTATATCAAGTTTTGTAAGTTATTTTTTGGAAAATAAAATCGATCACCAATCGATTTGCATAATTAAGCTTGACATTGATAGACTCATTACTGAAAATGCATTCGTAATGTGTAGACTTTTCATTTAAAGGTTTTCATACTTAGAACAAACCTAGATGGAATCAAATTTGAGACTGAATGAAGTATATTTTGGTAATGGTAACATCATTCCCTACACTCACTTTGTCCATTATATTAATCAACATTGTGATTCCTAGCTAGAAGTATTTTGGTTATGAATATATCGATACAACTTATATATATATATATATATATATATATATATATATATATATATATATATATATATATATATATATATATATATATAGGGAGAGGCTATTCAGTAGCCGGCTACAAAATAAGTTATTCTGTAGCCACCTCCATTTACTATAATTTTATATACTAATTTACCATAATATAAATACATATTTACGATAGTTGGGTTACTATAACACATGGGGATATTTATCATAATGTTATATTAAACCACTTAGTAAGGAGTTACTATAATCTCGTAAAATAACATAGTAATTATCGTAACTCAAAGTGGCTACAGAATAAGTTATTCTGTAGCCAGCTACAGGATAGTAGTTCTATATATATATATATGTGTGTGTGTGTGTGGACCAAATAGCAGTATATGTCGATCAATCGTGTCCACACAATGCGAGATGACGCAGCTGGGTGATGGAGGATGGATTCATTATCGGCGTACGTATAGGCCTACTAGCGACATGAACCAACGGTTTGGTGTATTCTGGAGAAAGAGGAGTAGCAAACTTTTGAGTTCACAGAAATATCTCATGCTCATTAAAAGGCTGCGTGTGTTTTTTATTCGGGAAAAGGAAAATAGTGCGGATGCGGCGTTGTGCCTGTACTGCTTGATATATGAAACCTCCGCCGGTTCCAACCACCGAATCTAGTATTCTAGCTTCTCAAGCCATGCCCCACCCGCCCATGGTGCCCCAAAAGGAGCGGCATGAAGCGAGACGGCACGGCCCCTTGTCTACCGCCGGTGCCGCTGTTTCTTGGTCAGAGAGAGAGCTGTTAGTTGATCTCCATCAATTGGGTCATTGGATTCGCATCTTGATCGGCGACGCCTAACCCTAATATGGCTGGTGGGCTCCCATCGCACAACACCATAAATAGGAGATGAGGGCTAGGACATCAAGCACGAGGTTCGCCTGAGCCGCCTAGCACCCCACATACAGTCCTAAACCCTAACCGATCACAGAGAGGACGCTGCCAGCGACGGAAAGCGCCGCCACCGGCCAACGCCGCCGCTGCATGTTGAGCGGACGCGTGCTCTAGCCAAGGGCGCCGCGGCCAGGCCGCTCGACGGCGGCGCGCTCACCCGCTGGGGAGCGCGCGCCGGCGAGGGGGCCGGCATCGGTGCCATCATCACCTCGCCTCACTCGATGTCGTTGCAGGGCTGAGAAAGAGAAGGTGGAGAAGAGAACGGTCAGATCTAGGGTTTCGGGAGACTCTCACCGCAGCGCGTGTGGGACATCAGAGCACCGCCGCCCAGACCGCTCTACGGCGGCGCGCTCACCCGCTGGGGAGCGCGCGTGCCGGCGAGGGGATCGGCGATGACGCCATCACCGCTTGCTTTCGCTCGGCTGCTGCTGCTCGCTGCGCTGAGGAGAGAAAGGGGCGCGGCGACGAAAGAGAAAGGAAAGAGCCAAATGAGTTAGGGTTTCGGTGCCGCGGCCGGCCGGGGGGTTTTGATCAGCCGAAATCATCGCCTGGCCGTCCGATCTGGATGGACGGCTGAGAGCATGTCGGCCCAGATTGAGCCCAGGCGGGCGAGAGTTTTCCCAGCCCAAGCCCAGGTTGCAGCCTGGGCGCGGGGGAGGCGCTGTGAGCTCCTGCGCGCGTACTGCTACTGTAGGCCAGGCCGAGTACTATGGCTGCTGGGTCGCTTATTGCTGCTGCAGGCTGGGCCAGAATGAACAGTAAAGAACTTTTGAAGTTTATTTAATTTTTAGAAACATATTTGAATGAATTTTAATGAATTTCGGAGATTTAAAATTTATAGTAAAATTACACCAGCGTGTTACTTTTTTCTAGAAAGTAGATATAAACAAGAAAATACTTCTGAAAAGTAGATAATTATTATTTATTCATGTTTCCGCTGCAATATTAAAGTTTATAATTTTCTAATTAAATTCAAACCAACGGGAGAATTTAATTTGAAGAGTAGTCAATTTTAATCAGTAAATTATAATATTATTATTTTTCTGACCAACGTTGATAATAGCAATATTATAATGTTTAATCATAAGTTTTCCATACATTAATTCTATTTCTGTCCAACGATGATATATAATTAGTGTATAAGAATATTGTATGTTTTAATTTTGACCAACGTTAAATTAAAGCATGCAATTATAATGTCATATTTTCTCACTATCACTGACGATGTTTTTTAGGACTCAACCCAATGGCATTCATCTCGCAAATACCACCTCTAAAAGGGGGAAATTACAGAGTATGGCGAGAGAAGTATGAGCTCGCACTTGCGTTGTACGAGAATGACTTAACACTAACCTCCCCGTGTCCTACTGAGCTAGTGGACCCGGTGAGGGAAGAAAACAAGTTTGATGCTGATTTCACTGCTCGGCAGCGAGATCATGCAGAAGTGTGAATGAAGTATGATCTCGAACACAAGAAATGGGACATATCAAACCACAAGTTCTTGATGGTGGCTAAGTCCACAATTTCAGATGCTATAAGGGGGTCTATCCTAGACTGTGATACCGCCACGGAGTACCTAAAAAGGTGGAGAGTCAGTTCACTGGCTCTTCAAAGGCTTATGCTAGTACATCGATCAAGAAATTGTTCAATAAAAAATATACTGGTGGCGGTATCAGAGAGCACATTTTGAAGATGACCAACACGGTTTCGAAGCTGAAGCCAATAGATTTAGAGCTCAAGGATGAGTTCCTGATTCATTTAGTTTTTGCTTCCTTGCCAAAGGAATATGAAACCTTTGTTGTTAACTACAACATACAGCCTGACAAGTGGAACATAGAGAAGCTCATCGCAATGTGTGTTCAAGAAGAGGAAAGGCTGAAGTCCTTACAGGGTGACTCTGCTAACCTTGTGAAGGATAAGAAAAAAACTTCAATAAGAATGCCAAACCTCAAGGGAAAGCCCCTCAAACTGAGCACCATCCGAAGAACAGCAATACTCAAGTTGAAAAGGATCAGTGCAAATGGTGCAAGAAGCATGGACACTACTAGAGGGACTGTCCAGACTTCCTGAAGAACCTGCTGAAGAGAGATGAGGATTTCATTACATTCATAGATTAATCCTTGTATTTAAGTTATACAAAATCTACTTGGTGGATTGATTTAGGTGCAACCGTTCATGTTGCAAATTCATTATAGGGATTTCATACGAGGACCTTGCAAAGAGGAGAAAGAAGAATTAAAGTAGCAAATGGAGTTGAAGCTTAAGTTGAAGCCATTGGAGATCTTTCTCTAGAATTAGTTGATGGTTTTCTACTTAAGCTTTCAGATGTTCTATTTGTACCCTCTTTGCGAAGAAACTTAATAAGTGTTTTAAGTTTAGATGACGATGGATATGATTGCCATTTTGATAATGACAAATGTCAGATTGTTTATAATAATAAATGTGTTGGTCTTGCCTTCCGACAAGACAAGCTTTATTTATTATCACTTTCTGAGAATGTGAATGATGTAAGTACTGAGAATGAGAATGCTCCCTCGTCTATGAATGCAACAAATAAGCGGAAGAGAGTGCATGATGTATCTTCGAAATTATGGCACTATCGTTTAGGCCATATTTCGAGAGAGGAATAGAGCGATTGATTAAGAAATCAATTCTTCCGCCTTTAGAATTTTCAGATTTAGAACAATGCATAGATTGCATAAAAGGAAAGTATGTTAAGAAAATAAAGATTGATGCCAAATAAAGTGCAGGAATTTTAGAAATAGTTCACACGGACATCTGTGGTCCTTTTCCTGTGAAGAGTATGGATGGTTTTGATTCATTTATAATATTCATAGATGACTATTCTCGTTTTGGCTATATTTATCCAATTAAAGAAAGATCGGAAGCATTGGATAAATTTAAGATATTTAAAGTTGAAGTAGAAAATCAGCGTAACTTAAAGATTAAGGTAGTAAGGTCTGACCATGGGGAAGAGTACTACGGTCGACACACCCCATGTGGCCAAGTTCCTAGACCATTTGCAAGGTTCTTACAGGAAAATAGCATAGTAGCCTAGTATTCTACACCGGGCGAGCCTTAGCAGAATGGAGTAGCTGAAAGACGTAACTGTACCTTAATGGATATGATGAGAAGCATGATAAGTTACTCTACCTTACCAATAAGTTTATGGATGGAGACGTTAAAAACCGTCATTCATATTCTTAGTCGAGTGCCAAGTAAGTCGGTGCCCAAGACACCGTATGACTTGTGGACAGAAAAGGAACCCTCACTAAACTATTTACGTGTATGGGGTTGTCTAGCTGAGGCAAAAGTATTTAACCCTAACATAGGGAAGCTAGACTCCAAGATAGTCAGCTGCCATTTCATTGACTATCTTGAAAAATCAAAAGGTTATCGCTTCTATTGTCCTGATAGATAAACAAAGTTTGTAGAAATAAGACATGCTGTCTTCTTAGAGGATGATATGATCAGGGGGAGCATGGTAGCGCGAGAAATAAGTTTTGAAGAGAAGCGGGTATATGTGCCCACTCCTATGGTTCAGGAGCTATTCTTCTCGTTACCTGTTGTTGCTGTACCAATGGTGCAAGACACTGTAGTAACAACACCTATTGTTAGTTCTCCTGTGGCAACAATGAAGGAACATGAGGAACCTGTCCTTCAGGATCCCCAAGAATCCGCTGTCACACATGAGGAAGAGCAACAACAGCCTCAAGTAGAACAAGCATCATCTAATGAGACCCCTAGAAGGTCTCAAAGGGTCAGGAGATCAGCCATTCCTAATGATTATGAAGTTTATGAAAGTGAGGAATTTCAAATGGAGGGTGATCCCACCTCATTTGAAGAAGCCATGAGAAGCGCTCACTCATCTAAGTGGCTTGAAGCCATGGAAGATGAAATGAAATCAATGAAAACTAATGGAGTTTGGAACTTAGAAACAATTCCTAAAGGAGCCAAGACAGTAGGCTGTAAATGGGTCTATAAAACTAAACATGACTCCAAAGGGAACATAGAAAGGTTTAAAGCGTGACTTGTGGCGAAAGGTTTCACACAAAGAGAAGGCATAGATTACAATAAGACATTCTCTCTAGTCTCATATAAGGATTCTTTTAGAATCATAATGGCGCTTGTAGCACATTATGACTTAGAATTACATCAGATGGATGTAAAGACGGCGTTCCTAAATGGGGATTTGGAGGAAAACGTTTATATGGCACAACCGAAAGGTTTTGTTGTAGAAGGAAAAGAATGCATGGGATGCCACCTGAAGAAATCCATTTATGGATTAAAGCAAGCTTCAAGACAGTGCTATTTGAAGTTTGATAGTACAATAAGAAAGTTTGGGTTTCAAGAAAATACAGAGGACAATTGCGTTTATGCAAAGTTCAAGAATGGAAAATACATTTTCCTAGTCTTGTATGTGGATGACATCTTACTCGCTAGCAGTGATGTTAATCTACTACTAGAAACAAAGAAGTTCTTGTCCTCAAAGTTTGATATGAAGGATCTCGGTGAAGCTTCGCTCGTCCTAGGAATAGAGATTCACCGAGATAGAAAAAATAGGGTTTTAGGATTATCACAAAAGTTATACTTAGAAAAAGTTCTAAAGAAATACAGTATGCAAAATTATAAGTCTTCACCTGCTCCCATAGTCAAGGGCGACATATATGGGGAATTTCAATGTCACAGGAACCAATATAAGATCGATCAAATAAAAACGGTTCCATATAGTTTAGCTGTCGGAAGTTTACAGTATGCTCAAGTGTGTACTCGCCCTAACTTAGCTTTTGTTACTGGGTTGCTTGGCAGATATCAGAGTAATCCAGGAATAGAACACTAGAAATTTATAAAGAAAGTTTTACGTTACCTGCAAGGTACGAAGGGTTTCATGCTAACGTACAGAAGATCTGATTCCCTACACATAGAGGGGTATACAGATTCTAATGATGCAGGAGATGAAAGAAAGTCCACGTCAGAATATATATTCACTCTCGTAGGAGGAGCTATATTATGGAAAAGCTCAAAGCAAGCTGTCACTACATCGTCCATAATATATGCCAAGATTGTAGCATGTTATGAGGCCACAGGGCAGGTGAATTGGCTAAAGAAATTCATGCCCGAGTTGAAAGTGGTAGACAACATACATAAACCACTCAAGTTATACTGCGATAATAATCTAGCAGTATGTTATGCTCACAACAATAAGTCAAGTGGTGCTACCAAACACATTGACATAAAGTATTATGTTGTGAAAGACAAAGTCTGGGATCATATAATTAGTCTTGAGCTTATAAGAACAGAAAAGATGCTCGTGGATCCGCTTACAAAATGTTTACCACCCAGCATGTTCAGAGAACACTTAGTCAGCATGGGTTTAAGGGAAAGCCTATGATTCCTGAATAATAAGGGCATAGTTAAGAATCTGTTTCAAAACAGAGAGATGCATTATAGCTATTTAATCTAATGGCAAGAGACCGTGACGATAAGGCACGCTCTATGCACTAATCTGTGAGGGAATGAGAACAAGAGAAAGTAAGTAAGTTAAGTTTAAGTTATAAGTGAGATCAAGGTGGAGAATGTTAGTTGATCTCCACCAATTAGCCCAACGGCCTATTGGGCCCTTGGATCCGCGCCCTGATTGGGGGCGCCCAAACCCTAATATGGTTGGTGGGCCCTCGTCGCACAGTGCCATAAATAAGAGGTGGGGGCCAGGGCGTCAAGCACAAGGTTTGCCTCAGCCGCCTAGCACCCCACCTACAGTCCTAAACCTTAACCGATCACATAGGGGCGCTGCCAGCGACAGGAAGCGCCGCCACCGGCCAACGCCGCCACTACACCGCCACCCTTCGACACAGCACCACCACCGGGTCTTCACCAAGCATGGCGATGGCGAGCCCGTCTTCCTCCAAGGCGGCTGATGATTTGCACCCCCTTCACCCCTCTCTCTCTCTCTCTCACTCTATCTCTTATCCTATACTAGTAGATGTTCTAGGACTCACTGTTTAAATCAAAAGCAAGTAGACACGCTAGATCTATGGCTAGTGATCCTATTTTAGGTCTAACAAGAACAACTCTTGCTAGCTGTAGCAACACGCCTACTTCCAATCTGGATAGTGGAGGTAAAATAAAAAGAAGTCACCTCCAGATTTATTGGCCTCCTATTTTTCCTCTCCCACTGCCTATTCCTATTGGTCCTCTACTCACTGCCCAAATTTTGAACCACACTTCTTCCTTCCCCACACACGACTCCACGGTGTGACCTACACCGATCCTCCACTGCTCGACATGACCGCCACAGCCGGGAGCTTCGCCACGGCCATCAGAGTCCACCCCTCCTCTCTCCGAGGCCTCCTCTCTCTAGCTCGTCAGGCGGTCCTCGGCGCAAACTGGCCTCCCTAGTGCAGGCGTCTCCTTGGTACGGGCCATCCTCCCTGGCACGAGCGCTCGCCGGCGTGGATGCAGGCTAGCCTCCACGTCGGCCGGCTTCTTCCCTGGCGACTCCCATCCCCGTGCAGAACCGGCCGTCTGCAGGCGCGGGCGCGCCATCCCTGGCGGCGGCCATCTCCTTCCCGCCGCGCATCTTCGCAGCCGTAGAGTAGAAGAGGGAGAGGATGACAAAAGGGCCCCATGTGCCATTCAGTACTGGAATGTATTTTAGGTAGTCTGTTTTAGGTTATGTTGAGGAGTTGAAAGAAAAAAGTAGGTAGTATAAAAATAGGTGGCTATCCAAACAACCAAGTAGAGAGTCTGATTTGGGTAGCATTGCTGGTAACTAAAAAACTAACTCCAGCAACACCCCTTACTTGACCTCCTACTTTGGATTTGGGTTGTGGAGGCAAAAAAACCAACTCCAGCAAGCCCCCTTCCTACTTTTTTTTTGTCCGACTTCTCCCCCGCGTAGCCTGCACCAACGCACCCCCCTCCCCGGTGACACGGTCTGCCCCGACGATTTGCTCGGCGGTGCAGCCAGGACCGGTGCGCCTCTCCCCGACGATGCGGCCTGCCCCGACGGCTTCCCCGGTGCGCGGCTAGGACCGGCGCACCCCTCCCCGACCACTCCCCCGCGCGGCTCTGCCTCCCTGCCGCCGGTGCGGTTCCCCGCGGGGCACTGCCTGGTCGTGCCTCCCCGCCGCCGGTGCAGCCTCCTTTGGCCACTCCACGGTGCGGCTCCCGGTGGGGCATGGCTCTGCCCCGACGTGATTCTTCCCCGGCACTGCCTCCTCCGCGCCCTGGCAACCTCCTCTAGCCACTCCCCGGCGGCGTCATGCTCCCATCCCCATGACCGAGTTCGTTAGTGGTAACAAAGAAGGGGTTATTCTCTACTAGGATAGATTTGAGAGGTCTATTTTAGGTAGCGTTGTTGAAGAAAAAAATAATATAAAAATGTGTAAGCTACCTAAATAGAGGAGTAAGAAGTATGTTTTAGGTACTTTTGCTGGAGATATCCTCACCTGTGTATATGTGCCCAGGCCCGGGGCCGGCCGTATACCTTGTGCGTGCATGCGGCTCAATGGAAGAGCAGCCTATGCACGCGACTAGCTAGCCTGCAGCTGCAGGCCATGTAATCCGGTGACGAGCGGCGAGAATGTGCCACAGATATTCGGCGTGTTTGCTGTTTAGATTTTGGGTTGATAAGTTTGGCTGGTGCTGGTTTATTGTGAGAAGAAAATACTGTTGGTTGACTAATAAGCTCTGGCTGAAACTAATAAGCGAACAGGCTGATTATTACAGGACCATCACAGCACAGCAGGTTTAAAGCTACTGGCGTGGTACTGTAGCTGTAGGGCGCGCCCCGCGCGCGTATGGTATGCCTCCGGTCAGGGATCGATGGACTCAGAGCAGGGATCGATGGACTCAGAGCAGGGATCGATGGACTCAGGGCGGCCATGACCTGCTGCCGATCGAGGCTGGGGCGCAGGCGCTGGCGCAGCCGCACCGGCCGGGTCCGACAACGCTGTCGCTGACCTGTGTACACCGTACCGTATCCTTCCAGAGAATTCCCGCTGCTGCCGTCCCTATACGACGTACGCACACGCACGTTCAGCGCTCACTCTTCAACTTCAATCCGGCCGGTCCCGTACTAGTACTAGTAGTTGATAGTAAATTAATGGAGTGTCCGCATCGCCATGCACGCCCGGTGACAGTGACAGGCCTCCTGCTGGCCCAGTCAAAACACGCGCTGCGTACGCGTCTACCGCCTCCAAGTGTCGGCCTGCGCCGGCGCGCCTCGAGTCGACTGACCACCACAATTAGTAGCACAGCTTAGTTAAACGCCTAATAATAATATAACACTCGAGATTCGGCCGTACCCATGCAAGATTAATTTAAGCTTGCTCGCCACGAGCCCACGAGCGTGCCCAGCTGCGTCGTGCGTGTACTACGGTGCAGACATGCCCGAGGCGAGGCGGCGCTAACCTGCAGGCTGCAGCCAGCCAAGCCAAGCCACCGCGTCGACCGCCAGTCGCCACTGCTATATATAGAGCCAGCACGGTCGCACGGGCAGACAAGCACAGCACACAGCTAGGAGGTAGCTAGCCCCCCATCAGGCTACGACTAGTGTTTGCTCGATCGACCAGCAGGAGCCAGCCAGCCATGCCGGCCTTCGCGGGGAGCGCAGCGGGGCCGCCGCTGGCAGACAGCTACTACGCGCTGCTCCGTCGCCGCCGCGGCGGCGCTGATGAAGCAGGCGCCTACGCGACGTCGACAGTGCCTTCAGACGACGACGTGCCCGTGGCGGAGTGCGAGCTCCCGATGATCGACGTCGGGTGCCTGACGAGCGACGACGGCTGCTCCTCGGAGGCGGAGCGCGCGGCGTGCACGGCCGCCATCGCGCGCGCCGCCGAGGAGTGGGGCTTCTTCCAGGTGCGCAACCACGGCGTGTCGCAGGCGCTCCTGGACGCGATGCGGCGGGAGCAGGCGCGCCTGTTCCGCCTGCCGTTCGAGGCCAAGGCCACGGCCGGCCTGCTCAACGACTCCTACCGCTGGGGCACCCCGACCGCGACGTCCCCGCAGCAGCTGTCCTGGTCCGAGGCCTTCCACGTCCCGCTCGCCGGCGTCTCCGGGTCCGCCGCCGGCGGCACCTGCAACTTCGGCGAACTCACCACCCTCAGGTTCGTATACGTGCGCAGTATCACTTCTGTTAAGTGTGAACGTCTCCCCAATTAGATAAACTACAAGTACCGTGCTTTTTTTTCATTTTTGTGCCTAGTTTTTTTTTTTTTTGAACGAACGAGCTTAGTCGTACAGCGCTCGACATGTGTATACCCGTTGTCGATCAGATTCTTGTATTCTATCTCGTCGTGCAAGTTGAACTAGTTCTGCCCAGCATTTTCTCAAGTACCAGGAATAATGTCTATACTATAGAAAAAGCTTTCCTATCATCCTAGAGGGACTGATGACTGGTAACTAAAAAAATACTTATATATGATTCGATAGGGTTGCATGACTACGACGCTGATTAGCTAGTGCGGCGGAATAAGTACTAGTAGTAGTAGCTGCCACGACGTAATTTGGCCGGGAAAGGATGGGCACTTGGATTTACGGCGGTTAATAAGCTGGCTAGGCACCATCATCCTCCAAAGTGTGTAGTGGCTGCTGGTGGGCTGCAACTGTATAACTCACGTCTGTCTGATGTCCATCAGTGGATACTCATGCAAGGTTAGTCGTTGACCCATGATGAGTAGTACAAATTCATGATTGATTTACTATGTATTTTTTACGGCTAGCAACAATGAGGTTATTATATAATATTAGTGTGCATGTGTCCTATCAGTGGTCCTCTCTCATGGGTCTAGTAAAAAATTTGGTGATCTGGTGATCACGCAGTCAATCAAGTTAATGAAACATCAGTGGATTTCTTTTCGTCCATATTCTTGTCTTATTTTTCTATTCTTTCTATAGAGTATACAAGAAAATTTTGATATTCCAATAATAATTGGCCGGGCTCGCTCGAAGCATTGAATCTTGTTAGTACTAGTTGCATATTATATAGATAGCAATAAAATATAGGGGGGATTATTAAGGTCTTCAGGTCGGCACAACAATATATTATATTATATATATTTAGGTTACACACAGTTGTTATATCATATCATATAGGCCGGAGTAATAAGTAAGTAAAGCCACCAGGAGCAGGAGTAGTCATGATCGTGCCGACGTCGCTGTATGCAGGGATGTGACTCGGGAGGTGGCGGGCGCGATGTCAAAGCTGGCCGGCACGCTGGCGCGCGTCCTGGCGGAGGCCGTCCTGGGGCGGGGGCGGCCCGCGGCTGGCGAGCGCTTCCCGGAGGGGTGCGACGAGACGACGTGCTTCCTGCGGCTGAACCGGTACCCGCCGTGCCCCATCTCCGCCGACGCCTTCGGCCTGGTCCCGCACACGGACAGCGACTTCCTCACCGTGCTCTGCCAGGACCAGCAGGTCGGCGGCCTGCAGCTCATGAAGGGGGCCAGGTGGGTGGCCGTCAAGCCAATCCCAGGTGCCCTCATCGTCAACATCGGGGACCTCTTCCAGGTACGTTGTTACGCGCATCATTTTGCACGTTGCAATTGCTGTGTTCAGCGCCGGTCCTACCATTTTGAGGGCCCTGGCGGACTTGTCGCGACGGTCCATCTGGACCATATATAAAATCTTATAATATATAGGCGTTAATTTTATTTGCAAAGTGAAAGCAAATCCAATAATGTATTTTTAATTTAATATATCTGATAATTATGAAAGAAAAAAATAACTATATGAGCACAAAGTACTATAAATCGGGAATACTATACAAATAATTAATTTAGATTAAAAATGAACAAGGAAAAAATACCTAGGGCCTGACATGAACTGAAACAACTGATCGACGATCTCAATTGGCAAGAAGGCAAGAACCAAGATGTCATCGTTGTGGAGGTGGAGCCCTTCCTGGTCGTCGCCGTTGTGCACCGTTCTCTGGCAGTCTAGCTCTCCGCGGTGGCGTGGCTCGTCGCCGCCTCACCAGCTCCACGTGACAGCGTGTGTGCGTCGGGCGTCGGCGCGTGACGCGAACTCGCGAGTCGTGATCACGATCAGAGTGCGGCGTGACTCATTGCCTCATCTCAGCGTCATGGTGAAAACTAGGAAAGAAAGCTAGAAAGGTCGACGATCTTCTTGGGCTGGCTGGCCAGCTCTCTACTTCTCTTCTCATTAGTTTGCTGATGCTTAATAGATTATAGGGTTTGGGGATTTGTATACATGAGTTTAGGCCCCTCCCCCGTCTATGCCTCGGCCGTCGCACCCGTGCCCCTCCCTAGGGCCGGCACTGGCTGTGTTTATTTGCCGATCCATCGGTCGGTCGTCGTCCTAGCTAAGCTACTTACTGTCTACTAGGTACTACTAGCAGCAAATTAAAGCCCACACCGATCGATCGATCGCTTCTGCACGAGAAGAAACATCTATCACTCACAAGCTGTCTTCATTCGTGCAAGTAGTATATGATGAACATATATATTCCGATTCCAACTCTCTTCAAAATGGGGCTTGCTGTCCCGTACGTCCTCGGACACGCACAGCGCGTCGCGCAAGGCTGGAACGCTGTTCATGACGGTACTGCATGCACATGTACTGCTGCTTTTCGGCAAACCAAAAAAAAAAAAAAACGTACTGCTGTTCCGCCGATAGTCGGAGCCTTCGAGGGACAGGAACCTCACCTGTCCATGCATGATACTACGCACTCACATCTCGCCACATGGTGTATTGCAGCTTTTGCGAGGGAACCAACGGGAGCTCTCGATCACGCTAGTACAGCTACTATATGGAGTACTATAAAGTGATCGCCATTATCCAAAAAGAGAGATTATATAGTCCTAACTTACCTACAATGTAGCAGTAGTTAGTAGGATCATCAGCATCATTCATGCATATGCAAATTATGCATTGTTTTACCCCCAATATAATGTACGGTGGCTTCCTCTTAGTTTTTGGTGTGTGGTTGTATTTTGAAGGCGTGGAGCAACAACAGATACAAGAGCGTGGAGCACAAAGTGATGACGAACGCCAAGACGGAGCGCTACTCCGTTGCCTACTTTCTCTGCCCGTCCTACGACTCGCCGATCGGCACGTGCGAAGAGCCTTCTCTTTACAGGACATTCACCTTCGGAGAGTACAGGCGAAAAGTGCAAGAAGATGTCAAGAGAACCGGGAAGAAGGTCGGCCTCCCTAATTTTCTCGTGTAATGTATGCTACTAGCTAGATTTTGAACCGGTACAAGAATGATATTGAGTTTAAACCGGCAGTTATATATTGAGTTTTTGGACCATGTCAACGCATGTTCCTTTCTGTATACCTGCAGCTGGAGTGTGTACAATGGAGAGTGCAATAGTGCTGTGTGATATTGGTATAGACACAAGAATGTAGTAGGATCGAGAGCGTGCATATATCTTTGTTAGTATAACGATCGTTGCCGCTGATAACGAACAGATCGTTTTGTGTTTTTTCATTTCTCAGTGAGTTGTTTTCCTGTATAAGAATGAAGTTACATGTAGGCTGGTGGAGATTTTATTATGGAAACATTGGTTGTGTAGCATCCAAAGATCGTGATCTCCGTAACATACCATCGAGAGTTTGACGCTCCGTAAAATACCACAGAAAGATTGAACCGTGAACTGAGAGTAGCATTCTGTTAAAATAAAGTCACGGGAGTGACGGAAGCCTCCGTCGCGCCCATATGCGATGTTGTCGCGGATGCTCACCGCGAACAGGAACGGCTCCTGCGGCACCCCCACAACCACGTGCAGCGCCTGTAGGTTGTGCTTGTGCATGTCCTTGCCAGATAGAACTATAGGAGCACGCGCCAGGACGTGGGCTCGTAGAACCGCTGCACCAGCGCTAGCAGGTTTCAATGGCCAGAAGCACGTGTCCTTACTAAGTTGAAGAAGCACACGTCCGGCAGCAGGTTCTGGCGGCCAGATGCGGCGCATCGCCTTCTCCACTGCCGGACCATGGCCCTGTCGACGGCTTGGACGAGACCGATGAGGCGCCGAGGATGACGCATCTGCCAAGGGTGGAACCGAAGTCGGCCTTCCACTTTAGGAGCACACCATCGTCAGTGCTAGCTCGATGTGGAGGCGCCGCAGCTTTGCAGAGCACCTTGGAGCGTGAGTGGTAGACTGGTGGGAGACGTCCGCGACGGGCGGGGGCAGTGGCTCGAAGCGCCAGGAGACGCCCACCGCGGTGGGGGACAAGATCTGGCCGAGCGCATGGCAATGCCGCCGACCAGGACGCGTGCAATGTGCACGAACACGCTGCGCCCGCAGCTAGCGCCTGGTGCGGCAGGGAGCCCAGATGAAAGGTCCTAATGGCTAGAGGGGGTAAATAGCTTATTAAAAATTTTCTACAACAACACTTAGCAAGCTGGTTAGACAAATATGAGGCGAAGCGAGTGTTTCGCTAGCATACTAAAAATGCAAGCCACCTACCATAATTCTAGTTTCTACAGTCTCTATCCACACAATGGCTATGTCATTACACTAAGTTAGTGTGCTCTCAAAGGCTAACTAAAGAGCCACACTAACCAAACTAATAAGCTCTCACGACTAGCTACACTAAAGAGCTTGACAACTAGTTTGCGGTAATGTAAAGGGAGAGAGCAAGATGGTTATACCGTCGAGTCGAGGAATGAACCAATCAATCACAAGAATGAATACCAAATGAAGACCAATCACCTTGAAATCAAATGATGACACAATGATTTTTTACCGAGGTTCGCTTGCTTGCCGGCAAGCTAGTCCTCGTTGTGGCGATTCACTCACTTGGTGGTTCACGCGCTAATTGGCATCACACGCCAAACACTCAATAGGGTGCCGCACAACCAACACAAGATGAGGATCACACAAACCACGAGCAATTTACTAGAGTATCTTTTGGCTCTCCGTCGGGGAAAGGTCAAGAACCCCTCACAATCACCACGATCGGAGACGGAGACAATCACCAACCTCCGCTCGATGATCCTCGCTGCTCCAAGCCATCTAGGTGGCGGCAACCACTAAGAGTAACAAGTGAATCCCGTAGCAAAATACGAACGCCAAGTGCCTCTAGATGCAAACACTCAAGCAATGCATTTGGATTCACTCCCAATCTCACAAAGATGATGACACAATGATGGAGATGAGTGAGAGGGCTTTGACGAAGCTCACAAGGTTGCTATGTCAATGCAAATGCCTAAGAGGGTGAGCTTGAGCCAGCCATGTAGAGAGGCAAAATCATGACTGGGCGTGTCTAGTCCACCATGACTGGATGCGCTGGTGCGTCTGCTCCTCCTCCTCTTCTCTATGCGCTGCCATGTCAGCAGGACCGGACGCTGAACAGTGTTCAGCCAGAGTCCAGTCACTTTTCTTCTCCGAGTCCAGTCACAGGGCAAATCGAGCCTGAGAGCATCACCTTCTTTTATAATTGACCGGACGCTGGAACCCTGAGTCTGGTCACATCGAACTGAGCGTTCGGTCACTGTTTGACAGTGAAAAACACCTCCTTCAATTCACCAACTTCTCCATCCTTGCTCAAATGTGCTAACCACCAAGTGTACCACCTTGTGCATGTGTGTTAGCATATTTTCACAAATAGTTTCAAGGGCGTTAGCTTTCCACTAGATCCTAAATGCATATGCAATGAGTTAGAGCATCTAGGGCACTTTGATAACCACATTTTGATACGAGTTTCATCCCTCTTAATAGTACGGCTATCAATCCTAAATGTGATCACACTTGCTAAGTGTCTCGATCACTAAACCAAAAAGCTCCTATCAATTTCATCTTTGCCTTGAGTTTTTTATTTTTCTCTTTTTTCTTTTTCAAGTCCAAGCACTTGATCATCACCATGGCATCACCATCATCATGTCATGATCTTCATTTGCTTCACCACTTGGAATGTGCCACCTATCTCATAATCACTTTGATAAACTAGGTTAGCACATAGGGTTTCATCAATTCACCAAAACCAAACTAGAGCCTTCAATCTCCTCCTTTTTGGTAATTGATGACAACCCTTTCACAAAGATATGAATTGAAATTCAATTGAATACATGTTGCTTGCCTAAGCATATTTACCATGTGTAAAAGGATATGGACAAGTTTCATGAACCCCAAATGGTAGCAATTGCTCCCCCTACATATGTGCTACGAGTTTGGATTGTAGCTTGCACATATGTTTAGATAGGAAATATAGGAGACAATGTCTACCAAATGATGCTAAGGTATAAGAGACGGACCTATGAAGCGTGATACCAATCAGAGTGCACCAATATACCATCTGTCGGTGTTCCGAGTAAACACCAATGAGTAAATTTATATTATTGCATGTCTGGCTTGGATGGTGTGCTAAGAGGACACGAGGTTTATACTGGTTTGGGCAGAATGTCCCTACGTCTAGTTTGTTGCTCCTACTCATATTACTAGCACTGAAAACTTTGTAGTAGGGGATACAAATGGGCGAGAGAGGGACAGGTCCCAAGTCTCTGGTGGAAAGAACGAATGGGTGCTGAGAGCTCGGTCGCTGCTCAGCTATGTGTTTGAGGTTTGATGCTAGTGCTCTTGATCTTATGCCATGTGGTGAACCGATGCCCCTTTAATGGGACGCCCTTCTTTCCCTTTTATAGGACAAGGGAAAGCAGGGTTACAATGGGAGAAAAAAGGAGAACGAGAGGTAGAGGAAGTCCTTCAGGGTCGCCGGGCCTTCCTTTTCCTCTATGCATTCCCCGCTGACATGGTAGTGGTGACATGGACAGCTCCACACTAGGCGCCTATCCGCGGACAATGCCATACCCTGGCATTATCAGCAGGTCATCACATCCCACTCTGCCTTGGCGGGCGGCGCGACGCACCAACGTGCTGATCAACGGCCGTATAGGGAGTAGGCAGCATAGTGACCACGCATCCGTCACTATGGGCGATGTGAGTTCCCTAGAATGACATGTCGTGGGGACAGGTCATGCTGAGACATGACCGCTCTGTGCACAATGCTAGAAGTTTGACCTTGGGTCGTACTTTCTAGACCATAGTGGTTGGCGGCGGCGTGAGCTTCTGTTAAGATCCATGCCCGAGGGATCAGGCAAGTCAGAGCCAGCCCTCAGACGTTGGGCAAGGTAGAGCCAGCACTCAGACATTGGGCGAGGTGGAGCCAACACTTAGACATCGGGCGAGGCAGAGCCAGCACTTAGATATCTGGCAAGGTAGAGCCAGCCCTTAGATGTTAGGCGAGGCGGAGCCAGCACTCGGAGGTTGGCCGAGGTGGAACCACCACTTAGGGGTCAGCCGAGGTGGAGCCATCCTCAAGGGTCGGATAAGACAAAGCCCGGGGCCTCAGTGGTTGGCAAGAGCTAGAGCCAACCCTCAGAGGTCACCCGAGGCAGAGCCAACCCTCGGGGGTCGAATGAGGCAGAGCCAACCCTCGGGGGTCAGGCGAAGCGAAGCCATCAAGAGGCGTAGTCATGCTCTTGACCACTCGGATGAATCAATGTTGATGGTTATTAGCTCCTCCTCTTTGGGTACCCTAGTATTGGTCCCCGACAGTAGCCCACGAGCCCCCAGGCGATTCGGGTAGAATCGCTTAGGGGATTTTTTGACTTGCCAGTGGGTGCACGCGAGCGCACCCAGTGGGTGTAGCCCCTGAGCCTGCAGAGGAGTAGAATACACCTTTGAAGGTTTTTTGAAAGGGAGGACTCTGAGGGCCCTAGGCTTCTTTTGTTGCCCACCTATGTGGACGGTGATTCCTTCTTGCTGAGGTTGGACCCTTCACAGGTATGGCCATAAGATTTGGTGGTTCGTTTAGCTAGATAGTTCGATTGGGGTCCTGGCACCCCGTTCGTGGGGATCCGACTACAGTCAGCCTGGCTAAGCCTTGATCATAGGCTCAGATGCTCGTGGCGCTCGTGCGCTTGGGTACTAGCTGCTTGCGGGCCCATCCCTTTCCATCCCTTATCTTAAGGGTGTCTGGAGCGGCTGTCGAACCCATTGATGGGACAACCTTTGAACCCCTAGGCCTAGGCGGGCTGTAGAGGTGTTTTTTATCCATATTCCTCTTACTTGAGAAGAGTCGTGGCCCGCCCGGGGAGGCAAGACATCCAGCAAGTCTTTTGAGGGAAAGGATCGGGATTGCGTGCGCATATCCTGTGGTGTGACGTTATGGTAGATCATGGTAGGCGTGGAGATCTAGGCGAATGGTTGGTTTCCTCGCATCCGTCACCCCTATAAAACCAAAGGGTTCACCCCTAGGGTTTCATACCTTGCCTTGTTGCCTTCACATCTGTAACCTCTGCCGCCAATCGCCTAGGCTTCCTGCATCCATGTCCCAGCCACCGTCAAGCTCGCATCCACCCGCCGCTATCTTCCAATGGATCCATGGTGCCGCTCTAACATCACCTTCCAGCGTATGGAGGGCCTCGTCTATCATGGCCTTCTCTATGCATGGAACTTAGTCGAGGAGTGGTTGCTGCCTGGTGAGGAGGAGATGTCATCACCACTCAATGGCTATGTGGTGTCTTTCGTTCACTTCCATGAGCACGGGTTCGCTACCCCCACTCAGATTTCTCCGGGGGCTGCTGCACTACTACAAGATCGAGTTACAGCACCTCAATCCCAACGGGATCCAGCACATGGCAGCGTTCATCGCTTTGTGCGAGGGATTCCTGGGGATCAGTCCCCACTTTGATCTATGGGGGCACTTCTTTGCCGTCACCCTCCAAAAGAAGAGGGAGAAGGGAGGTAGGCAGGAGCTACATATGCCGATGGGATGAACTGGCATCCACCTACAAAACAATTGGGTCGGCGAGTACCCGTCGATGCGGCTGTCGACCTCCAACAAGGGGTGGCATTCGTAGTGGTTCTATCTCAAGAATGACGCTATCACCCCCTTGCCGGAGTTCACCAGGCGCCTAGTCGAAGAGGCCCTAGATTCGTGGAGGAAGTGGGGTGTCCCAGAGAAGGACAAAAAGAAGATCTAGGACCACCTTGCCACAATTCGCATGCTGAAGGAGAGCAGCCTAAAGGGTTCAGGCATCATCGGGGCCTACCACATGAGGAGGGTGGCACCATTGATGAGATGGGCGCTTCCGCTGTATGCGATGGCGCCTGAGGCGTCATTCGATAGGAGGGCGCTCACCGAGGCAGCGCTCTCCCCCTTCAAAGTCATGCAGCGCTTTACAGAGGCGTTGTAGCCTTTGTGGGACAATGCGAGCGCCCCCCTTGATTTTGTGTACCCAGTGCCGTGGCATCCTCCGATGCGGCCAGAACCAGGCTACGTCATCTTCGTAAGTTTCTTCTCCTCATGCCTCCTCTTCAATTGATCTCCCGACCTCTTGATACTAACATCGAGATGGGGGACCAGCCAAGGGACCTTGTCCTCATGGATCACTCGGCTCTATTGCCGAGGGATTCATCCTTGAGGGTGGCAAATCACGCCAAGGGCGAGCGGCTTAGGAAGGGGAAGGATGACAAGAGGAACAAGAGGTAGCAAAAGCTGTAGGTGTGGGAGCGAGGGGAGGACACTGACAACGATGACAATGATGATGAGGAAGATGATGATGCGGTAGTTGACGAAATCAAGTGGGATGACCTGGAGAGCGAGGATGTGCTGACAGGTATTCGCTCATCCTTGCAGGAGTCGGGACCCTTCCCATCTATAGAGGGGAGGGCGTGTCTGTGGGGCTAGCGGAGATGGGCCAGACCGTTGTCCTACCCTAGGAGCCAATAGGGGTGGGCGGATCTGCCGCCATGCCTGAGGTGCCAGCGGAGGCGGGTGGCTCTGCCGTCGTGCCCCAAGATGCAAGGGGAGTGAGCCCCTCTGCCTAGGAGCAGGGGGGCTCGAAATGGCCTCGCCCCGATGAAGCGAAGCAGAGGTCTAGGGGTTCACCCCCCAAACATATCTACCACCCAACAACACCGATGTATGTCACCAGCTCCGCTATTTTTCTTTGTTTTTCTTTGTTTTTCTCTGTTTTCATCGTGACTTATGCTTTTTGTTCCTTGCAGCGTCGTGAGGCGGCGTAATCCTTTGGCGCTGGCACCAAAGAAGAGCATCGCCCTTCAAGTGGGGCAACAACCGTTTGTTGGCATCGCACTCATTTCGGGGGGGAGCAGCGTTGGTGTGACCGCATCATCGGTCGGTCGAGCGCTGCCCATGGTGATGCCCGTGCCCTCGATGGGACAAGCGGGCACAAGGGCTCAAGGGATGCACATGGAGGTTGCTGAGCAGCCGGCGACGATGGCGACACAACTGCCAATGACGAGGCGAATGGGGCTACCGACCATGCTCATGGCGTCGACCACGGTGGGCATGACACAGCCGATCATGACCCCTCCAACACAGGTGGAGGTGGCGGTGGATATGATAGGCGGGTCATAGTTAGGCGCTATCGTGGTGATGCCTAAGGTACCGGTGTGACCCGCGATGTCATCAGCCTAGGCAACGGTGTCTAGCGTGGGTCGGACGGAGGGGGACGCGGTCGAGGGGTCCCCGGACGTCATGGTGCTGGGAGAGAGGTCAGCGCCCCTACCACTGACCCCTTCCATCGCTGGAGGGGGTGTCCTGGCAGGAATGTCGTGGTGAGAGGGCTCGATGGCACTTGGAGTCGGCGTGGAGTCATCTCTGGCCCTAACGTTGGTGGGCGGCGACTTGGCCACACAGGGCAAACCCCTGCTCCGGTGGACAATTCTAGTGGACCCGGCGTCGACGCTCTTCACCCTCGACGCCGCCGCCAAGAGCATGGAGCGGGAGAGCCTCGATGTGGGAGTCATGTCCATGCTCAAAGCTCTAGACCATGCCTAGGGTGCCTTGGCTGACATTGTTGTTCCTGCTAGCCAGGTACTTGCTTGATCCCGCTTCTCGCTTTTTCCTTTCTCCGCATATTTTTGTATTTTGACCATCATGTTCTTTTAGTCGCTCATCGCTCATAGCTGGGGGAAGTCGCGGTTCCTTCATGAGCAGAAGGGAACCTAGGACTACCTCATCGAGGAGGCATGGCTATGTGGGGAGGTGATGGCTTAGCTTGCTGCCGCTCAGCAGAAGGTGGATGAGCTGACTCCCCTTGCCGAGGAGGTGGACAGTCTCTGATCGTAGGTGGCCAAGGCCCATCATCATGCGGACAAGGCCGAGAGGGTGTTCAAGGCCCTATCAGCGAGGTCGTGGAAGGACATCGAGGAGGTCACTAAGGTTAGGATGGAGTAGGATGAGCTGCTCAGGACACCGAGACCCACCGATGGATCTTCGACCTTCTGGTCGAGGTTGAGAAGGAGTGGGAGCTAAAGCTAAGAGCTGAGGTGAAGCTCGTGGACCTAGAGAAGGTGAGTCTGGATGCTGTGGTAGTCATCCAACTACGCAAGGAGTAGGACAAGCTGCTCCAAACCATGGAGAGGCTCTACTCAGAGCATGGCATGGCTCGCAAGGAGCACGACCAGGCCCTTTGAGAGCATGACGACACGCAGTAGAAGATTGGCTCCCTCTAGGCTAAGCTTGGAACCACGATGACCCAAAGGCTGGTGGCCAAGGGCATCTCTGCTGGGCTAGCCGCGGACCTCGTTGAGGTGAGGAGGAACCTTCAGGCGGAGAGCGATGAGCTCAGCATCTTGAGCGCCACCCTCGGAGTGGTCTGCGATGACCTAGAGGTGGTGCAGTCAGAGGGGACCAGTTCGCTCGTGGCCCATGCCATCGAGATCACGGTGCGGGTGTGCCAGCTCAAGAGGAATGCCTTTCATGCCAGGGTCAACCAATCCTTCGTGATTGCTCGTTCTCATTATGGGGATAGCATTGACCTAGAGATGATGAACCTTGGCTTCACGCCTGGATACAAAGCCCATGAGTTGAGACGGTGGTGGGTCCCCTTTTGCCGAACCTGGCAGATAAGATAGAAGAAATAGGTCTCCCCCATAGGGGTTAGTTAGTCAGATAGGTCATGTAATCATTCATGTAACAAGCAGACAAGCTCTGACCCTTCTGTACTATCGAACAAACTTATCATTTTGTTTTGTTTGATTCAGTTTGTTTTTCTTCCCTTTTTATGTGTGAAAAGGAGTTCATGTGTTCTGACCCTTCTGTTTGTTAAGACCATATGGCCCAAAGTGTAAGGAGGAAACTCTGATTATGCTGGTAAGCAACAGTGTCGTAGCCGCAGGGGAATAGATTTCTCGTAGTTCGACCAGCCATGCTCAATCGTTCGTTTCCGCAGACCTTGCCACTAGGTTTAATGTGAGGGAAAGGTTGGGTGCGGGAACTATTTTAGAAAGGGTGTATTTATGCCCTTATCAGCCCCTGAGTGAGGCCTGACCCCTTGCCATTGCTAGGGTCGGGTTTCACTAAAGATCAAGGAGAAGATAGTGAAACTAGTAGGAGACAACATCTCTTGTTTTCGCACGTACTTCCCCCCTTAGGTTTTGAGCCATTGTTCTGTGACCACCCGTTCAGTCTCCTCGCAAGTCCAACTTTCCTCAAGCCCCCACGTGTAGCAGGGGTTCAGTCGAGGGTTGGCTCATCTTTGTGATTATCACCCCATCCACGGTTTCCACAATCGAAGGGGTTGAGCAAACATCACTTGCATCGATGACTAGAGTGACGTGCTCGATGAGCTCACTAACGAGCATGTTCGAGTGGAATCCGGGTCCATTATTTGTGACAGGGTCAGCAAAGCCGCCCTCATGTGGCATTCTGCTTCTCCTTAACCCACCTTCCAACAGATGCCCCCTTAATGGGGATTCTATGGGCTTGGCTGGAGGTCAGGATCAAACGAGAAGGTCAAGATGACTCTGTCCACTTCTACGTGGGGTTAGGCGAAGGCCACTAGGGCACATCTATGTTTTCTCCCTTGGCTATTGTTCGATGCGAGGATGCCTTGGGCCCTTCGTGGGCCAGCCTTCAAACCCTAGTCTCCCAATTTTAGGATTGGGCGGCTTGAGCCCCTGAGTCCCGTGAAGCACGGTAGGGGTCAGCCATGTTTCATGTATCACCCCATCCTTGGTTTCTGCAACCAGAGGGATTATCTAACAACACTTGCCTTGATGGCTTGAGTGGCGCGCTCGGTGAGCTCGCTAACGGGCATATTCGAGTAGAATCTGGGTCCGTCATCCGCTAACAAGGTCAGCATAGCCCTCATATGGCATTCCACTTCTCCTTAACCTACCTCCCGACAGATGCCCATGTCACTCTGAAGAGCAACCTAGGTGGCCTGTTGGCCCCTCCTCGATGGAGATTATATGGGCTTGGCTCAAGGTTAGAATCAAACGAGAAAGGTCGAGATGTCCCTGTCCGCTTTCGAGCGGGATCGGGCAAGGCCATTGGGGCTCATCTCGGTTTTGCTCCCCTGGCTCTACTTGACATGAGGTAGTCTCGAGCCCTTCGTGGGCTAGCCTTTGAACCTTGGTCGATCACCACTCATATCGAATGAGACGACTACCGCTTCGTGACACGACGCGAAGCGTTGTGATGCAGCAATTGCATATGCAATGCTCAAATATATGGGATGAATGAATAGATGAATGAATGTATGAATGAATACATGAGAATGGAAAAAGAAAGGTAGGAATCGGTAAAGTTATCTCGATAGCTCAAGTGATGGGTTTGGGGAGCTCTTACCGGATATGTCCATGTGGGGTCCGAGTCCGACGTTTGTGACAGAGCCGGCGTAACCTTCATGAGGCATCCCAATTCTTCGTACCTGTCTCTCGGCAGTGGTCAGAGCTGTTCGATCAACCTAGGCAACCTGTTGGCCTCTCCTTGATGGAGATTCCACAAGTGGACCTCTCCGAACCCTTCCCGAGAAGGTGGAGGCTAAAACTCAGGGTGCGCGGACAAAGACTCTGATCACGCTGGTCGGCGAAGATTTTTTCATTACCGCTAGGGCATAGGTTTCTAGCGGTCCTACCAGGTTTCCTCTGAGTTTGTTTCCACACCCCCTGCCTCTAGTTTTTAAACATAAGGAGGGGTTAGGCATAGAGAATGTCTACCAAATAGACACTCTTGCCAGCCCCCGAGCGATGTTTGACCCCCTACCATTGCTAGGGTCGAAGGCTCGATAACAAAATTAATGTGTGTAGTAAGGGTGACCCATCTCTTGGCAGCGGCTTTGAGCCATTCGATCGACCTAGGCACAGGTTTTACCTCGATGGGTTCGGGAAGCTCTCACCGAATGTGATCGAGCGGGATCCGGGTCTGTTGTTCATGATGGGGTCAACATAACCCACATGGGGCATCCTGCTGCTCTGTATCCATTTCACGATATCGGTCAAGCCATAAGATCGACTTGTGTTACTTGCTAAGACAAGGTTTTCCTATGTAGATAGAGGATGAGAACATCCCGCACAAAAATTTAGTTAGGCAGATAAGCTAGGCGGAGAACTTGTAACAAACAGACAAGCTCTTAAATTTTGTTATAGCAAACAAATTTTTAGTTCTTCTCCCCTTTTTGTATAAAAAGGTTAGTGCATTTCGACCCTTTCCACCGTTAAGGTCTTAAAGCTCGAGGTGCGGGTGAGCAAATTCTGATCATGCTAGTGAGCAAAGGCGCGGTAGCTGCTGGGGTGTAGGTTTTCCATAGTCTGACCAGTTATACTCAGAGCGTGTTCCCGCAAACCTAGTTCCTAGGTCTTAACATAAAAGGGGGTCAGGCATAGAGAATGTTTGCTAGGTGGATCGACTTTTAAACGTGTACCGACCCTTTCCATGGCTAAGGCCAAAAAGCCCAGGGTGTGGAAAAGAAGCTCTAATTACACTGGTGAGCAAAGGCGTCATAACCGCTGGGGCATAGGTCTCTCACAGTCCGACCAGTTATACTCAGAGCCTGTTCCCGTGACCCTAGCTCCTAGGTCTTAACGTGAGAAAGGGTCAGACATAGAGACTATCTACAAGATAGATATGCTCTTATTAGCCCCCGAGTGAGGCCCGACCCCCTACCATTGCTGGGGTCGGGTGTCACTAAAGATCAGGGAGTTCGATAATGATACTGATAAGAGAAAGTGTGCGTTTATTAAGGATAAAAGCGACATAGCTGCTCGATGTTCCAAGCATTGGCGAAGACCCCACCGTTGATGGTCTTGAGCTTGTAGATGCCTGGTCGGACCACCTCCACGATGATGTACGGTCCCTCCCACGGAGGGGAGAGCTTGTGGCGGTCCTTGCTACTCTAGACGATGTGGAGGACTAGGTCTCCGATGTTGAAGGCCCGAACCCGCACTCATCGCCTGTGGTACCGTCGCAACACCTGCTGGTATTTGGCTGAGCGGAGGAGGGCAACGTCGCATGCTTCATCTAGTTGGTCCATGGCATCCTCGAGGGACACCTTGGCCCCCTATTCATCATATGCCCTAACCCTTGGCGCTCCATAGTCAAGGTCAATCAGAAGGATGGCCTTGGAACCATAGACCATGAAGAATGGCGTGTAGCCAGTGGCCCGGCTGGGGGTCATCCTTAGGCTCCAAAGCACCGCGGGAAGCTTGGCAACCCATTTTGTGCCAAACTTGTTCAACCGGTTGAAGATCCTAGGCTTAAGACCCTGCAAGACCATGCCATTTGTGCACTCGACCTGCCCATTCATGTGGGGGTGCACCACAGTAGCCTAATCGACCCAGATGTGGTATTCATCGCAGAACTGAAGGAACTTCTTTCTGGTGAACTACGTGTCATTATCCGTGATGGTGGAGTTTGGGACTCCAAAGCGATGGATGATGTCAAGGAAGAATAGCATGGCCTACTTGGACTTGATCACAGAGATTAGCCGAGCCTCTATCCACTTTGTGAACTTGTCTATGGTGATAAGCAAGTGGGTGTAGCCCCTAGGTGCTCTTTTGAGAGGTCTGATCAGATCGAGCCCTAGACTGTGAACAGTCACGTGATGGGGATCGTCTAGAGCACTTGGGCTGGTAGGTGAGTCTACCGAGCTTAGTACTGACACCCTTCATAGGTGTACACGATCTACTCAGCGTTGGCTACGGCGGTCGGCCAGTAGAAGCCTTATCGGAACGCATTTCTGACTAGGGTCCTAGGCGCTGCATGGTGACCATAGACCCCACCGTGGATATCGCTCAGCAAATGCTTCCCCTATTCAATAGGGATGCAGCGCTGTAGGATCCTAATGTGGCTTTGCTTGTAGAGTTTGCCCTCTATAAGGACAAAGGACTTGGCATGACGCGCAAGCCATTGAGACTCCATCTTGTCCGTCAGCAATGACTCATGGAGGAGGTAGTAGAGGTAGAGCATCCTCTAGTTGATTAGAGGGTTGGGCTCTATCGCTGGATCCTCTTCGAGCTCCATGACTTTGAGGCTAGATGGAACTGATAGTTGGTCAGCCCTTGAGCCTAGGGCAGGTGGACTATCACCGGCTTGCTCCAACCCCTCATAGTGAACCGAGGGCTTGTGTTGGTCGGTGGCGAAGACGCCCGCCAGCACCGGCTCTTAGCCAAATGCCGCTTTTGCTAGCATGTCGTCTGCCTCATTGAGACGCCTCGAAATGTGGTTGAGCTTGAGGCCGTCGAACTTGTCCTCTAGCTAGCGGACATCTCGGCAGTATACAACCATCTTGGCATTGTAGCAGCTCTACTTCTTCAAGACTTGGTGGATGACCAGCTGGGAGTCACCCTGGACGTCAAGGCATAGGATGTCTAACTCAATGGCGATGCATAGGCCATTGATGAGCGACTCATATTTAGCCACATTATTGGAGGAGGGGAAATGGAGATGAACCATGTACCTCATGCGTATCCCAAGGGGTGACACAAAGACCAGCCCCGCATCGGCGCCTTTCTTCATTAGCGAGCCATCGAAGTACATCGTCCAGTACTCTTGGTCGACGACCGCTCATGGCATTTGGACCACAGTCCACTCTGCTATGAAATTAGCCAACACCTAGGACTTGATGGCCGTCTGGAGGCATACGCAATGCCCTGACCCATCAGCTTGAGTGCCCACTTCATGATTCTTCCCATGGCATCTTGGTTTTGGATGACCTCGCCAAGGGGGAAGGACGTCATGACCGCCACTAGATGTTACTCGAAGTAGTGGTGCAACTTCCTCTTGGTGATGAGGATGGCATACAGGAGCTTTTGGATTTGGGTATAGCGGGTTTTAGAGTCGGATAGGACCTCACTAATGAAGTACATGGGGTGCTGTACTTTAAGGGCATGCCCTTCTTCTTCTTGCTCCACTACCAGGGCGGTGCTGACCACTTGCGTGGTGGCCACGATGTAGAGCAGAAGGGGTTCTCTATTGGTCGAAGGAACCAGGATCGGGGCCCTCGTTAGAAGCTACTTGACCATATCAAGTGCTTCCTAGGCCTCAGACGTCCATTCAAAGTGGTCAGCCTTCTTCAGAAGTCGATAAAGGGGGAGACCTCATTCGCTGAGGTGCGAGATGAAGCAGCTGAGTGCAGAGAGGCACCCTGTAACTCGCTGTACCCCTTCATGTTCTGAATCGGCCCCATCCTTGTGATGGCTAAGATCTTCTCTGGGTTGGCTTCGATGCCACACTCGGAGACAATGAAATCGGGAAGCATACCCCTCGGGACCCTGAAAATGCACTTCTCAGAATTGAGCTTGATGCCGTTTGCTTAGAGTTTAGCAAAGGTCTGCTGAAGGTCAGCTACGAGCTGGTCAACCCATTTGGACTTGACCACGATGTCATCTATGTAGGCCTCAATGGTCCACCCGATGAGGTCTCCAAAACACTGGAGCATGCCATGCGGGTATGTAGCCCTAGTGTTCTTCAGATCGAACAACATTATGGCATAGCAGAACGATCCAAAGGGGGTGATGAAAGATGTCACGAGTTGGTCAGACTCTTTCATCGCGATTTGATGGTACCTAGAGTATGCATCAAGGAAGCCGAGGGTTTTGCATCCTGAGGTAGAGTCAACTATTTGGTCTATGCATGGTTGTCAGCACGAAAATGTCAACACACGGTAAGCCAGAAGGATTTGCTTAGGATGAGCTTGGAGATCCGCTTGGCTTCAACATAGGGTTTACCGATCATGTGAGTTCCTCCCGAGACGTGCCAGTCAATTTGACCTGCAATTGACAAGGAGAGAAAGTTTATCAGTAATTTAAGGTGGAACATACCGGTCTTTGCCCAGACAGTTCCTACTGTGCCGCTTCGGGAGCAACTAGATGGGAAAATCGACTAAATAGCTGATATGCATAGAAATCGGCTGTTAAGGACAATAAAGCTTATGGATCATGATTGATTTTATGTTGATAAGTACAATGCCCACAGATGTAAGTGAAATCATCTGCTAGGTGGATATTACCAGTATGAATCATTGAGCCAATGAATCTAATCAAAAAAGGATATAACATGCGAACAAATCGACTATCTAATACAAATGGATCTATAAACACTCTGAATCTAATCTGTTACCATCAACAGTGAGGTTTGACTAGATTGATGGTAGCTATGATGATAATAACAAACTAAAACCTTAGAATATATAAAACCATCTACACATCGACAGGCTTTCCAAAAGACACGCTATATATGTGAAAGCTCAAAACGAATCGGCTGAAATAGCCGATTCAGGTGAAAAGGGACTACAACGTGTGAACAATTGACTATTTCACATGGACAAACATATGCACTCATCAGACCTAACCTGTTATCTCTAACAGTGGAGTTTGACCAGATCGATGTAGCCATGATAAAGACAACAAATAAAACCTTTAAAGTAAACAGATCTATTCACATCCAACAGAATCATAGAGACACGATGTAGGTGTTAAAGCATAGGCAATTGGCGATTTCGCAGATGCAGGCATAGCAAACAGTTAAGGTCATGCTTAATCAAGAACAAAGATACTAACTAGCATCCTCCAATCTATAGTGCCATCAGTAGGGATCGACCAGATCGTTACAGCCATAATAGCGAGCTATAGACCAGATTTAACTAACCAACAAACCTCTTCAAGATTATACGTGCCTTAACTGCATACTATGCATGATCAAGATCGAAGTAGAACAACCGATAAAACGTAACCCATCATTCATTGTAAGAGATATCATGTTGTAACAAAGCAAATGACAGACTAAAAGGATATGAGGCTGATCTAGACCAATCTCAACTGGGCAAATTGATGTTTCTGCAAACTAATAACAATAAAAACATCAGCAAGATCGGTAACTTAATGAATCTACTCGAAGGATGCCACCCTTAGGTAGAGCCAATAACTTGACCTTAATGTAATTCGAGCAGTGGAGGTCGATCGGTTCCATACAGCCACACTTGAACTAGATAAGAGTCGATAACTAACTTATACTAGAGGTCATAGTGGAGGTCGAACTTAACCGATGTAGTCGTACAAATAGAAGTATAAGCCATGACAGTACTTACAAATAAACCGAAGGTCGATCGGACCGATGCAGCCCTACTTGTTGAAGAACTCGCCGAGATCTACACTACTCCTACTCCTAAGGGTTGGCATGGAGCCAAAAAAAGTAAATTGTATTTGATTGATTGGATGTTCTTTTACAATAGCCGGGGTCCAATATTTATACCCAGAATCTAAGCATGAATCCTACTTACGTACGACTCATTACAATCTTTGGCATAAGAGAAAACATTCTTATTTTAAGATAACTTGAACCCTAATATTTCCCTTTTTGTAGAGTCCGACTTGTTTCTCCTGATGCTAACCATAGCCTTTTGTCGTTATCTGCTGGCGTCATCTGAAGAGAGCCAATTCCAGTGCTGCATTTGAATCAACTGATATTGGTGTAAACAATGGCAAAGGAAATGGATCCTTTGGGCATGCTTTATTGAGACCCATGTAGTCAACACACATCCTCCATTTCCTACTCTTCTTTCATACAAGAATGGGATTGGCTAACCACTTAGGGTGGTACACTTCCTTGATGAATTCGGCCGCCAAAAGCTTCAAGATCTCCTCACCGATGGTCCTGTGTTTTCTCACGTCGAAACGACATAGGCGTTGCTTCACCGGCTTGGAGCCTAGGCAGATCTTCAAGGCATGCTCGGTGACTTCCCTTGGAATGCCTGGCATGTCTAAGGGTTTCCACGCAAAGATGTCTCTATTGGCGCAGAGGAATCTGATGAGCATGCTTTCCTATTTGGAGGAAAACGTGGTGCCAATGCGCACCACTTTGCCCTCGGGGTTGCTAAGGTCTATAAGGACCTCCTTGGAGCCCTCCACTAGCTCAAAAGACCCAGTCGACCGCTTGGGGTTGAGTGCTTCTTCGACAACCTCTTTCTTGATGGCCGCGAGCTCTCTAGAGGCGACGATTACTATGGCGTGATTGTAGCATTTGACCTCGCACTTGTAGGCACACTGGAAGGAGGTGCCAACGGTGATGACCCTGCCTAGGCCTGGCATCTTCAGCTTGAGGAAGGTGTAGATGGGGATGGCCATGAACTTCACATAGCATGGTCATCCTAGGATGACATTGTAGGTTCCATGGAACCCAACCACTTCGAAGGTGAGGGTTTCTGTCCTGTAGTTGGATGGGCCCCCAAAGGTGATGGGTAGATCGATCTGCCCAAGTGGCAAGGCCTGCTTTCTAGGCACGATGCCATGGAAAGGCGCTCCGATCGGTTGGATGCACGCTCGGTCGATGCCCATAGCATCGAGAATCTCGACGTACATGATGTTGAGTCTGCTACCTCCATCCATCAGTACCTTTGTGAGCCACTTTATGTCAACAATCTGGTCGACCACGAGCGGGTATCTCCCAGGTTGTGGGATGTTCTCCAGGTGGTCGGTCTGATCAAAGGTTATGGAAGACTTCGACCATCGGAGGAAGGTGGACATGGCCGGCTCGGTTGTATAGACCTCACAACACATGAGCTTCTGACGACGCTTGGAGTCAAAGGCCGCTGACCCTCCGAAGATCATGAGACAACAATTTGGCATCAGAAAGCCACCATCCTTCCCCTTGGTGTTGTCCGTGGTTGGATCAGGGTCCTTCCCGTGCTCCCCTTTGTTGGAGCCTCTAGACAAGAACCACTTCATGAGGTCGCAGTCCTTGTATAGATGTTGACAAAGAAGGCATGGTTCGGGCATGGCCCCTCGAGTAGCTTCTCGAAGTGGTTTGGAGTGCCTCCATGGGCTTCCAACCAACCTTTTGGTCAGCGGTGGCCACAAGCGAGCCCTTGCACCACTGCTTGTTCTTCTTCTTAGCGGGATAGTTTGAGGTGCCTTCGCCGATGTCCTTGTCCCATTTCACCTTGCCCTTGAGGCGGTCGAAGATCGCTCCGACCGCCTCTTTGCCTGAGGCATGGCTAGTGGTGATGTCGAGGAGCTCCTTGGTGGTTCATAGGACCTTGCATCCTAGCTTATGAACCAGAGACTCGCAGGTGGTCCTAGACAGGAAAGCTCCTATAACATCGACGTCGATGACATTAGGTAGCTCATTGTACTACCGGGAGAAGCGCTGGATATACCCACGGAGGGTTTCTCTGGCCTTCTGTCGGTAGTTCTTGAGATCCCATGGGTTCCCAGGATGCTTGTATGTGCCCTGGAAATTCCCTATGAAGATTTCTTTTAGGTCCGCCCAACTTTTGATTCTGTTGGGTGGAAGATGTTCCAACCATGTTTGCGCTGAATCAGCCAGGAATAATGGAAGGTTGTGGATAATGAAATTGTCATTATTCACTCCGCCGGCTTGGCAGGCAAGCCGATAATCCTTGATCCACAGTCTGGGGTTCATTTCCCTAGAGTATTTCGGGATGTTGGTCTACGATCGGTACCTTGGCGAGAAGGCAGCATTGAGGATGTTTCAATGAAGGCATTGGTAGGCTGGGGCTTAGGCTTTGGTCCTCACCACTATCATAGCGTTCACCATGATGAGAGTAGTAGCCATGGCTAGTTCCCTCTCTTGGGTCATTGTAGGTACACCTGTGGGCATCGAGGGTGTCACGTGCGTCTCGGTTGCGTCCAAGATGCTGATGCACTAGGACCGCGGTGCACTGTCTACCACCTTGTGGCGCCTGGTGGACTGATGCCTCCTTGCTAGGGTGTTTTGAGGGTGTGTGCTGGCTAACATAGAGCTCGCGTTGTTGAGATAGATCACACTCAGCCTGCTACACAGCTGCATGCTCGAGCAGCACACGAATCTCATGGTGGGCCCATCGAACCTCGGGTGTCGTAGGCACAAGAAGCCCCCTAAGCAAGGCTGCCATAGTAGTGATGTTTTGGCTTGCCTCATCAAAGTGTGGGAGCGCGTAATTGTTCTCGATGATCCTCTAGTTCACGTCACGGGCCATGGCACGTGCGTGCCCTCTGTCTTTGTGGCGCTCGATCTCGCGATCGAGCTCTGCGTGTTCCTGCTCAAGCTAGAGTCACGCTTCCTCAAGCCCTAAGTGCTGGGACTTCAACGGCTCCATCCATAGGTGGGGTGGGGCTCCTGCATCCCCCTCGACCTCATCGTCGAGGTCGTTCATCGGGGTAGCCATGGTAGAACCTCCTAAGTTATAGGGCCCACATGCACCTATCGCTGTCCGATGACCTTTGACATTTATGCATATATTTCCAATAACTTAAAAAGACTGTCAGGTGTCCTCGGGGAACCCCGAATCATCCACGATTTCTGAGCAGGATCACGTTACAGAGTCATTGCAGTATTACAACATTTATTCAAAAATCAACACCAGAGTAAAAACAGCGGAAGTCTTACGATAACATAGTTTACAAACCAGTTGTTTCAAACCTTACAAACTAAGTTTGATAATTATTACAAACCATAGTAGTAGTGGAGTGGCATAATTAACATATACATAACACACAAAATAAACATCCTGCCCAAGGATCACACATTTACTTCTCATCGTCAGAACGAACGATAGTCATGCAGCACGATCCAAAATAGATCTGCTCATGAGGCTCACCTGCAACAAGGGGTCAACGAACCCTGAGTACAAAAGTACTCAACAAGACTTAACCGAAATAAAACAGATAGAACTTAGGAATGCCGACTCATGGGATTCAAGGTATGGCTTTAACAATAATCAAAGTTATTTTGCGTAAAAGCTCTTTAACAAAATTCTTTAATACCAAGGTAAAACTTTTTAAGTACCATATATGAATCTGCCATGATCCATAATGAGAACATGAACTTCATATCAATCTTTTTCGCAAACCTTTCTCAAGTTCTAGTTATTAATACTACGATGATGAACAGTGAGTTGAGTCTTCATAATCGAGGAGCAACGACGATTCGAACCGATTAAACCCAGCTGGGAATTCCAGACCACACGACATATGCAGGTCCCCGACCTACATTTATCAACCTACTCTCGGATCCTCTAAAGCAAGAACGGGTCCGCGCCACCCGAGAATACAGTACTCCACCAATCCAGCCCATTGCCACGTGGGTACACGCTATTCCTGCCATCTCTCCACTCCTAGTGCACGAGTAGCCATTCTCGTAATAGAATTGCCAAGTTCAGGCTTATTGGAGTATGTGGTTAGTACTACAAATTCTCACCTCATGCAATTCAACAACGGATATGCCTTAATCAACACAGGCGGAAAGAACCCGCTCACAAGACCTCCATGTCTTGTGACTCACACACACCGAGTCCACCCGGTCTAGATTTATTACTCCACATTCCCATATCACATGATAACATAAGTAACCAAGGTTCCATTTGAAACTTGCATGTGATGGTTAATCACCTGACTTCATCGTTCTACGCATAGCTAAGCAAAACTAGGCATATACAAATTTAAAACTGGTAATATGGTAAATATGGAATAACAAGGTTCGTAATGCACCAATTAGGCTCTTACTTAACTCCTAATCACTTAATGCAGTAATAGAAAACAAAAGCAAAATTAATTTGTAAAACACAAGGTAGGGTTGTATGCATCCAGGGCTTGCCTTCGTTGACGGAAAAGTCTAGCTCCTGCGACGTTTCACAAGTATTCGATCCGACCTCAACAAACGGATTAACCTCCTCAACAACTTGATTAACTACCACGTGTTCACCTTCGTTCACTACACGTAATAACAATGCCATGTTTAACATGATACGGAATACGAAACATGATGCTTGATGATGGATGCAAAATTAATAGTTTGAATACAACTTTCCTTCACGGTACAGTTACAAGTCAAACAGACTAAATCTTTTTTGTAACACATACATCAATTGCCAAGGATCATTATCAACTAATGACCTAAGGTCATCACTCAATCCAAAATTTCAAACAAAACCTAAATCATTAAATGTTACTATTTGCTTTTTATGAATTAATTATTTAATTCAAAATTATGAAATAAATCAACTTATTCTAATTGAACTCAAAATTTTAGTACATGTTCATTACATGATAAGTAAGTGGCAAAATAAATTTCATAATTTTTGGACAATTAAATAAGTCTAGAAAAATCATAGAAATCCATTTATTAATAAATTGAGCAATTTTTATCACATTCAAAAAGTATTGAAAAACATTATTTAATATTTTTCTTAAATACTATACATCATAGAGAAGTCACACAAAAATTTTCATAATTTTTGGAGCTCTAAATAAATCTACACAAAAATAGACACTATTCATTCAAATCTGAAAATAGAAAAATCCATTTGAACGCTGAGTCACTGACAACGTGTCCCACCTGTCATCCCTAACCTCGCGCGTTTGACTACGACGGCGACGGCGCTGACCGGCGTAAACTCGTCGACGGTGAGTCCAACGGCGACGGCTAAAGCACCAAAATGATCACCAAGACTAGGCGCATCGATTGACGTCCCTATCAGCCCTGATTACGGTCCTATACTAGCTCGTCGTCGGCCATGGCGGACGCGGTGGCATGGCAGCGCTGCACCGGCAATGTGAGACCTATACAGCTTAAACAGAAGGCCTAGGAAGCATCAGTAGCTCACCCCAAACGCGACTGAGCAGAGCACAAGGCCGGAGGAGCAACGGAGAGGTGGGTCAATGTTCCGAGCAAGCACGGCGGAGCAGATCGTCGTCGGTGGCGATGTTCCGGGAGCTATGGTGGTCAAAATGAGAAATCAAAGGGTCAGGGAGGACTACATCATCATGGCGAAGCTGAAACAAGACTCAGCAGGGGCAGAGGATCACCGTAACACGCTGGCCACGGCGAAGCGCTCGCGACGGGGACGCTGCCGGCCGCGAGGAAGAAGAGCGCGCGCCGCGAGTTCTCGGCGAATACAGGCAACCAAGGTTGGTTGGCTAGGTGCGCAAGGAATAGGCGAAGCTGGGACAGGCTTTGTTGAGACGGCAACGGCGCTAGGTCGACGGCGAGAGCTCGACGGAGCTGCGGCGGCGGTGACTGGAAAATAGAGGAGAAGAGAAAACGAAGAACGGCGACGGTGGCTGGCTTATAACGCAACCAGGAAGCACAAAGAAGCCACGCGGAAGCCTTCGCCGTGCCAACGCGACGCCCAAACGGCCACGCGCGCGACTGGAAGCTAACCGAAGCTCGCCGGCGGTGTAGCGCAAGTGGTGAATACTGTTCATCGAAATTACAAATTTGCCATTCGCTAAATTTCACAAATTACTCCCAAATTTTCATAACAACTCAAAAATCTCCAAAAACAAAAGTTGTTCAAAATCAAAAGTTCTACAACTTTGCTTTTATAACCATCTCCTAATTCGGTCTAGATTTTGAAATGAACTTTTGAATTTGAATAGGGAAATTTAACGAATTACGCCTTTTTAAATTACTCGAAATTTTTCTAAACAACTTGAAAAACTCCAAAAACAAACTTTGTATAACTTGCCAAGCTCTACAATTTTGCTTTTGCACTCAACCCCAAAATATGCTTAGATTTTGAAATGGATTTTCAGGGTAGGATTTAAATGCTGAAAAGCGGGGTTTTCTCGAAAAATTCAAAATCCAAACAAACTTTAAACTTGAGTCAAACAATACAATGCAACACATACCACATAAACATAAACTTGTATTAGTGTATGCATCTCAAAGTTTTCACCAAATGCCAAATGCTTTGCAATACATATGATGACATGTCAGATTTTAATATTTAAACACCCGAGGTGTTACAATCCTTCCCTTCCCCCTAAAAGAAATCTCGCCCCGAGATTCAAAGCCATAGGGTAAGTAATGGAAAAGGAAATGTGTCATGAGAACACATACAAAATCTATCCATAAAACAGCTGAGGTCCCTTTACAAAACACAATTTGTAATAACCGAGCTCAACTAACATTATTCTATTCTATATTGATGCTAGAAACTCTAGAAACTTTTCTAACAAGTAATCTTCTAATTCCCAAGTAGCTTCCTCTTCTTAATGTTGATTCCATTATATCTTATAGAACTTGATTGTTCATCGTTGAGTAACACGATCTTTCTGATCTAACACTCGGATAGGATATTCGGAATAAGTTAAATCCGGTTCTAGAACCACTCCTTCAACTTCAACATTCTGTTCAGGCATTCAGAGACATTTCTTCAATTGAGAAACATGGAACACATCATGCACAGCTGCGAGATGTTCAGGTAATTTCAAGCGATATGCTACTTTTCCATATCTCTCCAAAATTTGATACGGTCCAATGTATCGGGGTGCCAACTTTCCTTTAACACCAAAACGGTTAACTCTCTTCATTGGTGATACTTTCAGATATACAAAATCTCCTTTGTTGAATACCAATGGTCTCCACCGTCTATCCACATAACTCTTTTGGCGGGACTAAGCTATCTTCAGATTACTCTGTATTTGCCTAACCTTGTCTTCTGTTTCTTTCACAAGGTCAACTCCAAAGAATCTTCTCTCTCCCGGCTCAGACCAACTCAATGATGTTCTGCATCTATGACCATAGAGTGCTTCAAATGGAGCCATTCTAATGCTTTCCTGATAACTATTATTGTATGAGAACTTGGCCAAAGGTAAGCATTCGTCCCACTTAGTGGAATAGTTAAGGACATAACATCTTAACATATCTTCAAGCACCTGATTGACTCTTTCAGTCTATCCATCAGTCTATGGATGATAAGCTGTACTGTACAGAAGTTTGGTACCTAACGAAGCATGTAAGTGTTTCCAAAAGCTGGAGACAAACTGTGTACTCCTATCTGACACTATGGTTTTTGGTACCCCATGCATACTCATGATTCTTGCTAAGTACATCTTGGCATATTGGATCGTGGGATATATTGTCTTGACTGGAAGAAAATGTGCCGATTTGGTTAGTCGATCTACAATAACCCATACTGAATCAAATCCCTTTGATGTCTTGGGTAGACCAACAATAAAATCCATACTTATGTCCTCCCACTTCCAAGATGGAATAGGCAATGGTTGTAATTCACTAGCAGACCTCAAATGTATAGCTTTCACCTTTTGACAAGTATCACACTTCGCTATATATCTAGCAATCTCTATTTTCATTTTAGTCCACCAAAATCTTTGCTTCAAATCATGGTACATCTTGTTGCTTCTCAGATGGATAGATAACCTAGTAGCATGTGCCTCATCTAGAATTGACTGCTGCAACTCAAGAACTTTTGGTACCACCAGGCGATTCTTGAACCATAACACATTTTCATCATCTATGCTGAAGCATTCCGCTTTTCCATTCTTGACTTTTTCCTTGATATGGGCTATACCCTTGTTTTCCTTCTGAGTAGCAATAACTTGATCTCGAATAGTAGCTTCAACAATTATGCTGGTCAAACTTCCTTGTTGAATTACTTCTACATTCCACTTCTCCATTTCTTGGCATAAATTCAAACCCATTGTTCTCACTGTCAGACAATTGCAATAACTTTTGCGACTGAGGGCATCTGCAACCACATTTGCTTTACCAGGGTGATAATGTACTTCCAAATCATAATCCTTAATCAGTTCTAACCATCTTCTTTGTTGCATGTTCAACTCTGACTGAGTAAAGATATACTTTAAGCTCTTGTGGTCTGTATACATATGGCGTGTATTACCAAGCAGGTAATGTCGCCAAATCTTTAGAGCATGAACCACAGCTGCTAACTCTAGATCATGAGTCGGATTGTATTCTTCATGTTGCTTAAGTTGCCTGGACGCATAGGCAATGACTCAACCTTCTTGCATCAACACACATCCAATACCAATACCTGAAGCATCACAATAAATGTCAAACGACTTCTCGATATCAGGTTGGGCTAACACTGGTGCAGTAGTCAATAGTCTCTTCAAAGTCTGGAAAGCCTCCTCACAATCTGATGACCAGACAAACTTAACTTGGTTCTTCAACAATTCAGTTATAGACTTTGATATTTTTGAGAAATCTGGAATAAACCGATGGTAATACCCTGCCAATCCTAGAAAACTCTGAACTTGATGAACTATGGCTGGCGGTTTCCAATCAAGCACATCCTTTACTTTGTTGGGATCAACTGCAACTCCTTCGGCTGACAAGACATATCGAAGAAATTGCACTTCCTTAAGCCAAAAATCACACTTGCTGAACTTGGCATATAATTGATGTTCTCTCAAACAAGTCAGAACAATTCTGAGATATTCCGTATGTTCTTTCTTATTCTTGGAATATACTAAAATGTCATCAATAAACACTACTACAAACTTGTCTAGCTCAGGCATGAATACTGAGTTCATCAGATACATGAAATGAGCGGGAGCATTTGTCAAACCAAAAGACATCACCAAGTATTCATATAATCCATATCTTGTGGTAAATGCCGTTTTGGGAATATCTTTAGGCTTTATCTTTATTTGGTGGTACCCTGATCTCAAATCTATCTTGGAGAAAACTTTGACTCCGACCAATTGATCAAAAAGCAAATCTATCCGAGGTAATGGATACTTATTCTTGATGGTCACTTCATTCAACGGACGATAGTCAACACATAACCTCAGGGTCTCATCTTTCTTTTTCACAAAAATTGCCGGACATCCCCAAGGTGAGGAACTAGGTTGGATAAACCCCTTCTCAATTAATTCTTGTAACTGAGCCTTCAACTCGGCCAATTCCTTAGGTGGCATCCTATAAGCTCTCCGAGAAATCGGAGCTGTTCTAGGTTGTAACTCTATGTTAAACTGTACATCCCTATTAGGTGGTAGACCGGGTAAATCTTCAGGAAACACATCCGGAAATTCACACACTATCGAAATATCTCTAATCTCTTTGATAGCAGTTGCACAAATCTTGCCCATTGATCTTCTTAGTGTTGGAAGTTGGATGAGAAGTTGAGAATTACTATCAAGCAAATTTACTCTTAAAGTCCTATTCAAAGCATCTATAACAGCCTTATGCTGATACATCCAATTCATTCCCAAGATTACATCTATATCCTGATCCTTAAGGTTAATCATGGTAGTAGGAAAAATATGCCCACCCAGGTTTACGGGTACCTAGTATACCATTTCCTTAGTACACAGACGTCCCTCGGGCGACTGTATAAAGAAACTTTCCTTTGTTGCCCCAATTGAAATTTCATGCTTCACGACAAATGTTCTATTGATGAATGAATGCGATGCGCCAGAATCAAAAAGTATAACTATAGGGTGATTGGCAATAGGAAACATACCCATCATCACTGGCTCCCCTTCTGGAATTTCTCCAGCTTGAATATAGAACACCCGTCCTATCTTTCTCTCATCTTTGCCCTTCTAAGTATTCTGATTGGGGTTCTTGTTTGGTGCCTGACCCTGTTGTTGATTAGCAGGGGTCTTCTGATAATTTTGATTAGCCTACCTAGGATATGGACATTCCCTGGAGAAATGACCAGTCCTTCCACAATTGTAACATGGATAGTTGTGACCCTGGGATGTTGGAGCATTGCCACTAGGAGCATTGGTTGACTGTGAATTTGGATTGGTTATAGCAGGACGGACATTTAACTATTGCCTGGCTTGAGACTGTGGCGGATGGTAAGGAGGACGATTATGATGTACTGGATGATAAATCACCCTCTGCCTCTTCTGATTTCCCCCAAAAGATCTAGACGGCATACTCTTTTTCTTTTTGAGCTCCTTATGCTGCTGATACTTTGACTCTGAAGCAATTGCAATATTTACTGCCTCATGATAAGTGACATTGGTGCAAGTTGTCATCATTGTTTGCAGCTTGGTATTCAAACCTCTCATAAACCACCTCTTCTTCTCGGCATCAGTATTAACATGTTCGGATGCATATTGTGACAGGTGATTGAATCTTCCCACATACTGCATCACTGTTTGATCTCCTTGTTTCAAAGCAAGGAATTCATCTAGCTTCATAGCCATCACTCCTTCAGGGATATAATGGGCTCTGAAGGCAGTACGGAACTCAGCCCAAGTTATTGGAATGCCTGCTGGTTGCATAGCCACTAAGTTTGCCCACCAAGCACTTGCTGCTCCTCTAAGTTGCTAGGTGGCAAACATAGGTTTCTGATACTTCGTGCATGGAATAAGGTCAAATTTCTGCTCCATGGTTCGAAGCCAGTCATCAGCCTCCAATGGTTCATCTGCCTTAGCGAACACCGGTGGTCTTGTGTCCATAAAGTCAACATATGTAGCCTCTTGTCTGTTATGGTGATGACCATGGTTTCCTTGTATCTGATTCTGATTACTTAGAGCGATCTCATGAAGCAAACGGGAATTTTCAGTCGTCACATTGACAAGTGCGGTTATAGCATCAGCTAGATTTGTTGGAACTGGTGGCGGATCTAGAATACCATCCTCATCTTGTGAAGTTCCAGGAACATACGAACCCCACGTACGATGCATCTGCTCATAAGAAACCAAACTTTATTCACAAGCCTTTATTGAATTGCACAAAAGCTTACTCCAGACACATTACATAGGGTTTACTACTATAAACACCAGAACCTATAAGTACCAAAACAAGATACATAGCTTAACCATAATTAACTACTATACAATCCTACTCTTTTCCGTGATTACTTCAAACTTCAGGCTCAGTATCCATTCCGGAATTATTACCGCCTTCATCATCACTTTCATTGATCATTACTAATTCTTCAGGATCTTCTTCTTCTTCCTCTTCCGATTCATCATCATCAGCAAGGATGACACCGGGGTCCATGGCATCAGCTTGAGGCTCATGATTCGGGTTTAGTAGATTGCTAAGCCTATGAACTTCCTCATGTAGATAGGTATTATGTTCTTCTAAATCTTCTACATAGAATTCTAGCTCATGAGTTCTAGCTCTAGCTACATTTTCCCTATGCCAAGCCTCATTTCGTCCCTCCACCGTACGAACTAACATACTTTCGTAGTTCCTGTGCACGGTGGTGAGACGCCTCAATTGACCCTGTAATTCTCCTACCTATATAGCATCCAAAGCCCTATCTCTAGTAACTTGTGCTAATTCTGCAGAAATCCTCTGTATCTCTATTTGGGGATCAGGCCTAGAACTACTACTGCTAGCACCATCGTTTCTAGGGGCAAGTTGGTGACGAGGAACTCCTTTAGGTCCAATGGACTTACGGGGCGTCATCTTGGCACGAGCCATACTGTAGGAAACCAATTTAATCCAAGTAAGACCATTTGATCAAAGTCTAAAGAGCAGCTATGATGGATTACATTACTCAAACCAGTCTCACTACTCAACTCTAGACTAAGAGGTGAAGGAAGTAACGAGTGAATTAATAATGATGCATGAATCGTTCTTACGAACAAAAACATCAAAGTTTATAATGCACATAAACAACATTTATTTTTATATAGGGCATAGTAAGATTACTACTCCACCACACAAGACCCTTTTAATCAAATAAGGAATGGTGAGAAAGAAATAAGATAAGTCAGAAGCAATTTGGACTAAATTAGCAAGTTAAATTTAGTCATCCCAAATCATTTTGAAGTTTTTGTAAAACAATACAACAAAAACCTTGTAACGATCGCTCTGATACCATTCTGTGGTAGAACCTCCTAAGTTATAGGGCCCACATGCACCTGTCGCTGTCTGATGACCTTTGACATTTATGCATATGTTTCCAATAACTTAAAAAGACTATCGGGTGTCCTCGGGGAACCCCGAATCATCCATGATTTTCGAGCAGGATCACGTTACAGAGTCATTGCAGTATTACAACATTTATTCAAAAATCAACACTAGAGTAAAAACAGCGGAAGTCTTACGATAACATAGTTTACAAACCAGTTGTTTCAAACCTTACAAACTAAGTTCGATAATTATTACAAACCATAGTAGTAGTGGAGTAGCATAATTAACATATACATAACACACAAAATAAACATCCTGCCCAAGGATCACACATTTACTTCTCATTGTCAGAACGAATGATAGTCATGCAGCATGATCCAAAACAGATCTGCTCATGAGGCTCACCTGCAACAAGGGGTCAACAAACCGTAAGTACAAAAGTACTCAACAAGACTTAACCAAAATAAAACAGATAGAACTCAGGAATGCCGGCTCATGGGATTCAAGGTATGGCTTTAACAATAATCAAAGTTCTTTTGCGTAAAAGCTCTTTAACAAAATTCTTTAATACCAAGGTAAAACTTTTTAAGTACCATATATGAATCTGCCATGATCCGTAATGAGAACATGAACTTCATATCAATCTTTTTCGTAAACCTTTCTGAAGTTCCAGTTATCAATACTACGAAGATGAACAGTGAGTTGAGTCTCCATAATCGAGGAGCAACGATGATTCGAACCGATTAAACCCAGCTAGAAATTCCAGACCACACGACATATGCAGGTCCCCGACCTACATATATCAACCTACTCTCGGATCCTCTAAAGCAAGAACAGGTCCGCGCCACCTGAGAATACAGTACTCCACCAATCCAGCCCATTGCCACGTGGGTACACGCTATTCTCGCCATCTCTCCACTCCCAGTGCATGAGTAGCCATTCTCGTAATAGAATTGCCAAGTTCAGGCTTACCGGAGTATGTAGTTAGTACTACAAATTCTCACCTCATGCAATTCAACAATAGACATGCCTTAATCGACACAGGTGGAAAGAACCCGCTCACAAGACCTCCATGTCTTGTGGCTCACACACACCGAGTCCGCTCGGTCTAGATTTATTACTCCACATTCCCATATCACATGATAACATAAGTAACCAAGGTTCCATTTGAAACTTGCATGTGACGGTTAATCACCTGACTTCATCGTTCTACGCATAGCTAAGCAAAACTAGGCATATACGAATTTAAAACTGGTAATATGGTAAATATGAAATAACAAGGTTGGTAATGCACCAATTAGGCTCTTACTTAACTCCTAATCACTTAATGCAGTAACGGAAAGCAAAAGCGAAATTAATTTGTAAAACACAAGGTAGGGTTGTATGCATCCGGGGCTTGCCTTCGTTGACGGAAAAGTCCGGCTCCTGCGACGTTTCACAAGTATTCGATCCGACCTCAACAGACGGATTAACCTCCTCAACAACTTGATTAACTACCAAGTGTTCACCTTCGTTCACTACATGTAATAATAATGCCATGTTTAACATGATGCGGAATACGAAACATGATGCTTGATGATGGATGCAAAATTAATAGTTTGAATACAACTTTCCTTCGCGGTACAGTTGCAAGTCAAACAGACTAAATCTTTTTCGTAACACATACATCAATTGCCAAGGATCATTATCAACTAATGACCTAAGGTCATCACTCAATCCAAAATTTCAAACAAAACCTAAATCATTAAAGGTTACTATTTGCTTTTTATGAATTAATTATTTAATTCAAAATTATGAAATAAATCAACTTATTCTAATTGAACTCAAAATTTTAGTACATGTTCATTACATGATAAGTAAGTGGCAAAACAAATTTCATAATTTTTGGACAATTAAATAAGTCTAGAAAAATCATAGAAATCCATTTATTAATAAATTGAGCAATTTTTATCACACTCAAAAAGTACTGAAAAACATTATTTCATATTTTTATTAAATACTATACATCACAGAGAAGTCACATAAAAATTTTCATAATTTTTTGGAGCTCTAAATAAATCTACACAAAAATAACAAAAACAGACACTATTCATTCAAATCTGAAAATAGAAAAATCCATTTGAACGCTGAGTCACTGACAACGGGTCCCACCTATCATCCCTAACCTCGCGCGTTTGACTAACCTCGCACGTTTGACTATGATGGCGACGGCGCTGACCGGCGTAAACTCGTCGACGGTGAGTCCAACGGCGACGGCTAAAGCACCAAAATAATCACCAAGACTAGGCGCATCGATTGACGTCCCTATCAGCCCTGATTACGGTCCTATACTAGCTCGTCATCGGTCATGGCGGACGCGATGGCACGGCAGCGCTGCGCCGGCGATGTGAGACCTATACAGCTTAAACAGAAGGCCTAGGAAGCATCAGCAGCTCACCCCAAACGCGACTGAGCAGAGCACAAAGCCGGAGGAGCAACGAAGAGGTGGGTCGACGTTCCGAGCAAGCACGGCGGAGCAGATCATCGTCGATGGTGATGTTCCAGGAGCTGTGGTGGTCAAAATGAGAAATCAAAGGGTCAGGGAGGACTACATCATCGTGGCAAAGCTGAAACAAGACTCAGCAGGGGCAGAGGATCACCGTAACACGCTGGCCACGGCGAAGCGCTCACGACGGGGACGCTGCCGGCCGTGAGGAAGAAGAGCGCGCACCGCGAGTTCTCGGTGAATACAGGCGACCAAGGTTGGTTGGCTGTGTGCGCAAGGAATAGGCAAAGCTAGGACAGGCTTTGTCGAGATGGCAACGGCGCTAGGTCGACGGCGAGAGCTCGACGGAGCTGCGGCGGCGGTGACTAGAAAACAGAGGAGAAGAGAAAACGAAGAACGGCGACGGTAGCTGGCTTATAACGCGACCAGGAAGCGCAAAGAAGCCACGCGGAAGCCTTCGCCATGCCAATGCTACGCCCAGACGGCCACGCGCACGACTAGAAGCTAACCGAAGCTCGCCGGCGGTGTAGCGCAAGCAGTGAACACTGTTCATCGAAATTACAAAATTGCCATTCGCGAAATTTCACAAATTACTCCCAAATTTTCATAACAACTCAAAAATCTCCAAAAACAAAAGTTGTTTAAAATCAAAAGTTCTACAACTTTGCTTTTATAACCATCTCCTAATTCGGTCTAGATTTTGAAATGAACTTTTGAATTTGAATAGGGAAATTTAACGAATTACGCCTTTTTGAATTACTCGAAATTTTTCTAAACAACTTGAAAAACTCCAAAAACAAACTTTGTATAACTTGCCAAGATCTACTATTTTGCTTTTGGGCTCAACCCCAAAATATGCTTAGATTTTGAAATGGATTTTCAGGGTAGGATTTAAATGTTGAAAAGCGGGGTTTTCTCGAAAAATTCAAAATCCAAACAAACTTTGAACTTGAGTCAAACAATACAATGCAACACATACCACATAAACATAAACTTGTATTAGTGTATGCATCTCAAAGTTTTCACCAAATGCCAAATGCTTTGCAGTGCATATGATGACATGTCAGATTTTAATATTTAAACACCTGAGGTGTTACAGTAGCCTCCTCCTTGTGGATGCTTTCGACATGTCCCTCGAGGGTACCTATCATGAAGCATTCAAGAGAGGGGTGATGGCTCCCCCTACTGGAGTCAGAGCTAGAGGGCGACTCCGACTCCTCTGCGAGGAGGTCATGGAAAGACTCTGCGATGTGTTCGATCACCCCCACGAACTCGTCGTTCGCGAGGGATGGAATCATGCGTTGCACCACAAGGAGGCCAATGGTCTTTGTGGCATTGTGGAGACCAAATGAGAGCACTATCAAGGCGCTCTAGGTGAGGTATTTCAGGGAGAGTGGCTCTCCCGCAGTGAGCTACACCATGACATTAGCGAACAAGAAGATGAGGTGGCGCAGGCCCTCCCGGGATGGTTGGGGTCCCAGGAAGACACCAAGCTACCGCTCTAACCACCCGTAGTCGAAGTCGAGAAGTTGGCTGCTCCTAGGGGCATGGGCCTCTAGCGCATGCAGCCGCAGCTCCTTGAGCACCTCGATGATCGCATCGAGACCAGCAGAGTGGAGGTGTTGAACGACGATTGGCGCCTGCGCCAGCTCTCCCTCCGCTGTGATGATGAAGTCTAGATCCCCGAAGCACACATGTGCGCCTGGGACCCGGCTGATGCCATGACTAGCCATCCGAGGCCTAGTGTTGATGTCGAGATGCACAAAGGCCCCTACCTGGTGCGCCAACTATCTGTGTTCTGAGTAAACACCAACAAGTAAATTTGTATTATTACGCGTCTGGCTTGGATGGTGTGCTAAGAGGACATGAGCTTTATACTGATTTAGGCAAAATGACCCTACGTCCAGTTCATTGCTGTTGCTCATATTACACAGACGGTGCATGCTGTGGAGATAAGGTCGGGGATATGGTGCGTTCCTGCGCAAGCGGCGGAAGGGGAAATAAAGAAAGGAGAGGGGGTCCGCTCAATGAGGCAGGCGTGCTGGCGGTCGTGTCACCAAAAGAAGAAAGAAAGGGAAGGGGAAATGGGGGGGTCCGGTACGAGGATGAAGGCATGGGAGCTGAGAGCTGACCGGACGCTAGAAAAAGGAAAAGCGCACAGCGCTCAAGGACAGCGAGTGCGGCACGATGCCACGGCCACACGAAAATAAGGTGCTACATGCCCAATACAGACAACGTTCATAGGGCACCCAACGAAGTGACCCAGCATGCGTAGCGTGGTCAACTAAACATAGGGCTGGTGACATGACGTCCACTCAGGCTTTTACAATTACTCCCGACTATCCACTGCTAACTTTCCTCACTACTCTTCTTTTTCTTTCCTTTACTCGACCACATTCGTCTTTCATGTAGACTAAGACCATGTCATACTTTCTTCAAAACCACCTCCTCTTGCTTACCTTGAGAGAACACCTCTGCATCAACCCATTGTGGATTTCCCGTTTGAACACCCGAATATTTTCAACGAGAAAATTTTTAAAACAAAACGGTATGGCAGTGTAACTTGGTAAGGTACTTGGTTAACAACCTTGATACCAGTGCGTGCCGAGCAGCGTCACATGTGGCAGCTGTTCCACAGAGAGCCCTTAGTTTTGTCGTGGCACCATACGCTATTAACCAGGCAACTACTACCAATTTACATGCCATGAAGGCAGAGGGGTCATAGACCACAGAATAAGAGGGGAGTATCGCAAGGGAAAATTCAAACAACAAAGGTTCCCTTCACAACTAGGGACAAGGATTTCAAATCCAACGGTGGATTTGTTTTAAAGAGATTCAAGTGTTCTGCTGGGATATCCACAATTAGCCGATACAGTGTCCTATATTATCCAATCACGGCTGATCTGCTGGTATCTGAATGTCAACTTCTCTTGTAACCTGCTAAACAACTCCCTTGATAGCTTTAAGCATGGCTAGCGAAACTAAAGTAGATACATAATAAACACAGCGAAATAAACAAAATGCATATTTTGAATGGTCTTATACGGGTACAATGTATAGGCATTCAGCTCCCATTCACGACACAGCATTCACCTATGGTCGAACAAGCTCAACAACTATGGACGAACAACAACGACAAGAATACAATACTAGAGGACAGCGACAAAAAGCACTACTACTATGGGTACAGCATTACAAGGCAACTACTCTACATCTTCTCGTGGCAATGGCTGAGTGAGAGGAACCAAGGGTTCTGCTTCTAACCCTTTCGACGGTGGAGGTGCTGGCGGCACTGCTACACCGGTTCTCCTTCTCTCTAGCGGGTGGATAGGGATCCCTTCTAAGATCAGGGCCTCCTACCTTTTAGTAGCCAACGTCCTCTGCCTAGCCCTAGTGAATAGATAGGCCTCACCAAGTTGATGGACATGCCAGTCTTTAGCCTCCTTCGGAGCTTCCTCCATGGTAGCCTCCCAACTCTCAGCAACTGCAGCACTGGCATGCGCTTCGACAAGCTGCACCTGGAGCATCCGGTTCAAGATCTCAGCTTCCTCGGTGTGCCGAAGGCATGCCCCCAGTTCCAAGGCTTGATGGTCGTACTGCTCATCCAGAGCGAGGAGGTACATGGTCAAGTGCACCATGGTGGGACTGTCCTCTTGCACATCTCGTCCTTGCAAAGCCTCCATGCGGGCCCTCCATGCCTGCCGATTCTTGTCCAAAGGAGGAAAGAACTACATGGGGGTACGGGCAATGGGCTCCTCATAGATCTGGCATAGGTACTGCAAAGCTTTGCGGGCCACAACCTAGTAGGTGTCGATAAAGCAAAATCCAGTTGCGGTCGCACTCTAGGCTTCAGTGAGGTTAGAGAACTCTTCACTCTTCCCGATGTAGACGGTAACCTCACACTGTTCGGTGCCATGCTCCTCATACTCATGGCCCTCATACTCGGGGTGATCTTTGATTCCAAGCTTTTGTAGGGTGGCATGCAGGATTTTGGGAAAACCCTCAACATTCAGGCAGTAGGTACTAACCCAGGCTCCTGCCATCTCTAGCGGTGGTTGCAAGGAAGGCTGAGCAAAAAGCTGGCTCAAAGGAAAAGCTAAGCGAGCTAAAGTGCGCCAAGTGGTGGTACCAATGGCTAAGCCAGGCTCTACTTATAAAGGCGGAGCGTTCAGTGGTCTGTCGTGGTTCACTAGGGTTCCCGCGTGAGATCACTACGACGAATCGACCAAATTCTGCGCGTTCGAGGTGAGCGACGTGCGATGCCATTACTGACTAGTATGACTACAGGGCAAGGGTCCAACAAGAGCGCAGAAAAGAGGTATGGGGAGACATGGGTCATGATAAGCGTGAACCATGGGCGAACGCGAAACATGAAGCCCTAGTGCAAACCTACTTCGGAACAGGAACAAGGCCGTCGTGCACAATACAACACGCGTGACACCTATGGATGGGGTATCTATTAGCAATACGGCACTACAATGCACCAACAGGATATGCATGAATGCACATCCTAATCGTCCTTTCACTGTTGCCAACATATAGGGCAATCGTCCTTTCACTATTGCCAACGCGAAGGAGGAAATCTTGATGAAGTGTATAACCCAGGAGGATGTTGTACATCTCCTGGACCAAATCCACTCTGGTTCCTGCGGCAACCACGTAGCCTCAAGAACGCTGGTTGGCAAGGCTTTCCGAGCAGGGTTCTATTGGCCGTCAGCCATAGCCGATGCAGAGAAGCTAGTCTGCCATTGTGAAGGTTGTCAATTCTTCGCCAAGAGAATCCACGTACCAGCACATGAGATTCAGATAATACCAGCCTCTTGGCCCTTCGCATGCTGGGGACTGGATATGATCGGGCCGTTCAAACTGGCCCCTAGGAAATTTACATGTGTCTCTGTGCTGATTGACAAATTTTTCAAGTGGATAGAGTACATGCCTCTGGTCCAGGCATCTTTAGAAAAGGCTGTTATGTTCATCGACCAGGTCATCCACCGCTTCGGCATACCCAACAGCATCATCACTGATCTGGGTACTCAGTTCACCGGGAACGCTTTTTGGGACTTCTGCGATGAAAGGAGCATAGTAGTAAAATACGTCTCGGTGGCGCACCCTAGAGCTAATGGACAGGTCGAGCGAGCAAATGGTATGATCTTGGATGCACTTAAGAAGAGGATGTACAGGGAAAATGACAAAGCTCCCGGAAGATGGCTCAAAGAGTTACCAGCCGTGGTCTGGGGTCTTAGAACCCAGCCCAGTCGCAATACCGGCGTATCACCATAATTTATGGTTTATGGCGCTGAGGCAGTGCTCCCAGCAGATATAGCCTTCAGATCAGCATGGGTAGAGAACTTCGACGAAGACAAGGCTAATGAAGTATGGGAGCTAGAAGTGAATAGTGTAGAAGAGAAGCAGCTCGATTCTTGTGTATGTACAGCCAAATACCTTGCTGTTTTGCGCTGGTACTACAACAAGAACATCAAGGAGCGGTTCTTCATGGTTGGGGACCTAGTCCTGAAGTGGAAGATGAATCAGGCTGGCGTCCACAAACTCACAACCCCATGGGAAGGGCCCTTCATGATCAAGGAGGTTACACGACCAACATCTTACAGGTTAGCTCACCTGGACGGTACAGACGTACCCAATTCATGGCACATCGACAAGCTTAGGTGTTTCTATGCTTAACTACTAAGATATGTACTCCTCTTGTACTTTCGATTTAATTCAATAAAGCTATTATGATTTCTCCGAGCACTCTAATGTGTCACTTTGAAGTCTATTGTTATTCTAACTCAACCAGTTAAAACCGACCACCATTCCTTCTCGGGTTTTTGGAGCAGGCCCTATCTCCGGTTCCTCCCAACGCGTGCATGGGATCCGTTCTCTACGCTATGGGTGATCGGCAGGTCCCCTCTGGTTTGACTTGTGTGTGTCTACGTGTGCACAAGCTACGCACCTCACACTCTGACCACAAGACAAACCAGGGCCATACAAACCTTTCAGGATGACGTGTCAATTAAACTGGTACAACTAAATAGAACGCTAACATGTTCTCACTTAGTTACACCAACACGATATACAAGCTTAAATACATTTTCTACAAAACAAACAAGCTTATGCTGATATATAGTTATGTTATTACAAGCTTGCCTGAAAAGGTCCAAGTTTACAATAACACAACTACATCTTCTTCCACAGTTATAGCCTATACTATTGGCTGGTCGAGGCATGCGGCACCTGCTGCTCGCTGGACCTGGCATCGTGCAAGGGTCTCAGGGACTTTGGCATTGATCGAGCTGAAGAAGATGGCCCCGCCAATGATAGGCTGGTCGAGACCGCAGGCTTCGCCGGTTGGCTTAAAAATGACGGCGCCTCCAGCTAACTTGTTGATGGCGTTCCCTGTATAGGTGGTGTCGCGCCTCCACACAGGTTAATGTCGCCAATTATTTTTGCTGACAAGTCCAGCTAGGTCATTCGTAGCTCCTCAGCCTTATCTGGATCTACCTCCTTCGGGTATCTAGACTACAGGCGCATGAGATCGATCAAGGGGTAGTGAGCACGTACCATGCTTAGCACATGTGCGCCTGTGTACTCACCCACCTCGTTCACGAACTCCTAGAACCATCCCCATGCCTTTCGGCATCTCTCGATCAATCCTAGCTGTGGCGTCCTTGGCACGTCCTCTGTTAGCACCGGATCGATGAGGTTAAGGACCGGCAAAATGCCCGTTGCCACCTCCTGGCACTAGTTTTTCTAGGTGTCACGATCCTTGGTGATCTCTTGGCACTGCGCCTTCTAGCCGTCACGGTCTTTTATCACGGCCTCCAGACGCTTCTTCGCATTGACTTTTAAAACTACAAACCGTACATGCTGTTAAGATGCTACATTACGCCAAACTATGATAGGCAACAAAAATGAGCAAAGAGGTTTGGAAAACTTACTTTTCAGATCCTCTATCATCTTGGTCGTGTGGTCCTAGAGTTGCGACTAGTCCTGCGCCAGTTTTCTGTTGTCCTCTTTCAGGCGATCACACTCCACGACCGCACGACTGTTCTCCTCTCGGAGATGGATCACTTTAGCTTCTAAGCCTGCACTACAGTGTTACTACCAACAACACAATAGCACTTGTCAGTAGTCGGTATGATAAAATGGCTACTTATTTGTTCTTTCCCACTCTTTATTACTGAGCTGGACGACTAGGTCCTGGTTCTAGGACTCTTGCACCATTTTTTCACGGTTGGCGGCTTCAAGTCGGTGGCGCAAGCATTCCACCTTAGCCGTCAGCTCCTTGTTGCTTGCAGTGATCCCCTCGATCTGGTCAAAGCATTTCTTGCGGTATCTTGCGGTCTTCATTAAGTCCTGTGTGCAGATTACTAAGTAAGACAGCTGTGTCTAGATAGCAAGATCAGGGGGTGAAGCGAAGCCTACCTGCACTTCCGTCACTAGCCGTTTCGCCGCCCGTTCAACTTTCTTGGTCTCTTCGACCTTCGGGATTTCCTCATGGACAACCCATTGGTCGTTCTGCCAACGCGACACATACACATGTTGTCGCTTGTCCTGCGAACGGCCTAGGACCTTGTCCACTTCATCCTCTTTGGGCTCTTCTTCGGGTCTCGGTGCTGGTCTAGCGTTAGCAACTTCTACGATCACTATGGCCTTCCCACGGGCTGTAGCATCGACAAACATGCTCTGTGCTCTCACCTCCGGCCACTGCTCCTTGGTCTGTTCCATTACCCTTGAAGCTGAGGTGTTGCCCTCAGCAGGTTTAGCGCTCGGAGCACTCGTGCTCGGCTTGGCTCTTCCCTCGACCCCCTACTCGGGGACTATTGTTTGACTGTTTGTTTGCTGAGGCCTCGGTGGATCTTCTGCTATGGGTTCCTCGATGGCCGGCTGCTGGGCAGTCTGCTCTAAAATTACTGGCGGAGCCACACCACTTCTGGCTAGCTGGTCTAGACTTTCGGTGGACGCCGAGCTAGTACGTCAGAGATAAGTTCAGAAGGCAATCATATTCAATGCAAATTGCTAGCTAACATCAAGGTTACAAATACTTACATGTTGGAAGCGCGGAATGATGTGGCGAAGGCGTGTCTCTTTGGCCATGCTTGCTCCACGTGCTGTGCAGGTGACTCCTGGTCTCCCACTACATCCAGCACTATCGTTGGGCCTTGGTGCTCGACCCCTCTGGCGCTTGTCCTTTTGCGCTACAGTGGTCGGCAACGTAGGTCCCACTGGCACGGAGGAGCCACCTTGCTCCATCGACTCCAGTTGCCTCCTCCTCTTTCGAGGGACAAGTCAAAAGGTGTCTGCATCCTCTCCCTCCTCTGCGTCATCATCCGACAAAGTAAAAATTGCCTGACGATGCTTGCTGGCCGCCGACCGCTTACCAGCAGCTTTGGCCGCTGCCTCCTCTCCAGCTCCGAGCACCGCCCAGTCGATGTCCTCGATCCTAACGCTGGTCTAGGTGGTTGGGTCAGCTCCTTGTGGCCAATCTACTCTAGGGGGTGGCGACACAAACACTGTCGCTCTATCCCGACCATTAATCTAGAAAACAAATGGCAGTGAACATAGTAAGTTTCTACCATAATATAAGACTATGGGTACAAGGCAAGATGAGTTACCTTTGGGGGAGGTTGGGCGAGCTTGAAATCATGCTCGATGTCGCTCAATCTAACATAATTTGGATCAGCTAATTTAAATAGCTCTCCAATTCTGGTCTGACTTTGTTTTTGTCAAGCGCCCCCTGCCTCGTCCTCGTCGGGTCCATGCTACCTTGGTACTCGTAGCTAGGATGTACCCTCCTCTGGCAGGGCTAGATCTATCGGCTAATGAAGCTCCCGACCACGCTCAGACCATCTAGTTTTTTCCACGGGATCATCCCAAATATTTCTGGAATCTGTTCCAGGTGCTCGGGCTTCTCTGACTAGCTTGTCCTCTTCTCCGAAATGTACCCCACGTCGCACGGCGTAATCGTGTTCGGTTCTTTGCGGATGTAGAACCATTTCTTGCACCAGTCGTCAAGCGACGTGTTCCATGGGCAGTGCAGGTACTGGGCTTTCATGCCGTCACGGAGGTTGAGATACACACCTCTGGCTATCTTCGAACCGCCGCTTCCTTTCTTCCACAGACAGAAAAGATGGCTGAAAAAATCAAAATGGGGCTAGAAGCCGCCATATGCTTCGCAAAGATGTATGAAAGTGGCGACAAGGAGGATCGAGTTGGGATGTAGATTGCAAATCCCAATCTCATAGTAAAGACAGAGCCCATGAAGAAAAGGATGTACCGAAACCCCAAATCCCCGCTTAAAGAAGTCTTTGAACACCACGATCTCACCTGGTTGTGGATCGGGGTATCCCTCACCCTTCGGTGCACGCCATCCTATGAGTTCCTTATTGTGGAGTACCCCCATGGTGACGAGGTCTTCAATGGTCTGCTCGTTGCTTCTTGATTTCCACCACTCCTTTGCCATGACTCCTGCTTTCTTCTGCACGTCACTTTTCGCCATGAATCTGGCCTTGCTGATGAACGAGGAAATGGCAGAGGATTGATTGGTGGTGATTTTGGAGGTATTAGGGTTGGCGAGAGGAAGAAGAGGGCTACGGCTGTGAATGGCAATGGGGTTTAGTAAAAAGTAACTTACCTATCCTATACTGTATTTAACCCAAGAGTTATGCTGTTTTGTCTGCTCGAGATTCTTGGGAGACGTGCGCATGCGCCGCAGATGGTTGTTTTCATAGCCTCGAGATCTATGCCAATATATGCGCGTCTTCGTTGCCAGTGTATGCGCCTCTTCATTGCTAGTGTGAGAGGGCCCACGCTGACGCACCTACTTACAGGTGCCATGCAACTGTTTGCTTGACAAGACAAGAAGGCAGTATGACGTGCTATACCCATCTACTTTTTTGACCAGACGTGTCAGATTGGACTTGACAGAGCAAGTAAATAAATAAATACAAAAAATAAAAGTACAAGTGGCATATGGTTTTTTGCCACACTTCTCGTGCTCGGGGACTGTCTAGACCACCATTGTGCTCGGGGACTGTCCAGACCACCATTGTGCTCGGGGACTGTCTAGACCACCATCGTGCTCGGGGACTGTTCTGACCACTCTCATTCTCGGGGACTGCCTCAACCACTCTCCGAACATTGCTCGAAGACCGCTCTCCTTGGCTACATGTGATTTGTACTCACATACAGTTGAGAGGCATTTATTTAGACCTTGCTACAAGGCTGATACCTTGCCTTCTAGCAGGCTCGGGGACTACATCGGTATGATGCACCTACCAGTGCATCTCGTATTGCTTGTACAACGATTGGATTCTCAACTTTAGTGGGAATTCTTTTTAGACCCTGGCACCACGTGCCTACGTCACCTACTACTAGGCTTGGGGACTAAGTGGGCACACTTCACCTTATGGTGAATGTGCTTATTTTATCGACCTCTACGCTCTGCCTATTGGCCAGAACTACTATTGTCCAAGGGTCACTTACATTTCTTTTCAGAAATACAAGTGGGCACACTTGATAAGGAAAGAAATCTTTTTCTTTTTTCTTTAGAGCACCATGTATTCTTTAGACAACTGGAATCTTCGGCTATAATCGTGGTCTACTGCTCTTTGTTCTGACCAAAATACTAGCATATTCGATTGGTCAATGTTTCAACCAGTTGGAGATGACATGAAGACGGATCGCATTAGCCGAAGGAGATCGAACGGCGTGTCGCAGCATAATACGTGGTGCTCGGGGACTAGCTGTGGGGGTATTAACCCCTATACCCTTATGGCTAGGCTTGGGCCAGCCCAGACCAAGGGGTCTAGCCCACTAGAAGACGACGTGCGGCCTGGCCAATCTGTTTGGAGTCCTGCACAAGGAATCAAGGTAGATTTGGAGATCAAGCAAGATCCTGGTCGGTTAGAATAGGAATCCTTATTCGGCCACCTATGGCAATTGTAACTAGTTAGGATTAGTTTCTAGATCTGTAACCCTACCCCCGGACTATATAAGGTGGGCAGGGGACCCCTCTAAAAAACATCTCTCATTAACATACATCAATACAATCAGACGCAGGACGTAGGTATTATGCCTTCATGGTGGTCGAACCTAGATAAAACCTCGTGTCTATCTTGCGTCACCATCTTGTTTGTAGCTTGCGCATCTGTCTGCTGATAATCTACTACCTTGGGCATATCCCTAGGTAGACTGCCAACCATATTTCATCAACACATGCCAATCAACTTTTATCTTAGATTGTTCAAAGGAGAGGCATGTCATATAAGTGGGGGGTGCATCAACACATATATGAGAAATCCAATATGTTCAACTCATTCCTTAGCTTGCAAAATCTTTTCTCATCCAATGGCTTGGTGAATATATCGGTAAATTGATCTTCGGTGCCTACACTCTTAATGCAAATGTCCCCTTTTTGTTGATGATCTCTTATGAAATGGTGGCGGACATCAATGTGCTTTGTTCTTGCATGTTGAATCGGATTGTTGGTTAACTTGATTGCACTCTCATTGTCACATAGCAATGTCACTTTCTTGAATTTGATTCCAAAGTCACTCAAGGTTGCCTTCATCCAAAGTATTTGTGCACAACAACTACTGGTGGATATGTATTTGGCTTTGGCAGATGATAATGTAACACTATTTTGCTTCTTTGATGACCATGAAATAAGTGATCTTCCCAACAATTGACATGTGCCCAAGGTGCTTTTCCTTTCAACCTTGCATCCCGCATAATCCAAGTCAGAGTAACCAAGTAGTTCAAACTTTGCTCCTTTGGGATACCATAAACCAACATTTTGTGTATGCTTCAACTACCTCAATATTCTCTTTGTAGCCTTCAAATGACTTTCTTTTGGTGAGGCTTGAAATCTTACACACATGCATACACTAAACATGACATTTGGCCTTGATGCGGTCACATAGAGTAGGCTTCCAATCATAGACCGATACAATTTTTGATCCACCATATTGCCACTTGCATCTCTATCCAAATGGCCATTTGTCCTCATTGGTGTGCTAATGGCTTTGTGATCACTCATGCCAAACTTCTTGAGCATGTCTTTGATGTACTTGCCTTGACTAACAAATGTACCATTATTCAATTACTTGATTTGAAGACCAAGGAAGTAACTTAACTCTCCAATCATGGACATTTCAAACTCATTAGCCATCATCTTTTCAAACTCTTCACAAAAGTCTTTAGTGGTTGATCCAAATATGATGTCATCAACATATATTTACAACACAAATAAGTCTTTGCCAATCTTCTTGGTGAAAAGAGTGGGGTCAACCTTTCCCATCATGAACCCTTTAGAGAGTAGGAAGTCCCTCAATCTCTCATACCATGCTCTAGGTGCTTGTTTCAATCCATATAATGCCTTTTTCAACTTATACACATGGTCGGGCTTCTTGTTATCTTCAAAACTAGGAGGTTGCTCAACATATACTTCTTCATTGATGTAACCACCGAGAAATGCACTCTTGACATCCATTTGATAGAGCTTGATGTTGTTAGCACAAGCATAGGCTAATAAGATTCTAATTGCTTCCAATCTAGCAACCGGAGCATATGTTTCTCAAAAGTCAAGACCTTCAACTTGTGTATATCCTTGTGCTACCAATATTTCTTTGTTCTTACTACCATCCCATCTTGATCTTGTTTGTTTACAAAGACCCACTTGGTTCCAATCACATTGTGTCTCTTTGGTCTCTACTAATTTCCATACTTGATTTCTTATGAAGTTATTCAATTCTTCATGCATAGCATTCACCCAATCAACATCCTTCAATGCTTCATCTATCTTCTTTGGTTCAATGGATGACACAAATGAGAAATACTCACAAAATGAAGCCAATCTTGATCTAGTTTGCACACCTCTTGAAATATCACCAATGATAGTGTCCAATGGATGATTCCTTGCAATATTGGTAGGTTGGAGTATTGAAACTTGATTGCTTGCACTTGGTTGATCATTGGGTTGAGATGATGTGCTAGCCACTTGATTTTGTTCATTGTCATGAGAGCTATTTGTACTAGCTTGATTTGTATCATCTTGCAAATTTGTGTTAGAGAGCACTTGCACTTAATCATCTTCATCATCATTCATTTGCCTAGGCCTCAATTCACCAACATCCATGTTCTACATGACTTTTGAAAGTTGAATGCCTCTAACATTTTCTAATTTCTCATTCTCATCTTGGGAACCCTTGGTTTCATCAAATTCAACATCATGAACTTCCTCAAGAGTACCACTATCCAAATTCCAAACTCTATATGCTTTGCTAGTAGTTGAGTATACAAGTAGAAATCCTTCATCACATTTCTTTCAAACTTGCCCAATCTAGTGCCTTTCTTCAAGATATAGCATTTGCAACCAAAGACCCGAAAATATGCAATGTTGGGCTTTCTACCATTCAAGAGCTCATATGGTGTCTTCTCTTTTAATGGGTGACAATAGAGGCGGTTGCTATAATAGCAAGCTGTATTGATAGCTTCATCACAAAAAGATTAACTCACATTGTATTCACTAGGCATAGACCTTGCCATATCAATGAGTGTTTTATTCTTCCTCTCAACAAGGCCATTTGATTATGGAGTGTACTTGGCCAAAAATTGATGTCTAATTCCAAATTCATCACACAACTCATCAATTCTAGTGTTCTTGAACTCACTACCATTGTCACTTCTAATTCTCTTGATGGTTGTTTCAAACTCATTGTGAATGCCCTTGACAAATGATTTGAATGTTGCAAACACATCACTTTTGTCTATTAGAAAGAATACCCAAGTGTATCTAGTATAATCATCCACTATCACAAAGCCATATTTGTTACCACCAATGCTAGTGTATTGAGTTGGCCCAAACAAGTCCATGTGCAATAACTCAAATGCTTTACTAGTGCTCATCATGCTTTTCTTAGGATGGGTGTTTCCAACTTGTTTTCTAGCTTGACAAGAGCTACAAAGCTTATGTTTCTCAAACACTACATCTTTCAAGCCTTTAACCAAGTTATGCTTGACCAATCTATTCAATTGTTCCATTCCAACATGACCAAACCTTCTATGCCATAACCCACCCATGCTAGACTTAGTGAATAAACATGTAGATAATTGAGCTTCACTAGCATTGAAATCAACCAAGTATAGATTCTCATATCTAAAGCCCTTGAAGATCAAGTTAGAGCCATCTACACTTATGATCTCTACATCATCCACCCCAAATATGCATTTGAATCCAAGATCACACAATTGAGCCACAGATAGCAAATTGAAGTTCAAGCTCTCTACTAGCAACACATTGGATATGCTCATGTCATTGGATATTGCAATCTTACCAAGCCCTTTGACCTTGCCTTTGCCATTGTCATCAAATGTGATACTATCATAACCATCATTGCTATTAGTATTGATTGAGTTGAACATTCTTGCATCACTAGTCATGTATTGAGTGCACCCACTATCAAGAACCCAATGCCTTCCTCTAGCTTTGTAATTGACCTACAAAAGAGGATCAATTCTTTTTAGGTACTCAAACTTGCTTGGGTCCTTGAAGGTTAGTGACCAAGCTCTTTAGCACCCAAATGGCTTTCTTCTTTGAGCCCATCCATGGTGTACCAGTGAACTTAGTTTTCACACCATTTGTACCCTTAGTAAGAACATAGAAAGAATTAATCTTAATTGATGATACATTAGCATTTTTGCTCTTGTTCTTGCACTCATGCTCTTTATGATCAACTTGCTTGCAATTAGTGCAAAACCGACCATTGTTCTTCATAAAACTAGTCTTGTGAGGAGCAAAGGCTGCCTTGCCTTTCTTGGGGGTATAGCCCAATCCCTCTTTGTAGAGAGAAGCTCTTTGGCTACCTAAGCACATAAGCAAGCGGTCCTCACCACCATAGGCCTTAGCCAAGGTGTGAGTGAGCTCATTGACCTCCTTCCTGAGGGTCTCATTTTCAACCATTAGTGAGGCATCACATGTGAAACCGTCACTACTAGATGAGGTGAAAGTGGAAGAGCTACAAGAAGGGTTAGTGGGAGCAACAATGATAGACTTATAGAATGATTCATCAATTAAGTCACAAATTAAGCCTACATTACATGTCTCAACATGCTTTCTCTCATTTTCCTCATTAAGCAAAGTGGAATGAGCTTTTTCAAGCTTCTTGTGAGCCTTGCCAATCTTCTCATAGGCTTTCTCTAGCCTCTCATGAGATGTGTTGAGCTCATCAAAGGCTTGCTTAAGGGCTTTTAGTTCCTTACGCAAGCTTTTGCATTCCCTTCTCTTAATGTCAAAATGTTCTTTAGCATCATCTAGCATGTCAAGCAGTTCATCCTTAGTTGGTTCATCATCATCACTATCACTTTCATTTTCATTTTCATTATCATGTTCCTCATCACTTCCATCATCACAAGTTTGTACCTTAGTGACCTTAGCCATGAAGCATGATGGAGTGTCAAAGAGAGAAGGCTTCTCATTGATAGCAACACTTGCAAGTGCCTTCTTCTTGGTGGTCTTGTCATAATCACTATCATCATCATCACTTGAGGAAGAATCACTATCCCAAGTGACCACATATAAACCACCCTTCTTCTTTTTCATGAAGGTCATCTTGTCCTTCTTCTCTTTCTTTTTCTTCTTGTCCTTCTTCTTATTTTTCTTGTCATCATCATTGTCACTATTGTATGGGCATTGAGGAACAAGATGATCTTTGCTTCCACAATTGAAGCACCTTCTTGACTCTTCCTTGTTCTTGGATGAAGACTATTTTCTTCTAGCACGGTAGCCCTTCTTCATCATGAACTTGTCAAATCTCTTGACAAAGAGAGCCATCTTCTCATCATCCATCTCATCAAAGCTCAAGTCTTCATCTTCACTTGATGATTCTTGCTTGCCTTGCCCTTGGATGATGTGGCCTTGAATGCCACACTCTTCTTCTTCTCATCCTTCTTCTCATCTTTCCTTTCCTTCTTTTCTTCCTTCTCATCACCGTCTCTATATGTATCATCAGTCATTATACCTCCTAACACTTGGTTTGGTGTCCAAATCACTCCTCACTAGAATAGTGACCAATGTGCCAAATCTTGAGGGCAGGCATCTCAAGAACTTATAGGAGAAGTCCTTGTCCTCCACCGTCTCTCCAAGTGCTTTGAGATCATTAACAAGCACTTGAAGCCTATGAAACATCTCCGGCACACTCTCATCCACCTTCATCTTAAAACTACCAAACTTCTCCTTGAGGATATATACTTTGGCACCCTTCACCGCTTGAGTGCCCTCAAATGACTCCTCCAACTTCTTCAAAGCCTCATAAGCCATCTCAATGTTATTGATTTGCTCAAATGTTCTCTCATCAATAGCATCATGAATGGCACTAAGAGCAATATCATTGTTTTGGAGAAGTACTTCGGCGACAGTGGGATTCTTCGGATCTTCTATCTCAATCTTGGTCTCCACTACTTTCCAAACCTTCCTATTGATTGACTTGATATATATTGTCATCTTAGCCTTTCAATAGGGATAGTTTGAGCTATCAAATTGGTGTGGCTTCTTGGTGTTGTTGATTTGAGCCATTTTGACACCAAAAGTTGTTAAACCTCAAATCACAGTGACCACAGCTCTGATACCACTTGAAAAGTCCTAATGGCTAGAGGGGGTGAATAGCCTATTAAAAATTTCTACAACAACACTTAGCAAACCGGTTAGATAAATATGAGGCGAAGCGAGTGTTGCGCTAGCCTACTAAAAATGCAAGCCACCTATCATAATTCTAGTTTCTATAATCTCTAGCCACACAAAGACTATGTCATTACACTAAGTTAGTGTGCTCTCAAAGGCTAACTAAAGAGCCACACTAACCAAACTAACAAGCTCTCACGACTAGCTACACTAAAGAGCTTGACAACTAGTTTGCGGTAATGTAAAGAGAGAGAGCAAGATGGTTATACCACCGAGTTGAGGAAAGAACCAATCAATTACAAGAATGAACACCAATGAAGACCAATCACCTCAGAATCAAATGATGACACAATAATTTTTTACCGAGGTTCACTTGCTTGCCGGCAAGCTAGTCCTCATTGTGGCGATTTACTCACTTGGAGGTTCACGCGCTAATTGGCATCACATGCCAAACCCTCAATAGGGTGCCGCACAACCAACACAAGATGAGGATGACACAAGCCAAGAGCAATTTACTAGAGTACCTTTTGGCTCTCCACCGGGGAAAGGTCAAGAACCCCTCACAATCACCATGATTGAAGCCGGAGACAATCACCAACCTCCGCTCGACGATCCTTGTTGCTCCAAACCATCTAGGTGGCAGCAACAACCAAGAGTAACAAGTGAATCATGCAGCGAAACACAAATACCAAGTGCCTCTAGATGCAAACACTCAAGCAATGCACTTGGATTCACTCTTAATCTCACAAAGATGATGAATCAATGATGGAGATGAATGGAAGGGCTTTGGCTAAGCTCACAAGGTTGCTATGTCAATGCAAATGGCCAAAAGAGTGAGCTAGAGCTGGCCATGGGGCTTAAATAGAGAGCTCCCATGAATAGAGCCGTTGTCTCCTCTGTCTAGTGAAACATGGGATGGCTGGACGCACCGGTCAAGTTGACCAGACGTAGGACCCCAGCGTCCAGTCGCTCGATGCTCGCCATGTGTCATTAGCCTCAAATGTTGAGTGCCCGATCTTAATGGCTAGTCTGCTTCACGCCACGTGTTAAATTATGACCGAACACACTGCTTAAAGTGACCGGACGCTCCATCACTAGAGTCCGATCATTTCTAGTAAGGTTCTAGAGAGGCAAAATCATGACCGGGCACGCTGGTGCATCTGCTCCTCCTCTTCTCTGTGCGCCGCCAGGTCAGCAGGACCGGATGTTGAACAATGTTTAGCTAGAGTACAAGTCACGTTTCTTCTCCTAGTCCGGTCATAGGGCAAATCGAGCCCGAGAGCATCACCTTCTTTTATAATTGATTGGACGCTGAACGCTGAGTCCGGTCACATCAAACTGAGCATTTGGTCAATGTTTGACAGTGAAAAACACCTCCTTCAATTCACCAACTTCTCCACCCTTGCTGAAATGTGCTAGCCACCAAGTGTATCACCTTGTGCATGTGTGTTAGCATATTTTCACAAACATTTTCAAGGGTGTTAGCTTTCCACTGGATCCTAAATGCATATGCAATGAGTTAGACTGTCTCGAACAAAAACAACCCAAACACAATACCCATTCAATAATATAGGTCACCTATAGTGTAAGGGTCACGGATCCAAATCTCACCTTCTCCAACATGATACCCATTCAATCATTCATTCAAGTGAAGCAACCATCACTCTCCACTGTGACTCCGTGAGCTGCCTGCTTGCCCCGCTGCACTGCACACTCCCCGCACAACCGCACCAGCTCAGCAATCATGGCTCGCCTAGGCCTACTCCTCGCTGCCGCCGCAGCGACGTTCCTGGCCATCGTGGCCGCATCGCTGGTGGCCAGCGCCTTCATCCACAGGTCATGCGACGCAGTACCCGTCGGTGTGCGAGCAGAGCCTGGCATCGTACAGGGGCTCCCCGCCGCCGCGGAGCCCGTGGGAGCTAGCGCGCGCCACGCTGTCGGTGAGCGCGGACCGCGCGCGCTACATCTACGTATGTGGGCTGCCTATGCGGTGGATCCGGCGCCGGCGTGAAGGGCGCGAAGAAGGGGTCTGGGTCATGGCCGGTGGCGGCGGGCCCCATGCGTGACTGCCTGGAGAACCTGGCGGATAGCGTGGGACACCTCCGAGACACGGCGCAGGAGATCCAGGCCAACCTCAGCGGCGGGGCAACCTCCACCGACGGTGTGGACACAACCTCCCCCGTGCGGAGCTTCCACGTGTAGGCGTGCCTCGCAGTCGCCGTTCGCTATAGTGTTTTGCGTCGGGGAGATAGACGATCCTTTTTTGCCTACCCACCCACCGGGTACGCAAAATGGGGGCTTGGTTTGCGTCCTCTGTTGGCACCGTGTTTTCGATACGCAAAACACTGTGCACGACGGATGTTGCGTTTGGGTGCCCCTCTGCCTACGCTGTTGGAGACAGTCTTAGAGCATCTAGTGGCACTTTGATAACCGCATTTCAATACGAGTTTCACCCCTCTTAATAGTACGGCTATCAATCCTAAATGTGATCACACTTGCTAAGTGTCTCGATCACTAAACCAAAAAGCTCCTATCAATTTCACCTTTGCCTTGAGTTTTTTATTTTTCTCTTTCTTCTTTTCCATGTCCAAGCACTTGATCATCACCATGGCATCACCATCATCATGTCATCATCTTCATTTGCTTCACCACTTGGAATGTGCCACCTATCTCATATTCACTTTGATAAACTAGGTTAGCACATAGGGTTTAATCAATTCACCAAAACCAAACTAGAGCCTTCACCGGTACAGCGAAGGAGTAGGAGGGCGGCGCGTCGTCGGGATGACGCAGTCGATGCGAATGAAGATGGAGTCGACAAGCAGCACGAGCGCGTGGAAGTGGCGCGAGACGATGGTGCAGCTGCCGAGCGCCTTGATGTCACCGATGCTGTTGAGGACGTCCCATTGCAGGGGCCCTCCTCCTCCTCCATCCCACATAGGTAACAGACACACATATTGGGGTCAGGGAGAGGCGTCGGTGTGGGATAGGACCGGTCAGGGCGAGAGCCGGGACGGCAAGGACGTGCACAAGCACGGGTGCTGTGGCACGTGGTGCCGGTGGTGCCGCAAGAGCCGTTCCTATTCGCGGCAAGCGTCCACGAGAACAACCTGTAAGGGCGTGATGGCGTGACAGAGGCTACTTTCAGTTCTGTCACTTCTGTCACTTTATTTTAACGGAATGCTATTTTCAGTTCACGGTTCAAATCTTTTGGTGGTATTTTACAAGGACGTAAACTTTCGATGGTATTTTACGAAGATCGTGATCTTTGGATGCAACACAGCTAATTTTCCCTTTTATTATATATTTGTTCATGGCTATGTATGTGTTCACCATAGTTATGATAGGCGACTATATATATATATAGTCCTATTAAATTAATGCATACTTCGGCAATACAAAAGAATCAGCAAAATGTCTGATGAACTCTTAATAATGAATTTTAGGATCCTGGAACAACCTATTTTGATATCCTCATTTTCTCTATAGCGATCTTAATCACCAATGGCATATCATACCTGGAAACTAAGCTTTGCACACAGCATCTCTACTATAATGGACCAATCAAAATTATACTAGGTTTCCATAGAAAAATGTCCCCTGCTGAGAGCCTCAATCATTGTGCATCCAGAAAAAAGCACACAGAAAATTATCTCTGTTAAAATCAAGGGCTAAGAACACCTCTAAGGGCTACTTTGGCAGCTTAGGGGGACTATTACAGGGAAGCAACCCGAGGGGGAGGGATTTTTCTGGACATGCTAATCCCCTCTCTTCCCGGAGGGGAGATTTCACATGCGGGGTTATTTCCCTGTGGCTATTTGGAAGCACGGAGTTGCAGAGAAATAGATTATGTGATGTATTGTATAAATAAAGTTGTCAGATAAAGCATGTATTACATATTTTAGTCCTTCCTGATTGCTCTCGGCTTCTCCGGTGTGCATCTACCATGTCTAGGATTATAGGAAAATCTTGACTGATATAGTATAGAAACATCTTTAAAAAAATACGAAAAAATCAAGAAAATTCAGAAAAGAAAATGATATAACAAGGTCACTACATATCGATGCTCGTATCGTATAAATAAATATAAAATCTCATGAATAAGTTTTTTTTACATAAAATACATAGGTATCCAAGTGAAATCAAGTCTTTGCATAGCTACATATAACATAGAAGCCAGAAATGTTCAACAATCATTACAAAACTTGACCACACTTCACTTGTCTCAAGTCATGCATTTCTTCCACCAAAACCTCTGCAAATAACATAAAACGAAAATGGTGAACTCTTGTGACAAATTTGGCTTTTCCCTAACAAGTTTGTACATGAATATATCATATAAGAAAGTAGAAGTTTAAAGAATGAAGCTGCAGCAAGCTAACACATGTAGAAGTAGTTCAGTTCAGACCAACTAGTGGAGGCTTTTCTTTTCTTTTATCATACACAAACATGGAATGGAGTGGGAAGTTAGTTACAGGCTACACCAGTCAGCTTTCTTCCAGTGTAATACATGGAGGAAGTGAAACATCTCAACAACACCTTACTACTAACATCTCAACACATTACTACATTATAATAGACCCCAACCATTATAGCTATCATACTTAGCAAATGTACTTAGTAAAAGTTGTAACATACCTTGTTTCTGAATAGCACGAATGAACCCCAAACATCAGATTGCAGTGATACCAACAAGCACCCTGCAAGTAACAAAACCAAAAAAAATGTAAATAACTAGGTACATGACAAGAAGATTGAGTAAAAACAGCTACTGCAGCCACCAAAAGGACAAGTAATCATGTAAATAACTCATGGCAACAAGATCGAATACCACTGCTTTGATGAGCAGCTAGCAGATAAAAAACTGGCTGCATGGTCAAAGCTACTTGTCTTCATCCAAATACATAACTAGCTACATGCTCAATGCTAAGATAAATGAAATACATAACTAGTTGCATGCTCAATGCTACTTGTCTTCATCCAAATACATAACTAGCTGCATGCTCACATACATCAGCCAAAATAATCACCGATGAGTACTGGAGTAGCAAACTAATCTAGTGCTGATTACATAGGGAAGAGACATACCTAACCTATAGTAATTTAGTAGTTAGCGTAAGAAACAGGACAGTAATGAAATCACTATGGATTAACTATATAGAAACAAACACCAAGGCCAGAATGCTTAAAAAATATAGTTTTCCACTTAATTAATAGTCAGATGGCACTGATAATAGAAACTACTAACACACAGACAGATGAGTAGGTCCAGTTTTGTTCCAAAAGAAAATACTTCAATTTATGATAGTTCAATCCATGCATCATAGTGATTACACTAGTGCTTGTGATTTTCTACTGCAATTTGTCAAACAGTGCAAAGCCCGTACAACTCCTAGATCAAGTTAGACACAAAGTTCATGTAGGGAAGGTAGAGAACACCTAGATCTTGCAGTAAGCACTAGTTCCTTTCAGATCGATCAAGAAATCGAGTGTAGTAGTATCTGGTGAGAGCTGGGAGGGGAATGAGTACCTTCTTGGGTCTAGTCAGGGCAGGCGGACGATCGACGACGGGGGCAATCGAGGCAACCGGCGGTAGAGGCGTCGAGGCGACTGAGGTGAGGACGGAGGACGCGACGGAGGCAAGGACAGAGGACGCGACTGAGTCTATGACGGAGGAGGCAACCGAGGCTAGGATGGAAATCGAGGTGGCGGCGACGGCACATGCCAGGTCGAGGTGGCGGCGACTCGCGAGCCTCGCCTCGAGCGGAACGGGGAAGCAGCACCTGAGCGAGGGATGCGAGACGGGGATCGACGCCCGGTGTCATCAGTCCGGGCTCCTTACCCTGTGGAAATCGGGTGGAAGCAGGCCTCGAATCCACGCCCGTTGTACTGCCAAAGAGCACCGTAAAATGGCCTGGGGAGGCTGCCCGACGGTTTTCTGGCCTGTGGAAAACACAAGGATCCCCGCGTGGAATCATGCTGCCAAAGTAGGGCTAACAGTCTTCAAACCCAATCCGATGGTCGATAGTACTTGTTTGATGCCAGGCTTCAAACGCTGCACCCCGCCCCGCGCGCCCTCCGCTGGTACGGCTCCGCCGCGACTCCGTCCATGCGCATCCGCTTTGGTTTGATTCCCACATCCCTCGACCCCATCCCCCTCGCCTCCATACCAGGCCAGAGCCGCCGCCGCCCCGCCTCGGCCATGCTTTTGGCAAATTGAAGATGAAGTTGTAGGATGGGGCAAGGTGCTGAAGGGTGATAAGATGTGCAGGGCTGGTATTTCCTAGATAATATGAGTCAAAAAATTGCCCTTACATAATGTTCGCTCTTTTATAGACTATAATATAAGGAGATTTTGTCATATATACTGAGGTTGTGCCCATTTAGTTGCTTAGCATAATTGGCCAGAAAAAATGGATATATTGATGTTATTTTTTCAACCAAACCGAATTTCAGAGCATTGCTTAAGCAAAAGATGAGCTGGGTTGATTTCATGTGAGCTCTCTCTTTTCAGTAACATTCATCAGGTGTCTCTCCTACCAACAAATTATGGCAAATACATTTGCACTTTACAGCCGACAGTGGTTTCCTCAGCCTCCCACAAGCATTTTGCTTGGTGGTCGAAGCAAGTTAAGTTGAGCACTAAACCAATTTGGTTTTTCTTGAACTGAGTAGAGAAGCACTAAACCAATTTGGTTTTTCTTGAACTGAGTAGAGAATCCCTTTGTGATCACCACTGCTATGGTTTTATGCATCCTAAGTCAACTATTTGTTCCATTTCAAAAGTAGCTACATAGAAATCTCTTGAGCTTTTGAAACCTAATCACAGACTAATCTAATAATCTATCATTTTGACAATTTCGTTTGAGCCTCTTAGTTGTATTGCCTTGTTCTATTTTTTTTTTGTTCCCGTAGCAACGCATGGGCACTCAACTAGTAGAATACATAAGCGGGGAGAGCTTCGGTGGGCGGCTGGAGTCCATGGCTGGGGCGGGCGTCTCACGGTCCTGCGACGGAGGTCCTGCGAGCTCCCGCGGCGGGCCATGGCGGTCTGCGTGCTCCAGCGGCGGGCGACGCATAGTTTTTTTTAATGGATATCATTTGGGCTTTAATCTCATCAAAGAGAGGAGTCCAACGTTACAAAGAAGGTAGTCATAGCTATTACAGTAACTCACCATACCAACTAAAAAAATTAAAAGACATCACGAAATAGAGTTCGACATCATTAACAAATCATAATAATATAGATGTCCATTTATAGGTGGCAAAAGAATTGCATAGCTATTGACTCTTAGTTAGGGCAAGCCAAAATAAGTAGCTCCTTCCAATCGAAGCCCCAAAACCAGTACATAACTGGCTAAATAAGAAGTGCAAAAACGGTTTTGATGATCGGAATTTATCAAAGGTGATTTTGTTTCTCGAGAGCTATAAGACCCACAAATTTGTAAAGCACATATCAACAATTAGCAAGAGACCGATGAACTAGCATGGCTTCTTGCAGAAGCACTTGCGGTTGGACAGGCCAAGCTTGCACTCGCCATCGTCAAAGCTCTCCTTCTTGCACACCTCGGCACATTTGTCGCTATTGAGGCAGAAGCCCTTGAACTGGAGACTCTGCGATACACACCGGCTCTCCTCCTTCCCCTTGCTTTTTTCCTCCTCCTCCTTCGCTTTCAGTTTGTCCTTTAGCAAGGTCTGCTTGACTACTCCCATTTTGGCATCAATGGTTGCCATCTCTGCATGCACCATATTGATCAGTGATCACATTTCATTTGTCCCATTTTGCAGATTTTGCAACGTACAGATTAATCACCAAGAACAGGTCCGTGGTGACCAATCAATCTGCCTGGTACGAGTAAGATTATGGATGGCTAATGAGCAATTAACGCCTGACACCATAAGGCATAAGCTAATCACCTACTGCGGCGAGGAGAAATAAGAAGAGCACCGCTCCGGGAGACACTGCCATCTTTCTCTTGTTTCACCAGGAACGGCTGAACCTACGGGGTGACAATACAAGTGGGCGTGGAGGAATTCTCGTGGATACTGTACATTGATTGGAACACAGGAGCACCGAATTTAATTTATATGAACAGCGTTGGCGTCGAGCTTAGATTAGTCGATGCTTAATTTAGGCAGTAACAAAATAGACATGAGGCAATCTTTCTCCCCCCCCCCCCTCTCTAACGTAACTAGGGACGACCTCAACAAAAAAAACATGCCCCTGACCTTAATAGATGATGACTTTTTCATGAAAAGTGCTGGTAGGGTATTTTCAAAGTTAGTAAAATCCCAATGTTTTACTAAACGGTAAACGGTCTTTACACGGTCGCCCTTCGTTTAGCGTTTAGGTTGTTTACACAGTGTTTAAACGAAGTTAAACGGTCTAAACGGTTTTGTACTTAAAAAAATACATATAATTATATATGTGCATGTAAAAAATCAAGTATTCTAGCATTTATACATATTTATCCGAGTAAAAATCCATTATTTTGGTATGTATATATATTTATGCATATGAAAAGAACCAAATATAGATATTTATGCATGTAACATATCAAGTGTACACATTTATAAATATAATAAACTCAAGTATACAAATTTATCCATACAAAACTGAACTAGATTTACCTTGTGTTCACCAAAATGGTCGTTTAAACAGTTGTTTAGCCAGTTTAATGTTGTTTATCTCAGTTCCGTTTAGGCCATTTTTTCTCGTTTTTGACCATTTAAACAGTCAACCGTTTAATTTATGTTTACCCCCTAAACAAAACAGTTACCACCATTTACCGCTTACTGGCCGTTTAAACGGCCATTTAACCCGTTTAGGCGAACACTGACTAAAATTGGCTAAGATATATTTTAGTCGGGACAGTGTTATGAGATGGGCTACTTCGAGTAGCTGGGCCTTGGCCTTGTAAGTAGGCTAGGAGCGATGGCTGGCTTGGAGCATCTTCAAGAGGCTCTCCATATCCTTTCTAAATGCTAGGAATAGAGATTTTAGTGAAAAATTACCCTCCAATATCTTATATAAATGGTTATTCAAATATAGCCATCTTCTATTCCGTATTTTTCGCTAGCCAAAAATAGAAGATGAGAATGGCTCTTTAGAGTGTGCATAAGATATAGAAGAACTGTTGAAGAATGAAAAAAATATAGAAAATGATTATTATACAAATGACTCTCCAAATGATGATTTAGAGAGTGAGATTTAGAAAGGCTATGGGAGATGCTCTTAGCGGCCGGTGCTATGCAGGTATAAGCATGCACAACCACCACCTAGTCATTAGGTACGAAGAACAGAACTCTGCCGTACCCGTTCCCCAAAATGTTTAAATCCCATGGGTGTCTGCCGTGATTTCTATCCTTTTTTTTCCCAAGTTCTTGCTATTTCGGTAGATTACCTGCGCTACTGCTAAATTCTTGCGTTAATAGTCGACCACAGAATCATCTCTGGCTTCTCCCGCCACCGTGGAAGCAGTAGCATGCGCACAAAACAAGTTAGACGTCGCCCAAAACCATCTCCTCTTCCATGATGCCGCCGCCTCCGGCGTCTTCCTCCCTCTAGTCTCCTATGTCGACCTCCGCCCCGAGTTCGGAGACCGGTCCGAGGCAGTGGTCTCCGCAGAGCTGAGAACCGAAGAAGACGGGGGCGGTCGGCAAGGTCTCGCTTAGTTTCGCGCAAGCTTTCCTGACGATTGCGGAGAGCGCAAGGGCTCGATGGAAGATGAAGAGCATCAGATTTCTGGTGGATCCCTCGGCAAAGGGATTCTCCCATGGTTTTGAGAAGGACTCATATCCCATTGAAGCAATCAATAGAGAGGAGGGGAAGTTGAAGTCCATCCCGATCTGCTTGCATTAGGCCTCCAATGGTGGTCCTCGTGATCCTCTGCTACCTACGGAGGCGGGCAGGAAGGCTTTGAAAGGATTTGTGCTTCAAGGGCCTACCCATTAGAGACCCTAGTTTCATCTATTGCCCAAGGTTAGGAACGTCCCACAGATCCTAGGGCGGGCACCTGATTCTGGGCCACGTGTCAAGCATTGGGGGTGGAGGTGAGCTTGAGGTTAGAGACGATGGATCCGGTGACCTCCCCAAGCCTATTCCCCATCCCCTGGCACCCCGACGACTCACATTCAAATCGAGGGGTTGCCAAACCCTAAGATCGATTCCCCACCTCCACATCGTGATCCAATCCCCAAATCCAATCTCGCAAAGTTTGTTGGACATTTGTGGAGTGGATCCCCCACCAAGTCATTTGTAGCTGCGTTTTGATCTGAACCTATGGCTATAGTTTGTGTGAAGATGTACCAAGGCGGTGGGCGAAGAGGCGAGTATGGATGGGGTGGTAGTGGAGGCGGGCAAGGGCATGGTAAGAGTGGGGGTGGTCCAGGTGGAAGAGGCCGCAACACCTAGGACCGCAAGATCAATCAATATGGTGAAGGCAAGAAAGAGATCGCGAAAGAGGTCCCGTCTGCTCAAGAATCTGATAAGGCCAAATGGGACCAAGCTACTAATAAGATGGGTGGTAACCAAGTGAATGAAGAAATAGTTGATCAGAACAGCCAACTAGAGGTGAATCAAGGGCCTAAGCTTTGTGCTAAGCAAGTAGAGGATCAAAGCTTCTTTTTCATTGAAGAAAGTATTGACCCTAGAGTGTCAAAGGATAAGGAATGTATTGGTGTTATCAATGTTCTGCAAGGTCATGCTACTGCCAAATAGATTGAGCAACAATTTATGCATTTGGTTGGATCCAACTCCTAGAAGTGGGATGCTAGACAGGTGGGGGATAATAGATTTGTGATGAGGTTCCCTAATGCTAAGATGGTGAGTGATTGGGGGAAGTTCAAAGCTTTTGCAATGAATTTTGTTGATGCTTAGATAAAGGTAGAGTTGTGGTCATCCAGAATTGGTGCCAAAGGAGTTCTTCAGCAAGCCTAGTTTAGGGTGAAGGATATTCCTGGGGATCTGAGGTCAATAAGGACAATAGCCAAGGTGGGTGGCTTGGTTGGGAAGGTTGTTGAGATTGATGAAAATACTAGGTACAGAGCTGATTATGCATAGACGTCCTTAAAGTTCCCAAGACTGCTGAAGGGACCTTTGGGATGTGCATCCATGACTTCATCTTTGAGAGGGAGATACAAGAAGATGACACTGTGAGGACTCTCTCAAGTGGGGTAAATGTTGGTGAGAAGGAACCTCCACACAAGAAATACAAGGCTGAAGATCAGCCAAAAACTTCTGCTTTGATCAGTTCTTCTAATGTGAGTGGCCCCAAGACTACTGAAGCTAGCTTAAGCAAGAACAAACAACAGATGCACTCAATTCAGACTTCTAACTCTACCCCTCCAAAGGTGAATCTCAATAGCTGTGTGATTGGCAAAGAACCCAAAGATGATCAAAGGCAAGTCAAGGAGAAAAACAAGGAAAGTATGTCAAATCAGGCTTACTTATCCAAAGAGAGTGATATGCAAGTTGACGGAGTTCATATCCCTGACAACTTTGATGACTCTGATGTTGAAAGTGAATCCTTGAGTGATAGGTTAAGGAGGATTGGTGCCTATACTGAAGTGGGGCAATGAAGTCAGCAAAATGAAGACAAACAGAATCATCAGGTTTGGGCAATGGAAGTGGATGAGAGTGTTGATCCTTTTGCATAGATCATGGGGAACAAGGAACAAGAACTTAGCATGAAGAGCTTCATGTTTATGGAGGACAAGATGGCAAATACAGAGAGGAATCTTAGATTGAGAAGGACACAGCTAATCAGGCCTTGATTAATTCTCAAGAAAGTGTCTTGACTGATGATGGATGTGGGAAAGCTCTGGTGCCCCTCAATACAAAGGGGGTTAATTAAGAGCAGATGGCTGTGGAAGAGGAAATAACTAAGGAAGTTTTGCCTGAGAGAAGGAGTGAAAGGTTGAAGAAGGATTTTCATCTTACTACAATGGAGAAGAATGAAGCTTTAACTAAAAAGAGGTCTTTAGAAGGTACCATTAAACCATCTTAGTCTTTGTCTGATATTGATAATGTTGAATTGAACAATCTTGCTAAATGTATGGGTGTTTTAGTTCATGAGAATAATTTTGCAACTTTTGATATGCTTAAGGACCTGGAATCTGCTAGAAATTGTTTATATGCTAAACATCAGAAACAAACTGTTAGTGAAAAACCTAGTGAGATTGTTGAATGTGCTGTTGATAAGGAAGTTCTGACAATTGAAGAAATTCATGAGGAGGAATCTAAATTAGAAGAATTTGTGATTCAAAAATCATTGATGAAGGATAGGTCAGTTAAAAAGAAGTTCACATTCTCCCCAAGGGGGAGGAAGCAAGACCAAGAATATCTTGGCTTGTTAGATTCCAGGAATAAATGTATTCCTATAAATCTAAATAAAAAAAGAAAACAAAAGAAAAATGGTAGTTCAAGGGCTTATTTGGAACTGCAGATGTCTGGAAAAGAGAGGTGTTTCTACTTTCTTGAAGAATCTTATTCTTGAACACAAATTTCACTTCATTGGTTTACAAGAAACTATGATTGCTGAATGTGAGGATTCTTTGTTAAGAAAATTTGATGTTAATCAAGATTATTTGTGGCTTTAGAATTCTTCTAGAGGCAAATCAGGTGGGATTTTAGTTGGTGTTCTGTTAGAAAGATTTGACGTGGGTTCTTTCAAAAAAGGAGAATTTATGATCCAATTGAATATGTGGGATAAAGTGTTAAAAATCAAATGGAATCTGCTTGTGGTATATGAAGCAGCTCATGAGGAGAATAAAAATGTTTTTCTTTCTGAATTGTCTCATTTTTGTGCTAATAACGATGAGGCTTTGCTAATTGGTGGCGATTTTAATATTATTAGATATTCTGAAGAAAAAAAATAACATGGATGGAGTACATACCTCTTTTCAACTCTTTGATTCAATTCTATGAGTTAAGGGAGTTGAACATGAATGGTGGGATGTTTACATGGTCAAACAATCAGGATCCCCCTACTCTGGTTAAACTTGACAGAATTTTAGTAACCAAAGAATAGGAGGACATTTTTCCTCAGGTAGTGGTTAGAAGACTACTTAGTGAAGTATCTGATCATAACCCTTTAATTGTTACATCTGGGAAGTGTGATGGTTTGCCACATATACAGTTTAAATTTGACTTGAACTAGTTACAAAACCCTAACTTTTTTGTTCTGGTAGAAAAGATATGGAGCAAACCGTGTAGAGCTAAAACTGCTCTAGATAAGATTCAGCAAAAACCTCCAAGGTGAATTGAGAAAGAAAAGAAAGGTTTATCAAAATGAATTGGCAAAAATAGAAGCTATTGAAGAAGGGAATGAGCTGTCTAATGATCAATTGGATAGAAAAACTTGGTTGTTATGTGAAAATCTTAAGTGTCTTGAACAAGAAGAAATATATTGGTTTGAAAGAAGTCACCAGACTTGGCTTCTCAAAGGAGACAACAACACCTCCTACTTTCATAAGTGTGCAAATGGGAGAGAGAGAGAAAATTATATTATTAGTTTAGAAAAAGATGGTCAAGTAATTGAAGGTGATGATAAACTATTAGAACATGCAACTGAATATTATTCTGAGCTATTTGGCACACCCATTGAATATGAAGTTCAAATGGATCCCTCTATCTAGGAGGATGCTCCAAAAGTCTCTTTAAATGATAACAGCATCTTATGTAGGCCTTTTACGGAAACTGAAATCAAAGAAGCTTTGTGGCAAATGGATACAATAAAGCAGCTGGACCTGATAAAATTCCCATTGAGTTTTTTCAAAGTTGCTGGGAGATAGTTAGATTGGATATTATTCAGCTATATGATGATTTTTACAACCATAAAGTAGATATTAGCAGGATGAATTATGGCATTATAACCCTATTACCAAAAGTGAAAGATGCTAGTAAGATTCAACAATTTCGACCCATCTGTTTATTGAATTGCCTGTATAAACTGATCACTAAAACTCTGACTATCAGGCTAGAAGTTGTTGCTGATAAGTTAATTCATAATACCCAAATTGCTTTTATGAAAAAAGAAATATTGTGTCTGGGATAATGTGCTTGCATGAAATTTTACATGAGACCAAAAGAAGGAAAGAAATAGGAGTTATCTTGAAAATAGATTTTGAAAAGGCATATGATAAGATAAACTAGAACCTCTTGTTTACTTGTCTAGAAAAAAGAGGTTTTGATAAGAAATGGTGTGAGTGGATAAAAAAAGTGGTTTCTGGGGACTGTCAGTGTGAATGTTAACAACAAAATTGGTTCATACATTAAAAGCTTTAAAGGTGTTAGGTAGGGTGATCCATTATTGCCAATCCTATTCAATTTTGTCGCAGACTGTTTAACCAGAATGGTGCATAAGGCTCAAGAATATGGTCTGATAACTGGTCTAATTAGTCATATCATCCCTAGTGGTGTGGATATTTTACAGTATGCGGACGATACCATTATTTTCTTGAAACATGATCTGAGTGGAGCAATACATATGAAGTTACTCTTATATCTATTTGAGATGCTTGCTGGTTTGAAGATTAATTTCAACATGAGTGAAATCTTGATGATCAATGATGATGAAAGTCGGGGGACTCAGTATGCTGACATTTTTAACTACCAAGTGGGCTTGTTTCCAATTAAGTACCTAGGGGTACATGTTAATCCAAGTAGGCTAAAAGTGATTGATTGACTTCCTTTAGTTGAGAAAGGGAATAAAAGGTTAGATGTTTGGAAAGGGTGGACCCTATCACATGTCTTATAAGTGCTAGTCTGAACAATTCCCCTATGCATCACATGTATGTCTGCCTACTTCCTAAGACTATCATTAAGAATATGGATAAAATTAGAAGATCCTTTTTCTGGCAAGGTGGTGGGACAAAAAAGAAATATCATCTTGTTAAATGGGAAACTATTTGTAAAATTAAGAAATATGGAGGTTTGGGGATTAAGGATTTGAGAAAAATGAATATTAGTTTGTTATGCAAATGGTGGTGTGAAAGGTCCTAATGGCTAGAGGGGGATGAATAGCCTATTAAAAATTCTACAACAACACTTGACAAACCGGTTAGACAATTATGAGACGAAGCAAGTGTTGCGCTAGCCTACTAAAATACAAGCCACCTACCACAATTCTAGTTTATATAGATTATATCCACACAATAGCTATGACACTACACTAAGTGTGCTCTCAAACGCTAACTAAAGAGCCACACTAACCAAACTAACAAGCTCTCACAACTAGCTACACTAAAGAGCTTGACAACTAGTTTGCGGTAATGTAATGAGAGTGAGAAAGAAGGTTATACCGCCGTGTCGAGAAAGGAGCCAATCAATCACAAGAGTGAATAACAATGAAGACCAATCACCTCGAAATCAAATGATGAACACAATGATTTTTTACTGAGGTTCACTTGCTTGCCGGCAAGCTAGTCCTCGTTGTGGCGATTCACTCACTTGGAGGTTCACGCGCTAATCGGCATCACACGCCAAACCCTCAATAGGGTGCCGCACAACCAACACAAGATGAGGATCACACAAGCCACGAGCAATCCACTAGAGTACCTTTTGGCGCTCCATTGGGGAAAGGTCAAGAACCCCTCACAATCACCACGATCAGAGCCGGAGACAATCATCACCCTCCGCTCGACGATCCTTGCTGCTTCAAGCCGTCTAGGTGGCGGCAACCACCAAGAGTAACAAGCGAATCCCGCAGTGAAACACGAACACCAAGTGCCTCTAGATGCAAACACTCAAGCAATGCACTTGGATTCTCTCCCAAACTCACAAAGATGATGAATCAATGATGGAGATGAGTGGGAGGGCTTTGACTAAGCTCACAAGGTTGCTATGTCAATACAAATGGCCAAGAGAGTGAGCTTGAGCTGGCCATGGGGCTTAAATAGAAGCCCCCATGAAATAGAGCCGTTGTACCCCTTCACTAGGCACAACACAGGATGATCAGATGCTCCGGTCATATTGACCGAACGCTGGACCTCAGCGTACGGTCATGCGATGCGTGCCACGTGTCCCCTCTCTTCAAATGTTGATCGCCCGATCTCAATGGTCAACAGTCGACCGAATGCTATGGCATAAGTGACTGGACGTTGAGCCTCCAGTGTCCGGTCGTTTCCAGCAAGGTTCCAGAAACGAATTTCTTCGACCGGACGCGTCCGGTCATATTTGACCGGACACAGCCAGCGTCCGGTCACATAGTGTCTTCTTCTGTGCTGCCACATCAACATGACCGGACACAGCCTGCCAGCGTCCGGTCGCTGAGCGACCCAGCATTCGGTCGTTTGACCGACGCCAGCGTCTTCGCTATTACAACTGACCGGACGCGCTGGTCCCTCTGAGACCAGCGTCCAGTCACTTTGTGACCAGCGAGACCAACTCCTTTTCACCTCTACCTTCTTCACCCTTGCTCAAATATGCCAACCACCAAGTGTATCACCTTGTGCACATGTGTTAGCATATTTTCACAAACATTTTCAAGGGTGTTAGCATTCTACTAGAACCTAAATGCATATGCAATGAGTTAGAGCATCTAGTGGCACTTTGACAACCGCATTTCGATATGAGTTTCACCCCTCTTAATAGTACGGCTATCAAACCTAAATGTGATCACACTCTCTAAGTGTCTTGATCACCAAAACAAAATAGCTCCTATAATTTTTACCTTTGCCTTGAGCTTTTTGTTTTTCTCTTTCTTCTTTCCAAGTCCAAGCACTTGATCATCACCATGGCATCATCATCATGTTATGATCTTCATTTGCTTCACTACTTGGAGTGTGCTACCTATCTCTTGATCACTTGATAAACTAGGTTAGCACTTAGGGTTTCATCAATTCACCAAAACCAAACTAGAGCTTTCATGGTGGAAGCTAGAGAAGGAGGAAGGCCTCTGGCAGGAGATAGTGAAATTTAAATATTTGAAGAATCATTCAATTCATGAGGTTGGAAATAAACTTAATGACTCTCCAATGTGGTCTAACGTTTTGAAAATCAAACACATTTACTTACAGGGGAGAAGTGTCTCTATTGGTAATGGAATGATGACTAAATTTTGGCTTGATCAATGGGTGTATAAGGAACCTTTATCTGTGATTGCTCCTATTCTGTGTTGAACTGTGTGATAATAAGAACATCCCTGTTGCATAAACCTTGAAGGGTACACAGATCTCCTTTAGGAGATGGCTGTTTGATGATCTTAGGATGCATGGAATGTTATTTGGCAGGATGCTTTGAAATTTCAATTAACAACTAATGATGATTCTGTTATCTGGTTGATAGGAAAAGGTGGCAAGTTCTCTGTAAAGTCGGTTTACAATGCTCTTACTAAATCTTCATCTAGGGCCTGTCATAAGAGAACTTGGAAAGGTACGATTCCTAAAAAATCAAATTTTCCTTTGGCTAATGACTAACAATGCAATTTTAACCAGAGATAACTTAAAGAAAAGAAAGTGGCAAGGTGACCCAAATTGTGTTTTTTTGTGACCATGAAGAAATCATTTCACATCTGTTTTTCTAGTGTCCTGTAGCAAAAGTGATCTGGGGTATTGTAGCTAAATGCTTTGCCACACATAACATTCCCATGAACTTGCAATAGTGTTGGTTATGGTGTGAGAAATGGTAGCCTTTTGGAAAGAAATACCACCCATGGGGGTTGCAGCCATTTGTTGGGCAATTTGGAAATGTAGAAACAGAGCAGTTTTTGACAGGAAACTAATAAAAAATCCTCATGAGATTATCTACCACGCTTGTGCACTCATATCATATTGTTTAGGTCTTTATGCAGAACTAGACCAAGAATAGCTGGTGCAGGGGGCAAACACAATGCTCTGGGTGGCTATGGAGGTCGTAGCTGCTATGACTACAAGACAGGTGAATCATCTGCTACTCCAAGACGGTGAATGCTCAGAGCAAGAAGATGATCCTATGTGAGAAGTTGGCGCCTTATCTGGTGGTGTTCAGGATAGTCTAAGCAAGGATGCTTTTGCTGCCTGTGGACAGTTCTAGCTGGGATCATGGATTAGCCTTTTTAGTTTCTCCCTAAGGTTAGAGGTTCCCTTTTGCTGAATAGGTCATGGTTTCTATTAGGTCCTTGATCATGTTTCGATGCTTAGATACCCTGCGTGGTTTTCTGCATCGTCAAACCCTTGGTTCTGGTACTATCTGTAATCTCTCTGAATGGTTTTGTGTTTCCGTTCATCGTAATGGAAATGGGTGGTTCCCGCGTGGAAAAAAGTTCTTGCTATTTCAGTCTCAATTCCACTCAGTCATCCAGGTTCATAACAAATTGGAATTAGGAGCCTTTGGTTCTGAGAGATCCAAAAAAATTTTTGCTTAATCCAGGTTCTGCTCGTGCTGGCGCCTTCACAGAAGCCGACCAAACACGAGAAGGTGATGACTACATTGGAGGAGTTGTCCAGGCAATTCGAGGGCTTTCAGGACATGATGAAGCAATCCCTGGACAAGCTCTGCGCATTGGAGTCGTGGCACGGGGGAAGAACCAAAATATGGAGTAAACTTCAGTTTAGTCCATCCAAACACCCCTTGATCATCGCGATCCCTAGCTAGCTAGCACCAAAGTAGATTTGGAAGAGCCAACGACAGTTGCATTACATCCATTTTGAAACCATGAGCTTACACGTGACATGCAACACCATCGTCTTGACTACCCACGGATGCGGATTAACTGCGGTGAGAATTGAGATAGGTGTCATTCCGCACGCTCAGGCATCATCATATCCCGGGACATGCATGGCCCGGAGTTTTATTCATGGGAACAGAAAGGAAGCAACAAGAAACAGCGACGCGCTACAACGTAGCAGCGCAGCCAGCGCCCATTAGAGAAATGGTAGTAAACAAAAACAGCAACGCAGGTGAGGACCAATAACTAAAAACAGTGGCTGGCTAGCTTCAATTACATGCCGACGACCTGCCTATCCATCACCGTACCGCTAGGGCCCAAAGGCTAGCATATCTTCTTGCAGAAGAACTTGCGCGTGGCGCCCTCCGCATTGCACTCGCCGTCGGGGAACTTCTCGGTCTAGCACACGTTAGTGCAGTTGCTGCTACTCATGCACAAGCCTTTGCACAAGTTGGAAGCCGTCCACCAAGCACAACATCACTAGTTACCATATTCCACCAGCATCAAGAATGTTGAAAAGGAGATGGCAAACAAGATTTACGACCTTTGCGTTACGTCAACATTGGAATAATTTGGTTATGAATTTAGGGATATATGTGTGAATTGTAGGAGCCCAGTGCAGTTACACATTGGTGCAGTGCGTTAAATTGATCTGATGTGTAAATTTGTTGAATTCCAGTCATCAAAGAGTCAGATACTAGCCATCTCCATCAAGCCAATGTGATCTTGTGCCAGACAACCAGATGATGCAGTAGGAGCAACCATTGCAGGTAAATCACTATATTAGAATGCACTACAGGTGATTCGTAGTTGTATTGTGCCCTGCTCTTATGTTTTCTTGATATTATTCTAACAATATGTTTCGCTTCAAGGCCCCCACAACAGCTTGAAGGAGAGGTGAGGAGGATCCATCCAAAGGGTGACCTTCAGATGCCGCTGCCAAGGGAGAGGGAGAGCGACCTCCTGCTACCACCACAACAGATCAAGGAGAAGTGAATGAGGAGCCATACGCTAACCAATCATGGCAGCCCCTATCCCCTATCATGTTGTATCGGCTCCTTGCATGAGTGCTCGTGGCGGCCCAGTGTGGAGATGACTGGCGGCAGGGTTCTGAATTTGCAGCTACGCCCAACTGGTTGTTGGCTTTGCAGGTAAACAAAGCAAATTTAAACATTCCCTATGGTGAAATTTGTAGGCGTCATAGCAATCTCACTGGTTACTCACCGCATCTCTGATCCTGGTGTGTTCAATTAGCAGGCCCGTCCTATGGGGGAGGGCAGCCTGTGCGATGCCCATGGGCCTACAATGGTACCCATGTGCATACTATATAGTAGATGCTATCAACCCATACGTCGACAAGGCAACAGTGCGTACCAACAGGCCTGCATATCAATTGGCGGGCAGAATTAAATATATATGCTACAAGTTATATACTTTAATCGTTCTATTCAAATATTACATTGTCGGGCCCTTAGTGTCTTACTGGCCCAAGGGCCCATGAAATTTGTGGGACGGCCCTGTCAATTAGATAATGGCATATAGACCCAGAAGCAAAACTTCCAATATTTATTTTCCTTTCCTTTAATAATTAAGTTGCCACTTGTCAGAGTAATGATAGGTCTTTGATATATTCGGTGTGGAAATTCTCAAATAATAGGGCATTGGGAAAGTATAGTTCTGTACTACATTATTAACATACATGCATAATTGTTTTTTTGCAAACTTGAATTTCCTATCTTAATGTGATAATTGCAACAATTCAATCTCTCTATTTATAGTGGGCAGACTGCAAGAAAGGAACCTAATTTGGTAAACCTTGAAGAGTACTGTAGACCACAACTATGGGACCTCGGCCGTGCTTTTGGCAAATTGAAGATGAAGTTGTAGGATGGGGCAAGGTGCTGAAGGGTGATAAGATGTGCAGGGCTGGTATTTCCTAGATAATTTGAGTCAAAAAATTGCCCTTACATAATGGTTGTTCTTTTATAGACTATAATATATGGAGATTTTGTCATATATACTGAGGTTGTGCCCATTTAGTTGCTTAGCATAATTGGCCAGAAAAAATGGATATATTGATGTTATTTTTTCAACCGAACCGAATTTCAGAGCATTGCTTAAGCAAAAGATGTGCTGAGTTGATTTCATGTGAGCTCTCTCTTTTCAGTAACATTCATCTGGTGTCTCTCCTACCAACAAATTATGGCAAATACATTTGCACTTTGCAGCCGACAATGGTTTCCTCAGCCTCCCACAAGCATTTTGCTTGGTGGTCGAAGCAAGTTAAGTTGAGCACTAAACCAATTTGGTTTTTCTTGAACTGAGTAGAGAAGCACTAAACCAATTTGGTTTTTCTTGAACTGAGTAGAGAATCTCTTTGTGATCACCACTGCTATGGTTTTATGCATCCTAAGTCAACTATCTATTCCATTTCAAAAGTAGCTACATAGAAATCTCTTGAGCTTTTGAAACCTAATCACATACTGATCCAATAATCTATCATTTTGACAATTTCGTTGGAGCCTCTTAGTTGTATTGCCTTGTTCTATTTTTTTTTTTTGTTCCCGTAGCAACGCATGGGCACTCAACTAGTAGAATACATAAGCGGGGCGAGCTTCGGTGGGCGGCTGGAGGCTTGTCCATGGCTGGGGCGGGCGTCTCACGGTCCTGCGACGGAGGTCCTGCGAGCTCCCGCGGTGGGCCATGGCGGTCTGCGTGCTCCGGCGGCGGGCGGCGCGGCCACGGAACGCTGGCGGCCGGCGGCACAGCCACGGAGGCGGGAGGAGCTCGGACCAATAAAAACTGAAATTACAAATTGAAATTACAAAATGAAATTAATAACCGAAATTGCTAGCTAAAATTAAAAACTAAAAATAAAAACTGAAATTTGGAACTGAAATCACAATAAAATAGGGCGAAGTTCTCAGACCAATGCCGGATACTGCTTCGCTTGCAGTCTAACACGCCTCTTATAGTCTGTAGGATCCTGCAAAGCCAAATAAAATGTTACAAACGTGATTGGCTATCTGAACTTCAAAACTAAAAGGAGTAAGGTTTTGGGCAAACAATATCTTTGTTGTGGTCCATCAATTTTGACTAACCTGGAGAAAAAGGTGATAGCCATCTGTTTGAGCAGGGTCAGCAGGATTTGGCTGATCTAGCAAGTCCTGGATACTGATGAAAACCTGCATAACAGTAATAGCTGGTCTCCAACCCTGACAGAATTTTTTTTTGGGAACAGTAAGGCCATGAAATCAGTATAGCACCACACAGGGCTACGAAAATGGTTGCAAAGCTTACGCTGTCCTCGTTAAGGATTGAAAGGCAGACTATTCCAGAAGGATAGACATTTGGGAGGAAGAAACCCTGAGGGAACTTGCACTTGGGAGGCTTGCTGGGGTAATCCTCACTGAAATGAAGTGTTAGAGGGAAGTATCCACCTTCCCAATCAGTCTGGCAAAGAAATAAAGATGGGAATCAGTATAAAGTTCAAACTGCACTATCTTATTACAGACAGCTCAGTTAAACATCATCACAATAATATGGAAACAACTGCTAACTAAGTTGGTGAAAATCCTATCCTTGCACAAGAATTCAATGGTGTAACCTGAAACAAATAACTAAAAGCATCCAATACAGATAACAAGTAAAACGAAAAATGTAGTTCATCAATCGAAAGAAAAGAACCTATTCAGACCTAGTTATACCTTCATTGCTCACACTTAATAGTGGAAAGAGCAAATGAGTCAAAATTGAACTGGCTATGATCAGATTTCAGGTCTCACTACAAGCTGGCTGACAGGACTCACTAATTTACCAGAATTGCAATGAATATATCAAGAGATATAGAATACACATTGGAAAACCATTGATTGACAAAAAGTGACAACAAAAATAATGGAAATGAAATTGACAAATAATAACTAAAAACTAAAGAAGACAAAATGAAAACTAAAATAGAGCTCTGAAATCATAACGCAAGGTAATGCCAATAGCAATTGAGTAACTTGCCACAACAACAGGACTGAAATGAAATTTTCATTTTTATGTAACTTGCTACATGCTAAGAAATTTCAATTTTCAAATGAAATCCTGCAGACTACAGCGTATACCAGCACAGATCAAGGCGCGTGGGTCGCCTGGTCCTATTAGGATAAGCTCTGTGCAATTTGGCAAATCCACAAGCGAAGCATCTTCAGAACATTCCTTTGCAGAGCAATGCGAGGTGCCTGCTTCATGTATTGATTGAGTTGACTATATGGATGTTGATACTGAAGCTGGCGCAGAAGTTGAGAGATGGGACGAACAAAGACCTGTCTTAGATGATTCAGTTGGAAGGCGGAATAATAACACAGCATTTCCCACTGCGAATGGGACCTCTTCGTGCGGGCATGGCGGCGCAGCGCGGCGAACCCGCACACGGAGGCACCGATACGGCCGTCCGAGGCGAGCTGGAGGGCGGTGAGGACGAGGTGGAGGCGAGCTGGAAGGTGGCGACCTCGACCACCTGCGGCGCTGCACGTCTGCCACCTGACGCGGCGGTCCTGGATCCGTAGCACGTGCAGCAGCAGGCTGGTGGCCGACGGGCGCAAGGATGACTATCAGCCGGCGAGCGCAGTGGTGATGGTAGCACATGGCTGACAAGCACGGGGTGGGTGGGTCGCTCGCCTGGCAACAAGCTCGGCGTCGGTGCCTCGGGGGCGGCCGGCGAGCGAATTCCGCAGCGGGTTGGATCGAGGGACGGGGGCGCGCGGTCTGCTGGGCCGACCCGTTGCAGCCTGGTGACGCGCGCTCGGCGCCGTGCGCGACGGGTAGCGCGTTAGACTTCGCGATATTTCATCTAAATCACCAAAACGAAAAAGAAAAGATCAAGGCACATGATTCTTACACCTCACAGTGTCTACGACAACCGCTACCCAAAATAAAAGACTCATTCCACGATTGGATAGCGCTACAAGTAAAGGGTTCAATACCCATTTTTTTCTTCTCCAATAACAAGATCCAAAAGAGAATTCTTTCTGCAAATGAGTCTCCAGCACAGAGGATACTCAAATTTGAGTTATACCTCTCCTGACATCTAAAATCGGTCTTCCATATAGGTACTCTTTTAAAGGCTATAACTATTATGTTGGAGACCCATTTTGAGTTTAGGTCTCCTAAGTCTCTTGTTGGAGACCCGAAAGAGTCGACATAAGATATTAAATATATTTATATATATTCCAGCTTAGGTTCCTGTCGACTTTGTTTTGCAATTAAGATAGTAGCTTCATGTATGCCTTAGGAAATAGTATCTTCATAGCTTGATCCGGTCAAGTAATGTATGACTTCTAATGATGGTTATATATGTATGATTAACTGAACGAATCCCTGACAATCACTAATCATAGGAAATCATTTTTGATAGTTTTACGGACTTTGCCTATCGGTTTTGGCCCACGGGACATTTTCTGGGTAGTGTTCGGCCCAAAAGTATGTCCGTGTGCACATGATCCACTAGCCCACTGTTATCTTGCCCATGTCACTACAAAAGGGGCCTCGCTTATCTCCTAGTACCGGTTATGGCAAGTTATAGAATGCATTGGATAATAATTTTTTTTTATAATGGATATCATTTGGGCTTTAATCTCATCAAAGAGAGGAGTCCAACATTACAAAGAAGGTAGTCATAGCTATTACAGTAACTCAGCGTACCCACAAGAAAAATTAAATGACATCACGAAATAGAGTTCAACATCATTAACAAATCATAATTATATAGATGTCCATTTATAGGAGGCAAAAGAATTGCATAGCTATCGACTCTTAGTTTGGGCAAGCCAAAATCAGCAGCTCCTTCCAATCGGAGCCCCAAAACCAGTACATAACCGGCTAAATAAGAAGTGCAAAAACGGTTTTGATGATCGGGATTTATCAAAGGTGATTTTGTTTCTCGAGAGCTATAAGGCCCACAAATTAGTGGAGCACATATCAACAATTAGCAAGAGACCGATGAACTAGCATGGCTTCTTGCAGAAGCACTTGCGGTTGGACAGGCCAAGCTTGCACTCGCCATCTTTAAAGCTCTCCTTCTTGCACACCTCGGCGCATTTGTCGCTATTGAGGCAGAAGCCCTTGAACTGGAGACTCTGCGACACGCACTGGCTCTCTTCCTTCCCCTTGCTTTTTTCCTCCTCCTCCTTCGCTTTCAGTTTGTCCTTTAGCAAGGTCTGCTTGACTACTCCCATTTTGGCATCAATGGTTGCCATCTCTGCATGCACCATATTGATCAGTGATCACAGTTCATTTGTCCCATTTTGTAGATTTTGCAACGTACAGATTAATCACCAAGAATAGGTCCGTGGTGACCAATCAATCTGCCTGGTACGAGTAAGATTATGGATGGCTAATGAGCAATTAACGTCTGACACCATAAGGCATAAGCTAATCACCTGCTGCGGCGAGGAGAAATAAGAAGAGCACCGCTCCGGGAGACACCGTCATCTTTCTCTTGTTTCACCAGGAACGACTGAACCTGCAGGGCGCAACCTTGATGGGCGACAATACAAGTGGGTGTGAAGGAATTCTCGTGGATACTGTACATTGATTGGAACACAGGAGCACCGAATTTAATTTATATGAACAGCGTTGGCGTCGAGCTTAGATTAGTCGATGCTTAATTTGGGCAGTAACAAAATAGACATGAGGCACTCTCTCTCCCCCTCTCTCTCTCTAACGTAACTAGGGACGACCTCAACAAAAAAAATGCCCCTGAGCTTGATAGATGATGACTTTTTCATGAAAAGTGCTGGTAGAGTATTTTCAAAGTTACTAAAATTGGCTAAGATATATTTTAGTCGGGACAGTGTTATGAGATGGGCTACTTCGAGTAGCTGGGCCTTGGCCTTGTAACTAGGCTAGGAGCAATGGCGGGCTTAGAGCATCTTCAAGAGGCTCTCCATATCCTTCCTAAATGCTAGGAATAGAGATTTTGGTGAAAAACTATCCTCCAATAGCTTATCTAAATGGTTATTCAAATATAGTCATCTTCTATTCCGTATTTTTCGCTAGCCAAAAATAGAAGACAAGAATGGCTCTCTAGAGTGTGCATGAAATATAGAAGAACTATTGGAGAATAAAAAAAATGTAGAAAATGATTATTATGCAAATGACTCTCTAAATGATGATTTAGAGAGTGAGATTTAGAAAGGCTATTAGAGATGCTCTTAGCGGCCGGTGCTATGTAGTTATAAGCATGCGTAGCCACCGCCTAGTCATTAGGTATGAAGAACGGAACTCTGTCGTACCCGTTCCCCAAACTGTCTGAATCCCGCAGGTGTCAGCCGCGATTTCTATCTGTTCTCCCAAGTTCTTGCTATTTCGGTAGATTACCTACGCTACTACTAGATTCTTGCGTTAATAGTTGATCGCGGAATCATCTCTGGCTCCTCCTGCCACCGTGGAAGCAGCAGCATGTGCACAAAACCAGTTAGACGTCACCCGTAACCGTCTCCTCTTCTATGATGCCGCCGCCTCCAACGTGTTCCTCCCTCCAATCTCCTCTATCGACCTCCGCCCTGAGTTTGGAGACCGATCCGAGGCGGTGGTCTCCGCGGAGCTAAGAACCGAATAAGACGGGGGCGGTCGGCAAGGTCTCGCTTGGTTTCGCGCAAGCTTTCCTGACGATTGCGGAGAGCGCAAGGGCTCGATGGAAGACGAAGAGCGTCGGATATCCGGTGGATCCCTCAGCGAAGGGATTCTCTCATGGTTTTTAGAAGGATTCCTATCCCGTTGAAGCAATCAATAGAGAGGAGGTGAAGTTGAAGTCCATCCCGATATGCTTGCATTGGGCCTCCAATGGCGGTCCTAGCGATCCAATGCTACCTGTGGAGGTGGGCAGGAAGGCTTTGAAAGGATTTGTGCTTCAAGGGCCTACCCGTCAGAGACCCTAGTTTCGTCTATTGCCCAAGGTTAGGATCATCCCAGAGATCCTAGGATGGGCACCTGATTCTAGGCCACGCGTTGAGTATTGAGGGGGGGTGAGCTTGAGGTTAGAGACGACGGATTCGGTCACCTCCCCAAGCCTATTCCCTATCCCCCTGGCACCCTGATGCCTCACTTTCAAATCAAGGGGTCGCCAAACCCTAAGATCGATTCCCCACCTCCACATCTTGATCCAATCCCCAAATCCAATCTCGCGAAGTTCGTTGGCCATTTGTGGAGTGGATCCCCCACCAAGTCGTTTGTAGCTATGGTTTGATCTGAACCTGCGACTACAATTCATGTGAAGATGTACCAAGGCGACGAGCAAAGAGGCGGGTATGGATGGGGAGGTGGCTATGGATGGGGTGGCGGTGGAGGCAGGCAAGGGGCGGTCAGGGTGGGGGCAGTCCAGGTGGAAGAGGTCGCAACACCTAGGACCGCAAGAGCAATCAAGATGGTGAAGGCAAGAAAGAGATCACGAAAGAGGTCCCGTCTGCTCAAGAATCTATTAAGGCCAAATGGGACCGAGCTGCTAACAAGATGGGTGGTAACCAAGAGAATGAAGAAATCGTTGATCAGAACAGTCAACCAAAGGTGAATCAAGGGCCTGAGCTTTGCGCTGCGCAAGTAGAGGATCAAAGCTTCTTTTTTCATTGAAGAATGTATTGTCCCCAGAGTGTGAATCAAGGGTCATGCTACTGCCAAACAGATTGAGCAACAATTTATGCATTTGGTTGGATCCAACTCATGGAAGTGGAATGCTAGACAGGTGGGGGATAATAGATTTGTGATGAGGTTCCCTAATGCTAAGATGGTGAGTGATTGGGGGAAGTTCAAAGCTCTTGCAATGAATTTTGTTGATGCTCAGATAAAGGTAGAGCAATGGTCATCCAGAATTGGTGCCAAAGGAGTTCTTTAGCAAGCCTGGTTTAGGGTGAAGGATATTCCTGGGGATCTGAGGTCGATAAGGACAATAGCCAAGGTGGGTGGCTTGGTTGGGAAGGTTGTTGAGATTGATGAAAAGACTAGGTACAGAGCTGATTATGCGTCCTTAAAGTTCCCAAGACTGTTGAAGGGACCTTGGGGATGTGCATCCATGACTTCATCTTTGAGAGGGAGATACAAGAAGATGACACTGTGAGGACTCTCTCAAGTGGGGTAAAGGTTGGTGAGAAGGAACCTCCACACAAGAAATACAAGGCTGAAGATCAGCCGAAAACTTCTACTTTGATCAGTTCTTCTAATGTGAGTGGCCCCAAGACTACTGAAGCTAGCTCAAGCAAGAACAAACAACAGATGCACTCAGTTCAGTCTTCTAACTCTACCCCTCCAAAGGTGAATCCCAATAGTTGTGTGATTGGCAAAGAACCCAAAGATGATCAAAGGCAAGTCAAGGAGAAAAACAAGGAAAGTATGACAAATCAGGCTAAGAGAGTGATATGCAAGTTGACGGAGTTCATATCCCTAACAACTTTGATGACTCTGACGCTAAAAGTGAATCCTTGAGTGATAGGTTTAGGAGGATTGGTGCCTATACTGAAGTGGGGCAATGAAGTCAGCAAAATGAAGACAAAAAGAATCATCAGGTTTGGGCAATGGAAGTGGATGAGAGTGCTGATCCTTCTGCACAGATCATGGGGAACAAGGAACAATAACTTAGCATGAAGAGCTTCATGTTTATGGAGGACAAGATGGCAAATACAGAGAGGAATCTCAGATTGAGAAGGACACAGCTAATCATGTGGGAAAGCTCTGGTGCCCCTCAATACAAAGGGGGTTAATTAAGAGCAGATGGCTGTGGAAGAGGAAATAACTAAGGAAGTTTTGCCTGAGAGAAGGAGTGAAAGGTTGAAGAAGGATGTTTATCTTACTACAATGGAGAAGTATGAAGCTTTAGCTAAAAAGAGGTCTTTAGAAGGTACCATTAAACCATCTTAGTCTTTGTCTGATATTGATAATGTTGAATTGAACAATCCTGCTAAATGTACGAGTGTTTTAGTTCATGGGAATAATTTTGCTACTTTTGATATGCTTAAGGACCTAGAATCTGCTATAAATTGTTTATATGCTAAACATCAGAAACAAACTATTAGTGAAAAACCTAGTGAGATTGTTGAATGTGCTGTTGATAAGGAAGTTCTGACAATTGAAGAAATTGATGAGGAGGAATCTGAATTAGAAGAATTTGTGATTAAAAAATCAGTGATTATGGATAGGTCAGTTAAAAAGAAGTTCACATTCTCCCCAAGGGGGAGGAAGCAAGACCAGGAAGATCTTGGCTTGTTAGATTCCCGGAATAAATGTATTCCTGTGAATCTAAATAAAAGAAAAAATGGTAGTTCAAGGGCTTATTTGGAACTACCGAGGTGTGAAAAAGAGAGGTGTTTCTACTTTCTTGAAGAATCTTATTCTTGAACACAAATTTCACTTCATTGGTTTATAGGAAACTATGATTGCTGCATATGAGGATTCTTTGTTAAGAAAATTTGATGTTAATCAAGATTATTTGTGGTTTAGAATTCTTCTAGAGGCAAATCAGGTGGGATTTTAGTTGGTGTTCTGTTAGAAAGATTTGATGTGGGTTCTTTCAAAAAAGGAGAATTTATGATCCAATTGAATCTGTGGGATAAAGTGTTAAAAATCAAATGGAATCAGCTTGTGGTATATGGAGCAGCTCATGAGGAGAACAAAAATGTTTTTCTTTCTGAATTGTCTCATTTTTGTGCTAATAATGATGAGGCTTTGCTAATTGGTAGCGATTTTAATATTATTAGATATTCTAAAGAAAAAAATAACATGGATGGAGTACATACCTCTTTTCAACTCTTTGATTCATCTCTATGAGTTAAGGGAGTTGAACATGAATGGTGGGATGTTTACAGGGTCAAACAATCAGGATCTCCATACTCTGGTTAAACTTGACCGAATTTTAGTAACCAAAGAATAGGAGGACATTTTTCCTCAGGCAGTGGTTAGAAGACTGCTTAGTGAAGTATCTGATCGTAACCCTTTGATTGTTACATCTGGGAAATGTGATGGTTTGTGCGGGGGTATGGCCCCCGGTATCCACAAGACAAGACATGGGCCGAACCATCAGAGGTGGCCCACCCCACAAGATCAAGGCGTGCACGGCGTTGCTCGGCATGCACCGCAAGATATTGTATAGTATCAAATAGGCTACTTTCCTTGTAACCCTACCCCTCCAGAGTATATAAGGAAAGGTAGGGGTCCCCTAGTGGACATGATTGATACATCTTAATGCAATACATCAGAACACAAGATGTAGGTATTACGTCATATTGACGGCCGAACCTGTCTAAATCTTGTGTCTTGGTGCTTGTATTACCATCTCACTCCTGATCTCGCTCACCTCTACGACAAATCTACCATCGTGGGATACCCCTCGGTGGACTGCCGAGCATCTTTTGTCGACAGTTGGCGCGCCAGGTAGGGGTGTGCGCTTGATCCATGGCGAGTCAGATGGACCTCAAATCAACAACGCGTTCTCATCAACAATCTCGTGGAGATCCATGTCGGTCCACGATGATGATTCATCGCTAGCTACACAAGCCCCCACGATGTCAGATCCGATCTCGAAAGCACCTCCGAGGTCGCCTTCACCAACAACTCACCGCCCGCTAGGTGCTCACCGTCAACGCTGACTAGATAACGCCATACGTCGCCGACCAGACGTTCTGTCTAAAGCTAAGTCACGCTTTAATATTTTCCTGAATATTCTCCAATCTCTGTATATCGCCATAATGTTTCTCCGAGCTATTTTCTCTATGTTTGCTCTCCAAATGATTTTCCAAACCCCTGAACAGTCATGTTGATGCTCGGATGCCTCTAGAGACGACCCTGTCTCCGGCTCCTCCCTACACGTGCACGAGCGTCTGCCCTCTGCATTGTGGGTGGTCGGCAACGGCTTCTTAATGACGCCTGTTCCTCCTACACGTGCATGGGCTCCGTGCTCGATGTTATGGACTATAGGCTAGCTAGGGCTAGAGACTCAGCTACACACTAACTGGTCGGACGGTTTATATTAAATATAAATACATCTTTGCTCCAACTGATCGCCAAGCTACATATGTTATTTTTTCTCTAGAGTTCATATATTTTTACATCATGTACTACCCGTTCTACATATTTGTATTGTAGGATCATCGTCCAGGTGATTAGATCACTTGGTGCGCGGACTTCTCCACCGATCAACTGGTCAGACCGCTAGGTTCATCGACTTCATCGCCGACCAGTTGATCAGATTGTTTGCCTGTCGCTTTTACTCAATGCTTACATCGCCGCCGACCAGTTGACTAGACTGTTCGTCGCTCGTGCTTCGTCATCAGCTATGCCGGGTACTCCTCGGTGCTCGGATTCTTCGTGCTCGAAGACTAAGTGGGCACACTTCACCTTGCAGACATCGCTAGTGACGTTGGGACTCCTCGCTCCTCGGTGCTCGGTCGTCGCCAGCGACGCCGGGGACTCCTTGCTCCTCAGTGTTCAGTCATCGCCAGCGACACCGAGGACTCCTCCCTCCTCAGTGCTTGGACATCGCCAGCGATGTCGGGGGACTCCTCGCTCCTTGATGCTCGATCGTCGCCAGCGACGCCGGGGACTCCTCGCTCCTCGGTGCTCGGTCATCGCCAGCGACGTCGGGGACTCCTCGCTCCTCGGTGCTCGGTCATTGCCAGCGACGTCGGGAACTCCTCGCTCCTCGGTGCTCGGTCATTGCTAGCGACGCCGTGGACTCCTCGCTCCTTGGTGCTCGGTCATCACCAGCGATGCTGGGGACTCCTCTCTCCTCGGTGCTCGGTCGTCGCCAGCGACGCCGGGGACTCCTCGCTCCTTGGTTCTTGGACATCGCCAGCGATGTCGGGGACTCCTCACTCTTCGGTGCTCGGATATCGCCAGCGACGCCGAGGACTCCTCGGTGCTCCCTTGGTGGTCGGATCTTGCTTCGTCTCATCGGTGTGCTATCAAGCTGCTCCGTGCTGTTTGGATCAGGGTGTTGATCTTGGGCAGCGCATCTGGGGTCTTGATGCGCGCATGTCAGATGACGTCGGCAAAGCTTTCAGACTTCTTTTTCTTTGACCCTGCTACAAGATTCATTCTTCATCTTCCAGTAGGTTCAGGGACTAAGTGGGCACACTTCACCTTATGGTGAATGTACTTGTTCTCATCTCGAGGCTACGCCCGAGGACTGACTACCTACTCAGCTGGTCTTCTACTTTCTGACCCTAGCACCATATGACTATGTCACCTACTATTAGGCTCAAGGACTAGCTATGGGGGTATGGCCCCCGGTATCCACAATACAAGACATGGCCGCATCATTAGAGGTGGCCGAACCCACAAGATCAAGGCGTGCACGGCGCTGCTCGGCGTGCACCGCAAGATATTGTATAGTACCAAATAGGCTACTTTCCTTGTAACCCTATCCCTCCAGAGTATATAAGGATATGGTCTGATAACTGGTCTAATTAGTCATATCATCCCTAATGGTGTGGCTATTTTATAGTATGTGGACAATACCATTATTTTCTTGAAACATGATCTGAGTGGAGCAATACATATGAAGTTACTCTTATATCTATTTGAGATGCTTGCTGGTTTGAAGATTAATTTCAACATGAGTGAAATCTTGGTGATCAACGATGATGAAAGTTGGGGGACTCAGTATGCTGACATTTTTAACTGCCAAGTGGGCTTGTTTCCAATTAAGTACCTAGGGGTACCTGTTAATCCAAGTAGGTTAAAAGTGATTGATTGACTTCCTTTAGTTGAGAAAGGGAATAAAAGGTTAGATGTTTGGAAAGGGTGGACCTTATCTATGGCTGGCAAAGCCACTCTTATAAGTGCTAGTCTGAACAATTCCCCTATGTATCACATGTCTGTCTACCTACTTCCTAAGACTATCATTAAGAATATGGATAAAATTAGAAGATCCTTTTTCTGGCAAGGTGGTGGGACAAAAAAGAAATATCATCTTGTTAAATGGGAAACTATTTGTAAAAGTAAGAAATATGGAGGTTTGGGGATTAAGGATTTGAGAAAAATGAATATTAGTTTGTTATGCAAATGGTGGTGGAAGCTAGAGAAGGAGGAAGGCCTTTGCCAGGAGATAGTGAAATTTAAATATTTGAAGAATCAATCAATTCATGAGGTTGGACATAAACTTAATGACCCTCCAATGTGGTATGACATTTTGAAAATCAAACACATTTACTTACAGGGGAGAAGTGTCTCTATTGGTAATGGAATGATGACTAAATTTTGGCTTGATCCATGTGTGTATAAGGAACCTTTATCTGTGATTGCTCCTATTCTGTGTTGAACTATGTGATAATAAGAACATCCCTGTTGCATAAACCTTGAAGGGTACACAGATCTCCTTTTGGAGATGGCTGTTTGATGATCTTAGGATTGCATGGAATGTTATTTGGCAGGATGCTTTGAAATTTCAATTAACAACTAATGATGATTCTATTATCTGGTTGATAGGAAAAAGTGGCAAGTTCTCGGTTAAGTCGGTTTACAATGCTCTTACTAAATCTTCATCTAGGTCCTGTCACAAGAGAATTTGGAAAGGTAAAATTCCTAAAAAAAATCAAATTTTCCTTTGACTAATGACTAATAATGCAATTTTAACCAGAGATAACTTAAAGAAAAGAAAGTGGCAAGGTGCCCCAAATTGTGTTTTTTTTGTGACCGTGAGGAAATCGTTTCACATATGTTTTTCCAGTGTCATGTAGCCAAAGTGATCTGGGGTATTGTAGCTAAATGCTTTGCCACACATAACATTCCCATGAACTTGCAATAGTGTTGGTTATGGTGTGAGAAATGGTTGCCTTTTGGAAAGAAATACCACCCATGGGGTTTCCAACCATTTGTTGGGCAATTTGGAAATGTAGAAACAGAGCAGTTTTTGACAGGAAACTAATAAAAATGCTCTTGAGATTATCTACCACGCTTGTGCACTCATGTCATATTGTTTAGGTCTTTATGCAGAACTAGACCAAGAATAGCTGGTGCAAGGGGCAAACACAATGCTCTGGGTGGCTATGGAGGTCGTAGCTACTATGACTACAAGACAGGTGAATCATCTGCTACTCCAAGACGGTGAATGCTCAGAGCATGAAGATGATCCTATGTGAGAAGTTGGCGCCTTATCTGGTGGTGTTCAGGATAGTCTAAGCAAGGATGCTTTTGCTACCTGTGGACAGTTCTAGCTGGGATCATGGATTAGACTTTTTAGTTTCTCCCTTAGGTTAGAGGTTCCCTTTTGTAGAATAGGTAATGGTTTCTATTAGGTCCTTGATCATGTTTCGATGCTTAGATACCCTGCGTGGTTTTCTGCATCGTCAAACCCTTGGTTATGGTACTATCTGTAATCTCTCTGAATGGTTTTGTATTTCCGTTCATCGCAATGGAAATGGGTGGTTCCCGCGTGGAAAAAAGTTCTTGCTATTTCAGTCTCAATTCCACTCAGTCATCCAGGTTCATAACAAATTGGAATTTGGAGCCATTGGTTCTGAGAGATCCAAAAACTTTTTTGCTCAATCCAGGTTCTGCTCGTGCTGGCGCCTTCACAGAAGCAGACCAAACACGAGAAGGTGATGACTACATTGGAGGAGTTGTCCAGGCAATTCGAGGGCTTTCAGGACATGATGAAGCAATCCCTAGACAAGCTCTACGCGTTGGAGTCGTGGCACGGGGGAATAACCAAAATATGGAGTAAACTTCAGTTTAGTCCATCCAAACACCCCTTGATCATTGCGATCCCTAGCTAGCTAGCACCAGAGCAGATTTGGAAGAACCAACGACAGTTGCATTACATCCATTTTGAAACCATGAGCTTACACGTGACATGCAATAGCATCGTCTTGACTACCCACGGATGCGGATTAACTGTGGTGAGAATTGAGATAGGTGTCATTCCACACGCGCAGGCATCATCATATCCCGGGACATGCATGGCCTGAAGTTTTATTTGTGGGAACAGAAAGGAAGCAACAAGAAATAGCGAGGCGCTACAACGTAACAGCGCAGCTAGCGCCCAGTAGAGAAATGGTAGTAAACAAAAACAACAACGCAGGAGAGGACCAATAACTAACAACAGTTGAATTACATGCCTACGACCTGCCTATCCGCCACCGTACCGCTAGGGCCCAAAGGCTAGCATATCTTCTTGCAGAAGCACTTGCGCGTGGCGCCCTCCACCTTGCACTCGCCGCCGGGGAACTTCTTGGTCTGGCACACATTAGCGCAGTTGCTGCTACTCATGCACAAGCCTTTGCACAAGTTGGAAGCCGTCCACCAAGCACAACAACACCAGTTACCATATTCCACCAGCATCAAGAATGTCGAAAAGGAGATGGCAAACAAGATTTACGACCTTTGCGTTACGTCAACATTGGAATAATTTGGTTATGAATTTAGGGATATATGTGTGAATTGTAAGAGCCCAGTGCAGTTACACATTGGTGCAGTGCGTTAAATTGATCTAATGCATAAATTTGTTGAATTCCAGTCATCAAAGAGTCAGATACTAGACTGTCTCCATCAAGCCAATGTGATCTTGTGCCAGACAACCAGATGATGCAGTAGGAGCAATCATTGCAGCTAAATAACTATATTAGAATGCACTACAGGCGATTCGTAGTTGTATTGTGCCCTGCTCTTATGTTTCCTTGATATTATTCTAACAATATGTTTCGCTTCAAGGCCCCCACAACAGCTTGAAGGAGAGGTGAGGAGGATCCATCCAAAGGGTGACCTTCAGCTGCCGCTGCCAAGGGAGAGGGAGGGCGACCTCCTGCTGCCACCACAACAGATCAAGGAGAAGTGAATGAGGAGCCATACGCTAACCAATCATGGCAGCCCCTATCCCCTATCATGCTGGATCAGCTCCTTGCATGAGTGCTCGTGGCGGCCCAGTGTGGAGATGACTGGCGGCAGGGTTTTGAATTTGCAGCTACGCCCAACTGGTTGTTGGCTTTGTAGGTAAACAAAGCAAATTTAAACATTCCCTATGGTGAAATTTGTAGGCGTCATAGCAATCTCACTGGTTACTCACCGCATCTCTGATCCTAGTGTGTTCAATTAGATAATGGCATATAGACATAGAAGCAAAACTTCCAATATTTGTGTGACAGTTCATCAGAAAGTATCAATGCCTAATTCGTTTGTTGCCTCTTTATAGTTAAAACGGTGACAAGCAACAATTACACTCTTTTTTTGTTGCAACCAAACCATTTTTCCATTTCAAGTAGAAATATAAATTGAACACCATATGGTCAATAATACAACTCTCATCCTTAGAAATATAAGCAACTACTCATGAGGACGATCCACCTCATTGTTGAGTGCCTATGCTTTGGAAGACCGTAAGTACTTGACCACATGATATTATGTAGGATTTTTGTAGGGTCAGAAATAAATAGGAAATGAAGTCCAATTGCTGCTCATTAGGACTCTACTGGTTTGGCTTCCAGGTGATCCGCATAGGAAAGGATACAACCCAAAATGGAGTTTCTGCTTGGCATCTATGTTAGGCACAGTTGAAGTTCAGGCCATGCAGATTGTTAGCACAGTTCATATTGGCAAAGTTCAGTTCACGGAGAATAAAAAATCTTACATTAGAACTTGTTTGTGGTTTATGTCAGTTGTGCTTCTTTCTTTGGTAAAAAGAAAAGTTTCTAATTTGGTCTCGTGCTTGTGGTTTATGCATATCTGTTGCTTGAAAATTCTTAATTGGTTTACTAGATGAAGTGTTATGAGGAGCCACACATATACAAGACACTATGATTCCTCCCTCTTTGATGTTTTTTTTACGCAACTGTTTGCTGTTTTTAGATGGAGCAGAATCTTTACTTTCCATAAATTAGTGCCAAGTTTGAGTACTGATAAATTTGAGTAATTCCATACTCAATTCTTCTTTTTTCCATCATACTTATGGAATTGCGCTATACACACTTCTGGATCTAGGAGCCTGTTCATTTAGTGCCTTCATAAAAAGTCTTCGGCCTCAAAATTTGGTTGATGAGTGCTGATGGATCTATTGTCTCACTTTTACGAAACATAAGTCCAAGGCTTCACTGCAACAATGGGTAATTGGGTCAATTAGATGCTTAATGATTCTTGAAGGCCAAATCCTAATGGCATTTTTGCATGTGTATTTCTGAACTTCATGGTTCCTGTGTGTATGGCATGAGGTTTCTGTAGCACTACATAATCTCGACTATTTAAAAGGTAAAATCATTTCGTATAAGCTTTTTTTTCTTTTAATAGAAATTTTGTTTTCCTTTCCTTTAATAATTAAGTTGCCACATGTCAGAGTAATGATAGGTCTTTGATATATTCGGTGTGGAAATTCTCAAATAATAAGGCATTGGGAAAGTAGTTTTGTACTACATTATTAACATCCATGCATAATTGTTTTTTTTTTTTGCATACTTGAATTTCCTATCTTAATGTGATAATTGCAACAATTCAATCTCTCTATTTATAGTGGGCAGACTGCAAGAAAGGAACCTGATTTGGTAAACCTTGAAGGGTACTGTAGACCACAACTATGGGACCTCGGCCGTTGTAGGATGGGGCAAGGTGCTGAAGGGTGATAAGATGTGCTGGGCTGGTATTTCCTAGATAATATGAGTCCAAAAATTGCCCTTACATAATGTTTGCTCTTTTATAGACTATAATATAAGGAGATTTTGTCATATATACTAAGGTTGTGCCCATTTAGCTGCTTAGCATAATTGGCCAGAAAAAATGGATATATTGATGTTATTTGTTCAACCAAACCGAATTTCAGAGCATTGCTTAAGCAAAAGATGTGCTGGGTTGATTTCAGGTGAGCTCTCTCTTTTCAGTAGCATTCATCTGGTGTCTCTCCTACCAACAAATTATGGCAAATATATTTGCACTTTGCAGCCGACAGTGGTTTCCTCAGCCTCCCACAAGCATTTTGCTTGGTGGTCGAAGCAAGTTAAGTTGAGCACTAAACCAATTTGGTTTTTCTTGAACTGAGTAGAGAAGCACTAAACCAATTTGGTTTTTCTTGAACTGAGTAGAGAATCTCTTTGTGATCACCACTGCTATGGTTTTATGCATCCTAAGTCAACTATCTGTTCCATTTCAAAAGTAGCTACATAGAAATCTCTTGAGCTTTTGAAACCTAATCACATACTAATCTAATAATCTATCATTTTGACAATTTCGTTTGAGCCTCTTAGTTGTATTGCCTTGTTCTTTTTTTTTTGTTCCCCTAGCAACGCATGGGAACTCAACTAGGAGAATACATAAGCGGGGCGAGCTTCGGTGGGCCGCTGGAGGCTCGTCCATGGCTGGGGCGGGCGTCTCACGGTCCTGCGACGGAGATCCTGCGAGCTCCCGTGGCGGGCCATGGCGTTCTGCGTGCTCCGGCGGCGGGCGGCGCGGCCACGGGACGCTGGCGGCCGGCGGCACAGCCACGGAGGCGGGAGGAGCTCGGACCAATAAAAACTGAAATTACAAATTGAAATTACAAAATGAAATTAATAACTGAAATTGCTAGCTAAAATTTAAAACTAAAAATAAAAACTGAAATTTGGAACTGAAATCACAATAAAATAGGGCGAAGTTCTCAGACCAATGCTGGATACTGCTTCGCTTGCAGTCTAACACGCCTCTTATAGTCTGTAGGATCCTGCAAAGCCAAATAAAATGTTACAAACGTGATTGGCTATCTGAACTTCAAAACTAAAAGGAGTAAGGTTTTGGGCAAACAATATCTTTGTTGTGGTCCATCAATTTTTACTAACCCGGATAAAAAGGTGATAGCCATCTGTTTGAGCAGGGTCAGCAGGATTTGGCTGATCTAGCAAGTCCTGGATACAGATGAAAACCTGCATAACAGTAATAGCTGGTCTCCAACCCTGACAGAATTTTTTTTTTGGAACAGTAAGGCCATGAAATCAGTATAGCATCACACAGGGCAACGAAAATGGTTGCAAAGCTTACGCTGTCCTCGTTAAGGATTGAAAGGCAGACTATTCCAGAAGGATAGACATTTGGGAGGAAGAAACCCTGAGGGAACTTGCACTTGGGAGGCTTGCTGGGGTAATCCTCACTGAAATGAAGTGTTAGAGGGAAGTATCCACCTTCCCAATCAGTCTGGCAAAGAAATAAAGATGGGAATCAGTATAAAGTTTAAACTGCACTATCTTATTACAAACAGCTCAGTTAAACATCATCACAATAATATGGAAACAACTGCTAACTAAGTTGGTGAAAATCCTATCCTTGCACAACAATTCAATGGTGTAACCTGAAACAAATAACTAAAAGCATCGAATACAGATAACAAGTAAAATGAAAAATGTAGTTCATCAATCGAAAGAAAAGAACCTATTCAGACCTAGTTATACCTTCATTGCTCACACTTAATAGTGGAAAGAGCAAATGAGTCAAAATTGAATTGGCTATGATCAGATTTCAGGTCTCACTACAAGCTGGCTGACAGGACTCACTAATTTACCAGAATTGCAATGAATATATCAAGAGATATAGAATACACATTGGAAAACCATTGATTGACAAAAAGTGACAACAAAAATAATGGAAATGAAATTGACAAATAATAACTAAAAACTAAAGAAGACAAAATGAAAACTAAAATAGAGCTTTGAAATCATAACGCAACCTAATGCCAATAGCAATTGAGTAACTTGCCACAACAACAGGACTGAAATGAAATTTTCATTTTTATGTAACTTGCTACATGCTAAGAAATTTCAATTTTCAAATGAAATCCTGCAGACTACAGCATATACCAGCACAGATCAAGGCGCGTGGGTCGCCTGGTCCTATTAGGATAAGCTCTGTGCAATTTGGCAAATCCACAAGCGAAGCATCTTCAGAACATTCCTTTACAGAGCAATGCGAGGTGCCTGCTTCATGTATTGATTCAGTTGACTATATGGATGTTGATACTGAAGCTGGCGCAGAAGTTGAGAGATGGGACGAACAAAGACCTGTCTTAGATGATTCAGTTGGAAGGCGGAATAATAACACAGCAATTCCCAGCGCGGCGAACCTGCACACGGAGGCACCGATACGGCCGTCCGAGGCGAGCTGGAGGGCGGTGAGGACGAGGTGGAGGCGAGCTGGAAGGTGGCGACCTCGACCACCTGCGGCGCTGCACGTCTGCCACCTGACACGGCGGTCCAAGATCCGGAGCACGTGCAGCAGCATGCTGGTGGCCGACGGGCGCAAGGATGACTAGCAGCCGGCGAGCGTAGTGGTGGTGGTAGCACATGGCTGGCAAGCACGGGGGTGGGTGGGTCGCTCGCCTGGCAACAAGCTCGGCGTCGGTGCCTCGGGGGCGGCCGGCGAGCGAATTCCGCAGCGGGTTGGATCGAGGGACGGGGGCGCGCGGTCTGCTGGGCCGGCCCATTGCAGCCTGGTGTCGCGCGCTCAGCGCCGAGCGCGAGGGGTAGCGCGTTAGACTTGGCGATATTTCATCTAAATCACCAAAACAAAAATGAAAAGATCATGGCACATGATTCTTACACCTTACAGTGTCAAAATACAAGACTCATTTCACGTTTGGGTAGCGCTACAGGTAAAGGGTTCAATACCCATTTTTTATCTTCTCAAATAACAAGATCCAAAAGAGAACCCTTTCTGCAAATGGGTCTCCAGAGCAAGGTATAGCACGAATGCATTGGATAATAGTTTTTTTTATAATTTATATCATTTGGGCTTTAATCTCAACAAAGAGAGGAGTCCAACGTTACAAAGAAGGTAGTCATAGCTATTACAGTAACTCACCGTACCCACAAAAAAAAATTAAAAGACATCACGAAATAGAGTTGGACATCATTAACAAATCATAATAATATAGATGTCCATTTATAGGAGGCAAAAGAATTGCATAGCTATTGACTCTTAGTTCGGGCAAGCCAAAATCAGCAGCTCCTTCCAATCGAAGCCCCAAAACCAGTACATAACCAGCTAAATAAGAAGTGCAAAAACAGTTTTGATGATTGGGATTTATCAAAGGTGATTTTGTTTCTCGAGAGCTATAAGGCCCACAAATTAGTGGAGCACATATCAACAATTAGCAAGAGACCGATGAACTAGCATGGCTTCTTGCAGAAGCACTTGCGGTTGGACTGGCCAAGCTTGCACTCGCCATCGTCAAAGTTCTCCATCTTGCACACCTCGGCACATTTGTCGCTATTGAGGCAGAAGCCCTTGAACTGGAGACTCTGCGATATGCACTGGCTCTCTTCCTTCCCCTTGCTTTTTTCCTCCTCCTCCTTCGCTTTCAGTTTGTCCTTTAGCAAGGTCTGCTTGACTACTCCCATTTTGGCATCAATGGTTGCCATCTCTGCATGCACCATATTGATCAGTGATCACATTTCATTTGTCCTAGATTTTGCAACGTACAGATTAGTCACCAAGAACAGTCCGTGGTGACCAATCAATCTTCCTGGTACGAGTAAGATTATGGATGGCTAATGAGCAATTAACGCCTGACACCATAAGGCATAAGCTAATCACCTGCTGCGGCGAGGAGAAATAAGAAGAGCACCGCTCCGGGAGACACTGCCATCTTTCTCTTGTTTCACCAGGAACGGCTGAACCTGCAGGGCGACAATACAAGTGGGTGTGGAGGAATTCTCGTGGATACTGTACATTGATTGGAACACAGGAGCACTGAATTTAATTTATATGAACAGCGTTGGCGTCGAGCTTAGATTAGTCAGTGCTTAATTTGGGCAGTAACAAAATAGACATGAGGCAATCTCTCCCCCCCCCCCCCCCCCCTCTCTCTCTCTAACATAACTAGGGATGACCTCAACAAAAAAAAAACATGCCGCTGACCTTGATAGATGATGACTTTTTCATGAAAAGTGCTGGTAGGGTATTTTCAAAGTTACTAAAATCCCAATGTTTTACTAAACGGTAAACGGTCTTTACACGGTCGCCCTTCGTTTAACGTTTATGCTGTTTACACGGTGTTTAAACGAAGTTAAACGGTCTAAGCGGTTTTATACTTAAAAAAATACATATAATTATATATGTGCATGTAAAAAATAAAGTATTCTAGCATTTATACATATTTATCCGAGTAAAAATCAATTATTTTGGTATGTATATATATTTATGCTTGTGAAAAGAACCAAATATACATATTTATGCATGTAACATATCAAGTGTACACATTTATAAATATAATAAACTTAAGTATACAAATTTATCCATACAAAACTGAACTAGACTTACCTCGTGTTCGCCTAAATTGTTATTTAAACAGCTGTTTAGCCCGTTTAATGTTGTTTATCTCCGTTCCGTTTAGGTTATTTAGGCCGTTTTTTCTCGTTTTTGACCATTTAAATAGTCAACCGTTTAATTTCCGTTTACCCCCTAAACAAAACAGTTTACCGTTTACTGGCCGTTTAATCCGTTTAGGCGAACACCCGACTAAAATTGGCTAAGATATATTTTAGTCGGGACAGTGTTATGAGATGGGCTACTTCGAGTAGCTGGGCCTTGGCCTTGTAACTAGGCTAGGAGTGATGGCTGGCTTAGAGCATCTTCGAGAGGCTCTCCATATCCTTTCTAAATGCTAGGAATAGAGATTTTTATGAAAAAAAACTACCCTCCAATAGCTTATCTAAATGGTTATTCAAATATAGTCATCTTCTATTCCGTATTTTTCGCTAGCCAAAAATAGAAGATGAGAATGGCTCTCTAGAGTGTGCATGAGATATAGAAGAACTGTTGGAGAATGAAAAAAATGTAGAAAACGATTATTATGCAAATGACTCTCCAAATGATGATTTAGAGAGTGAGATTTAGAAAGGCTATTGAGGATGCTCTTAGCGGCCGGTGCTATGTAGTTATAAGCATGCGCAGCCACCTCCTAGTCATTAGGTACGAAGAACGGAACTCTGCCGTACCCGTTCCCCAAACTGTCTGAATCCCACGGGTGTCAGCCATGATTTCTATCCGTTCTTCCCAAGTTCTTGCTATTTCGGTAGATTACCTGCGCTACTGCTAGATTCTTGCATTAATAGTCGACCGCGGAATCATCTCTAGCTTCTCCCGCCGCCGCGAAAGCAGCAGCACGCGCACAAAACCAGTTAGACATCGCCCGTAACCGTCTCCTCTTCCATGATGTCGCCGCCTCCGGCGTCTTCCTCCCTCCAGTCTCCTCTATCGACCTCCGCCCCAAGTTCGGAGACCGATTCGAGGCTAGTGGTCTCCGCAGAGCTAAGAACCAAAGAAGACAGGGGCGATCGGCAAGGTCTCGCTCGGTTTCGCGCAAGCTTTCCTGACGATTGCGGAGAGCGCAAGGGCTCGATGGAAGACGAAGAGTGTCAGATTTCTGGTGGATCCCTCGGCGAAGGGATTCTCCCATGGTTTTGAGAAGGACTCCTATCCCGTTGAAGCAATCAATAGAGAGGAGGTGAAGTTGAAATCCATCCCGATCTGGTCGCATCGCGCCTCCAATGGCGGTCCTAGCGATCCTCTGCTACCTGCGGAGGCGGGCAGGAAGGCTTTGAAAGGATTTGTGCTTCAAGGGCCTACCCGTCAGAGACCCTGGTTTCATCTATTGCCCAAGGTTAGGATCGTCCCAGAGATCCTAGGGTGGGCACCTTATTCTAGGCCACGCGTCGAGCATTGGGGGGGAGGTGAGCCTGAGGTTAGAGACGACGGATCCGATGACCTCACCAAGCCTATTCCCCATCCCATTGGCACTCTGATGCCTCACTTTCAAATCTAGGGGTCGGCAAACCCTAAGATCGAATCCCCACCTCCACATCTTGATCCAATCCCCAAATCCAATCTCGCGAAGTTCGTTGGACATTTGTGGAGTGGATCCCCCACCAAGTCGTTTGTAGCTGCGGTTTGATCTGAACCTGTGGCTACAGTTCGTATGAAGATGTACCAAGGCAGGTGGGCGAAGAGGCGGGTATGGATGGGGAGGTGGCTATGGATGGGGTGGTAGTGGAGGCGGGCAAGGGCACGGTCAGGCTGGGGGCGATCCAGGTGGAAGAGGCCGCAACACCTGGGACCGCAAGAGCAATCAAGATGATGAAGGCAAGAAATAGATCGTGAAAGTGGTCCTGTCTGCTCAAGAATCTGATAAGGCCAAATGGGACCAAGCTGCTAACAAGATGGGTGGTAACCAAGTGAATGAAGAAATCGTTGATCAAAACAGCCAACTAGAGGTGAATCAAGGGCCTGAGCTTTGTGCTAAGCAAGTAGAGGATCAAAGCTTCTTTTTCATTGAAGAATGTATTGACCCCAGAGTGTCAAAGGGTAAAGGAATGTATTGGTGTTATCAATGTTCTGCAAGGTCATGCTACTGCCAAACAGATTGAGCAACAATTTATGCATTTGGTTGGATCCAACTCCTGGAAGTGGAATGCTAGACAGGTGGGGGATAATAGATTTGTGATGAGGTCCCCTAATGCTAAGATGGTGAGTGATTGGGGGAAGTTCAAAGCTCTTGCCATGAATTTTGTTGATGCTCAGATAAAGGTAGAGCAGTGGTCATCCAGAATTGGTGCCAAAGGAGTTCTTCAGCAAGCCTGGTTTAGGGTGAAGGATATTCCTGGGGATCTGAGGTCGATAAGGACAATAGCCTAGGTGGGTGGCTTGGTTGGGAAGGTTGTTGAGATTGATGAAAAGACTAGGTACAGAGCTGATTATGCAGAGACGTCCTTAAAGTTCCCAAGACTGCTGAAGGGACCTTGGGATGTGCATCCATGACTTCATCTTTGAGAGGGAGATACAAGAAGATGACACTGTGAGGACTCTCTCAAGTGGGGTAAAGGTTGGTGAGAAGGAACCTCCACATAAGAAATACGAGGCTCAAGATCAGCCCAAAAACTTCTGCTTTGATCAGTTCTTCTAATGTGAGTGGCCCCAAGACTACTGAAGCTAGCTCAAGCAAGAACAAACAATAGATGCACTCAGTTCAGACTTCTAACTCTGCCCCTCCAAAGGTGAATCCCAATAGCTGTGTGATTGGCAAAGAACCCAAAGATGATCAAAGGCAAGTCAAGGAGAAAAACAAGGAAAGTATGACAAATCAGGCTAACTTATCCAAAGAGAGTGATATGAAAGTTGACAGAGTTCATATCCCTGACAACTTTGATGACTGCTGATGCTGAAAGTGAATCCTTGAGTGATAGGTTAAGGAGGATTGGTGCCTATACTAAAGTGGGGCAACGAAGTCAGCAAAATAAGACAAAGAGAATCATCAGGTTTGGGCAATGGAAGTGGATGAGAGTGTTGATCCTTCTGCACAAATCATGGGGAACAAGGAACAAGAACTTAGCATTGAAGAGCTTCATGTTTATGGAGGACAAGATGGCAAATACAGAGAGGAATCTCAGATTGAGAAGGACACAGCTAATAAGGCCTTGATTAATTCTCAAGAATGTGTCTTGACTGATGATGGATGTGGGGAAGCTCTGGTGCCCCTCAATACAAAGGGGGTTAATTAAGAGTACATGGCTGTGGAAGAGGAAATAACTAAGGAAGTTTTGCCTGAGAGAAGGAGTGAAAGGTTGAAGAAGGATGTTCATCTTACTACAATGGAGAAGAATGAAGCTTTAGCTAAAAAGAGGTCTTTAGAAGGTACCATTAAACCATCTTAGTCTTTGTCTGATATTAATAATGTTGAATTGAACAATCTTGCTAAATGTATGGGTGTTTTAGTTCATGAGAATAATTTTGCTACTTTTGATATGCTTAAGGACCTGGAATCTGCTAGAAATTGTTTATATGCTAAACATCAGAAACAAACTGTTAGTGAAAAACCTAGTGACATTGTTGAATGTGCTGTTGATAAGGAAGTTCTGACAATTGAAGAAATTGATGAGGAGGAATCTGAATTAGAAGAATTTGTGATTCAAAAATCATTAATTAAGGATAGGTCAGTTAAAAAGAAGTTCACATTCTCCCCAAGGGGGAGGAAGCAAGACCAGGAAGATCTTGGCTTGTTAGATTCCAGGAATAAATGTATTCCTGTGAATCTAAATAAAATAATAAAACAAAAGAAAAAATGGTAGTTCAAGGGCTTATTTGGAACTGCAGAGGTCTGAAAAAGGGAGGTGTTTCTACTTTCTTGAAGAATCTTATTCTTGAACACAAATTTCACTTCATTGGTTTACAGGAAACTATGATTGCTGAATGTGAGGATTCTTTGTTAAGAAAATTTGATGTTAATTAAGATTATTTGTGGCTTTAGAATTCTTCTAGAGGCAAATCAGGTGGGATTTTAGTTGGTGTTCTGTTAGAAAGATTTGGCGTGGGTTCTTTCAAAAAAGGAGAATTTATGATCCAATTGAATATGTGGGATAAAGTGTTAAAAATCAAATGGAATCTGCTTATGGTATATGGAGCAGCTCATGAGGAGAATAAAAATGTTTTTCTTTTCTAAATTGTCTCATTTTTGTGCTAATAATGATGAGGCTTTGCTAATTGGTGGCGATTTTAATATTATTAGATATTCTAAAGAAAAAAATAACATGGATGGAGTACATACCTCTTTTCAACTCTTTGATTCATTTCTATGAGTTAAGGGAGTTGAACATGAATGGTGGGATGTTTACATGGTCAAACAATCAGGATCCCCCTACTCTGGTTAAACTTGACAGAATTTTAGTAACCAAAGAATAGGAGGGCATTTTTCCTCAGGCAGTGGTTAGAAGACTACTTAGTGAAGTATCTGATCATAACCCTTTGATTGTTACATCTAGGGAAGTGTGATGGTTTGCCACATATACAGTTTAAATATGACTTGAACTGGTTACAAAACCCAGACTTTTTTGTTCTGGTAGAAAAGATATGGAGCAAACCGTGTAGAGCTAAAACTGCTCTAGATAAGATTCAGCAAAAACCTCCAAGGTGAATTGAGAAAGAAAAGAAAAGTTTATCAAAATGAATTGGCGGAACTAGAAGCTATTGAAGAAGGGAATGGGCTGTCTAATGATCAACTGGATAGAAAAACTTGGTTGTTATGTGAAAATCTTAAGTGTCTTGAACAAGAAGAAATGTATTGGTTTGAAAGAAGTCACCAGACTTGGCTTCTCAAAGGAGACAACAACACCTCCTACTTTCATAAGTGCGCAAATGGGAGAAAGAGAAAAAATAATATTATTAGTTTAGAAAAAGATGGTCAGGTAATTGAAGGTGATGATAAACTATTAGAACATGCAACTGAATATTATTCTGAGCTATTTGGCACACCCATTGAATATGAAGTTCAAATGGATCCCTCTATCTGGGAGGATGCTCCAAAAGTCGCTTCAAATGATAACAGCATCTTATGTAGGCCTTTTACGGAAACTGAAATCAAAGAAGCTTTGTGGCAAATGGATACAATAAAGCAGCTAGACCTGATAAAATTCCCATTGAGTTTTTTCAAAGTTGCTGGGAGATAGTTAGATTGGATATTATTCAGCTGTATGATGATTTTTACAACCATAAAGTAGATGTTAGCAGGATGAATTATGGCATTATAACCCTGTTACCAAAAGTGAAAGATGCTAGTAAGATTCAACAATTTCGACCCATCTGTTTATTGAATTGCCTGTATAAACTGATCACTAAAACTCTGACTATCAGGCTGGAAGCTGTTGCTGATAAGTTAATTCATAATACCCAAATTGCCTTTATGAAAAAAGAAATATTGTGTCTAGGATAATGTGCTTGCATGAAATTTTACATGAGACCAAAAGAAGGAAAGAAATAGGAGTTATCTTGAAAATAGATTTTGAAAAGGCATATGACAAGATAAACTGGAACCTATTGTTTACTTGTCTAGAAAAAAGAGGTTTTGATAAGAAATGGTGTGAGTGGATAAAAAAGTGATTTCTAGGGGACTGTCAGTGTGAATGTTAACAACAAAATTGGTTCATACATTTAAAGCTTTAAAGGTGTTAGGCAAGGTGATCCATTATTGCCAATCCTATTCAATTTTGTCGCGGACTGTTTAACCAGAATGGTACATAAGGCTCAAGAATATGGTCTGATAACTGGTCTAATTAGTCATATCATCCCTAATGGTGTGGCTATTTTACAGTATGCGGACGATACCATTATTTTCTTGAAACATGATCTGACTGGAGCAATACATATGAAGTTACTCTTATATCTATTTGAGATGCTTGCTGGTTTGAAGATTAATTTCAACATGAGTGAAATCTTGATGATCAACGATGATGAAAGTCGGGGGACTCAGTATGCTGACATTTTTAACTGCCAAGTGGGCTTGTTTCCAATTAAGTACCTAGGGGTACCTGTTAATCCAAGTAGGTTAAAAGTGATTGATTGACTTCCTTTAGTTGAGAAAGGGAATAAAAGGTTAGATGTTTGGAAAGGGTGGACCCTATCTACATGCCTCTTATAAGTGCTAGTCTGAACAATTCCCCTATGTATCACATGTCTGTCTACCTACTTCCTAAGACTATCATTAAGAATATGGATAAAATTAGAAGATCCTTTTTCTGGCAAGGTGGTGGGACAAAAAAGAAATATCATCTTGTTAAATGGGAAACTATTTGTAAAAGTAAGAAATATGGAGGTTTGGGGATTAAGGATTTGAGAAAAATGAATATTAGTTTGTTATGCAAATGGTGGTGGAAGCTAGAGAAGGAGGAAGGCCTCTGGCAGGAGATAGTGAAATTTAAATATTTGAAGAATCAATCAATTCATGAGGTTGGACATAAACTTAATGACTCTCCAATGTGGCTCTGACGTTTTGAAAATCAAACACATTTACTTACAGGGGAGAAGTGTCTCTATTGGTAATGGAATGATGACTAAATTTTGGCTTGATCCATGGGTGTATAAGGAACCTTTATCTGTGATTGCTCCTATTCTGTTTGAACTGTGTGATAATAAGAACATCCCTGTTGCATAAACCTTGAAGGGTACACAGATCTCCTTTAGGAGATGGCTGTTTGATGATCTTAGGATTGCATGGAATGTTATTTGGCAGGATGCTTTGAAATTTCAATTAACAACTAATGATGATTCTGTTATCTGGTTGATAGGAAAAAGTGGCAAGTTCTCTGTAAAGTCGGTTTACAATGCTCTTACTAAATCTTCATCTAGGGCCTGTCATAAGAGAATTTGGAAAGGTAAAATTCCTAAAAAAAATCAAATTTTCCTTTGGCTAATGACTAACAATGCAATTTTAACCAGAGATAACTTAAAGAAAAGAAAGTGGCAAGGTGACCCAAATTGTGTTTTTTTTGTGACCGTGAGGAAATCATTTCACATCTGTTTTTCCAGTGTCCTGTAGCCAAAGTGATCTGGGGTATTGTAGCTAAATGCTTTGCCACACATAACATTCCCATGAACTTGCAATAGTGTTGGTTATGGTGTGAGAAATGGTTGCCTTTTGGAAAGAAATACCACCCATGGGGTTGCAGCCATTTGTTGGGCAATTTGGAAATGTAGAAACAGAGCAGTTTTTGACAGGAAACTAATAAAAAATCCTCTTGAGATTATCTACCACGCTTGTGCACTCATGTCATATTGTTTAGGTCTTTATGCAGAACTAGACCAAGAATAGCTGGTGCAGGGGGCAAACACAATGCTCTGGGTGGCTAAGGAGGTCGTAGCTGCTATGACTACAAGACAGGTGAATCATCTGCTACTCCAAGACGGTGAATGCTCAGAGCATGAAGATGATCCTATGTGAGAAGTTGGCGCCTTATCTGGTGGTGTTCAGGATAGTCTAAGCAAGGATGCTTTTGCTGCCTGTGGACAGTTCTAGCTGGGATCATGGATTAGCCTTTTTAGTTTCTCCCTTAGGTTAGAGGTTCCCTTTTGCTGAATAGGTCATGGTTTCTGTTAGGTCCTTGATCATGTTTCGATGCTTAGATACCCTGCGTGGTTTTCTGCATCGTCAAACCCTTGGTTCTGGTACTATCTGTAATCTCTCTGAATGGTTTTGTATTTCGTTCATCGTAATGGAAATGGGTGGTTCCCGCGTGGAAAAAAAGTTCTTGCTATTTCAGTCTCAATTCCACTCAGTCATCCAGGTTCATAACAAATTGGAATTAGGAGCCTTTGGTTCTGAGAGATCCAAAATTTTTTTTGCTCAATCCGGGTTCTGCTCGTGCTGGCGCCTTCACAGAAGCAGACCAAACACGAGAAGGTGATGACTACATTGGAGGAGTTGTCCAGGCAGTTCGAGGGCTTTCAGGACATGATGAAGCAATCCCTGGACAAGCTATGCGCGTTGGAGTCGTGGCACAGGGGAATAACCAAAATATGGAGTAAACTTCAGTTTAGTCCATCCAAACACCCCTTGATCATTCGCGATCCCTAGCTAGCTAGCACCAGAGCAGATTTGGAAGAACCAACGACAGTTGCATTACATCCATTTTGAAACCATGAGCTTACACGTGACATGCAACTAGCATCGTCTTGACTACCCACGGATGCGGATTAACTGTGGTGAGAATTGAGATAGGTGTCATTCCGCACGCGCAGGCATCATCATATCCCGGGACATGCATGGCCTGAAGTTTTATTTGTGGGAACAGAAAGGAAGCAACAAGAAATAGCGAGGCGCTACAACGTAACAGCGCAGCTAGCGCCCAGTAGAGAAATGGTAGTAAACAAAAACAACAACGCAGGAGAGGACCAATAACTAACAACAGTTGAATTACATGCCGACGACCTGCCTATCCGCCACCGTACCGCTAGGGCCCAAAGGCTAGCATATCTTCTTGCAGAAGCACTTGCGCGTGGCGCCCTCCAGCCTTGCACTCGCCGCCGGGGAACTTCTTGGTCTGGCACACATTAGCGCAGTTGCTGCTACTCATGCACAAGCCTTTGCACAAGTTGGAAGCCGTCCACCAAGCACAACAGCACCAGTTACCATATTCCACCAGCATCAAGAATGTCGAAAAGGAGATGGCAAACAAGATTTACGACCTTTGCGTTACGTCAACATTGGAATAATTTGGTTATGAATTTAGGGATATATGTGTGAATTGTAGGAGCCCAGTGCAGTTACACATTGGTGCAGTGCGTTAAATTGATCTGATGCGTAAATTTGTTGAATTCCAGTCATCAAAGAGTCAGATACTAGACTATCTCCATCAAGCCAATGTGATCTTGTGCCAGACAACCAGATGATGCAGTAGGAGCAACCATTGCAGGTAAATCACTATATTAGAATGCACTACAGGCGATTCGTAGTTGTATTGTGCCCTGCTCTTATGTTTTCTTGATATTATTCTAACAATATGTTTCGCTTCAAGGCCCCCACAACAGCTTGAAGGAGAGGTGAGGAGGATCCATCCAAAGGGTGACCTTCAGCTGCCGCTGCCAAGGGAGAGGGAGGGCGACCTCCTGCTACCACCACAATAGATCAAGGAGAAGTGAATGAGGAGCCATACGCTAACCAATCATGGCAGCCCCTATCCCCTATCATGCTGTATCGGCTCCTTGCATGAGTGCTCGTGGCGGCCCAGTGTGGAGATGACTGGCGGCAGGGTTCTGAATTTGCAGCTACGCCCAACTGGTTGTTGGCTTTGTAGGTAAACAAAGCAAATTTAAACATTCCCTATGGTGAAATTTGTAGGCGTCACAGCAATCTCACTGGTTACTCACCGCATCTCTGATCCTGGTGTGTTCAATTAGATAATGGCATATAGACCCAGAAGCAAAACTTCCAATATTTATTTTCCTTTCCTTTAATAATTAAGTTGCCACTTGTCAGAGTAATGATAGGTCTTTGATATATTCGTTGTGGAAATTCTCAAATAATAAGGCATTGGGAAAGTAGTTCTGTACTACATTATTAACATACATGCATAATTGTTTTTTTGCAAACTTGAATTTCCTATCTTAATGTGATAATTGCAACAATTCAATCTCTCTATTTATAGTGGGCAGACTGCAAGAAAGGAACCTAATTTGGTAAACCATGAAGAGTACTGTAGACCACAACTATGGGATCTCAGCCGTGCTTTTGGCAAATTGAAGATGAAGTTGTAGGATGGGGCAAGGTGCTGAAGGGTGATAAGATGTGCAGGGTTGGTTTTTCCTAGATAATTTGAGTCAAAAAATTGCCATTACATAATGTTTGCTCTTTTATAGACTATAATATATGGAGATTTTGTCATATATACTGAGGTTGTGCCCATTTAGTTGCTTAGCATAATTGGCCAGAAAAAAATTGATATATTGATGTTATTTTTTCAACCGAACCGAATTTCAGAGCATTGCTTAAGCAAAAGATGTGCTGGGTTGATTTCATGTGAGCTCTCTCTTTTCAGTAACATTCATCTGGTGTCTCTCCTACCAACAAATTATGGCAAATACATTTGCACTTTGCAGCCGACAGTGGTTTCCTCAGCCTCCCACAAGCATTTTGCTTGGTGGTCGAAGCAAGTTAAGTTGAGCACTAAACCAATTTGGTTTTTCTTGAACTGAGTAGAGAAGCACTAAACCAATTTGGTTTTTCTTGAACTGAGTAGAGAATCTCTTTGTGATCACCACTGCTATGGTTTTATGCATCCTAAGTCAACTATCTGTTCCATTTCAAAAGTAGCTACATAGAAATCTCTTGAGCTTTTGAAACCTAATCACATAATCTAATAATCTATCATTTTGACAATTTCGTTTGAGCCTCTTAGTTGTATTGCCTTGTTCTATTTTTTTTTTGTTCCCGTAGCAACGCATGGGCACTCAACTAGTAGAATACATAAGCGGGGCGAGCTTCGGTGGGCGGCTGGAGGCTCGTCCATGGCTGGGGCGAGCATCTCACGGTCCTACGACGGAGGTCCTGCGAGCTCCCGCGGTGGGCCATGGCGGTCTGCGTGCTCCGGCGGCGGGCGGCGCGGCCACGGAACGCTGGCGGCCGGCGGCACAGCCATGGAGGCGGGAGGAGCTCGGACCAATAAAAACTGAAATTACAAATTGAAATTACAAAATGAAATTAATAACTGAAATTGCTAGCTAAAATTAAAAACTAAAAATAAAAACTGAAATTTGGAACTGAAATCACAATAAAATAGGGCGAAGTTCTCAGACCAATGCCGGATACTGCTTCGCTTGCAGTCTAACACGCCTCTTATAGTCTGTAGGATCCTGCAAAGCCAAATAAAATGTTACAAACGTGATTGGCTATCTGAACTTCAAAACTAAAAGGAGTAAGGTTTTGGGCAAACAATATCTTTGTTGTGGTCCATCAATTTTGACTAACCTGGATAAAAAGGTGATAGCCATCTGTTTGAGCAGGGTCAGCAGGATTTGGCTGATCTAGCAAGTCCTGGATACCGATGAAAACCTGCATAACAGTAATAGCTGGTCTCCAACCCTGACATGAATTTTTTTTTGGAACAGTAAGGCCATGAAATCAGTATAGCATCACACAGGGCTACGAAAATGGTTGCAAAGCTTACGCTGTCCTCGTTAAGGATTGAAAGGCAGACTATTCCAGAAGGATAGACATTTGGGAGGAAGAAACCCTGAGGGAACTTGCACTTGGGAGGCTTGCTGGGGTAATCCTCACTGAAATGAAGTGTTAGAGGGAAGTATCCACCTTCCCAATCAGTCTGGCAAAGAAATAAAGATGGGAATCAGTATAAAGTTCAAACTGCACTATCTTATTACAGACAGCTCAGTTAAACATCATCACAATAATATGGAAACAACTGCTAACTAAGTTGGTGAAAATCCTATCCTTGCACAAGAATTCAATGGTGTAACCTGAAACAAATAACTAAAAGCATCCAATACAGATAACAAGTAAAACGAAAAATGTAGTTCATCAATCGAAAGAAAAGAACCTATTCAGACCTAGTTATACCTTCATTGCTCACACTTAATAGTGGAAAGAGCAAATGAATCAAAATTGAATTGGCTATGATCAGATTTCAGGTCTCACTACAAGCTGGCTGACAGGACTCACTAATTTACCAGAATTGCAATGAATATATCAAGAGATATAGAATACACATTGGAAAACCATTGATTGACAAAAAGTGACAACAAAAATAATGGAAATGAAATTGACAAATAATAACTAAAAACTAAAGAAGACAAAATGAAAACTAAAATAGAGCTCTGAAATCATAACGCAAGGTAATGCCAATAGCAATTGAGTAACTTGCCACAACAACAGGACTGAAATGAAATTTTCATTTTTATGTAACTTGCTACATGCTAAGAAATTTCAATTTTCAAATGAAATCCTGCAGACTACAGCGTATACCAGCACAGATCAAGGCGCGTGGGTCGCCTGGTCCTATTAGGATAAGCTCTGTGCAATTTGGCAAATCCACAAGCGAAGCATCTTCAGAACATTCCTTTGCAGAGCAATGCGAGGTGCCTGCTTCATGTATTGATTCAGTTGACTATATGGATGTTGATACTGAAGCTGGCGCAGAAGTTGAGAGATGGGACGAACAAAGACCTGTCTTAGATGATTCAGTTGGAAGGCGGAATAATAACACAACTATTCCCACTGCGAATGGGACCTCTTCGTGCGGGCATGGCGGCGCAGCGCGGCGAACCCACACACGGAGGCACCGATATGGCCGTACGAGGCGAGCTGGAGGGCGGTGAGGACGAGGTGGAGGCGAGCTGGAAGGTGGCGACCTCGACCACCTGCGGCGCTGCACGTCTGCCACCTGACGCGGCGGTCCTGGATCCGGAGCACGTGCAGCAGCAGGCTGGTGGCCGACGAGCGCAAGGATGACTAGCAGCCGGCGAGCGCAGTGGTGGTGGTAGCACACGGCTGACAAGCACGGCGTCGGTGCCTCGGGGGCGGCCGGCGAGCGAATTCCGTAGTGGGTTGGATCGACGGACGGGGGCGCGCGGTCTCCTGGGCCGGCCCGTTGCAGCCTGGTGTCGCGCGCTCGGCGCCGAGCGCGACGAGTAGCGCGTTAGACTTTGCGATATTTCATCTAAATCACCAAAACGAAAAAGAAAAGATCATGGCACATGATTCTTACACCTCACAGTGTCTACAACAACCGCTACCTAAAATACAAGTCACATTCCACGTTTGGGTAGTGCTACAGGTAAGGGTTCAATATCCATTTTTTATCTTCTCCAATAACAAGTTCCAAAAGAGAACCCTTTCTGCAAATGGGTCTCCAGGATATGGCGAGGTATAGCACGAATGCATTGAATAATAGTTTTTTTTTTATAATGGATATTATTTGGGCTTTAATCTCATCAAAGAGAGGAGTCCAACGTTACAAAGAAGGTAGTCATAGCTATTACAGTAACTCACCGTACCCACAAAAAAAATTTAAAAGACATCACGAAATAGAGTTCGACATCATTAACAAATCATAATAATATAGATGTCCATTTATAGGAGGCAAAAGAATTGCATAGCTATTGACTCTTAGTTCGGGCAAGCCAAAATAAGCAGCTCCTTCCAATCGGAGCCCCAAAACCAGTACATAACCGGCTAAATAAGAAGTGCAAAAACGGTTTTGATGATCGGGATTTATCAAAGGTGATTTTGTTTCTCGAGAGCTATAAGGCCCACAAATTAGTGGAGCACATATCAACAATTAGCAAGAGACCGATGAACTAGCATGGCTTCTTGCAGAAGCACTTGCGGTTGGACAGGCCAAGCTTGCACTCGCCATTGTCAAAGCTCTCCTTCTTGCACACCTCGGCGCATTTGTCGCTATTGAGGCAGAAGCCCTTGAACTGGAGACTCTGCGATACTGCACTGGCTCTCTTCCTTCCCCTTGCTTTTTTCCTCCTCCTCCTTCGCTTTCAGTTTGTCCTTTAGCAAGGTCTGCTTGACTACTCCCATTTTGGCATCAATGGTTGCCATCTCTGCATGCACCATATTGATCAGTGATCACATTTCATTTGTCCCATTTTGCAGATTTTGCAACGTACAGATTAATCACCAAGAACAGGTCCGTGGTGACCAATCAATCTGCCTGGTACGAGTAAGATTATGGATGGCTAATGAGCAATTAACGCCTGACACCATAAGGCATAAGCTAATCACCTGCTGCGGCGAGGAGAAATAAGAAGAGCACCGCTCCGGGAGACACTGCCATCTTTCTCTTGTTTCACCAGGAACGGCTGAACCTGCAGGGCGACAATACAAGTGGGTGTGGAGGAATTCTCGTGGATACTGTACATTGATTGGAACACAGGAGCACCGAATTTAATTTATATGAACAGCATTGGCGTCGAGCTTAGATTAGTCGATGCTTAATTTGGGCAGTAACAAAATAGACATGAGGCAATCTCTCTCCCCCCCCCCCTCTCTCTCTAGCGTAACTAGGGACGACCTCAACAAAAAAAAACATGCCCCTGACCTTGATAGATGATGACTTTTTCATGAAAAGTGCTGGTAGGGTATTTTCAAAGTTACTAAAATCCCAATGTTTTACTAAACGGTAAACGGTCTTTACACTGGTCAGCCTTCGTTTAGTGTTTAGGCTGTTTACACGGTGTTTAAACGGTCTAAACGGTTTTGTACTTTTAAAAAAATACATATAATTATATATGTGCATGTGAAAAATCAAGTATTCTAGCATTTATACATATTTATCCGAGTAAAAATCAATTATTTTGGTATGTATATATATTTATGCATGTGAAAAGAACCAAATATAGATATTTATACATGTAACATATCAAGTGTACAAATTTATAAATATAATAAACTTAAGTATACAAATTTATCCATATAAACTGAACTAGATTTACCTCATGTTCGCCTAAATGGTCGTTTAAACAATTGTTTAGCCTGTTTAATGTTGTTTATCTTCGTTCCGTTTAGGCCGTTTTTTTCTCATTTTTGACCATTTAAACTCAACTGTTTAATTTTCGTTTATCCCCTAAACAAAACAGTTACCACCGTTTACCGTTTACTGGCCGTTTAATCCGTTTAGGTGAACACCGACTAAAATTGGCTAAGATATATTTTAGTCGGGACAGTGTTATGAGATGGGCTACTTCGAGTAGCTGGGCCTTGGCCTTGTAACTAGGCTAGGAGCGATGGCTGGCTTAGAGCATCTTCAAGAGGCTCTCCATATCCTTTCTAAATGCTAGGAATAGAGATTTTGGTGAAAAACTACCCTCCAATAGCTGATCTAAATGGTTATTCAAATATAGCCATCTTCTATTCCGTATTTTTTCGCTAGCCAAAAATAGAAGATGAGAATGGTTCTCTAGAGTGTGCATAAGATATAGAAGAACTGTTGGAGAATAAAAAAATATAGAAAACAATTATTATGCAAATGACTCTCCAAATGATGATTTAGAGAGTGAGATTTAGAAATGCTATTGGAGATGCTCTTAGCGGCCGGTGCTATGCAGTTATAAGCATGCGCAGCCACCACCTAGTCATTAGGTACGAAGAACAGAACTCTGTCGTACCCGTTCCCCAAAATGTCTGAATCCCACGGGTGTCTGCCGCTGATTTCTATCCGTTTTTCCCAAGTTCTTGCTATTTCGGTAGATTACCTGCGCTACTGCTAGATTCTTGCGTTAATAGTCGACCGCGGAATCATCTCTGGCTTCTCCCACCGCCGTGGAAGCAGCAGCACACGCTACAAAACCTGTTAGACATTGCCCATAACCGTCTCCTCTTCCATGACTGCCTGCCGCCTCTGGCGTCTTCCTCCCTCCAGTCTCCTATGTCGACCTCCGCCCCGAGTTCAGAGACCGATCCGAGGCAGTGGTCTCCAGCGGAGCTGAGAACCGAAGAAGACGAGGGCGGTCGGCAAGGTCTCGCTCGGTTTCGCGCAAGCTTTCCTGACGATTGCGGAGAGCTGCAAGGGCTCGATGGAAGACGAAGAGCATCGAATTTCTGGTGGATCCCTCGGCGAAGGGATTCTCCCATGGTTTTGAGAAGGACTCCTATCCCATTGAAGCAATCAATAGAGAGGAGGGGAAGTTGAAGTCCATCCCGATCTGCTTGCATTGGGCCTCCAATGGCGGTCCTCGTGATCCAATGCTACCTGCGGAGGCGGGCAGGAAGGCTTTGAAAGGATTTGTGCTTCAAGGGCCTACCCGTTAGAGACCTTGGTTTCGTCTATTGCCCAAGGTTAGGAACGTCCTAGAGATCCTAGGGCGGGCACCTGATTCTAGGCCACGCGTCGAGCATTAGGGGGCGGAGGTGAGCCTGAGGTTAGAGACGATGGATCCAGGTGACCTCCCCAAGCCTATTCCCCATCCCCCTGGCACCCCTGACGGCTCACATTCAAATCGAGGGGTCGCCAAACCCTAAGATCGATTCCCCACCTCCACATCTTGATCCAATCCCCAAATCCAATCTCGCGAAGTTCGTTGGACATTTGTGGAGTGGATCCCCCACCAAGTCGTTTGTAGCTGCGGTTTGATCTGAACCTGCGTCTACAGTTTGTGTGAAGATGTACCAAGGCGGCGGGCGAAGAGGCGGGTATGGATGGGGAGGTGGCTATGGATGGAGTGGCGGTGGAGGCGGGCAAGGGCTGCGGTCAGGGTGGGGGCGGTCCAGGTGGAAGAGGCCACAACACCTAGGACCGCAAGAGCAATCAATATGGTGAAGGCAAGAAAGAGATCGCGAAAGAGGTCCCTGTAACACCCTAAAATTTTCATTTTTTAAAATAGTTAAATTTGATTTATTTATGCAATTATGTGTACATTAAAATATAGGAAAATAATAATTTTGTGAAATTAAAATCAATCATAAGGATAGATACATGTTGCTGCACTCATGCTGCAGCATTTTATTTAATATGTTGAGTGGTTTTGATTTAAACTCAAAAAGATTCAAAAATCATTTGGAAATGAATTTGGAAATTTAATTTGGAAAAAGAAAAGGAAATTCTTTTCCCTCCCCCTCCCTTCCTCATTTTTGGCCTGCTAGGCCCATTTCCCCCGCCGGCCCGCTCGCCTCCCCTTCCTTCCCCTTCTTCCATTTTTCTTCCTAGGGCCGGCCCACTCGAGCAGGCAACCGTTGCCGTGCCCCTCACTCCTCCCTGTCGCTGACCACCGGGTCCACCCGTCAACGTCGTCGCCCACCTCCCGCGTCTCGCGTGGTCATGGCGCAACCGCTGCCCGCGCCCACCTCGCGTCGTGGGAGCGCCTCCTCTCACGCCCTAGCCTCTATAAAGGGGAGCTCAGACCCCATCGCCGCCTCCCTGCCACCTCCCCTGCTCCACTCTCGCACTCGCCTGAACGCACGGAAGCCACAACCACCACACAGAGAAGCGTCGAGATCCGCCGAGCTTGAAAACTGCCATCCTCGAGCCGCCTTCGTCTTCGTTTTCATCCATGGTGAGACCCCCCTGTTCCCCTCCTTCTCCCTGTACCTTTAATTTCATGTTTCATGGCCTCTAGGGCACATTTCACGTGCGCTTGGGACCTTTGCGTCGCCAGCCATGGCGACCACCTCGTCAACCGCGTCCTCCGGTCGCGTTCTCGGCTTGGGCGAGGTCGCCTTCATCTCCTCTCTCCCCTGGCTCCCTCGGTTCGTCGAACCATGGCCCGAAGTCCTTGTTTCCCGTTCGCCGACGACCTCCTCACCGTCGGCCATGGAGCCCCACCGTGCTGGCACTGTTTTCGTCCGCCGGTTTTCTCTCTCTTCCCCTTTCTCCTAATCCGAGCCGTCCATCTTTGATCCAATGGCCCAGGATGGCCGATACCCCTTCGCGGGCCATTTTGCTAAAGAGACCCACAAGTTTTGCCAATTTGAACCCGCAGTCCTCGGCCGGTTTAAATATCCCAGATTTAATTTTATTTAAATTCGAAAAATAGTTCATTCTATTTACAGAAATGCCACTGCATTGTTTTGCTTATAAAATCATCGTTTTAGCTCCGAATCGACCCGTTCAAATTTTGTTAGGTTCGTAATTAAGTTCTCTACATGTTAATACCACTGTCAAACATGTTTGCAACATTTAAATTTTGAGGTTAGATTTAATTAAATAAGTTGCTATAGGAAACCCCGTTTAATTCATAACTTTCGTGTTTTAGCTCCGTTTTTCTTGAACTTCGCGTCTATGTGATCGTAGAAAGACGTAGATTCTTTTTGAGAACCTTTTTATCTTGTTTTTATGCCCTGGTGTACTGTTCTAATCCTACAATTGTTTGCTTTGCATGAATGCCTTTGGAATGCTTGTATGTTGCTTTGTGGTTGAGTTCAGATGGTGAGGAGAACGTTGGAGACCAAGAGTTCTTTGATGACCAGCAGAAGCAGCCCGAGTTCATTGAGCAAGGCAAGTATAGCACTGGGATCTGCCTTGATGTCCTATTCACCATTTATTAATTTCTCGTTTGCATATGTCTAATTTTGATACCCGTAAGGACATCCTAGTGATTGAGTATCTTGTTTTCCTTGTCTCCTATGGGTTATATGCATATGGGTAGTTTGCTAGCGCTCAATGTAACTATACATAATCCAAATAATGAATAATGGTTCTATAGAATGAAAAGGTAAAATTTGCTTTTAAACAACTGAATTATAGGGCGAAGGAGCAAATGACTTTTGATCATGATGCTCATGGCCCTCCATAAGGACTTATCTGTCGGTAAAAGCTGGGACTGACAGTACAACCGTGAGGGTCACATGGCTCTAACTTTAGCTCAGTAATAGGACCTTTTCTAGCTTGTTAGAGGTTACCTTTATGGCGCAAAAGGGGCTTGCCAAATTAGATATAGGACTGCCTCTATTCCTATGTGTATAGCCTCGATGAAAATGTGCCATAGGAAAGGGGGGTTCCTACATATGCCTATCGAGGAAACCTAGCGACCCTAACTTGTTAGAGAAACCTATGAAAAGGCTTCATCGTGTACCCCGCCCGCTCACCTTGGCAGTGTTATGGGAGTAATTAACCCGGGCATATGAGAAACACGACTCACGGTGAATGTGCACAACCTCTGCAGAGTGTTACAAACTATTATAACAGCTGTGCTCATGGTCACGAGCGGCCCGAAAAACTCATAGAATAAATGGTTATTTATTGTTGTTCATTTATGATGTTCTACGATGATAATATGATTCAATTGATTTTGATATCTGATCATGTGGGTTTAATTAGGGCTTAAGCATAACTTGATAATAGTTGATGATAAAATCTTGACTTACTAAAAGTGCTAACCGTAGTAAACCAGAGTCATCCTTTATGAGCTTTCATAACCCCATGTTATCTTGCTAAGTACGGAAAGTACTTACGCTTGTCTACTTTCAATATTTGGATAAAAATCCCGGATGGGTAACAGATGTCAATGGATATGAGGAGTTTCTAGAGGACTTTTAGGCTTGTGGTCAACCAATTGACCATCCCTGTGTTGGAGCTACCACGAGAGAGCTACCTTTTTATTTTCCGCTGTGTTGTGTAAGACTATATGATGGTATTAATCGTGATGTAAGATACACCATGATGATACTTTTTGTAATTTGTCAACTTATATGTGTGACTGATCCCTAGGCACACATGAGTTTTATGCAATCAATTTTATCTGTAAAATTGGGTGTGACAGTCCCATCTGCTCAAGAATCTGATAAGGCCAAATGGGACCAAGCTGCTAATAAGATGGGTGGTAACCAAGTGAATGAAGAAATCATTGATCAGAACAGCCAACCAGAGGTGAATCAAGGGCCCGAGCTTTGTGCTCCGCAAGTAGAGGATCAAAGCTTCTTTTTCATTGAAGAATGTATTGTCCCTAGAGTGTCAAAGGAAAAGGAATGTATCGGTGTTATCAATGTTCTGCAAGGTCATGCTGCTGCCAAACAGATTGAGCAACAATTTATGCATTTGGTTGGATCCAACTCCTAGGAAGTGGGATGCTAGACAGGTGGGGGATAATAGATTTGTGATGAGGTCCCCTAATGCTAAGATGGTGAGTGATTGGGTGAAATTCAAAGCTCTTGCAATGAATTTTGTTGATGCTTAGATAAAGGTAGAGTTGTGGTCATCCAGAATTGGTGCCAAAGGAGTTCTTCAGCAAGCCTGGTTTAGGGTGAAGGATATTCCTAGGGGATCTGAGGTCGATAAGGACAATAGCCAAGGTGGGTGGCTTGGTTGGGAAGGTTGTTGAGATTGATGAAAATACTAGGTACAGAGCTGAATTATGCATAGACGTCCTTAAAGTTCCCAAGACTGCTGAAGGGACCTTTGGGATGTGCATCCATGACTTCATCTTTGAGAGGGAGATACAAGAAGATGACACTGTGAGGACTCTCTCAAGTGGGGTAAAGGTTGGTGAGAAGGAACCTCCACACAAGAAATACAAGGCTGAAGATCAGCCTAAAAACTTCTGCTTTGATCAGTTCTTCTAATATGAGTGGCCCCAAGACTACTGAAGCTAGCTCAAGCAAGAACAAACAACAGATGCACTCAATTCAGACTTCTAACTCTGCCCCTCCAAAGGTGAATCTCAATAGCTTGTGTGATTGGCAAAGAACCCAAAGATGATCAAAGGCAAGTCAAGGAGAAAAACAAGGAAAGTATGACAAATTCAGGCTTACTTATCCAAAGAGAGAGATATGCAAGTTGACGGAGTTCATATCCCTGACAACTTTGATGACTCTGATGCTAAAGTGAATCCTTGAGTGATAGGTTAAGGAGGATTGGTGCCTATACTAAAGTGGGGCAACGAAGTTAGCAAAATGAAGACAAAGAGAATCATCAGGTTTGGGCAATGGAAGTGGATGAGAGTGTTGATCCTTCTGCACAGATCATGGGGAACAAGGAACAAGAACTTAGCATGAAGAGCTTCATGTTTATGGAGGACAAGATGGCAAATACAGAGAGGAATCTCAGATTGAGAAGGACACAGCTAATCAGGCCTTGATTAATTCTCAAGAAAGTGTCTTGACTGATGATGGATGTGGGAAAGTTCTGGTGCCCCTCAATACAAAGGGGGTTAATTAAGAGCAGATGGCTATGGAAGAGGAAATAACTAAGGAAGTTTTGCCTAAGAGAAGGAGTGAAAGGTTGAAGAAGGATTTTCAGTCTTACTACAATGGAGAATAATGAAGCTTTAGCTAAAAAGAGGTCTTTAGAAGGTACCATTAAACCATCTTAGTCTTTGTCTGATATTGATAATGCTGAATTGAACAATCTTGCTAAATGTATGGGTGTTTTAGTTCATGAAAATAATTTTGCAACTTTTGATATGCTTAAGGACCTGGAATCTGCTAGAAATTGTTTATATGCTAAACATCATAAACAAATTGTTTGTGAAAAACCTAGTGATATTGTTGAATGTGCTGTTGATAAGGAAGTTCTGACACTTGAAGAAATTCATGAGGAGGAATCTAAATTAGAAGAATTTGTGATTCAAAAATCATTGATTAAGCATAGGTCAGTTAAAAAGAAGTTCACATTCTCCCCAAGGGGGAGGAAGCAAGTCCAAGAATATCTTGGCTTGTTAGATTCCAGGAATAAATTCATTCCTTTGAATCTAAATAAAAGAAGAAAACAAAAGAAAAATGGCAGTTCAAGGGCTTATTTGGAACCGCAGAGGTCTGAAAAAGAGAGGTGTTTCTACTTTCTTGAAGAATCTTATTCTTGAACATAAATTTCACTTCATTGGTTTATAGGAAACTATGATTGCTGAATGTGAGGATTCTTTGTTAAGAAAATTTGATGTTAATCAAGATTATTTGTGGCTTTAGAATTCTTCTAGAGGCAAATCAGGTGGGATTTTAGTTGGTGTTCTGTTAGAAAGATTTGACATGGGTTCTTTCAAAAATGGAGAATTTAAGACCCAATTGAATATGTGGGATAAAGTGTTAAAAATCAAATGGAATCTGCTTGTGGTATATGAAGCAGCTCATGTGGAGAATAAAAATGTTTTTCTTTCTGAATTGACTCATTTTTGTGCTAATAACGATGAGGCTTTGCTAATTGGTGGCGATTTTAATATTATTAGATATTCTGAAGAAAAAAATAACATGGATGGAGTACATACCTCTTTTCAACTCTTTGATTCATTTCTATGAGTTAAGGGAGTTGAACATGAATGGTGGGATGTTTACATGGTCAAACAATCAAGATCCCCCTACTCTGGTTAAACTTGATAGAATTTTAGTAACCGAAGAATAGGAGGACATTTTTCCTCAGGTAGTGGTTACATCTGGGAAGTGTGATGGTTTGCCACATATACAGTTTAAATTTGACTTGAACTGGTTACAAAACCCTAACTTTTTTGTTCTGGTAGAAAAGATATGGAGCAAACCGTGTAGAGCTAAAACTGCTCTAGATAAGATTCATCAAAAACCTCCAAGGTGAATTGAGAAAGAAAAGAAAAGTTTATCAAGACGAATTGGCGGAACTAGAAGCTATTGAAGAAGGGAATGGGCTGTCTAATGATCAATTGGATAGAAAAAATTGGTTGTTATGTGAAAATCTTAAGTGTCTTGAACAAGAAGAATTGTATTGGTTTGAAAGAAGTCACCAGACTTGGCTTCTCAAAGGAGACAACAACACCTCCTACTTTCTTAAGTGTGCAAATGGGAGAAAGAGAAAAAAATAAGATTATTAGTTTAGAAAAAGATGGCCAGGTAATTGAAGGTGATGATAAACTATTAGAACATGCGCAACTGAATATTATTCTGAGCAATTTGGCACACCCATTGAATATGAAGTTCAAATGGATCCCTCTATCTGGGAGGATGCTCCAAAAGTCTCTTCAAATGATAACAGCATCTTATGTAGGCCTTTTACGGAAACTGAAATCAAAGAAGCTTTGTGGCAAATGGATACAATAAAGCAGCTGGACCTTGATAAAATTCCCATTGAGTTTTTTCAAAGTTGCTGGGAGATAGTTAGATTGGATATTATTCAGTTGTATGATGATTTTTACTACCATAAAGTAGATGTTAGCAGGATGAATTATGGACATTATAACCCTGTTACCAAAAGTGAAAGATGCTAGTAAGATTCAACAATTTCGACCCATCTGTTTATTGAATTGCCTGTAGTAAACTGATCACTAAAACTCTGACTATCAGGCTGGAAGCTGTTGCTGACAAGTTAATTCATAATACCCAAATTGCCTTTATGAAAAAAGAAATATTGTGTCTGGTATAATGTGCTTGCATGAAATTTTACATGAGACCAAAAGAAGGAAAGAAATAGGAGTTATCTTGAAAATAGATTTTGAAAAGGCATATGACAAGATAAACTGGAACCTATTGTTTACTTGTCTAGAAAAAAGAGGTTTTGATAAGAAATGGTGTGAGTGGATAAAAAAAGTGGTTTCTGGGGGACTGTCAGTGTGAATGTTAACAACAAAATTGGTTCATACATTAAAAGCTTTAAAGGTGTTAGGCAAGGTGATCCATTATTGCCAATCCTATTCAATTTTGTCGCGGACTGTTTAACCAGAATGGTGCATAAGGCTCAAGAATATGGTCTGATAACTGGTCTAATTAGTCATATCATCCCTAATGGTGTGGCTATTTTACAGTATGTGGACGATACCTTTATTTTCTTGAAACATGATCTGACTGGAGCAATACATATGAAGTTACTCTTATATCTATTTGAGATGCTTGCTGGTTTGAAGATTAATTTCAACATGAGTGAAATCTTGATGATCAATGATGATGAAAGTCGGGGGACTCAGTATGCTGACATTTTTTACTGCCAAGTGGGCTTGTTTCCAATTAAGTACCTAGGGGTACATGTTAATCCAAGTAGGTTAAAAGTGATTGATTGACTTCCTTTAGTTGAGAAAGGGAATAAAAGGTTAGATGTTTGGAAAGGGTGGACCCTATCACATGTCTTATAAGTGCTAGTCTGAACAATTCCCCTATGTATCACATGTCTGTCTACCTACTTCCTAAGACTATCATTAAGAATATGGATAAAATTAGAAGATCCTTTTTCTGGCAAGGTGGTGGGGCAAAAAAGAAATATCATCTTGTTAAATGGGAAACTATTTGTAAAAGTAAGAAATATGGAGGTTTGGGGATTAAGGATTTGAGAAAAATGAATATTAGTTTGTTACGCAAATGGTGGTGGAAGCTAGAGAAGGAGAAAGGCCTCTGGCAGGAGATAGTGAAATTTAAATATTTGAAGAATCAATCAATTCATGAGGTTGGACATAAACTTAATGACTCTCCAATGTGGTCTGACGTTTTGAAAATCAAACACATTTACTTACAGGGGAGAAGTGTCTCTATTGGTAATGGAATGATGACTAAATTTTGGCTTGATCCATGGGTGTATAAGGAACCTTTATCTGTTATTGCTCCTATTCTGTTTGAACTGTGTGATAATAAGAACATCCCTGTTGCATAAACCTTAAAGGGTACACAGATCCCCTTTAGGAGATGGCTGTTTGATGATCTTAGGATTGCATGGAATGTTATTTGGCAGGATGCTTTGAAATTTCAATTAACAACTAATGATGATTCTGTTATCTGGTTGATAGAAAAAAGTGGCAAGTTCTCTGTAAAGTCAGTTTACAATGCTCTTACTAAATCTTCATCTAGGGCCTATCATAAGAGAATTTGGAAAGGTAAAATTCCTAAAAAAAATCAAATTTTCCTTTGGCTAATGACTAACAATGCAATTTTAACCAGAGATAACTTAAAGAAAAGAAAGTGGCAAGGTGACCCAAATTGTGTTTTTTTTGTGACCGTGAGGAAATCGTTTCACATCTGTTTTTCCAGTGTCCTGTAGCCAAAGTGATCTGGGGTATTGTAGCTAAATGCCTTGCCACACATAACATTCCCATGAACTTGCAATAGTGTTGGTTATGGTGTGAGAAATGGTTGCCTTTTGGAAAGAAATACCACCCATGGGGGATGCAGCCATTTGTTGGGCAATTTGGAAATGTAGAAACAGAGCAGTTTTTGATAGGAAACTAATAAAAAATCCTCTTGAGATTATCTACCACGCTTGTGCACTCATGTCATATTGTTTAGGTCTTTATGCAGAACTAGACCAAGAATAGCTGGTGCAGGGGGCAAACACAATGCTCTGGGTGGCTATGGAGGTCGTAGCTGCTATGACTACAAGACAGGTGAATCATCTGCTACTCCAAGACGATGAATGCTCAGAGCATGAAGATGATCCTATGTGAGAAGTTGGCGCCTTATCTGGTGGTGTTCAGGATAGTCTAAGCAAGGATGCTTTTGCTGCCTGTGGACAGTTCTAGCTAGGATCATGGATTAGCCTTTTTAGTTTCTCCCTTCGGTTAGAGGTTCCCTTTGCTGAATAGGTCATGGTTTCTGTTAGGTCCTTGATCATGTTTCGATGCTTAGATACCCTGCGTGGTTTTCTGCATCGTCAAACCCTTGGTTCTAGTACTATCTATAATCTCTCTATATGGTTTTGTATTTCCGTTCATCGTAATGGAAATGGGTGGTTCCCGCGTCGAGAAAAAGTCCTTGCTATTTTAGTCTCAATTCCACTCAGTCATCTAGGTTCATAACAAATTGGAATTAGGAGCCTTTGGTTCTGAGAGATCCAAAATTTTTTTGCTCAATCCGGGTTCTGCTCGTGCTGGCGCCTTCACAGAAGCCGACCAAACACGAGAAGGTGATGACTACATTGGAGGAGTTGTCCAAGCAGTTCAAGGGCTTTCAGGACATGATGAAGCAATCCCTGGACAAGCTCTGCGTGTTGGAGTCATGGCACAGGGGAATAACCAAAATATGGAGTAAACTTCAGTTTAGTCCATCCAAACACCCCTTGATCATCGCGATCCCTAGATAGCTAGCACCAGAGCAGATTTGGAAGAACCAACGACAGTTGCATTTCATCCATTTTGAAACCATGAGCTTACACATGACATGCAACAACATCGTCTTGACTACCCACGGATGTAGATTAACTAAAGTGAGAATTGAGATAGATGTCATTCCTCACGCTCAGGCATCGTCATATCCCGGGACATGCATGGCCCGGAGTTTTATTCGTGGGAACAGAAAGGAAGCAACAAGAAACAGCGACGCGCTACAATGTAACAGCACAGCCAGCGCCCAGTATAGAAATGGTAGTAAACAAAAACAGCAACGCAAGAGAGGACCAATAACTAACAATAGTGGCTGGCTAGCTTGAATTACATGCCGACGACCTGCCTATCCGCCACCGTACCGCCAAGGCCCAAAGGCTAGCATATCTTCTTGCAGAAGCACTTGCGCGTTAGCGCGGTTGCTGCTACTCATGCACAAGCCTTTGCATAAGTTGGAAGCCGTCCACCAAGCACAACAGCACCAATTACCATATTCCACCAGCATCAAGAATATCGAAAAGGAGATGGCAAACAAGATTTACGACCTTTGCGTTACATCAACATTGGAATAATTTGGTTATGAATTTAGGGATATATGTGTGAATTGTAGGAGCCCAGTGCAGTTACACATTGGTGCAGTGCGTTAAATTGATCTGATGCATAAATTTGTTGAATTCCAGTCGTCAAAGAGTCAGATACTAGACTATCTCCATCAAGCCAATGTGATCTTGTGCCAGACAACCAGATGATGTAGTAGGAGCAACCATTGCTTGTAAATCACTATATTAGAATGCACTGCAGGCGATTTGTAGTTGTATTGTGCCCTGCTCTTATGTTTTCTTGATATTATTCTAACAATATGTTTTGCTTCAAGGCCCCCACAACAGCTTGAAGGAGAGGTGAGGAGGATCCATCCAAAGGGTGACCTTCAGCTGCCGCTGCCAAGGGAGAGGGAGGGCGACCTCCTGCTACCACCACAACAAATCAAGGAGAAGTGAATGAGGAGCCATACACTAACCAATCATGGCAGCCCCTATCCCCTATCATGCTGTATCGGCTCCTTGCATGAGTACTTGTGGCGGCCCAGTGTGGAGATGACTGGCGGCAGGCACTAGTGCAGCAAGGCTTTTTGCTCCCGGTTGGGAAACCCCTTTAGTCCCAGTTTCCCAACCGGGAGCACCAATCCGGGACTAAAGGTACCCTTCTTTAGTCCCGGCTTGACGCCCGGGACTAAAGGGGGACCGTTAGTCCTGGTTGGAAACACCAACCGGAAGTAAAGGGGGCCGGGGGTATCTTTAGTCCTGGTTGGAAACACCAACCGGGAGTAAAGGGGGCCTCTAGGCCTGGCCAGGGACCGCCACGGGGCAGGACCTTTAGTCCTAGTTGGAAACACCAACCGGGACTAAATGTCCCTCTTTTTTTTCCTTTTTATGGTTTCTTTTTTCATTTAATGATTAGTTTTGATATTAAAATACATTTTCGAATACGCTGCTAATAGTAATATATATGTGTACTTCGCACGCGTAAGTTTTCGTTCGAACTTTGTACATAAATAACAAACGAATATACGCATACATGCAAATATATATGATGATCATATATATACACACGTTATTTTATGTACATATAATATGTGCATACACACACACACACACACACACATATATATATATATATTACAAAGGTTTGATATATAAATTGTTTATGTCCTTAGCAATTCACTCCTCCAGATTTGGCATCCACGTTTCGTTCGGGTCATTGTAGAACTCGTCGTTGGGGTTGATGACCTGGTCATTTAGAAATCCTGCTATAGTCTCTCGAATTGCTTTAAGTTGGTCAAGTCGTATGACTCTTTTACTCAACCATTCAGTCTTCAATAAAAGTTAAAGGAAAAAGTATTAATATATATATATATGTATGTGTATTATTGCTCATGTAATTACTTATATAAATGAGAGCAATAAAGAAATTGTAAATATATGATCGAAATAATATAAAGGAAAAAGTATTTATATACGTACTTTGAGTTGCTCTTCAGGAGTTCTCTTTGAGTACGCCATGATGAACTCGCAAACATAGTATCCGTAGTAGTTGTTACCCTGCTCCTGCCTTAGAACCCACTTTTACGACAAAAAAATCAATTAGGGTGAATTGAAATCATCATATGGTGTTAATTGAATATAAATGTGTAGTTATAGTATTTACTTTGTGTGCGATTACACCCAGTGGCGCTTTGCAATGTTTCATTTTTTGTTCCTCAATGAACCTTTTTCAAACCCTGCTCCCAATAAAATAAAAAAATAATTTAACCTTTAATAATTGTTGAGAGATCGGCGCCATTATATATATATGTTGTTATAGAGAAACTAAATTAATTACCCTTGTATAATATCTATCATGTCTTGATACTCTGTTTACTGTTTTCTCAACGAGTCTAAGATTTTCAATCTACTATTGGCCATATCGATGACCATCAATATCCAGTGATTGCTGCATAAACATATATATATATATATATATATATATATATATATATATATATATATATATATATATATATATATATATGTGTGTGTGTGTGTGTGTGTGTGTGTGTGTGTGTGTGTGTGTGTGTGTGTGTGTGAGAGAGAGAGAGAGAGAGAGAGAGAGAGGTAACTAGCTAGTAAGGAAATATTGATGTCCCATATATATGATCGACATTAATTACTTATAATAACACTCACTTGAAGTTGTAGGGGAAGAGTATCTCCTTCTTGTCGCATTGGTTCACTAAGAAATTCATGAGATTTCTCTCAGGTTGAGGCTTATAATCCTTTGGGGGGTTAGGGTGTTTGTATACGACATACAGATCAACAAACCCAACATTATTATCCTTTCTCTTTCTAAGTTCTGTCATCTCATATCTGCATACATGAAAATTGTGAATATATATATTGTGAATATATAATAAAGAAATTGTGAATATAGTAGAAAATAATCACACTTACAAATAATAGCAGCTAATGAGACTTTTGTCGAGAGAGTCCAGGTGGCATAGTTGGTGTAATTATGAAAGCTCAACATAGATAATGTCATTGCCGCAGAAGTAATGGTGGTTTCTAATTCCGACAGAAAGATAGATTTGTCCCTCATCACACGCCGACATGTACCACCCATTTAGCAGGTACATTTGCGTACCCAGTTCACCTAATTTCTCTGGGTTGTATAGACTCTGGCCTAGTATAAATTTCTTATAAGGATCTACTTTCGGAGCAGATGGTCCTTCAGCGAGCACTTCGGCAAGCACTTCGGCAAGGTTCAAACTAGTTTCTCCATAAAACCAAAGAAACGACTCATAGCCGCCTACCTCCGCCACTAAGTTTAAGTTTGAACCATATTCGTTAGGAACGACAAGGGGGGGATTGATTGTTGCATTTGTTGTCCGAGTTGTGCAACACCTTTCCCTACTCTCTTCTTTTTTTGCGCCGCCTCATATGACTTGGTGAGAGAGCGGTCATAGTCCGATATCGGTTGTTTCGTGGCACTCTTAAGAGAATCCTATTTTTTTGTTCCAACTTCTTTCTTAGCTGATCTGGAGGTAGGAAGAAGTATGATGGCTCCGGGTTCTCCCTCGCTCGTTGTGCCTATTTTGCACCTTCAAAGAAATCTGTCACTTCTTTTTGTACTGCATCCTTTAATTCCTGTTCACTTTTCTCATAAGATAGTTTTTGGGGAATAACTGGATGAGTATTTGCTTTCTGCTTCTTTGCCGGCGGGCAGGGCAACGGCTTCGTTTGTGGGGTGGACCTCTTAGGGGCTGGCTTCCTTAGAGGCGGCGGAGGCGTTGGAGACCGCCTTGGAGGCAGTGCATACTTTGGAGGTGGCGAAGGCATTGGAGACCTCGGTGGAGGAGTTGTGGACTTCCTTGGAGGCGGCGGAGGAGTTGGAGATGGTGAGGATGCAGCAGTGCCTTCGATGGCGTCATCATTGCCCTGAGCACTATGATGGTCGGGAGAAGCAACAACCGGACTTTGGTTGGCGGAGGCCCTGCTTTATGAGTACAAAAAATAATGAGATATAAGTAAATGCTTATTATTAGTCATGCCCATAGAAAATTATCAAAAAATTGTTTTGTTAACTTTTGTCCGCATCTAATGTCTGCTGGCGGTGGAGCAGACGCCCCAGGGATAATGATGTAGCGCTTGCGCCATAGTATATATACCTTCTCTACTTCTCCTAGAGTCTTCTCTCCATCACCTCTAGGAATGTCAAGAGCTAGATCATCATAACCTTTGCTCACTTTATCCACTGCGACCCTAGCATATCCAAGTTGTATTGGTGCCCCATGGATTCTTGGTGTCTTGGTAGGGTCTAGAGGAGTAAAAACACCAACAGCGACCTTGATTGTGTCATTCCCCCTTGGAACATGTAGCTCAATTGATGTCATTGGAGTAGTGACATCATCCATAGGGAAGCACAGCGCTGCGTCATCTTGCTTTGGCAGCTCAGTGGAAGCGCAACTGCTTTTCAACTGACTAGGGGGGCTAATATTAACATTCATTCCTGGCTCTGATGCCTGCCTCTGGGCACTCATTGCTATCTGCACTTGCCTTCTGATTTCTTCCTGCATTCTTGCTTCCATTGCTTTTTCTCGCTCCTTTGCTTCAAGCACCATTTCCTCCAACATTGTCACCCACGCTGCTTGCTCCTCTGGTGGCTTCGGTAGGTTTCCCTGTCATTAGGGAAACCATGAACCCATGGAGTGTTGCATCCTAAGCCTCTGGCTCGGCCAGTGTGTTTAGTAGTCCTGATGGCATACGTCAGCTCATCCTTCTCTCTATTGGGCTTGAACACACCAATCTTTTTAGCTTCTATAGCAAAAGCCAATCGGCATGCTGCTGTTTCGAGTTTTTATCCATACACTGCCAGGCTGGTCTATGGGTTGAGTCTTCTCCCATGACCAAAAAACCAATTCTTTGAGCGTGGGGGCCACTTGGCTGATTCTGGTTCGATTCCCTTAGCAATAATGTCTGCTTCCATTTTTTCCACTTCAGAATGGCAGTATCATAGCCACCTGATCCCATGTCATGGTGGTATACCTTTTTTCGGGCATTCTCTTGGTTCCTTCTCACCTGTGCCTCACCCTTTGCTGATGTCTTGTACTCTACGAAATCATTCCAATAGGGCCTTTGTTTCAAGATCGGGCCCGTAGCAGTATTGAAATTCGACGTTTCGTTCTTCTTGATGTATGTGTTGTATAGGTGTTTCTTCTAAGTCTAGAATTGTGTGGCCATCTTCTTCATAGCCCATGATCGAACTAGCTCCTTCAATTCATCATCGTTGATATCATCATAATCATCCGCTTGCAACGTGAAATAGGCAAGGATATCATTCTAGAGCAAATTCTTGTCAACATCAGAGACAAAACTAACATCAGGCTCGTTGATCTTTTTCTTGCATTCACGGATACTGATCAGAATTCTGTCCCTTACAAGGTACCCATAGTGTTCCATGAATTTCCTTTTATGTGGACCAAGTGGTTCGCCTGTCTCGATGTTGAATTCCGATATTATGTACCGGCCCTCCAGTGGTTTCTTCGGTCCTCGAATATTTTTGCTCTTCGTCGTTGTGGCCGCCGATCTAGAGGGCTACATATAAAAAAATAATAAATAAATATCTTTTGTACATAGAAATATATACAATATTCACATATAATATATATTTAGTATATATACCTCGCCTGTATTTTCTTGCAAAACATTTTCTTGCTCATTTTCAAGAGCTAGGTATTGACTTCCGTCATCAACATCCTGCACACCAGCATTGGCAATAATATTCATCATTTCTTCCTCCATGTTGTCTCCCGGGGCAGCCATATCTAACAAATTTAACAAAATTTAAGTCACATATATAAACAAGTCATATATATACAATAAGTCATATACAAATTTATCTAAGTCACATATATATAAACAAGTCATATATGTAAACAAGTCATATATGTACAATAAGTCATAAGCAAAATAAATCTAAGTCACATATATAAACAAGTCATATATATAAACAATTCATATATGTAAACAATCATATATGTCAACAAGTCATATATGTAAACAAGTCATATAAACAAGTCATATATATAAACAAGTCATATATGTAAACAAGTCATATAAACGACGAATTCGCCCTAGCGAGAACGACGAATTCGCCCTAGCGAGAACGACAATTCGCTCTAGCAAGAACGACAGGGCGAATTCGTCGTTCTCGCTAGGGCGAATTCGTCATTCTCGCTAGGGTGAATTCGTCGTTCTCACTAGGGCGAATCACCGTTCTCGCTAGGGCGAATCGTCATTCTCGCTAGGGCGAATTGTCGTTCTCGCTAGGGTATACAACAACGGGGCAGCGTTGCTCCGCATATACAACAACGGGGTGGCGTTGCTCCGCATATACAACAACGGGGCGACGTTGCTCCACATACAACACAACGAGGTGGCGTTGCTCCGCATACAACACAACGAGGCGGCGTTGCTCTACATACAACACAACGAGGAGGCGTTGCTCCGCATACAACACAATGAAGCGGCGTTGCTCCGCATACAACACAACGATGGCGTTGCTCCACATACAACACAACGACGGCGTTGCTCCGCATACAACACAATGAGGCGGCGTTCCTCCGCATATACAACAATAGGGCGGCGTTGCTCCGCATATACAACAACAGGGCGACGTTGCTCCACATACAACACAACGAGGCGGCGTTGCTCCGCATACAACACAACGAGGCGGCGTTGCTTCGCATAGAACACAACGAGGCAGCGTTGCTCCACATACAACACAACGAGGCGTTCCTCTGCATATATCACATACAAACACATATTGACGTACGTAGGGGTCGGCGGTGATGATCGACGTACGTAGGGGTTGGCGGTGATGGGCGTCCGGAGGCGGTGATGATGAGGCGGCAAGGGGTGTGGCCAACGGCCAAGGCTCCTCCTCCCCCCCTTCTCCTTCCTCCTCCCTTCTCCTTCTTCCTTCTCCCTTCTCCTTCTCCTTCCTTCTCCTTCTTCCTTCTCCCTTCTCTCCTCCACCTCCCTTCTCTCCTCTACTGCCCTGTGGCGGAGCGGGGCTGGGGCAGGGATGGCCGCGGCGGAGCGAGGACAGGGCGGGGATGGCCACGGAGGAGTGGGGCCAGGCCAGGGTCGGCCACGGCGGAGCGGGGCCGGCCACGGTGGAGCGGGGACGGCCCGCGGCGGAGCGGGGATGGGCCGGGGTGGTCGGGGGGGGCAGCGCATCGGCGAGCATGTGATGTTGGGGCGGTGGGGCGCCGGTGCACGTGCGGACGCTCGCGAGGTGTGGTGTCGGCGGCAGATCGAACGAGTGGCGGTGGTCTGTTAGGGCTTGGCTTAGCGGTGGGGAGGAGGAAGAAGAGGGGCTGGGGCGGGCGCAGAGGCTATATAAGGGAGAGGACCTTTAGTCCCGGGCGCCACCACCAGCCGGGACTAAAGGCCCTTTAGTCCCGAGCCCTGTGAACACCCAGGACTAAAGGTCACACCTTTAGTCCCGGCTGGTGGTGGTGCCCGGGACTAAAGGTTTTTGGCGGACAGCCGAACAACAGTTTCGCTACCCGCCAATTCATTAGGATTTTAATATATTTCTTTTTACACAAATGATAAAAGGATAGTTAATTGCACAAAAAATTAAATAAAAGACATAAAAATATTTAAAAAAATATAGATTCTATTTTGCTTTATTGCACACAGGAAAATTATGTGACCTAAAGTTTTAATTTTTTTAACAAGTTTTAAAACACAATATAGTGTTTAAATTACTATTTTGATAATGCAAAATATAGTGTTTAATTAAATTCAGAAAAACTCTTATGTTTCGACTGGAAATTTGTTTTCACATCATTTGAACGTGACATAATCCCACCATCAAACATAAATTTGTTTTCACATCATTTGAACGTGACATAATCCCACCATCAAACATAAATTTATTTTCACATCATTTCAATGTGACATAATCCCAACATCAAACATAAATTTGTTTTCACATCATTTCAACGTGACATAATTCAACATCAAACATAAATTCACAATTATTACATAATATCTCTAATACACACTATTGAACATCAATATATATATCAAGCAAGCACAGTAATGAACTTCTTCTTGACGTATGTCCCTTGGTTATGATCGCGCCGTAACCATGGAGTGTCCTCATCGTTTAGCTAGATGCTAGGGTCTTTGTTCACTGTGAAGGGTAAATTCGGTCATCCTTTTCATAATCTTCTGACATGTCTGACTTGTCTTCGATTCCGACAATGTTTCTTTTTCCTGAAAGAACTATGTGGCGCTTTGGCTCATCATTGATTGGGTGGTTGTCATTTTTCCCTCTCTTCGGTTTTGTAGACATGTCCTTGACATAGAACACCTGAGTCACATCCTTCGCAAGGACAAACGGTTTGCCTTTGTACCCAATATTGTTGAGGTCCACTGTTGTCATTCCATACTGGTTGTCGACTGCTACGCAGCCTCCAGTCATCTTTACCCACTGGCACTTGAACAAAGGTACCTTAAAATGAGATACATAGTCTAGTTCTCATATCTCCTCTATGCGGCCATAGTATGTTTGCTTGTTCCCACTAGGGTTGGTGGCATCTATGCGGACACCACTGTTCTGGTTGGTGCTCCTTTTATCTTGTGCTACTGTGTAAAATGTATTCCCATTTATCTCGTACCCTTTGTATGTGAGGATATGCCACGATGGCTGCCTAGCCAACAAATACAGCTCCTCATCAATACTCTCATCATCCTGACATTCTTTTCGCAACTAATCGCTGAAAGTTTCCATGTGCTGACGCGTAATCCATGCTTCAGACTTCCCTGAGAACTCAGATCGGAGGAGGTTCTTGTGTGTCTCGATATATGGATCTACCAAGGAGGAGTTCTGTAGAACTGTGTAGTGTGCTTTATTGAAACAATCATCACCCTTACGAATATATGTTTTCTTCCCTAGTGTCCCCTTTCCACTTAGTCTCCCCTCATGTCACGATTCAGGAACACCAATTGGGTTAATATCAAGAATGAAGTCAACACAGAACTCAATGACCTCCTCTGTTCCATAGCCCTTGGCAATGCTTCCTTCTGGCCGAGCACGGTTGTGAACATATTTCTTCAGGATTCCCATAAACCTCTCAAAGGGGAACATATTGTGTAGGAACACAGGACCGAGAATAGTAATCTCCTTGACCAGATGAACTAGGAGGTGTGTCATGATATCAAAGAAGGAAGGAGGGAACACCAACTCAAAGCTGACAAGACATTGAACCACATCATTCTGTAGTTTCGCTAGATCTGTTGGATCGATTGCCTTGGCAGGGATTTTCTTCTTGGGATGTTCGCCCTCAACATCACTAGGGTCATCTCGCCTGATCTTATACTGCGACGCGTGACATATAGGGCACGCATCCAACTTCTCATACTCCGTGCCACGATAGAGGATGCAGTCATTAGGACATGCATGTATCTTCTGGATTTCTAATCCTAAAGGGCAGACTACCTATTTTGCTTCGTACATAGTGCTGGGCAATTCATTATCCTTCGTATGCATTTTCTTTTGGATTTTTAGTAACTCCACGAATCCCTTGTCAGATACACCATTCTTTGCCTTCCATTGCAGCAATTCCAATGTGGTACCTAACTTTTTCTGCCCCGCATCACAAGTTGGGTATAGCAATTTCTTGTGATCCTCTAGCATACGGTCAAACTTGATCTTCTCCTTTTCACTTTCGCATTCTCTTTGTGCGTCACAAATGGCCTGACCAAGATCATCAGTGGGCTCCTCCTCTGCCCCTACCTCTTCTTCAGCGGGCTTCTCCTCCGCCCCCACCTCTTCTTCAGCGGGTTTCTCCTTTGCGCCCACCTCTTCTTCAGCTTCCCCCATTGCAGTATCATTGAAGGCACCATATTCAGCAAAAATGTCATCATCGCCCCATTGTTCTTCTTCACCTTCTTCTATTACAACTCCGGTTTCTCCGTGCTTCGTCCAACAAATATAGTTTGGCATGAAACCCGACTTGAACAAGTGTCAATGAAGAGTCTTTGAGTTAGCATATTCCATCGTATTCTTACATACAGCACATGGGCAGCACATGAAACCATCGCGTTTGTTTGCCTCGGCCGCACGTAACAAAGAATGCACGCCGTCCATCAACTCTTGGGAGCGATGATCAGCATTGTACATCCAATGCTGACTCATCTGCATTACATGACATAAATACCGTATTAAAACCTAGAACATAATTAGTTAATTATACAACATGCATACCACCACAAAAGCTATAAATTTAAGAAAGCCTCGCTATAATGTAGACAATCCCAACTACCACTAAAAACACTAAAGCTAAAATGCACTTCAGCAGCACAAGGATTTTGCGACCAATCCCAACTAAAATAGACAGATCTCCTGTTTGTTCAACATCTTTAGGCTTCTTTGGCTGGATCACTGCCTCATTAGCCGCCATATCTGCCTGTTGTGCAAGATATTTTTGCACGAGTTCAACATACTCTTCCTCCCAGTAGAAGCCTGAACATCCAGTGCCATCCCACTGAAATTAAAACAGAAAATTAGAACTTTAATCACAACCATCATGAAAATAGGTATAAACTAACCATAGTCATTAAATACGATAAAATAACTCACATTGCGATCCGGACACTTGTAGAAAATGCGACCCTTGTTGGGACCCTCCTTCTTCACTCAGTACTCCATCACAATCTTCGTCTCATCACAACACTTGCCGCATGCAATGAGTGGGAGGCCCAGCCTAAGTCGCTTTGGAAACCCATGAGAGGTCGAGGACCCGAAAGCAGTTGCCATCTACTCTCTATACTCATTTTTTAATACACTGTAAATTTCTCATTTTATAAACAAATAAAATTAAAAAACTCTAAAATTCTCTATATCTCTAAACAATGAAGTGTGCTATGCATGCTACAAATGAACGGTGAATACTAGTTTTTAATAGCTACTTTAACCTTCCTTCATGTAAATATGCAAGCTTGAAGTGATTTTGAGCTCAAATTGCTTACAAATGAAAAAAACCACAATAAAGAACCATATATATATATATAGTGAACAAAATGAGATAAGACAATGGTGAAACATGAGAGTATAAAGTTGGTAACCTTTAGAACCGAAGAATCGACGGAGGAATCGAAGAAATCGATGGAGGAATCGAAGAATGGATGGAGAAAGAGCAAGAACACTGCTTAAATTTGAACTTAAGCTCTCGGGTGGGCTCGGGGAGGAAGAAGACGGCCAGCAGGATTTATAGCTCAAAAACATGTTTCAATAAATAACCATCCGTACTAGTTGACCTTGCTTACGTGATCATCTCGGCAAGCATTTCTCCACCGGACGGCACCGTACTTGGTCAAGGAAGAGCTCCGATTCTACGAGGAAGGGAACACGGTCTTCCACGACTGTTGCCGCTCTCCCTCATAGAATCAAAGCTCCTCCTTGATGTCCGTTACCGCTCGGTAGAGAACATGCTCGCCGAAATGAACACGGTCCGCAAGTTCAACTAGTACGGATTTTCTATAATTTTCTAACTATTTTCTAAGTTTTTCATTTCATAAAAAGTTAAAATAAAATGTTTAGTCGCGGAGTCCATAGAAATGACCATATTTTGACCTAGCAACGCATTGTCAATTATCATTGCATTGCATTGCACCCTGGACCGGACTCCGGACAATAAAATACTATGGTCGATCGATGCCGTTCTTTGTCATATAGTCGCACGGCGACGCCCGACGGACCCGTTCAACCACCAAATCTGTCAGGCCCGGCTGTTCGGGCGTATCGTCAAAAGAGAACGGATTTGCTTCCTATTGCACGGCCTTGCATTGCATCTGTCATACCAGTCGGAGGCACTAGTCCCTATACTCATTTTTTAATACACTATAAATTTCTCATTTTATAAACAAATAAAATTAAAAAAACTCTAAAATTCTATATATCTCTAAACAATGAAGTGTGCTATGCATGCTACAAATGAACGGTGAATACTAGTTTTTAATAGCTACTTTAACCTTCCTTCATGTAAATATGCAAGCTTGAAGTGATTTTGAGCTCAAATTGCTTACAAATGAAAAAAACCACAATAAAGAACCATATATATATAGTGAACAAAATGAGATAAGACAATGGTGAAACATGAGAGTATGAAGTTGGTAACCTTTAGAACCGAAGAATCGACGGAGGAATCGAAGAAATCGATGGAGGAATCGAAGAATGGATGGAGAAAGAGCAAGAACACTGCTTAAATTTGAACTTAAGCTCTCGGGCGGGCTCGGGAAGGAAGAAGACGGCTAGCAGGATTTATAGGGGCGACCTTTAGTCCCGGTTGGTGGATCCAATCGGGACTAAAGGTCACTTTCCAGTCCCGGACCACACCACTAGCTGGGACAAGAGATTTACTCCCGGTTCGAGCCACCAACCGGGAGTAAAGGTCGACCTTTAGTCCCGGTTGGTGGCTCCAACCAGGACTCAAGGTCCCCTGCCACAACGGCCTGGCGCAGGAGCCGTTGGGCAGGGACCTTTAGTCCCGGTTAGAGCCACCAACCGGGACTAAATGTCTCTCTAGTCTCGGGCGCAATATTTCCTGAAACTAGAGCCTGGTTTGGCCCTTGGATCAAAGGTCTGTTCTCTACTAGTGAGGGTTCTGAATTTGCAGCTACGCCCAACTGGTTGTTGGCTTTGCAGGTAAACAAAGCAAATTTAAACATTCCCTATGGTGAAATTTGTAGGCGTCATAGCAATCTCACTGGTTACTCACCGCATCTCAGATCCTGGTGTGTTAAATTAGATAATGGCATATAGACCTAGAAGCAAAACTTCCAATATTTATTTTCCTTTCCTAATGATAGGTCTTTGATATATTCGGTGTGGAAATTCTCAAATAATAAGGCATTGGGAAAGTAGTTCTGTACTACATTATTAACATACATGCATAATTGGTTTTTTGCAAACTTGAATTTCCTATCTTAATGTGATAATTGCAACAATTCAATCTCTCTATTTATAGTGGGCAGACTGCAAGAAAGAAACCTAATTTGGTAAACCTTGAAGAGTACTGTAGACCACAACTATGGGACCTCGGCCGTGCTTTTGGCAAATTGAAGATGAAGTTGTAGGATGGGGCAAGGTGCTGAAGGGTGATAAGATGTGCAGGGCTGGTATTTCCTAGATAATTTGAGTCAAAAATTTGCCATTACATAATGTTTGCTCTTTTATAGACTATAATATATGGAGATTTTGTCATATATACTGAGGTTGTGCCCATTTAGTTGCTTAGCATAATTGGCCAGAAAAAATGGATATATTGATGTTATTTTTTCAACCGAACCGAATTTCAGAGCATTGCTTAAGCAAAAGATGTGCTGGGTTGATTTCATGTGAGCTCTCTCTTTTCAGTAACATTCATCTGGTGTCTCTCCTACCAACAAATTATGGCAAATACATTTGCACTTTGCAGCCGACAGTGGTTTCCTCAGCCTCCCACAAGCATTTTGCTTGGTGGTCGAAGCAAGTTAAGTTGAGCACTAAACCAATTTTGTTTTTCTTGAACTGAGTAGAGAAGCACTAAACCAATTTGGTTTTTCTTGAACTGAGTAGAGAATCTCTTTGTGGTCACCACTGCTATGGTTTTATGCATCCTAAGTCAACTATCTGTTCCATTTCAAAAGTAGCTATATAGAAATCTCTTGAGCTTTTGAAACCTAATCACATACTAATCTAATAATCTATCATTTTGACAATTTCGTTTGAGCCTCTTAGTTGTATTGCCTTGTTCTATTTTTTTTTCCCGTAGCAACGCATGGGCACTCAACTAGTAGAATACATAAGTGGGGCGAGCTTCGGTGGGTGGCTGGAGGCTCGTCCATGGCTGGGGCGGGCGTCTCACGATCCTGCGACGGAGGTCCTGCGAGCTCCCACGGTGGGCCATGGCGGTCTGCGTGCTCCGGCGGCGGGCGACGCGGCCACAGAACGCTGGCGGCCGGCGGCACAGCCACGGAGGCGGGAGGAGCTCGGACCAATAAAAACTGAAATTATAAAATGAAATTAATAACTGAAATTGCTAGCTAAAATTTAAAACTAAAAATAAAAACTGAAATTTGGAACTGAAATCACAATAAAATAGGGCGAAGTTCTCAGACCAATGCCGGATACTGCTTCACTTGCAGTCTAACACGCCTCTTATATTCTGTAGGATCCTGCAAAGCCAAATAAAATGTTACAAACGTGATTGGCTATCTGAACTTCAAAACTAAAAGGAGTAAGGTTTTGGGCAAACAATATCTTTGTTGTGGTCCATCAATTTTGACTAACCTGGATAAAAAGGTGATAGCCATCTGTTTGAGCAGGGTCAGCAGGATTTGGCTGATCTAGCAAGTCCTGGATACCGATGAAAACCTGCATAACAGTAATAGCAGGTCTCCAACCCTGATAGAATTTTTTTTTGGAACAGTAAGGCCATGAAATCAGTATAGCATCACACAGGGCTACGAAAATGGTTGCAAAGCTTACGCTGTCCTCGTTAAGGATTGAAAGGCAGACTATTCCAGATGGATAGACATTTGGAAGGAAGAAACCCTGAGGGAACTTGCACTTGGGAGGCTTGCTGGGGTAATCCTCACTGAAATGAAGTGTTAGAGGGAAGTATCCACCTTCCCAATCAGTCTGGCAAAGAAATAAAGATGGGAATCAGTATAAAGTTCAAACTGCACTATCTTATTACAGACAGCTCAGTTAAACATCATCACAATAATATGGAAACAACTGCTAACTAAGTTGGTGAAAATCCTATCCTTGCACAAGAATTCAATGGTGTAACCTGAAACAAATAACTAAAAGCATCCAATACAGATAACAAGTAAAACGAAAAATGTAGTTCATCAATCGAAAGAAAAGAACCTATTCAGACCTAGTTATACCTTCATTGCTCACACTTAATAGTGGAAAGAGCAAATGAATCAAAATTGAATTGGCTATGATCAGATTTCAGGTCTCACTACAAACTGGCTGACAGGACTCACTAATTTACCAGAATTGCAATGAATATATCAAGAGATATAGAATACACATTGGAAAACCATTGATTGACAAAAAGTGACAACAAAAATAATGGAAATGAAATTGACAAATAATAACTAAAAACTAAAGAAGACAAAATGAAAACTAAAATAGAGCTCTGAAATCATAACGCAAGGTAATGCCAATAGCAATTGAGTAACTTGCCACAACAACAGGACTGAAATGAAATTTTCATTTTTATGTAACTTGCTACATGCTAAGAAATTTCAATTTTCAAATGAAATCCTGCAGACTACAGCGTATACCAGCACAGATCAAGGCGCGTGGGTCGCCTGGTCCTATTAGGATAAGCTCTGTGCAATTTGGCAAATCCACAAGCGAAGCATCTTCAGAACATTCCTTTGCAGAGCAATGCGAGGTGCCTGCTTCATGTATTGATTCAGTTGAATATATGGATGTTAATACTGAAGCTGGCGCAGAAGTTGAGAGATGGGACGAACAAAGACCTGTCTTAGATGATTCAGTTGGAAGGCGGAATAATAACACAGCAATTCCCACTGCGAATGGGACCTCTTCGTGTGGGCATGGCGGCGCAGCGCGGCGAACCCGCACACGGAGGCACCGATACGGCCGTCCGAGGCGAGCTGGAGGGCGGTGAGGACGAGGTGGAGGCGAGCTGGAAGGTGGCGACCTCGACCACCTGCGGCGCTGCACGTCTGCCACCTAACGCGGCGGTCCCGAATCCAGAGCACGTGCAGCAGCAGGCTGGTGGCGACGGGCGCAAGGATGACTAGCAGCCGGCGAGCGCAGTGGTGGTGGTAGCACATGGCTGACAAGCACGGGTTGGGTGGGTCGCTCGCCTGGCAACAAGCTCGGCGTCGATGCCTCGGGGGCGGCCGGCGAGCGAATTCTGCAGCGGGTTGGATCGAGGGACGGGGGCGCGCGGTCTGCTGGGCGTCGATGGCTGTCTGCGCGGTCTGCTCGCGCCGAGCGCGACGGGTAGCGCGTTAGACTTTGCGATATTTCATCTAAATCACCAAAACGAAAAAGAAAAGATCATGGCACATGATTCTTACACCTTACAGTGTCTATAACAACCGCTACCCAAAATACAAGACACATTCTACATTTGGGTAGCGCTACAAGTAAAGGGTTCAATACCTATTTTTTATCTTCTCCAATAACAAGACCCAAAAGTGAACTATTTCTGCAAATGGATCTCCAGGATATGACGAGGTATAGCACGAATGCATTGGATAATAGTTTTTTTTTATAATGGATATCATTTGGGCTTTAATCTCATCAAAGAGAGGAGTCCAACGTTACAAAGAAGGTAGTCATAGCTATTACAGTAATTCACCGTACCAAAAAAAAAAAAGACATCACGAAATAGAGTTCGACATCATTAATAAATCATAATAATATAGATGTCTATTTATAGGAGGCAATTGCATAGCTATTGACTCTTAGTTCGGGCAAGCCAAAATAAGCGGCTCCTTCCAATCGGAGCCCCAAAACAAGTACATAACCGGCTAAATAAGAAGTGCAAAAACGGTTTTGATGATCGGGATTTATCAAAGGTGATTTTGTTTCTCAAGAGCTATAAGGCCCACAAATTAGTGGAGCACATATCAACAATTAGCAAGAGACCGATGAACTAGCATGGCTTCTTGCAGAAGCACTTGCGGTTGGACAGGCCAAGCTTGCACTCGCCATCGTCAAAGCTCTCCTTCTTGCACACCTCGGCGCATTTGTCGCTATTGAGGCAGAAGCCCTTGAACCGGAGACTCTGCAATACGCACTGGCTCTCTTCCTTCCCCTTGCTTTTTTCCTCCTCCTTCGCTTTCAGTTTGTCCTTTAGCAAGATCTGCTTGACTACTCCCATTTTGGCATCAATGGTTGTCATCTCTGCATGCACTATATTGATCAGTGATCACATTTCATTTGTCCCATTTTGCAGATTTTGCAACATACAGATTAATCACCAAGAATAGGTCCGTGGTGACCAATCAATCTGCCTGGTACGAGTTAGATTATGGATGGCTAATGAGCAATTAACGCCTGACACCATAAGGCATAAGCTAATCACCTGCTGCGGCGAGGAGAAATAAGAAGAGCACCGCTCTGGGAGACACTGCCATCTTTCTCTTGTTTCACCAGGAACGGCTGAACCTGCAGGGCGACAATATAAGTGGGCGTGGAGGAATTCTCGTGGATACTGTACATTGATTGGAACACAGGAGCACCGAATTTAATTTATATGAACAACATTGGCGTCGAGCTTAGATTAGTCGATGCTTAATTTGGGTAGTAACAAAATAGACATGAGGCAATCTCTCTCCCCCTCTCTCTCTAACGTAACTAGGGACGACCTGAACAAAAAAAACATGCCCCGAACCTTGATAGATGATGACTTTTTCATGAAAAGTGCTGGTAGGGTATTTTTAAAGTTACTAAAATCCCAATGTTTTACTAAACGGTAAACGGTCTTTATACGGTCGCTCTTCGTTTAGCGTTTAGGCTGTTTACACGGTGTTTAAACGAAGTTAAACGGTCTAAACGGTTTTGTACTTTTAAAAAAAATACATATAATTACATATGTGCTTGTAAAAAAATCAAGTATTCTAGCATTTATACATATTTATCTGAATAAAAATCAATTATTTTGGTATGTATATATATTTATGCACGTGAAAAGAACCAAATATAGATATTTATGCATGTAACATATCAAGTGTACACATTTATAAATATAATAAACTTAAGTATATAAATTTATCCATATAAAACTGAACTAGATTTACCTCGTGTTCACCTAAATGGCCGTTTAAACAGTTGTTTAGCCCGTTTATTGTTGTTTATCTCCGTTTCGTTTAGGCTGTTTAGGCCATTTTTTCTCGTTTTTGACCATTTAAACAATCAACCGTTTAATTTCCGTTTACCCCCTAAACAAAACAGTTTACCACCGTTTACCGTTTATTGGCCGTTTAATCCGTTTAGACGAACACTGACTAAAATTGGCTAAGATATTTTTTAGTCGGGACAGTGTTATGAGATGGGCTACTTCGAGTAGCTGGGCCTTGGCCTTGTAACTAGTCTAGGAGCGATGGCTGGCTTAGAGCATCTTCAAGAGGCTCTCCATATCCTTTCTAAATGCTAGGAATAGAGATTTTGGTGAAAAACTACCCTCCAACAGCTTATCTAAATGGTTATTCAAATATAGCCATCTTATATTCCGTATTTTTCGCTAGCCAAAAATAGAAGATGAGAATGGCTCTCTAGAGTGTGCATGAGATATAGAAGAACTGTTGGAGAATGAAAAAAATGTAGAAAATGATTATTATGCAAATGACTCTCCAAATGATAATTTAGAGAGTGAGATTTAGAAAGGCTATTGAAGATGCTCTTAGCGGCCGGTGCTATGCAGTTATAAGCATGCGCAGCCACCGCCTAGTCATTAGGTACGAAGAATGGAACTCTGCCGTACCCGTTCCCCAAATTGTCTAAATCCCGCGGGTGTCAGCCACAATTTCTATCCGTTCTTCTCAAGTTCTTGCTATTTCGGTAGATTACCTACGCTACTGCTAGATTCTTGCATTAATAGTCGACCGCAGAATCATCTCCGGCTTCACCCGCCGCCGCGAAAGCAGCAGCACGCGAACAAAACCAGTTAGACGTCGCTGAAAGCTCTTGTTTGGTTTTGGTGAATTGATGAAACCCCAAGTGCTAACCTAGTTTATCAAGTGATCATGAGATAGGTAGCACACTTCAAGTGGAGAAGCCAATGAAGATCATAACATGACAATGGTGATGCCATGGCGATGATCAAGGGCTTAAACTTGAAAAGAAGAAAGAGAAAAACAAAAAGCTCAAGGCAAATGTATCATTTGTAAGAGCTATTTTGTTTTGGTGATCAAGACACTTAGAGAGTGTGATCACATTTAAGATTGATAGCCATACTATTAAGAGGGGTGAAACTCATATCGGAATGTGGTTATCAAAGTGCTACTAGATGCTCTAACTCATTGCATATGCATTTAGGATCTAGTGGAGTGCTAACGCCCTTGGAAATGTTTATGAAAATATGCTAACATATGTGCACAAGGTGATACACTTGGTGGTTGGCATATTTGAGCAAGGGTGAAGAGAACGGAGGAGATGCCAGCGTCGGTCAAGTGACCGGACGCTGGATCCAAATGCACCAGACGCTGACTGCCTACGTCCGGTCGCGCTGACTTGGTGGTACAGTGGCTAGGGTTTACCACCGAACGCTGGGCTGTGTCCGGTCGAGGTGGACCGGACGCGTCCGGTCAAGGAGAAACGGATTTTGACCCTTACTGTACTCGATCGGACGCTGGGGCTTCAACGTCCAGTCAGTTTTACCGGATCGTCCGGTCAGCTTCGTAGCCATTGAAATCTGACGAACAGTGTTTGAAGCTGGTGACGCGTAGCGTCCATCAGTGGACCGGACGCTGAGAGCCAGGGTCCGGTCAGTTGGACCGGAGCGTCCGGTCAGAGCGCAGTGTGCCTAGTGAAGGGGTACAATGGCTCTATTTCGTGGGGGCTTCTATTTAAGCCCCATGGCCGGCTATGGCTCACATGTTTGGCCATTTTCAATGACATAGCAACCTTGTGAGCCTAGCCAAAGTCCTCCCACTCATCTACATCATTGATTCATCATCATAGTGAGATTGGGAGTGATCCAAGTGCATTGTTTGAGTGATTGCATCTAGAGGTACTTGGTGTTCGTGTTTCGTTGCGGATTTCGCTTGTTACTCTTGGTGGTTGCCACCACCTAGATGGCTTGGAGCAGCAAGGATCGTTGAGCGGAGGGTGGTGATTGTCTCCGGCTCCAATCGTGGTGATTGTGAGGGGTTGTTGACCTTTCCCTGGCGGAGCGCCAAAAGGTACTCTAGTGGATTGCTCGTGGCTTGTGTGATCCTCATCTTGTGTTAGTTGTGCGGCACCCTATTGAGGGTTTGGCGTGTGAAGCCAATTAGCGTGTGAACCTCCAAGTGAGTGAATCACCACAACAAGGAGTAGCTTGCCGGCAAGCAAGTGAACCTCGGTAAAAATCATTGTGTTCATCCTTTGATTCCGAGGTGATTGGTCTTCATTGTTATTCATCCTTGTGATTGATTGGTTCACTCCTCTATACGGCGGTATAACTATCTTGATCACTCTCTTTACATTATCGCAAACTAGTTGACAAGCTCTTTAGTGTAACTAATTGTGAGAGCTTGCTTGCTTGGTTGGTGTGGCTCTTTAGTTAGCCTTTGAGAGCACACTAACATAGGGTAGTGTCATAGCTATTGTGTGAATAGACACTATCTAAACTAGAATTGTGGTAGGTGGCTTGCATTTTGAGTAGGCTAGCGCAACACTTGCTTCGCCTCATAATTGCCTAACCATTTTGTTAAGTGTTGTTGTAGAAATTTTATTAGGCTATTCACCCCCCTCTAGCCATTAGGACCTTTCAAGTGGTATCAGAGCCAAGGTCACCGTTATTTGAGGCTTAACAACCTTCGGTGTTAAAATGGCTCAAATCAACAACACCAAGAAGCCACCCCAATTTGATGGCACAAATTATCCTTATTGGAAGTCAAAGATGACCACACATATCAAGTCAATCAATAGAAAGGTGTGGAAGGTGGTAGAAACCAAAATTGAGATTGGTGATCTGGAGAATCCCACCGCGGCCGAAGAAGTACTTCTCCAAAACAATGACATTGCTTTAAGTGCTATTCATGATGCAATTGATGAGAGAACATTTGAGCAAATCAAGAATATTGAGATGGCTCATGAGGCTTGGAAGAAGTTGGAAGAATCATTTAAGGGCACTCAAGCCGTGAAGGGTGCAAAGGCTTACATTCTCAAAAAAAAGTTTGCAAGCTTCAAGATGAAGGATAATGAGAGTGTGCCAGAGATGTTCCATAGGCTTTAAGTGCTTATCAATGATCTCAAAGCACTTGGAGAAGAAGTGAAGGATAAGGACTTCTCCCACAAGTTCTTGAGATGCTTACCCTCAAGATTTGGTATATTGGTCACTATTCTAGTGAGAAGCGGTTTGGACACCATGACACCAAACCAAGTATTGGGAGATATAATGATCGATGATACCTATAGAGATAATGATGAGAAGGAAGAAAAGAAGGAGAAGAAAGATGAGAAGAAGGATGAGAAGAAGAAGAGCGTGGCATTCAAAGCCACATCATCCAAGGGCAAAGCAAAGCAAGAAACATCAAGTGAAGAAGATCAATCATGGGATGATGATGATGATGAGAAGATGGCTCTATTTGTCAAGAGATTTGGCAAGTTCATGGTGAAGAAGGGCTACCGTGCTAGAAGAAAGAAGTCTTCATCCAAGAACAAAGAAGAGTCAAGAAGGTGCTTCAAGTGTAGAAGCAAAGATCATCTTGTTGCTCAGTGCCCATACAATAGTGACAATGATGATGACAACAAGAAGAACAAGAAGAAGGACAAGAAGGAAAAGAAAGAGAAGAAGGACAAGATGTCCTTTAAGAAGAAGAAGGGTGGTTCATATGTAGTCACTTAGGATAGTGATGCTTCCTCAAGTGATGATGATGATAGTGATGATCACAAGACCACCAAGAAGAAGGTTCTTGCAAGCATTGCCATCAATGAGAAGCCTTCTCTCTTCGAATCTTCATCATGCTTCATGGCTAAGGCCACTAAGGTACAATCTTATGGTGATGAAAATGATGAAGAACATGTTGATGATAATGAACATGAAAATGAAAATGATAGTGATAGTGATGATGATGAACCTACTAAGGATGAATTAATTGACATGCTAGAAGATGCTAGAGAACACTTTGATATCAAGAGAAGGGAATGCAAAAGCTTGCGTAAGGAACTAAAAGCCCTTAAGCAAGCCTTTGATGAGCTCATTGCATCTCATGAGAGGCTAGAGGAAGCCAATGAGAAGCTTGGCAAGGCTCACAAAAAGCTTAAAAAAGCTCATTCCACTTTACTTAATGAACAAGATAAAAAGAAGCATGTTGAAACTTGTGATATAGGTGTAACTTGTTATTTAATTGATACATCACTATCTATGCCTATCATTGTTGCTCCTACTAACCCTTCTTGTAGCACTTCCACTTCTACCTCATCTAATAGTGATGGTCTCACTTGTGACACCTCACTAGTGGTTGAGAATGAGAACCTCAAGAAGGAGGTCACTAAGCTCACTCACACCTTAGCTAAGGATTATGGTGGTGAGGACCGCTTGCTTATGTACTTGGGTAGCCAAAGAGCTTCTCTCTACAAAGAGGGATTGGGCTATACCCCCAAGAAAGGTAAGGCGGCCTTTGCTCCTCATAAGACTAGTTTTATGAAGAACAATGGTCGGTTTTGCACTAGTTGCAAGCAAGTGGGTCACAAAGAGCAAGAATGCAAAAATAAGAGCAAAAATGCTAATGTATCCTCCATTAAGCTTGATTCGTGTTATATGCTTACTAAAGGTACAAATGGTGTAAATGCTAAGTTCATTGGTAAACCATAGATGGGCTCAAAGAAGAAAGTCATTTGGGTGCCAAAGAGCTTAGTAACTAACCTTCAAGGACCCAAGCAAGCTTGGGTACCTAAAAGAATTGATCTTCTTTTGTAGGTCAATTACAAAGTCGGAGGAAGGCATTGAGTTCTTGATAGTGGGTGCACTCAACACATGACCGGTGATGCAAGAATGTTCAACTTAATCAACACCAATGGCAATGATGGTTATGATAGTATCACATTTGGTGACAATGGCAAAGGCAAGGTCAAAGGGCTTGGTAAGATTGCAATATCCAATGACATGAGCATATCCAATGTGTTGCTAGTAGAAAGCTTGAACTTCAATTTGTTATCCATGGCACAATTGTGTGATCTTGGATTCAAATGCATATTTGGGATAGATGATGTAGAGATCATAAGTGTAGATGGCTCTAACTTGATCTTCAAAGGCTTTAGATATGAGAATCTTTACTTGGTTGATTTCAATGCTAGTGAAGCTAAATTATCTACATGCTTGTTCACTAAGTCTAGCATGGGTTGGTTATGGCATAGAAGGCTTGGTCATGTTGGAATGAAACAATTGAATAGATTGATTAAGCATGACTTAGTTAAAGGCTTGGAAGATGTTGTGTTTGAAAAGGATAAGCTTTGTAGCTCTTGTCAAGCCAGCAAACAAGTTGGAAACACCCACCCTAAGAAAAGCATGATGAGCACTAGCAAAGCATTTGAGTTATTACACATGGATTTGTTTGGGCCAACACAATACACTAGTATCGGTGGTAACAAATATGGATTTGTAATAGTGGATGACTACACTAGATACACATGGGTATTCTTTCTAGTGGACAAAAGTGATGTGTTTGCAACATTCAAATCATTTGTCAAGGGAATTCACAATGAGTTTGAAACAACCATCAAGAGAGTTAGAAGTGACAATGGTAGTGAGTTCAAGAATACTAGAATTGATGAGTTATGTGATGAATTTGGAATTAGACATCAATTCTCGGCCAAGTACACACCTCAATCAAATGGCCTTGTTGAGAGGAAGAATAGAACACTCATTGATATGGCAAGGTCTATGCTTAGTGAGTACAATGTGAGTCAATCTTTTTGGGCCGAAGCTATCAACATGGCTTGCTATTATAGCAACCGCCTCTATTGTCACCGATTGAAAGAGAAGACACCATATGAGCTCTTGAATGGTAGAAAGCCCAACATTGCATATTTTCGGGTCTTTGGTTGCAAATGCTATATCTTGAAGAAAGGCACAAGATTGGGCAAGTTTGACAAGAAATGTGATGAAGGATTCCCACTTGGTTATTCCACTACAATCAAAGCATATAGAGTTTGGAATTTGGATAGTGGTACTCTTGAGGAGGTTCATGATGTTAAATTTGATGAAACCAAGGGTTCACAAGAAGAGAATGAGAACTTGGAAGATGTTAGAGGCATTCAACTTTCAAATGCCATGAAGAACATGGATATTGGTGAATTGAGGCCTAGGCAAGTGATTGATGATGAAGATGATCAAGTGCAAGTGCTCTCCAACTTAAATGTGCAAGATGATACAAATCAAGCTAGTGCAAGTGACTCTCATGATATTGATCAAGATCAAGTGGATAGTACATCATCTCAACCCAATGATCTAGCAAGTGCAAGCAATCAAGTTCTAATACTCCAACCAACAAATATTGCAAGAGATCATCCTTTGGACACTATAATCGGAGATATTTCAAGAGATGTACAAACAAGATCAAGATTGGCATCATTTTGTGAACACTTCTCATTTGTGTCATCCATTGAACCAAAGAAGATAGATGAAGCCTTGAAGGATGTTGATTGGGTCAATACTATGCATGAAGAGCTAAACAACTTCACAAGAAATCAAGTATGGGAATTAGTAGAGAGACCAAAGGGACACAATGTGATTGGAACCAAATGGGTATTTAGAAACAAGCAAGATCAAGATGGGATAGTAGTAAGGAATAAAGCAAGATTGGTAGCACAAGGCTATACACAAGTTGAAGGTCTTGACTTTGGAGAAACATATGCCCCGGTTGCTAGATTGGAAGCAATAAGAATCTTGCTAGCCTATGCTTATGCCCACAACATTAAGCTCTATCAAATGGATGTTAAGAGTGCATTTCTCAATGGCTACATCAATGAAGAAGTATATGTAGAACAACCTCCTGGGTTTGAAGATGATAAGAAGCCCAACCATGTGTACAAGTTGAAGAAGGCATTGTATGGCTTGAAGCAAGCACCTAAAGCATGGTATGAGAGATTGAGGGATTTCCTACTCTCTAAAGGGTTCACAATGGGTAAGGTTGACACCACTTTTTTCATCAAGAAGATTGGAAAAGATCTATTTGTGTTGCAAATATATGTTGATGATATCATATTTGGATCAACAAATCAAGACTTTTGTGATGAATTTGGAAAGATGATGGCTAATGAGTTTGAGATGTCCATGATTGGAGAATTGAGTTACTTCCTTAGTCTTCAAATCAAGTAATTAAAGAATGGTACATTTGTGAGTCAAGGCAAGTACATCAAGGACATGATCAAGAAGTTTGGCATGATTGATAGCAAAGTCATTAGCACACCAATGGGAACCAATGGCAACTTGGATAGTGATGCAAGTGGCAATATGGTGGATCAAAAGTTGTATCGGTCTATGATTGGAAGCCTACTCTATGTGACTGCATCAAGGCCGGATGTCATGTTTAGTGTATGCATGTGTGCAAGATTTCAAGCTTCACCAAGAGAAAGTCATTTGAAGGCTACAAAGAGAATATTGAGGTACTTGAAGCATATACCAAATGTTGGTTTGTGGTATCCCAAAGGAGCAAAGTTTGAGCTAGTTGGTTACTCTGACTCGGATTAAGCGGGATGCAAGGTTGAAAGGAAGAGCACATCGGGCACATGTCAATTGTTGGGAAGATCACTTGTTTTATGGTCATCAAAGAAGCAAAGTAGTGTTGCATTATCAACCGCCAAAGCTGAATACATATCCACCGGTAGTTGTTGTGCACAAGTGCTTTGGATGAAGGCTACCTTGAGTGACTTTAGAATCAAGTTCAAGAAAGTGCCATTGCTATGTGACAATGAGAGTGCAATCAAGCTAACCAACAATCCGGTGCAACATGCAAGAACAAAGCACATTGATGTCCACCACCATTTCATAAGAGATCACCAACAAAAAGAGGATATTTGCATTGAGAGTGTAGGCACCGAAGATCAACTTGCCGACATATTCACCAAGCCATTGGATGAGAAAAAGTTTTGCAAGCTAAGGAATGAGTTGAACATATTGGATTTCTCAAATATGTGTTGATGCACCCCCACTCATATGACATGCCTCTCCTTTGAGCAATCCAAGGTAAAAGTTGATTGGCATGGTATACATCCTTGCTAAGGACATGTTTAGTGCATCTAGTCACATTTTCAATCTAATTAGGACCTTTCAAATGGTTCTATTTTATTAAGCTCATTCATGAAAATCAAATGAATTTGATGTTTATATGGTATCACTATTGCTTCTATGCTTGATTTGATCTAGTGATAGTATATGACATGTTTATGGGCTTGTAAACCTAGTGTTTAATCTAGAAAATGAGTTATAAGTGTTTAACTCAACATGGTACAAGATAACCCTTATTTGGAGGTGTGAAGAAGCTTGTCCTTGGATCAAACCGAGTTAAATATCTTTGGTAAATGATCTAGACTAGACCAAATTTAGGAAAATGATTCTCACCCCATTGATTGACATTGATAATCTCGACCCTACAAGTAATACTATCTATATTTAGAACCTTTGTGGTCATTGATGACAAAGGGGGAGAGAAACAAAGATACTAGTACATGGGGAGAAAAACGAAGATATTAGTGTACTAAGATAGTGAAAAGACAACAACGTGGGAGAACTTGACATAGGGAGAGAGATATGACAAAGGAAAGGGAGAGATGTGACAAAGGAAAGGGATCAATTAAAATTTTAAGCACACAAGTAGGGGGAGCAAGCTCATGAACTTGTATGGTGCATTTGAATGTGCATTTCATATGTTTGCTTGCATGGCACAAGTATTAAATTTAAACATCCATGTTTGTGTGATGAATGTTAGTTGTAAGATTGAATGATGAAATGAAATCACTAGATAACTTTCATTTCCAAGTAAGTCTTTATAAGTGGTATCTTTCCAAAGTATGTTTCCAAGTGGTATTGAGCTAACAATGGTGCTAAGAATGGTATATTGGTGCACTCCGATTGGTATCACACTTCAAAGGTCCATCTTGTATACCTTAGCATCATTTGGTAGACATTGACTCCTATATTTCCTATCTAAGCATATGTGCAAGCTTCAATCCAAACTCTTAGCACATATGTAGGGGGAGCAATTGCTACCATTTGGAGTTCATGAAACTTGTCCATATCCTTTTACACATGGTAAATATGCTTGGGCAAGCAACATGGATTCATTTGAATTTCAATTCATATCTTTGTATAAGGGTTGTCATCAATTACCAAAAAGGGGGAGATTGAAAGCTCTAGTTTGGTTTTGGTGAATTCATGAAACCCCAAGTGCTAACCTAGTTTATCAAGTGATCATGAGATAGGTAGCACAATTCAAGTGGAGAAGCCAATGAAGATCATAACATGACAATGGTGATGCCATGGCGATGATCAAGGGCTTAAACTTGAAAAGAAGAAAGAGAAAAACAAAAAGCTCAAGGCAAAGGTATCATTTGTAGGAGCTATTTTGTTTTGGTGATCAAGACACTTAGAGAGTGTGATCACATTTAGGATTGATAGCTGTACTATTAAGAGGGGTGAAACTCATATTGAAATGCAGTTATCAAAGTGCCACTAGATGCTCTAACTCATTGCATATGCATTTAGGATCTAGTGGAGTGCTAACGCCCTTAGAAATGTTTGTGAAAATATGCTAACACATGTGCACAAGGTGATACACTTGGTGGTTAGCACATTTGAGCAAGGGTGAAGAGAACGGAGGAGATGCCAGCGTCGGTCCAGTGACCGGACGCTGGATCCAAATGCACCGGACGCTGACTGCCCGCGTTTGGTCGCACTGACTTGGCGGTACAGTGGCTAGGGTTTACCATCGGACGCTGGGCTATGTCCGGACGAGGTGGACCGGACGTGTCCGGTCGAGGAGAAACGGATTTTTACCCTTACTGTACTCGACCAGACACTAGGGCTTCAACGTCCAATCAGTTTTACCGGATCGTCCGGTCAGCTTCGTAGCTATTGAAATCCAACGAACAACGTTTGAAGCTGGTGACGTGTGGCGTCCATCAGTGGACCGGACGCTGAGGGCCAGGGTCCGGTCAGTTGGACCGGAGCATCCGGTCATAGCGCAGTGTGCCCAGTGAAGGGGTACAACGGCTCTATTTCATGGGGGCTTCTATTTAAGCCCCATGGCCAGCTATGGCTCACATGTTTGGCCATTTTCATTAACATAGCAACCTTGTGAGCCTAGCCAAAGTCCTCCCACTCATCTCCATCATTGATTCATCATCATAGTGAGATTAGGAGTGATCCAAGTGCATTGCTTGAGTGATTGCATCTAGAGGCACTTGGTGTTAGTGTTTCGCTACGGATTTCGCTTGTTACTCTTGGTGGTTGACGCCACCTAGATGGCTTGGAGCAATGAGGATCATTGAGCGGAGGGTGGTGATTGTCTACGGCTCTGATCGTGGTGATTGTGAGGGGTTCTTGACCTTTCCCCGGCGGAGCGCCAAAAGGTACTCTAGTGGATTGCTTGTGGCTTGTGTGATCCTAATCTTGTGTTGGTTGTGCGGCACCCTATTGAGGGTTTGGCGCGTGAAGCCAATTAGCGCATAAACCTCCAAGTGAGTGAATCGCCACAACGAGGAGTAGCTTGCCGACAAGCAAGTGAACCTCGGTAAAAATCATTGTGTTCATCCTTTGATTCCGAGGTGATTGGTCTTCATTGTTATTCATCCTTGTGATTGATTGGTTCACTCCTCTACACGGCGGTATAACTATCTTGATCACTCTTTTTACATTATCGCAAACTAGTTGACAAGCTCTTTTGTGTAACTAATTGTGAGAGCTTGCTTGCTTGGTTGGTGTGGCTCTTTAGTCAGCCTTTGAGAGCACACTAACATAGGGTAGTGTCATAGCTATTGTGTGAATAGAAACCATCTAAACTAGAATTGTGGTAGGTGGCTTGCATTTTGAGTAGGCTAGTGCAACACTTGCTTCGCCTCATAATTGCCTAACCATTTTGTTAAGTGTTGTTGTAGAAATTTTATTAGGCTATTCACCCCCCTCTAGCCATTAGGACCTTTCAGTCGCCCGTAACCATCTCCTCTTCCATGACGCCGTTGCCTCCAGCATCTTCCTCCCTCCAGTCTCCTCTGTCAACCTCCACCCCAAGTTTGAAGACCGATCTGAGGCAGTGGTCTCCATAGAGCTGAGAACCGAAGAATACGGGGGCGGTCGGCAAGGTCTCGCTCGGTTTCATGCAAGCTTTTCTGACGATTGTGGAGAGCGCAAGGGCTTGATGGAAGACAAAGAGCATTGGATTTCTGGTGGATCCCTCAGCGAAGGGATTCTCCCATGGTTTTGAGAAGGACTCCTATCCTATTGAAGCAATCAATAGAGAGGAGGTGAAGTTGAAGTCCATCCTGGTCTGCTTACATTGGGCCTCCAATGGCGGTCCTGGCGATCCTTTGCTACCTGTGGAGGTGGGCAGGAAGGCTTTGAAAGGATTTGTGCTTCAAGGGCCAACCCCTTAGAGACCCTGGTTTCATCTATTGCCCAAGGTTAGGATCGTCCTAGAGATCCTAGGGTGGGCACCTGATTCTAGGCCACGCGTCGAGCATTGGGGGAGGTGAGCTTGAGGTTAGAGACGATGGATCCAATGACCTCCCCAAGCCATTCCCCATCCACTGGCACTCTGACGCCTCACTTTCAAATCTAGGGGTCACCAAACCCTAAGATCGATTCCCCACCTCCACATCTTGATCCAATCCCCAAATCCAAACTCGCGAAGTTCGTTGGACATTTGTGGAGTGGATCCCCCACCAAGTCATTTATAGCTGCGGTTTGATCTGAACCTGTGGCTACAGTTTGTGTGAAGATGTACCAAGGCGGTGGGCGAAGAGGCGGGTATGGATGGGGAGGTGGCCATGGATGGGGTGGTGGTGGAGGCGGGTAAGGGAACGGTTAGGGTGGGGGCGGTCCAGGTGGAAGAGGCCACAACACCTAGGACCACAAGAGCAATCAAGATGATGAAGGCAAGAAATAGATCATGAAAGAGGTCCCATCTACTCAAGAATCTGATAAGGCCAAATGGGACCAAGCTGCTAACAAGATGGGTGGTAACCAAGTGAATGAAGAAATCGTTGATCAAAACAGCCAACCAGAGGTGAATCAAGGGCCCGAGCTTTGTGCTAAGCAAGTAGAGGATCAAAGCTTCTTTTTCATTGAAGAATGTATTGACCCCAGAGTGTCAAAGGAAAAGGAATGTATTGGTGTTATCAATGTTCTATAAGGTCATGCTACTGCCAAACAGATTGAGCAACAATTTATGCATTTGGTTGGATCCAACTCCTGGAAGTGGAATGCTAGACAGGTGGGGGATAATAGATTTGAGATGAGGTCCCCTAATGCTAAGATGGTGAGTGATTGGGGGAAGTTCAAAGCTCTTGCCATGAATTTTGTTGATGCTTAGATAAAGGTAGAGCAGTGGTCATCCAGAATTGGTGCCAAAGGAGTTCTTCAGCAAACCTAGTTTTGGGTGAAGGATATTCTTGGGGATCTGAGGTCGATAAGGACAATAGCCTAGGTGGGTGGCTTGGTTGGGAAGGTTGTTGAGATTGATGAAAAGACTAGGTACAGAGTTGATTATGCAGAGACGTCCTTAAAGTTCCCAAGACTGCTGAAGGGACCTTGGGGATGTGCATCAATGACTTCAACTTTGAGTGGGAGATACAAGAAGATGACACTATGAGGACTCTCTCAAGTGGGGTAAAGGTTGGTGAGAAGGAACCTCTACATAAGAAATACAAGGTTGAAGATCAGCCAAAAACTTCTGCTTTGATCAGTTCTTCTAGTGTGAGTGGCCCCAAGACTACTGAAGCTAGCTCAAGCAATAACAAACAATAGATGCACTCAGTTCAGACTTCTAACTCTACCCCTCCAAAAGTGAATCCCAATAGCTGTGTGATTGGCAAAGAACCCAAAGATGATCAAAGGCAAGTCAAGGAGAAATACAAGGAAAGTATGACAAATTAGGCTAACTTATCCAAAGAGAGTGATATGCAAGTTGACAAAGTTCATATCCCTGACAACTTTGATGACTCTGATGCTAAAAGTGAATCCTTGAGTGATAGGTTAAAGAAGATTGGTGCCTATACTGAAGTGGGGCAACGAAGTCAGCAAATTAAGACAAAGATAATCATCAGGTTTGGGCAATGGAAGTGGATGAGAGTGTTGATCCATCTACATAGATCATGGGGAGCAAGGAACAAGAACTTCGCTTGAAGAGCTTCATGTTTATGGAGGACAAGATGGCAAATATAGAGAGGAATCTTGTTAACACTGGATTTTGGTTGACTTTGGAGGATGACAGGTGGACCCGCATGCAGGAAGAAGGATATTCGGCAAACAAAACGAGCGGTCGGCTAAATGCTTGTGCAGTCGGTTACTTCAGAAGGTGGTGACTCCATTTGGGAAAGCAAAAGATGGCAGGCAAACCCGATCGAAAAGATGAAAGTTGTAATAATAAAGGACTCTGAGAGTTTAGGGCAAGGAATCATAGTTTCCAAGTTTGTTTAAGAGTTCCTTTGTAAATCATAGTCTTTTAGGACTCGTGTTTTGTCTAGGGTATAAATATTGACCCTCGACCATTGTAATAGGGGTTCACAACCAAATCAATACAACCGGCCCCGTGCCAACTTTCGAGTCCTTTTGTCGTGTCGTCGAGTTCTTCGAGAGGAGTCATCGATCCGTCGACCTCCGTAAGTTCCGACAACCTTGTTATCATGTTTAGTATCATGCGGTGGATTTAGACGTGATGCAAATAGTCTTGTTTGTTTTCAATGATCGTGCAGCGGATCTTTGCTTGACAATTAAGAAGTCTTTGCTTATGCTTTGTTTATGAGTAGATACCATGCGGCAGGCGTTTGCTCAATATGCTTAGTGAAAGCAAGATAGTTATCGGCTCTATTAGATATGGCAAAATCTAAATAGATTCATTAAGTTATCATGTGTTGCATGTTTTAAATATTTTATATATTTGTAACATACTTCTGCCCAATCTAGATTGATATTGTTCGGCCCTCTCTTATGGTTTTATTCGTGCTTCAATGATCATTGCTTTTCATATTACCTTTGCAAATAGATAACATGCTCATAATGGCTGAATTATTTTAATCTAGATTGTCACATGTCGTGGGTTCATGCATGTTAATTACGTTTAAGCTTTAACGAAACTAGGTATCGTGCGGCAGATGCAGGTTTTAGATTAGTTTAATCATGTTTATTTGCATGTTCCTTCTTCATGGACCCCAACTCGGCTGGACTGTTGAGCTTGGTTATGCATTAACTCATAATTAATTTCACTTGTTCAAACATGTCTTCCCATGCACATACATTCGGCAATTGGATCTTTACGTGTGTTCATCTTATGATTAGTTGAATGGTTTATAAACTTGTTGGCAGACAGCTTCCTATAGCTATATGTCATTGTAAGTGGCTTCAGGGCCGTATATATGGAACTATCTGGTCTCACCCGACATGTTCCGGTTTGGCATTTAACTATTTTATCCCTTGTTAGTTTTTTCAGGTCAAACTGACTGGCACGTTTCTGGATCACGAAGCACCCGGGGACCCGATTGAAGCCACGCTTTCCGGCTTGCTGTGTGTGAGGCACAGTGTGTCACATTTTGTGTCAACACACTTTTTGGCACGCTCGGTGGGACAATCTGTTAGTTCAAGATGGCGTCTGAGATCAACAATGATCATGTTCTGGATGTGAGCATGGCAGAATTGCTAGATAATTACAGGGATTTAGTGCTACAAGCATGTGAGCAATACCAACGGAAGTGTTTGATGTCTTTTTCCAAAAACAAGAGCAACAAAGTGTTTCAAAAGCAGTCAATGCCAAGGGTTCTTCTTCCACATCAAACTGATTACACTGAAGAGGAGGATGCTCAGAAGATGGCAGCCCTAGTTTATAAAGCTATGGGAGAAACCATGACAAACCATCACACAGCTTTTCTGAATACCTTTCGGGCAATCATGATTAGTACTTTTGGTCCAATGGTTGATAAATACTTTGAAGAAAATGTTGGCCCACTCAGTGGACCGACACTTTTCAATGTTCCAAAGCATCAAGAGAAGCCTATTGGAAAAGAAGGAGCATCGACTTCAAATATAGGTGGATTGACTCACACTGAAAAGCAATCACATCCCACCTATGGCCAGGTAACATTTGGTACCATAGGAGAAGTGCCACCTTCAGCTTATAGAGTTTCTCCAGCATCAAACAGATTGCAGAAGAATATGTATGGAGATGGGTATCAAGAATTTACTGATTACAATGCTATCAATGCTGTGCCAAATCCAGGGTATAGGAGTGTTTCAGGATTGCCTTCTGGAGTGCAAGTACAAGGAAATCAGGATTCATGCATTGATGTTTTGATGCACAGGATGGCTGATATGATGCAGAATCAGTTTGGCTTGAAGCCAAAAAATCAATCCTATTCATACAAGTCTCCTTATCCAGAGTGGTACAACAGAGTGGCGTTACCTCCAAGGGTGAAGCCTCCAATAGATTTGACCAAGTTTTCTGGTCAAGATGATACTAGTACCATAGAGCACGTCAGTCGGTACTTAATGCAGCTTGGAGAAGCTGCTTCAGATGAAGCTTGGAGGATTCGATATTTTCCTTTGTCTCTTACAGGACTAGCTTTCACGTGGTTCACGTCTTTACCAGCTCATTCCATTGGTACGTGGGCAGAGCTAGAGCAGAAGTTTCATTCATATTTCTACACGGGTACTAATGAGAAGAAGTTGGTCGATCTCATGAGTCTGAGGATGAGAACAAATGAGACACCATTGGAATATCTTCGCAGATTTAGGGAGACCAAGAATATGTGTTATTCTCTGAATTTACCAGATGATCAACTACCTAGAATAGCTATAGCAGGAATGTTACCGAATATCAGGGAGAAGTTGTTCGGCATGGAGTTTGATGATCTTGGCCAACTTGCACAGCGTTTAGCAGCTATGAGTAATCAGGCCCAAGGATTCAGGAGAGATAATCACTTTCAGAAGAACAATGCCACTAATGAGGTGTATCAAGGTTTTCTAGAGGAAGCGACTGAGTATATTGATGAAGATGAGATAGCTGCAGCTGAGTTGAATTGGGCAAAGGAGCCTACTCAAATTAGTCAACGCTGGTTGAAACAACAAAAGGGAACCTATGATTTTGATGTTACTAAGGCAGACAGGCTTTTTGCATTATTGATGAAGGAAGGACGCATCAAGCTGCCAGAAGGACATCCCATGCTACGTCCTGAAGGAGTGAAAGACAAAAAGTATTGTGGCTTCCATAACACTAATTCTCACTCTATCAATGATTGCCGAGTGTTCAGAATACGAATCCAGAAAGCTATCCAAGAGGGACATTTGAAGTTTGATGGCAAGATGAGAATTGATGATCAGCCTTTTCCACAAAATATGATTTCTTTCTCTGTGAATATGGTCTTTGCCAATGATCTCTAAGGTAAAGGCAAGATGAAGGTGTTGACTTCTGATAGAGCAAAGAAAAGTGGTGCTGTTGACTCGGATTGGCAAGTCACCAGTAGAGAGCTGCAGCAACGAGTTCGGTTTCAGAATAGCCAAACCGAGAAAGGTCAAACTTCCAAACCCAGAGTTACATCACGTATTTTGCTAAACAAGTGGCAGAGAGAGCAAGAGAAGGAATACTATAAGAAGCAATGGTTTATGGAAGAATGCCGGAGGTATGAGGAAGAGGTATATCGAAGGGAGCAAGAAGAATACATGACAGAACCGGAGCAGTCTCATTGGGGTTGTTCATTCTTTAGGCATTGTTGGAATGAAGGCTTGAGGTTGCCTGCTAGAAATAATTATCCGGAGTGTAGTGCTCAGTACTCCAAGTATAGGCAATCTCGAGTCAACCGCCGTCCCATCTATGAAAGACTTGGAATGAAGGTTCCTGAAGATGATCGGCGCTTAAAAATAGATGATTTTGAGAATCAGCAAAGGAAAAGATTTGCAGGTCAAGGTTGGATTCATGATAGGGTGCATGATGAAGAAGCTGATTCCTATAGATATGTATGGCAAAAAGGACAGTGGTGTCCTCCAGGCCTGAGGAAAAGTCAGAAAAGAAGAGTTCAACGGTTGAGAAATAGGGAGTTGAAACAGGAAGTTACCGAAACAAAGCAAATATGGCGTCCTAAGAAGAAGCCTGATGGATGTGGTCCTTCGACTGATGCTTGCATGGCTTTCTTCCTCCCATCAGAGTTTATAGCTCCCGAAAGCCAAGATGTCCAAGAAGAGGTGTACTCTGATTTTGATGAAAGTGAATGTCAGGATTTGATGGCTTAGCTTGTATTAACACAGCAGGCTGTTTTTGACAAACCAATCAAGAATCGTCACTTGAGACCACTCTATTTAAAGGGATATGTCAATGGCAAGCCTTTAACTAAGATGTTTGTTGATGGAGGGGCTACTATCAATATCATGCCTTATACTACCTTCAGAAAGCTTGGGATGACTAATGAAGAATTGTTGAAAACTGACATGGTGCTTAGAGACTTTGCTGGCAACCCTTCCGATACCCGAGGTGCTATCCATGTCGAGCTGACTATTGGGTCGAAAACTCTGATTACTACCTTTTTTGTCATTGATGGCAAGGGGGCATATAGTCTACTCTTGGGCAGAGATTGGATCCATGCTAATTGCTGCATTCCTTCAACCATGCATCAAATTCTCATTCAATGGATTGGAGATGACGTTGAAGTTGTACATGCTGATGATTCGGTAAGTGTTGCTGCCATAGAATCTACCTACTGGGAATATGAAGGCGTCGATTGTTTCTCTGGAAAAGTGTGGAAAGAAGGTCCTATAAATGTTTTCAGCGAGGGCCAATAGCCGATCCAAGCAGTCGGCTCTCATAGTAATTTTTAATGGGAAATCCTATCGATGGCAACAAAGGAAAGTTGGGACGTGGTTTTATGTCGGCTGATAAGTTGGAAGAAATTGATGTTGGTGATGGTTCTAAGCCAAGGCCGATGTATATTAGTGCAAAGTTAGACCCAGAATATAAATCAAAGTTGATAGATCTGTTGAAAGAGTTTAAAGATTGTTTTGCTTGGGATTACACGGAAATGCCTGGATTGGATCATTCCATTGTTGAGCATCGATTACCCATTAAACCTGGATTTCGTCCTTACAAACAACCTCCACGGAAGATATACAAAGAGGAGGTATTGGTCGATGTGAAGAAGGAGGTTGAAAGATTAATAGAAGCAAACTTCATTCGGCCATGCAAGTATGCAGAGTGGATTTCAAATATAGTACCGGTATACAAGAAAAATGGAAAAAATGAGGGTTTGCATAGATTTCAGAAATCTTAATAAGGCCACTCCCATGGATGGTTACCCAATGCCAGTTGCCTGATTTACTAGTAGATGCAGCAGCAGGTTATGAAGTCATTAGTTTTATGGATGGTAATGCTGGCTATAATCAAATTTTTATGGCAATGGAAGATATTTCAAAAATGGCCTTCAGATGTCCTGGTCATATTGGTTTGTTTGAATGGATAGTCATGACATTTGGGTTAAAGAATGCCGGTGCAACTTATCAAAGAGCTATGAATTATATTTTTCACGAGCTGATCGGCAAGATTGTAGAGATCTACATCGATGATGTAGTGGTCAAGTCTAGAAATCATGAAGGACATTTAGCCAATTTAAGAAAGACTCTGGAGTGCACAAGAAAGCATGGCTTGAAGATGAATCCAAACAAATGTGCCTTTGGAGTTTCGGCTGGTGAGTTTTTGGGATTTTTAGTTCATAAAGGAGGAATTGAAGTTGGGAAAAAGAGCATGGAAGCAATAGACAAAGTTGTGCCACCAACCAATCTCACAGAATTACAATCATTGTTAGGCAAAATCAACTTTGTAAGAAGATTCATATCTAATCTATCAGAGAGAGTTTTACCCTTTTCTCCTTTATTAAAGCTCAAGAAGGATCAAAAATTTGTATGGGGTGACATACAACAAAAGGCTTTTGATGAGATCAAGCAATATATGAAGGCACCACCTGTGCTGGTACCTCCACAACTTGACAAGCCTTTTAAGTTGTAATGTGGCGGCCGATAGCCTAATGATAGGATCGGCCCTTATGCAAGAATTTGAAGGAAAAGAAAGAGTCATAGCTTATCTTAGCCGAAAGCTGCTAGACCTGGAAACAAGGTATTTGGCTACAGAAAAACTTTGCTTGTGTGTGTATTACTCATGTACCAAATTTCGGCACTATTTGTTGAATGCCGAATGCGTGGTAGTTTCTAGTTTTGATGTAATCAAACATATGCTATCAATGCCAATTTTGAATGGAAGAATTGGCAAATGGATTTTAGCATTGTCAGAATTTAATTTAAGGTACAAATCGGCAAAGGCGGTAAAAGGTCAAATTATTGCCGATTTTATTACCCAACATCGGGATCTTTCTGTTGAGGCGATAAGCATTGTGCCTTGGGCCTTGTTCTTCGATGGATCATCTTGTAACAAAGGTGGTGCTGCTGGTATTCTCTTGATTTCCCCACAAGGAAAAACTTTTGAGTATGCGGTTCCTATTGAATTTCATGTTACTAATAATCAGGCAGAGTATGAAGCGTTGCTTAGAGGGCTTCAGCTTCTTATAGAAGTAAAGGCCGTTGCTGTTGAAATCTTTGGAGATTCTGAGTTGGTGATTAATCAACTGAGTGGTCAGTATGAATGCAAGAACAATGTGTTAAGAGAATATTATGAGGAGTGTAGAGAACTTTTGAAGAATTTTCTAGTAGTAACCTTGCATCATATCCCTAGAGAGTACAATGAAGAAGCAAATAAGTTAGCTCAAGCTGCTTCTGGATATCGAGAGAGTCGGGAAGTTTTTGCTATAGAAGAAGGTGTTTTAAATACTGATCAAGTAGATGGTGATTAGAGATACGAAATTACCAATTATCTGAAAGGTCCATCTCAAAAAGTTTCCCGAAAACTCAGGTACAAAGCTCTCAAATTTGTGTTCCTTGATGATCAGTTATATTACAAGTCCATCGATGGAGTATTGCTCAAATGTTTAAGTCAAGAAGAGGCCAAGAAAGTGATGTATGAGGTTCACGAAGGATTGTGTGGTGCACACCAGTCAGCTTATCGGATGAAGTGGATAATTAGGAGAACTGGTTATTTTTGGCCGACTATGTTGGAGGATTGTTTTGAATATTACAAAGGGTGTCACAATTGTCAAAAATTCGGCAATATTCAAAAAGTTCCAGCATCTGCTATGAATCCCATAATCAAGCCTTGGCCGTTCAGAGGATGGGGTATAGATTTAATTGGTCAGATCAATCCTCCTTCTAGTAAGGGACACAAATTTGTACTCTTGGCCACGGATTATTTCACCAAGTGGGTTGAAGCTATCCCTTTGAAGAAGGTAACGTCAGAGAATATGATCAGTTTTGTTAAGGAACATATAATTCACAGATTCAGGATTCCTCAAACTATAACAACTGATTAAGGAACTCAGTTTACTTCTTAGAATTCTATGATTTTGCCAAAGATATGGGGATTAAGTTGTATAATTCTTCTCCTTATTATGCACAAGCTAATGGTCAGGCAGAAGCATCAAATAAGATTATGATTAAAATCATCCAGAAGAAGATTGATGAAAAACCAAGGAGATGGCACTTGGTTCTTAATGAAGCATTGTGGGCTTACCGAATGGCTTGTCATGGGTCCACTCAAACGTCTCCCTATGAACTGGTTTATGGGCATCATGCTGTATTACCATGGGAATTACGGTCAGGTTCAAGGCGAGTTGTGTTACAGAAAGAATTGGTAGAAGAAGATTATAAGAATCTGATGATGGATGAATTGGAAGATTTACATTTGATTCGTCTCAAGGCATTGGAAAATATTGAGAAAAATAAAATACATGTTGCCAAGTATTATAACAAAAGGGTTAGGCTAAAGCAATTCGCAGAAGGAGACTTGGTTTAGAAAACTATATTGCCAGTTGGAACAAAGGATAGAGCGTTCGACAAATGGTCTCCAAATTGGGAAGGTCCTTTCCGAATAGTAGAATGTGTACCTAGCAATGCATACATATTGAAGACTTTATTTGGGGAGGAGTTTACCAGAGCTATCAATGGAAGATTTCTTAAGAAATATTACCCCAGTGTTGAGGTTGGTTCATGAACGTAGATCAGAAAAGCCGATAAAAGGGAAATCGCCTTTAGCCTAAAAAATAAAACTGAGAATAGCCGATATTGTTCATATCGCCTTTAGCACAAGATAGCCAATGCAGTTTGCATCGCCTCTAGCACAAGAATGTTTATGCAAGACCGGGGTGTTTTCAGCATTTTTCTGACAGTCGCAGGCAGAATTTTACCGAAAAGAATCAAAGAAATAAGTATTCTTCCAAAAGACAAGTTTATTTACAAAAGTCCATCCTAATACAAACTACTCCTCAAATAACTTGTTGAGGACGGACTGGGGATTTGTGGACTCGGCAAGGGCGATGGCATGATCATCGTAGACCTCCAGACGCTCATCGATGTCGTCGATCTCAGTCTGGGCGTCCTCCTAGCGAAGCCGACTGGCTGGAAGGAGTAGTCTTTGTTGGTTCGAGAGGTCATTGCCGCCAGCCCGAGAGAAACACCAAGGTGCACACCTTGGATGACGGCCTGATCAACACGGCCGTCCACAGCATCAAGGCGTGCCTCGGATGTCTTCCCCTGGGCATTCACCTTGTCGGCAACCTTGTTCGCCCCGCCTTCAGGCGGTCGTTCTCCGCAGAAAGAGCTGGGCAGAAAAGAAAAAAAAATGGGTTAGCAAGCGGGGGAAGCCAGAATGATAAAACCAAATGAAGGTATCAAACCGGTGATGGCGTCGCAGAGTTGCTTCCGCTGGTCCTCCCATTCGGCTTGCTCGATGTCGAATTTCTTGGAGACGTCGCCTAGCTCCTCCTAGGACTCGTCCCTCTCCTGGCGAAACTTGAGCGCTTCCTCGTGAGAATATGGATGGTGTGCATCTGCTGGTTCCGTCGGGCCCCAAGGATTGGGATGATAGGAGCTTGAAGAGCTGGAGGATCCGGAGGAGCCGGATGATAGAGTTCCCGGTTGAGCTGCTGTCGCCGGAGGAAGGAGATGATATTGGCTGGAGCTGATGACCCTTATCCTGATGAATGAGGAAGAAAAAAATTGAAACTAAGAGATGAACGAGAAAATCGCAAGGGGGCAAAAAGCCTATTCATACCCATGGCGCCGGCAGCGCGATGCTCTGCTTCCTTCCGCCTCTCCGTCGGCAGGTCGCTTGCCACGGTCGCCACTGTTCGCCATTTGCTTTGGTGGAGGTTAGGGTTTTCTTCTGGAATGAATCGAACAAAGGAAGTGGAGGAGACAGGTATGAGAACGCTAAAATGGAGATAGCGATGAAGGCTAACGGAAGGGTCTATTTATAAGCCGGAGCGAAGAATCGTGGCAAATTCCACGGAGTCGTGGGGCGAGAATGCCGAACGATGGAGTAGGGTTTTTCCCTTTCAACTGGACCGCTACTGGGCTGGGCCAGGCATGGATTAAGTCAGGCGTCGTTCGACTATCTCCCTAATTTGTTGGAGCCAGCATTGTTCGGCTATACCCTCACAACATTTAAATTAGGATTCAGTTCGGCTATCGGAAGAATGGAGACAATCGGCTACATTCTAATCGAGAAATTTAAGGGAAAATGGCCGATTGCTTTTTCAAACGAATGAAAATATGTAAACATAAAGTTGATTAAATCAAGGGGCAGAGGATATCACACTTAAGTTTATTACAAGCCCAATGTCTACTTGTTCAGAAGCTGATTGATTGCCTCTATGGCTTTCAGTCCTGATTCGGCTAACATTATCTAGCACTTTCTGATCCTCATCTTCAGAACTCAGGATGCTGGATAACTTAGTTTTGATTTGCTGATCTTCTTTGATGGCCGAAGTTATCTTTAGTGAAGCTGCTTCTATGTTCTTCGGCAAATTAGCTATATGGGCCCTGTGAGACTGAATTTTGGCGTTCAGTTCGGCTAGTTGAGCTTCTAGTCTGCTTTTTTCATCCTCCATGGCTTTTAGTTCAGGCTCCAAGGTTGTCAAGGAATTTCTTGTAGTCTGGATATGAGAGTGAAGATCTTTAATCTCCAGCTTCTTCAAAGATCTATCCTTCTGCAAAGCAGCCCTCGAAGATATGTTCTTGGTTGCCCTTCTCACCATGGCAAAGTGGTCATCAAGATGGGCTACAGATTCTAGGGGGGCCTTGAGAGCAGAAGGGATATCTTGATCAATGAGTTCAAGGAGGTCTCTTATCTGATCTGCATCCTGAACCAGACTAATAGGTATCCTTGTTCAGTAGAATGATCACCTCTTTTAGCCGAGCCTGATTTTCCAGCGATAAGGTTTGTTGAGAAGTAATCTCTTCACCTTTCTCAATGATGTAGTCCTCAATAGAGAAGGAGTAGCTGGTGGTCGGTTTAGTGATGTTCTTCTAAAAGAAAAGAGAAGAAAGGAGGTGTTAGCCGATTGGGTGAATTTGCTAAAATATAGTGTAAGACAAGGCATTACCTGCTGAACTGATTGATCATCAGATGGGTTATACCCTAGCTTGCTGGAGGACTTGGCTGAATGTTCAGAAGGGACGGGTTTGGAGCTTGATCAGGAGAAGTTTCCCTTACCAGTTCATCTAAGATTTCATCTATTCTCAATAAAGTAAATGATAATGAGCATAAGGGATAGATGTTATTTAAAAAAAAAGAAAAAAGAGAATTGGTTGAACGATGTTACCTATAGTCTCATCAGATTTATGAGCCTTTGAACCTTTAGCCTCATGAGTCTCTGAAGCTTCACTGTCATGGATTTCTTCATTTTCGGTGGAAACTTCAGGAGTTGGTTTTACAGCTGCTGAGGTGCTGCCTAGTCTGGGAATTTTGACTTGTGGCTGTAATGGAAGTAATGAATATAGAGGTGGTCAGGTTTACTGCTAAGTGGGGTTGTTAACCTGATAGAGAATAAAAGGTTCATACCTTAAGAGATAATTTGGCTTTCTTGGTCCTTGGTTTCTTGGGTAAGAGAAAACTTTCAGGTGTTTTCCTTTTGCTTTTTCCTCTTGAAGATGCAGCAGCTGAAGTAGTAGGAGTTCTCATAAGTGCCTTTAAAGGTACTGAATCCAAAGTTGCAGGAATTTTCATGAATTCCTTTAATTTTGGAGCATCAAACCCCAGAGCAGGCTTGGGACCAGCCGAATAGTACTAGATTGCTTCGGCAGGGGGAGTAGACTCAAGATCCTGTGCATAACCAGATGTTAAAATAAGAAGTGAATTCAAGAGCAGGAAATGATGAGCATAATGAAATTACCTCACTATCAGAAGTAAAATCGAGCTGCAAGTTTTTGCATAAAGGATGAACTGATATATTGAAGATATGAGCATGCCATTCTTGCCACCAAGAGACAAAGAAGGGATGAGCAACATCTATTAGCCCAAATGGAGATGGTTCGTATGTTGGCAATTCCCATCCTAATTCAAAGATTTTCTTGGCTTCCATTCTTTCTATTATTACTTCCCTTGACTTTATGATTGTTGAGAAGAGGAATCTTGGGCAGCTGGCCACATCCTAATTGTCTAGCCACCATATTTGGATAGTAGAATTCATAGGTGGACTGCACTAACCTCCCATGATGAAATTAGGCTGGCAGAGTGCAAGGTTTGATAAAGGAGTTAAAGATCTCCGTGGATTCTTGACCTGAACAACCAATTTCATAGCTAAACTTGCAGGGCAAAGTCAAATTTTCATTTTCTCTATAAGGGAACCAGAGTACATTGCTGAATCCTTTGAAAAACAGCTTGAAGAAATGACCAATGTCTATGTCAATGCTGATAGATGATGCTGCTTCTCCATAAGTCTGACAAGCCTTAACCTTTGCTGTACTACCTTCAGCATAGTTAACTGAAGGAAAACTTAGATTGAAGAGGCTCACAGGGGTTATCTGATGCATGTATAGCTGGAGCCACATTTGAATTAGCCACCAGGGACCATTCACACAAGAGATTTCTCCACCTTGGCGCATCTAAAGAGTAATCTGATGCATCATATGATAAACAGACCCTAAGAGATATTTGCCTAGTGGGATCTGAGTGCCTGCAGCTAAGTCTTCAGCCATCACCATGTGATTCAGAGTTGGTTCATTGGATTTTCCACAGAAGATGAATCTACATAGCCACATATTCATGAAGGCTTTCAACTCTTTGTCAGAAATGGTGCCAGATGCATTCATGTAGTTCTGGATGTATTTGACCCATCCACATCCAGAGCTGACAGCTCTTTGATTACTTTTGCTCTTGTACTTATGAGGGTATACTGGTAGTGACACATTCAAGCCAGTCATCATGAACACGTCGGCTAGAGTGATGGTCATCATACCATGGCCGAAGATGAAGGCATTAATGGTGTCAGACCAAAAATGGGAAGCTGCTATCAAAAGGGAATCGTTTCTGGGTGTTTCTGCTAAGGATAATTCTAGACAATGACTGATGTCTTGACTTTCCTAGTGGCTGCTGCTTTTCTCCAGCATTCTCCTGTACCAATTCCGCCATCCAGCGATTGGGGGAAATGGCCAATTCTTGAACGTGTTTGGCCATCGGTTTGGCGAGGTGATCCCAGATTTGAAAGGGATTCTTTGGGTTTCCTTCTCGATAATTTCAAAAGGGTCAGGATTTCCCATTGGGCCGAGGAAATAGGAATCAGGGTTGGCAGTATAAGGGATCAAAATCTGATTCTTGTATTCCTTTAAAGGGTGATTGAAATCAAAGAGGAATAAGCCAAAAGAAGAACGGGAAGATCAAGTGGAAATTGCTGAATATAAGTGAAGTTTACCTCTGGAATTTCATCCTGGGTCGCCATTGAAGATTCGAAGTGGGTCCGAGGTTGCACTGAAAGCTTGAATTTTTTTGGACAGTGGCTGCGGTGTTGAACGGTGCTGACCTAGGAGGAAGAAGGAGCTTGTGGTCAATTTCAGAATAAAACAACTTTTATCCCGAAATTGAGGGGGCATGTGTTAACACTGGATTTTGGTCGACTTTGGAGGATGACAGGTGGACCCGCATGCGGGAAGAAGGATATTCGGCAAACAAAACGAGCGGTCGGCTAAATGCTTGTGTAGTCGGTTACTTCAGAAGGTGGTGACTCCATTCGGGAAAGCAAGAAGATGGCAGGCAAAGCCGATCGAAAAGATGAAAGTTATAATAATAAAGGACTCTGAGAGTTTAGGGCAAGGAATCGTAGTTTCCAAGTTTGTTTAAGAGTTCCTTTGTAAATCGTAGTCTTTTAGGACTCGTGTTTTGTCTAGGGTATAAATATTGACCCTCGACCATTGTAATAGGGGTTCACAACCAAATCAATACAACTGGCCCCGTGCCAACTTTCGAGTCCTTTTGTCGTGTCGTCGAGTTCTTCGAGAGGAGTCATCGATCCGTCGACCTCCGTAAGTTCCGACAACCTTGTTATCATGTTTAGTATCATGCGGTGGATTTAGACGTGATGCAAGTAGTCTTGTTTGTTTTCAATGATCGTGCGGCGGATCTTTGCTTGACAATTCAAGAAGTCTTTGCTTATGCTTTGTTTATGAGTAGATACCGTGCGGCAGGCGTTTGCTCAATATGCTTAGTGAAAGCAAGACAGTTATCGGCTCTATTAGATACGGCAAAATCTAAATAGATTCATTAAGTTATCCTGTGTTACATGTTTTAAATATTTTATATATTTGTAACACTACTTCTGCCCAATCTAGATTGATATTGTTCAGCCCTCTCTTATGGTTTTATTCGTGCTTCAATGATCATTGCTTTTCATATTACCTTTGCAAATAGATAACATGCTCATAATGGCTGAATTATTTTAATCTAGATTGTCACATGTCGTGGGTTCATGCATGTTAATTACGTTTAAGCTTTAACGAAACTAGGTGTCGTGCGGCAGATGCAGGTTTTAGATTAGTTTAATCGTGTTTATTTGCATGTTCCTTCTTCATGGACCCCAACTCGGCTGGACTGCTTGAGCTTGGTTATGCATTAACTCATAATTAATTTCACTTGTTCAAACATGTCTTCCCATGCACATGCATTCGGCAATCGGATCTTTACGTGTGTTCATCTTACGATTAGCTGAATGGTTTATAAACTTGTTGGCAGACAGCTTCCTATAGCTGTATGTCGTTGTAAGTGGCTTCAGGGCCGTATATATGGAACTGTCTGGTCTCACCCGACATGTTCCGGTTTAGCATTTAACTGTTTTATCCCTTGTTAGTTTTTTTCAGGTCAAACTGACTGGCACGTTTCCGGATCATGAAGCACCTGGGGACCCGATTGAAGCCACGCTTTCTGGCTTGCTGTGTGTGAGGCACAGTGTGTCACATTTTGTGTCAACAAATCTCAGATTGAGAAGGACATAGCTTGAAGAGCTTCATGTTTCTACTTTCTCGAAGAATCTTATTCTTGAACACAAATTTCACTGCATTGGTTTACAGGAAACTATGATTGCTAAATGTGAGGATTCTTTGTGAAGAAAATTTGATGTTAATCAAGATTATTTGTGGCTTTAGAATTCTTCTAGAGGCAAACCAGGTGGGATTTTAGTTGGTGTTCTGTTAGAAAGATTTGGCGTGGGTTCTTTCAAAAAAAGGAGAATTTATGATCCAATTGAATCTGTGGGATAAAGTGTTAAAAATCAAATGGAATCTGCTTGTGGTATATGGAGCAGCTCATGGGGAGAATAAAAAATGGCTTTTCTTTCTAAATTGTCTCATTTTTGTGCTAATAATGATGAGGCTTTGCTAATTGGTGGCGATTTTAATATTATTAGATATTCTAAAGAAAAAATAACATGGATGGAGTACATACCTCTTTTCAACTCTTTGATTCATTTCTATGAGTTAAGGGAGTTGAACATGAATGGTGGGATGTTTACATGGTCAAACAATCTAGATCCCCCTACTCTGGTTAAACTTGATAGAATTTTAGTAACCAAAGAATAGGAGGGCATTTTTTCTCAGCCAGTGGTTAGAAGACTACTTAGTGAAGTATCTAATCATAACCCTTTGATTGTTACATCTGGGAAGTGTGATGGTTTGCCACATATACAGTTTAAATTTGACTTGAACTGGTTACAAAACCCTAACTTTTTTGTTCTGGTAGAAAAGATATGGAGCAAACCATGTAGAGCTAAAACTGCTCTAGATAAGATTCAGGAAAAACCTCCAAGGTGAATTGAGAAAGAAAAGAAAAGTTTATCAAAACGAATTGGCAGAAATAGAAGCTATTGAAGAAGGGAATGGGCTGTCTAATGATCAATTGGATAGAAAAACTTGGTTGTTATGTGAAAATCTTAAGTGTCTTGAACAAGAAGAAATATATTGGTTTGAAAGAAGTCACCAGACTTGGCTTCTCAAAAGGAGACAACAACACCTCCTACTATCATAAGTGTGCACATGGGAGAAAGAGAAAAAAATAATATTATTAGTTTAGAAAAAGATGGTCAGGTAATTGAAGGTGATGATAAACTATTAGAACATGCAACTGAATATTATTCTGAGCTATTTGGCACACCCATTGAATATGAAGTTCAAATGGATCCCTCTATCTGGGAGGATGCTCCAAAAGTCTCTTCAAATGATAACAGCATCTTATGTATGCCTTTTACGGAAACTGAAATCAAAGAAGCTTTGTGGCAAATGGATACAATAAAGCAGCTGGACCTGATAAAATTCCCATTGAGTTTTTTCAAAGTTGCTGGGAGATAGTTAGATTGGATATTATTCAGCTGTATGATGATTTTTACAACCATAAAGTAGATGTTAGCAGGATGAATTATGGCATTATAACCCTGTTACCAAAAGTGAAAGATGCTAGTAAGATTCAACAATTTCGACCCATCTGTTTATTGAATTGCCTGTATAAATTGATCACTAAAACTCTGACTATCATGCTCTAAGCTGTTGCTGATAAGTTAATTCATAGTACCCAAATTGCCTTTATGAAAAAAAGAAATATTGTGTCTGGGATAATGTGCTTGCATGAAATTTTACATGAGACCAAAAGAAGGAAAGAAATAGTAGTTATCTTGAAAATACATTTTGAAAAGGCATATGACAAGGTAAACTGGAACCTGTTGTTTACTTGTCTGGAAAAAGAGGTTTTGATAAGAAATGGTGTGAGTGGATAAAAAAAGTGGTTTCTGGGGGACTGTCGGTGGGAATGTTAACAACAAAATTGGTTCATACATTAAAAGCTTTAAAGGTGTTAGGCAAGGTGATCCATTATTGCTAATCCTATTCAATTTTGTTGCGGACTGTTTAACCAGAATGGTGCATAAGGCTCAAGAATATGGTCTGATAACTGGTCTAATTAGTCATATCATCCCTAATGGTGTGGCTATTTTACAGTATGCGAACGATACCATTATTTTCTTGAAACATGATCTGAGTGGAGCAATACATATGAAGTTACTCTTATATCTATTTGAGATGCCAAAGGGCGCCTAGCTCAATCGGTTAGGTGACCTAGCGGCACTCCTCAGGTCCTGGGTTTGACTCCCCGTGGGAGCAGATTTCAGGCTGAGGTTAAAAAAAATCCCCTCGCCCATCCCCATGTGCCAAAGCGCAATGGAAGGCCCTGACCCGGTTCTCACAGGGTAACGGTACCTCCTGCGTCAGGATGGGGATGGGAGTTCAGGGGTTTTCTCGATCTATGTGAGAAGATCTTCTTCTTAAAGGGAAAACCCGGGGGCCGTCATAACCCCCCGCCGGTCGAGTTTTTATATCTATTTGAGATGCTTGCTGGTTTGAAGATTAATTTCAACATGAGTGAAATCTTGATGATCAACGATGATGAAAGTTAGGGGACTCAGTATGCTGACATTTTTCACTACCAAGTGGGCTTGTTTCCAATTAAGTACCTAGGGGTACATGTTAATCCAAGTAGGTTAAAAGTGATTGATTGACTTCCTTTAGTTGAGAAAGGGAATAAAAGGTTAGATGTTTGGAAAGGGTGGACCCTATCTATGGCTGGCACAGCCACTCTGTCGGTGCGGGACCCATGGGGTACCCCGCAAGGAAGGGAGAAGAACTAGCCTGACTAGGATTCTTCCCCTGTAATCTTAGTAGTAGTATTATCCTATAATCCTACTAGGAACTCTCAATGTAAACCGACTAGGACTCTGGCCTTCTGACTATATAAAGGAGGGCAGAGCTCCTTGAATTGAGAGTTCAGACAACAATTGTACAACACAACACTTTACAATCAATCCAACGCAAAGGCTAACGCCGACTGGACATAGGACTATTTCTTGATCAAAGATCGAGGGTCCAAACCAGGATAAATCGACTGTCTCTTGCGTTAACCGTCGAGTTCTGCATATGCTAAAGTCCAAACATACTGCCTCGGGTACCCCCGTGGCAGGCTATCTGTGGTCAAACATCGATAGCTGGCGCGCCAGGTAGGGGCTTTCGACGATTTTGCATCTGAGAGCTTGATGGACCTTGACAACATGATCTTCTCAAAGGGATCAACCTTCATCTTCGGTTCATGGATTAGCGAGGCAGGCGACGATGGCAAGCTCCAAGGCCGTCTCCTCAAAGATTCAGATCATCATCAGGACTTTTTCATTTCAGCGACAACGATAGATCAGCTAACCGGAAGATTCGCACAGCTCATAATGTCCAACCCGACTCAGATTCCATGACTTCATGCATCTGATCCAAACTTAAGTTCCGCTTCCGAAACGAAGTCTTATCCGAGTTCTTTCGGAAAACCGAGTTCTTTTTTGACAAAGCTCCGGAACATGACGTCAACCTGTCAAGAATACTACTCGGAGTACACCCAGAGTACTTCAAAGAAGTCAGGTCCTCTTCCATTTGGATTCCACAACATAGCAACATCTTATCAGACATGGCCCGAAGGATCCACTTATCCCATGCTTAGAATGCCGCTGAAGGGAGCCCAGGAAGGTCTTGTTTTAACCATAACATCTCAAGACTGCATCATTCACTGGCCAGGTAGCGTTCCTGAGAATGATGGCACCCAACTAGTCGATGATACGACAACAGCAATTCTACCCTACCAAGAAGGAGATTCGATCTATGACTTTGAAACCTCTACTGAAGTTATCAACAGCTCTGGCAGTACGGAAATCAACGACGATGATAGAACAACTCACGCTAGAGAAGTATTCATGATTCGCCACCCTCGATCACCATTGATCCCCCTAGAAGCACCCGACATAAGATCTTCAGATGAATCCGAGTCCAACATATCTTTATCTAGGGGCACGATGGTGAGACTGAGAGTCAGAGGCAAGCAAGAGAAAGAAAGAACAAATTGAAACAAGGGCGTCCACGCCGTGCTAAACAACGAAAGGATACTTGGATCAAGTATGAATCAGACCTAGCCAAGTACAATAAAAGAAAATCAGAACGAGAGGTCGAAGAAGGATGAGCAGCGAATACACCCTACGATAAGATCCGAGAAGCACTAGAAGAACTCAGGGCGACCTCATATCCCAACGAAAAACAAGAACAGCTCTGAGATTTTCTCCGATCAACAGTCCTTAAAACACATGATGGAAGGGCAACATCTCATGAACAGGAAGATCAAAATCAAAGGAAGTCTGCTTTTGAAAGACTTGGACCAAGTGGAAGTCACAACGGAGAGAGCCAAAGAAATCATAGTCAAAACAACCGAGTCGAGCAACCAAGAAAGGCCAGAAGCAGAGCACCTACTCAGACAGCCACACAAAACTACTCTCACCAAGATGACAGTTGGCAGGAAGGGGGCGCAGAATCAGAATATACAGAAGCCAGAACGCATGATAGATTTCCCTGTTTTGCAAACAGACTTGCTTCAATACAACTACCTCACAAGTTCAAACCGTCCAACCACTCCAAGTACGATGGCAAGACCGAACCAAAGCAATGGCTCAGGATTTACTAACAATCGATTGAATTAGCTGAGGGAGACGATGACATCAAAACCTTGTTCTTTCCCATGGCCCTAGAAACCATGCCGCTTCAATGGTTTGACAAATTGAATCCAAGATCAATCAGAAATTAGGAAGACCTACAAAGAGCTTTCTGTGAAAATTTCGTAGGAATTATTACACATCCAATCACCCATGTAGAATTAAAAGGACTCAAGCAGAAAGGAGGTGAATGTCTCAGAAATTACTATCGATGATTTGGTGAACTATGAGCTCAATTACATGACATCACACAATGAGAAGTAATCGAAGCTTTCTCTCACGGAATCGTGGCTAGGTGGCAATTTCAAGATTTCTGCAAAGAAAACCCAAGAAGCAATGAAGAATTCAGAAGAATAGTGGAAAAGATGATTACTGTAGAGGAGAAGACACGAGAAAGATTCCCAGATAGAAACAATAGAGACAACCCGAACAGGCAAATTCCTCAGAACAGCAGACATCTGGAGACAAAGCATGGTCCAGACAACATAGTAGCAATGGCTGACAAATCAAAGAAATTTACCAAGCCCAGAAGATATGACGACATTGAGAACATACGTTGCCCCTTGCACCCCAACGGAAAGCATACCATCGAAAATTGCTACACCTTCAATGAAAGATACACTAGAAAAGATAGCAAGGGAAGCAATAAAGAAGACAATCAGAAAAAAGAGGGAGACAACCATGAAGGCAAGGGACTCCAAAAATCTAGAGGGACAGTGGCAGTAATCTTTGCCGGGGTTCCAGATTCCAGAAGCAAACATCAAGAAAAACTAGCGTTATGAACCATCATGGCGGCAGAACCTGCTACACCGAGATATCTCAACTGGTCAGAGTACCCAATCCAATTTTCAAGAGAAGACCAATGGACCAGCGTAGGGAACGCAGGCCATTACCCATTGGTTCTAGATCCAACCATTGCCGATATAACTGTTATGAAAGTACTAATCGACGGAGGAGCCAGACTCAACATCATTTTTTCAGAAACTCTAAGGAAGATGGGACTACAACTCGTCGAGATGATCACACCAACAAGCACACCTTTTTATGGCATAGTACCCGGCAAGGCAGCAATGCCACTTGGACAAATCACTCTACCGGTTACTTTTGGGACTCCCTCGAACTACCGCACAGAGTTCATCAAGTTTGAAGTCGCAGATTTTGATTTATCATATCACGCAATCCTCGGGCGCCCAGCACTAGCAAAATTCATGGCAATACCACATTATTCATACCTGTTGCTTAAGATGCTAGGGCCTAATGGTGTTCTTTCTCTTCAGAGTGATTTAAAGCGCGCATTTGACTATGATGTACAGGCAATCCAAATTGCAGCAAAGGCACAGGCAAACGATGGAAGAAAAGAAATAGCCACTATCGCCGTAGAAATAAGCCAAGAAGAACTAGAGATATCGGCTAAAAGACCAAGCATCCTAGCACCACCAAAAGAAGCCGACGTCAAGCAAATCGACCTAGGCACTGGTGATCCCTCAAAAATGGCAACCATCAGTGCCCACCTATCAGCAAAATAGGAACTCACGCTCACCAACTTTCTTCGGGACAACAAGGATATCTTCGCTTGGAAGCCGGCTGACATGCTAGGGGTCCCAAGAGAGTTGGCTGAGCACAGAATTGATGTCAATGAAGGCTCCAAGCCTGTGAAGCAATGACTACGATGATTCTCTCCTGACAAGAAGGCAGCAATTAAAAAGGAAATTACAAAACTAATGGCAGTAGGATTCATCAGGGAAATTCTCCATCCAGATTGGCTAGCAAATCCAATTCTGGTACAGAAAAAGAACACGGACGAGTGGCGCATGCGTGTTGACTACACATATCTCAACAAACACTGCCCAAAGGATCCGTTTGGGCTACCACGCATTGATCAGATAGTTGATTCAACAGCAGGATCTGCCCTATTATCCTTTCTTGATTGCTATTCCGGATATCACTAGATCGCATTAAAAGAACAGGATCAAAGCAAGACATCTTTCATCACTCCGTTTGGCACCTACTGCTATAGGACCATGTTGTTTGGACTTAAGAATGCTAGAGCCACTTACCAAAGAGCCATCCAAACATGCCTTGGTGATCAGATCAGCGAAAACATAGAAGCATATGTGGATGACATGGTTGTAAAAACAAAGAACCCGGATACACTGATTAAAGACTTAAAACAAAGCTTTGAGAATCTAAAAAGGTGGAGGTGGAAATTGAACCCAAACAAGTGTGTATTCGGAGTTCCTTCAGGACAACTACTCGGATTATTGGTCAGTCATCGCGGAATAGAAGCAAGCGCCAAGCAGATTCAAGCCATAATAGAGATGGGCCCTCCTTGAAGCGTCAAAGATGTACAAAAACTAACAGGCTGCATGGTGGCACTCAACCGTTTCATATCAAGACTCGGCGAAAAAGGGTTGCCTTTCTTTAAACTACTAAAGAAGACAGACAAGTTCGAATGGACGGAAGAAGCTAATGAAGCTTTCAAGAAACTTAAGGCATACCTCACTTCCTCACCAGTCCTCACACCTCCAAACAAAGACGAAGACATGATGCTATACATTGCAGCAACTTCTACTGTAGTCAGCACGGCGATAGTAGTGGAAAGGGAAGAAGAAGGGCGCGTGTATAAAGTACAATGCCCAGTATACTACATCAGTGAAGTACTGTCAGAACCAAAAATTTGGTACCTGCATGTGCAAAAACTACTCTACGCCCTACTGATCACTTCACGCAAGCTTCGTCACTATTTTGAAAGCCACAAGATTATCGTGGTGACATATTTGCCACTAGGAGACATCTTACACAACAAAGATGCAATAGGACACATATCCAAGTGAGCGGTTGAACTCGGTGCTCTCAACATCGATTTCACCTTACGGAAAGCAATTAAATCTCAAGCCCTTGTTGATTTTATTGTTGAATGGACAGAAATTCAACAACCCGTGTCAAGCGCCATCCTTGATCATTGGAAGATGTACTTTGATGGATCACTCAAGCTAGGCAGAGCTGGTGCAGGCGTCCTCCTAATCTCTCCAGACAGAAAACAACTAAAGTATGTCCTTAAGATATTATGGCAAGCTACCAACAATGAAGTAGAATACGAAGCCCTCATACACGGGCTAAGAGTGGCTATTACCCTCGGAATCAAGCGATTACTCATATACGGCAACTCGGCAGTAGTCATCAACCAAGTCAACAAAGATTGGGATTGCACCAAAGAAAACATGGGTGCTTACTGTGCTGAAATCCGAAAACTCGAAAAACATTTCCAAGGATTAGAAATTCTACATGTCCTGTGGGATTCCAACATTGCAGCAGATGTCCTTGCCAAGCTTGGATCAGACAGGGCAGAGGTACCACCTGGTGTTTTCATAGAGGAGTTACCAGCCCCTCTATCAAACAACCCGGAGAAATAACCCCTCAAATCTCAGCAAAAGGCACCCAGATCTTGGTAATCACCACTTCATGGACCCAGGTTTTTATTGATTACATCAAAAAGAATAAGTTGCCAGTGGAAAAATAGGAAGCCACACGAGTCGTTCGTAGAAGCAAGAATTACGTTCTAGTAGGAGACAAGCTATACAGAAGAGCCGCATCATCAGGGGTACTCCTAAAATGCGTCTCATTTGAAGAAGGCAAACAAATCCTAGACGAAATACACTTAGGTTGCTGTGGAAATCATGCCGCTTCAAGAACACTAGTCGGCAAAGCATTTCGCACTGGTTTCTACTGGCCAACCACCTTGAAAGATGCAGAAGAACTCGTCAGAAGATGCAAAAGTTGCCAGATGTTCGCAAGACAGGCTCATGTGCTAGCCCACAACCTCATCTGCATCCCACCCACTTGGCCTTTCTCCTGCTAGGGGCTGGATCAAGTAGGACCTCTCAACAAAGCAAAGGGCAGTTTCGAGTACATCTTTGTAGCAATTGACAAGTTCACCAAGTGGATCGAATACAAACCACTCACAAAATACAACACAGCCAAAGCAGTCGAGTTCATCCAAGACATTATGCACCGCTTCGGCATGCCCAATCAAATAATCATAGACTTGGGTTCTCCCTTCACAGCTATAGAATTCAAAAGTTGGGCACAGGATTGTGGCTTCAGCATTGATTACGCATCAGTCGCACATCCAGAAGCCAACGGACAGGTAGAAAGGGCTAATGGACTCATACTAGCTGGATTGAAACCAAGACTGTATGAAGAACTAGTAGACTATGGATCAAAATGGATTGAAGAATTACCCAAGGTTGTATGGGGGCTATGGACTCAAATAAGCAGAGCCACCGGATACTCACCTTTCTTCCTGGTGTATGGATCAGAAGCCGTACTACCCGCAGACTTGATCTGGACGTCACCAAGGATAGAGCAATACGACGAAGGAGAAGCAGAACAAACACGAAGATTAGAACTCGATAGTACAGAAGAAGTCAGAGTAAATGCTACCCTGCAATCAGCAAGATACCTCCAAGGACTAAGGCACCACTACAAAAAAATACCCAGTCTCGATCATTACAAGTCGGAGACCTAGTACTAAGAAGAGTACAAAAAACCGATGGACGCCACAAACTACTCAGTCCATGGGAAGGTCCTTTTATAGTCACAAAAGTCATCGGACCAGGCACATACAAGCTCATAACTGTAGATGGAAAAGAAGTCAACAATACATAGCACATCAGTCAGCTACGAAGATTCTACGCATAAAAACAACTCAAGGGAAAATATGTATACAAGACACAAGAGATCAACGTTCACGATCAACAAAGATAGCGCTATGTATCATTGTAACACATCAATATTCAAGATCAATAAAGATGATTATCTCTCGACAAACATATATCTCATGGATCTCCCCGAGTTGTTTCTTAAATGCAAAATGGCTGAAAAGACGCCTGAGCATCCCGGCCGAGAGCAAAATAGCTGAAAAGACGCTTGAGCCCGCCGATGAGGGTAGCTAACAAGCTAACACCTAAAATAAAATACAAAATGGCTGAAAATACACCTGAGCATCCCGGCCAAGAGCAAAATAGCTAAAAAGACGCTTGAGCCCGCCGATGAGGGTAGCTAACAAGCTAACACCCGAAATAAAATGCAACATGGCTGAAAATACGCCTGAGCATCCCGGCCGAGAGCAAAATAGCTAAAAAGACGCTTAAGCCCGCCGATGAGGGTAGCTAACAAGCTAACACTCGAAATAAAATGCAAAATGGCTGAAAATACGCCTGAGCGTCCCGGCCGAGAGCAAAATAGCTGAAAAGATGCTTGAGCCCGCCGATGAGGGTAGCTAACAAGCTAACACCCGAAATAAAAAGCAAAATGGCTGAAAATACGCCTGAGCATCCTGGACGAGAGCAAAATAGCTAAAAAGACACTTGAGACCGCCGATGAGGGTAGCTAACAAGCTAACACCCGAAATAAAAAGCAAAATGGCTGAAAATACGCCTGAGCATCCCAGCCGAAGCAAAATAGCTGAAAAGATGCTTGAGCCCGCCGATGAGGGTAGCCAACAAGCTAACACCCGAAACAAAAAAAGCAAAATAACTGAAATTAAGCCTGAGCATGGACCACAGCAATTTCAAGACAAGACCCTCCAGCTACTTGTTCCAAATAGCTAGAGGCTCGGGAGCTACACTAGAGATACCCAAGAACACAAAGACCCAGACAAGCACTCGACAGATTTACATGGCACGGAAGAAGGCTAGACAAGCACTCGACAGATCAAGAAAGGTTGTTAGCACAAAGATCTACATATATAACGAGTTGTCTACATGGGATAGAAAAGTACTCGACAAATTAAGAAAGTTTGTCAAAATAGCGCGCAGAGTTGTTTACAAGGCAAAGACGAAAGCAAGACAAAGTACTCGGCAAGTCAAGTAACTCTGACCAATTAGACAAATCATCCAAGGAATAAACAAGGCATCCAGGCAGAGAAGACATCAATAAAAATCTTCATTCAAAAGAAGCATAATGTCATATTACAAGGCACGGGCATAAAGGTCAAATACATCAAGCCTCATCATCAGGAGGAGAGATAGCAATATTAAGATTATCTACTATTCTACTAGCTAAGTCTTCAACCTCAGGCTCCATCCTCTCAACGGCATCAATGTATTCTTGACTGTCAGCCTCCTCCGCTATCTTGGACAAAGGAGCCACTAGAGCAAGAACTCAGACCTAGGCCAGGACATTCTTGGTACACAGTTGGGCACACCTCTTCATGAACTCTTGGAAACGAGTCAGAATTCGAGGAATCAACTGAGCCCAAGATTGCCCATCATCCGCTGGAGTTCGGAGAACATCGGCTACTGAACGAAAGGATTTCCACAAAGCTTTCTAGTTTTCAGTAGCCATTGCCAACTTGCCAGACAAGTCTTCAATAGTTTTTTAGGCCTGCACAAGATCTCTATCAGCTCCACACCTAATCAACCTAGCAAGCGCAAGTTCCTCCTCAGCATGAGTAATTACCTCCTCAGCCTTGTTGTGACTCGTACGAACAAGAGTCTTCATTTCATCAACGCCCTCCGAGAGTTTCTGCTTTTCAACCCAGAGAGCTGGACAAGGCAACAAACAACAAGTCAGTAGAAAGGAGAGTTTGAATGTAGAAGGAAACAAAAAGAACCCACAATACCGTTGCAATCTTTCTTCATGGTCTCCAAGTTCTTCATGGCCTTCGAATTCTTTTGAGCCTCCTGGAAAGCAGCATCCCTCTGCTTCTCGGTCTCAACAACTTGGGCATGAAGAGATTTTTCCTCCTCCTGATGCATTTGACGCTCAGCCTCCATCTCGGCCCGAAGGAGGTCAAGATCAGCTTTCAGGGTGCTCACTTTGGAAGATAACTTTTTCTCATTTTTAGACGAGAAAAAGAAGCCGGTATGATCATGAGAGAAGGACTGAGCAAGAAGAGATAAAGAAAAACAAGGAATGAGGACAAAAGAAAAGCGAACATCCGAAGAAGGAATGGCGAAAAAACTTACCTAGAGCTTTTCTCCAAAAGAAGTCGCAAGGGACGATAAGCTTCCCCAGGCAGCAGTTAACTCCGATAGCCGATGAGTGGCATCAAACTACTGCACCACATCATCAGCAAAAGGTGGACCACCGGAGGCAAGAGAAGGAAAAGGAGAAGCCGGCTAAGGCGAAGAAGGCATGACCAGAGCAATCTCTCGGGAAGCCGAGGCCAATCCCTTAGAAGGACCTACCATAATGGCACGGTCACCTCTGGGGCAACCAAGTCAGCAGCGGCATCACCGCCAAAAAGCCTCGTCGCCCCCACAACCACTTCACCAACAGTGTGCTGCGAGTCTTGAGGCTCAGTACTCGGTGGCACAACAGAGGGCTGAGAAGAAGTCGATGGGGGACGAGAGAAGACGAAGGCCTGAAAGTTGATAAAAAAACTCGCCAATGAGAACAAGAGAAAAGGAAAACAGAAGCAAAGAGACAAAACCAGAATCCACTCACCCAGCTATCTTCTTCTTCACAAAACAAAAAGAAGACCTCGCATGGGGGAACCACGGTGGCAAAAACATCCCCGCCACTTAGCGGCAGCTGCGGTATAGCCGGTACCGGAGCCCTAGAAGAAGCCGGTACTGGAGCCCTAGAAGAACTCGGCACCGGAGCTCCAGAAGAACTCGGTACTAGAGCTACCGAAGAACTCAACACCAGAGCTACCGAAGAAACCAGCTCAGGAGCCTCAGAAGAACCCATACCCGACATCCGATTACTACAAAAAGATCAAGACTAAAGTCAAAACAAAGAGGAGGAATTCAACGGCAGAAGAATATGAAAACAACTCACCACCGCATGATAAGGGGTACTTCATCATCCTCTTCCTCCTTGGTCTCGACCAAGGCCACCAGGGCACCCACTGAAAAAAAACAAAAGTACTCGATTCAAGATAAAAACAAGAAAACAAAGGGACAGACAGTATTAATATGCTCACCTAAGAGCATGCTAGCTACAACTGGAGTACCTGGATGAGTACTTGGCTTGCGAGACTTCTTGGAAGCAGGCAGACCAGATGAAGAGCCATCCATTCGCCCCCTCTTTGGGACACTACGAGGACCTCAAGGGACTGGACGAGGAACATATTCTTCATATACATCAACAACTCCGGAAGAAACTCCAGGAAACAATGTGGTGATTTGGAACTTACTAATTACAGAAGCCCCAGCAAGATCCTCCCTAGTATTCACCACAACAGGGAGGACATCAAGGGGGATTGGGTCAACAAAGTTGCACCCTAATTCCTACAAAGAAGAATAAAACAACCAGATGAGAAAGATTAAACAAAGGTGGAGACCACAAAGGAAATTCAAAAAGTACTCGAATAAAGAAAAACAACTCACAGCAGGAGGAGGGTTCTTAGCGCAATACTCAACAACAGCGTAAGGAACGACGTTCACCCCTTTCAGCATCTTCCGAAGACGCTCGAGCACCTCCTCATCGGTTAACTCAAGGGCAGGGACCATACGAGAAGGATCCTCTGCCCCAGAGTACTCAAAACCAAAGTTTTCTCGCTCCTTAAGAGGTTGGACTCGACAGCGAAGAAAACTAAAAATAATACCAAGGCTAGTCAAACCTTGCTATTTCAGAGTACTTATCCTCTCAACAAGTGGCTTGATCGCCTAGTTCTCATAATCTGTCAAGAGTTTCTTTTCCCATCGATCATTAACCGTGGGACCAGAAGAAGAATGAACGGAAAGAGGAGGAATCATGTTGGCAGAATAAAACCACTCGGAACGCCAATCCTTCATAGAGTCAACTAAGTCATAATCAAAAAATTTAATTTTGAGACCCTGACGGAACTGAATCCTACACCCACCAAGAACAGAAGTGTCATCACGGCGGGGTTACGGTTTCAGATGAAAGAAGAAATGGAAGAGGGAAAGAGAAGGAGGAATTCCAAGAAAGGTTTCGCAAAGATGAACAAAGACAGAAAGATGGAGGACAGCATTGGGGGTAAGATGGTTCAAAGTAACCCCAAAATAATTAAGGAATCGATGGAGGAACGCAGAAGCGGGAAGGCAGAGTCCAGCACGGACAAAGGAGACAAAGAGGACAATCTCACCAGGACCAGGAGCAGGGACCCGATGCTCACCTAGAGCTCTCCATTCAGCAAAGTCCTTACTCTAGATCAAGTCGTCGCTGAAAAGCTCGCGAAGCTGCTCTTTGGTTGTTGTCGGAGCCGGCCAAACCTTCTGGGCAGCCCTCATGGCCACAAACTCTTGGTTCTCGATCAAAGAAAGTGATGATTCCTCGTCCATGAAGTTAGACTGGGACTTGCTCACGGTTTTCTTCTTACCCATGTACTAACAGAGGCAAAAAAGCAACTAGGGGAAGAGAAAGTTTGAACGACGACGCTAAGATGGCGGCGGCAATGGCGACGGTGGATTTCTGAGAGCTAGGGTTTTCAAGGCAAGAGAAGGGCAGTAAAGAAAAAGAAGATGAAGGGTCTTTAAATAGATTTTACAGTGATAAAAATGGCCCACCAGGCCTGTTAACGCACCGTGTGAGAACGCAACGGTCCATTTACTGACGCAGCTAAAATGACGGAGGGCACAAATCCACACAACGGTACAATTCAACGGGCAAATTTCAGACTTATCCATCCAGCACAACGGCGAAGTTATCAGATTACTACAAAAAACAACCCGTAAACCATGAAGAAAAGAAGGGCTACCTCACAAGGAACATAAGAACTCGGTTCTTACAGAAAGAACTCAGGAATCTGATGAACAACTAGGACCACAGCAGAAAAATAAATGACAACTCATAAGACAAGATTCTCTCCATTACAAGCAACTTCAAAAATAGAAGATTACAAATCTTACAAGACCCAATGAACTCGGTACCACGAAAAGCAAAGTAGCAAAGAGGAACCCGGACACGGCTAGGCTCTGGAACGACTACATGTCCCAAATTGCTACTTGAAAGGACAACCGCCATCGGCTACACTGTTTTCTTCAAAGGACGGACACAGTGCATCTAAGGCAGAAATCAGCAGCACGGCAGGACAACATGGAGCAGAGAAGGCCGGTAGGCATCTGTCTACCCAAGACCGATGTGATGCTGGATATGGTGTTGATCTGCATCGGACAGTCTCAGGACAGGCGATGAGGATCAACCCAGAACTGACAGATGAAGGAACGAAGCCCACATCACAAGACTTCCTCCAACTACCGCCACGTACATCTTGGTACAATGCTGCTGCGGGATTAGCCTACCTCTAATCCCTATCACAAGACTTCCTCCAGCTATGACAAGACACATAGGAACTACAAAACACGCCCGGGGGCTGCTCTACTTCACAAACTAACATGTTCATGACCATGAAGGTTTCAACAGAATGTTCAATGGATGAAAACAAGCACTCCGGGAGGGTATTTATAGATCAAAGGAGCGGTGCACATGGACTAGGAGTACCAATGAAATAAGCCTAACAAAGGACACAGTGAAAAGATAGGACTCAATAATGGAAGACTCAGGCGAGAGGGAATAGTACTCGAAGATGAGCATATTCGGAAGAATATACCAACAGTACAACCCGTGAACAAAAGGCATTTACACTCAACCACCACCATACAACTACATCTGACAACAGCAGACTACCAGAGAATACGCCAAGACTCTGCATCCGAGTTCTTCCTGAACAAAACAACCCGGATATATGCTCGAGGGCTACAAAAGGAGAGGTATATAGTTCTATCGAACAACTCAGATTCAAGACCCTCCAACTTTTTGTTCCAAATAGCAAGAGGCTCGGGGGCTACACTCAGTGAGTGCACTTTTTTCTTCAAAAAAGCGCACGTCACTTCTTCAAGACAGATGACTTCAGGGCCACAAGATAAAAAGAACCCGAACATAGCTATATCCGAGCTCTTTCCGACAAAAAGAACTCGAACATAGCTAAATCAGAGCTTTTTTCTTCAACGAAGAATCGGGAAGATTTTAAGAAAAGACCCTCAAGCTCCTTGTGCCAAACAGCAAGAGGCTCGGGGGCTACACCCAAATGGGGGTACTTTTTTCTTCAAAAAGATACACACCACGCGAAGATCTCACGAAGTGCTACACGGTTTCGCTCAAGAAAGCACTCGGACGACACTTGTTCCTGCTCGACAAGACTTGAAGGAACAAGACGAAGCTTCTAGAACTCAACCATGAAGTGCTCAGGGGCTTGTCGGTGCGGGACCCATGGGGTATCGTGCAAGGAAGGGAGAAGAACTAGCCTGACTAGGATTCTTCCCCTGTAATCTTAGTAGTAGTATTATCCTGTAATCCTGCTAGGAACTCTCACTGTAAACCGACTAGGACTCTGGCCTTCTGACTATATAAAGGAGGGCAGAGCTCCTTGAATCGAGAGTTTAGACAATAATTGTACAACACAACACTATACAATCAATCCAACGCAAAGGCTAACACCGACTGGACATAAGACTATTTCTTGATCAAAGATCGAGGGTCCAAACTAGGATAAATCGACTGTCTCTTGCATTAACCGTCGAGTTCTACATACGCTGAAGCCCGAACATACTGTCTCGGGTACCCCCGTGGCAGGCTATCGGTGGTCAAACATCGACACACTCTTATAAGTGCTAGTCTGAACAATTCCCCTATGTATCACATGTCTGGCTACCTGCTTTCTAAGACTATCATTAAGAATATGGATAAAATTAGAAGATCCTTTTTCTGGCAAGGTGGTGGGACAAAAAAGAAATATCATCTTGTTAAATGGGAAACTATTTGTAAAAGTAAGAAATATGGAGGTTTGAGGATTAAGGATTTGAGAAAAATGAATATTAGTTTGTTATGCAAATGGTGGTGGAAGGTAAAGAAGGAGGAAGGCCTCTGGCAGGAGATAGTAAAATTTAAATATTTGAAGAATCAATCAATTCATGAGGTTGGACATAAACTTAATGACTCTCCAATGTGGTCTATCGTTTTGAAAATCAAACACATTTACTTACAGGGTTGAAGTGTCTCTATTGGTAGTGGAATGATGACTAAATTTTGGCTTGATCCATGGGTGTATAAGGAACCTTTATCTATGATTGTTCCTATTCTGTTTGAACTGTGTGATAATAAGAACATCCCTGTTGCATAAACCTTGAAGGGTACACAGATCTCCTTTAGGATGGCTGTTTGATGATCTTAGGATTGCATGGAATGTTATTTGGTAGGATGCTTTGAAATTTCAATTAACAACTAATGATGATTCTGTTATCTGGTTGATAGGAAAAAGTGGCAAGTTCTCTGTAAAGTCGGTTTACAATGCTCTTGCTAAATCTTCATCTAGGGCCTGTCATAAGAGAATTTGGAAAGGTAAATTCCTGAAAAAAATCAAATTTTCCTTTGGCTAATGACTAACAATGCAATTTTAACCAGAGATAACTTAAAGAAAAGAAAGTGGCAAGGTGACCCGAATTGTGTTTTTTTGTGACCGTGAGGAAATCATTTCACATCTGTTTTTCCAGTGTCCTGTAGCCAAAGTGATCTGGGGTATTGTAGCTAAAAGCTTTGCCACACATAACATTCCCATGAACTTGCAACAATGTTGGTTATGGTGTGAGAAATGGTTGCCTTTTGGAAAGAAATACCACCCTTGGGGGGTTGCAGCCATTTGTTGGGCAATTTGGAAATGTAGAAATAGAGCAGATTTTGACAGGAAACTAATAAAAAATCCTCTTGAGATTATCTGCCACGCTTGTGCACTCATGTCATAGTGTTCAGGTCTTTATGCAGAACTAGACACCAAGAACAGCTGGTGCAGGGGGTAAACACAATGCTCCGGGTGGCTAAGGATGTCATAGCTGCTATGACTACAAGACAGGTGAATCATCTGCTACTCCAAGACGGTGAATGCTCAGAGCATGAAGATGATCCTATGTGAGAAGTTGGTGCCTTATCTGGTAGTGTTCAGGATAGTCTAAGCAAGGATGCTTTTGCTACCTGTGGACAGTTCTAGCTGGGATCATGGATTAGCCATTTTAGTTTCTCCCTTAGGTTAGAGGTTCCCTTTTGCTGAAGAGGTCATGGTTTCTGTTAGGTCCTTGATCATGTTTCGATGCTTAGATACCCTGCGTGGTTTTCTGCATCGTCAAACCCTTGGTTCTAGTACTATCAGTAATCTCTCTGAATGGTTTTGTATTTTCGTTCATCATAATGGAAATGGGTGGTTCCTGCGTGGAAAAAAGTTCTTGCTATTTCAGTCTCAATTCCGCTCAGTCATCTAGGTTCATAACAAATTGGAATTAGGAGCCTTTGGTTCCGAGAGATCCAAAAAAAATTTGCTCAATCTGGGTTCTACTCGTGCTGGCGCCTTCGCAGAAGCCGACCACACAAGAGAAGGTGATGACTACGTTGGAGTTGTCCAGGCAGTTCGAGGGCTTTTAGGACATGATGAAGCAATCCCTGGACAAGCTCTGCACGTTGGAGTCGTGGCACGGGGGAAGAACCAAAATATGGAGTAAACTTTAGTTTAGTCCATCCAAACACCACTTGATCATCGCGATCCCTAGCTAGCTAGCACCAAAGCAGATTTGGAAGAACCAATGACAGTTGCATTACATCATTTTGAAACCATGAGCTTACATGTGACATGAAGCAGCATCATCTTGACTACCCACGGATGCAGATTAGCTGCAGTGAGAATTGAGATAGATGTCATTCCGCACGCGCAAGGCATCCTCATATCCCGAGACAGCATGGCCCGGAGTTTTATTCGCGGGAACAGAAGGAAGCAACAAGAAACAGCGACACGCTACAACGTAACAGCGTAGCCAGTGCCCAGTAGAGGAATGGTAGTAAACAAAACTAGCAATGCAGGAGAGGACCAATAACTAACAACAGTGGCTGGCTAGCTTGAATTACATGCCGATGACCTACCTATCCGCCACCGTACCGCCAAGGCCAAAGGCTAGCATATCTTCTTGCAGAAGCACTTGCGCGTGGTGCTCTCCACCTTGCACTCGTCGTCGGGGAATTTCTAGGTCTGGCACATGTTAGCGTAGTTGCTGCTACTCATGCACAAGGCTTTGAACCGGTGGCTCTACGACAGGCAGTACCTCGCCTCCACCTCGAGTTCTCCTAGATCGTTGCTGTTGATATGGACGGAAATACATGGACCAAAATATAGAAGCCTCGTTGATGATGCAATCTCCATCCCTAAACCCCAGGGTCGGTTGTGTTTATGTAATGCTAATATTTATAATATGACTTAGCTTTCAATCTGGATCCTTTAAGACTATGGTAGTAATAGATGGACATTGAAGCATACGGTGACCACGCTGGAGATATTTGGATAGAATATATTTAATTTGGTTACGAGGTTGTGATGCTGAGTACAGAGTGATTGTGGTTCACCTCGAATGAAATTTGATTTTCCTTATAGCGGAGGACATAACACAGCTTGCATATGACATGAACCACAGAAAAGTTCATGTTCTCCCTACACAGGTCATCTGCTATCCTAGACCTACTTAGAGTCTATGAATCAACGGACCTCACTATCTTCCTTATGTTCCCTTGTTCGTGGAGTTATTAGCAGAGCAGTAAAGATGCATATGCTGTATTTTGTTGTTAGGACATGTCTTGTTCAGGTAGGGAGTTGTTTTGAGTCTATATATAATTCAATTCTAGCTTGGTAACTAACCAATTGTATCTTGAATATTATTAATTCTGTTGCTTTGCATTGTGCAGGTTTTGGAGTCTCAGTGCTTTTAAACGATATTCCTGTAATGGCTATGGGAGGAAGAAGAGGGGTTCCATCGCGCTTTGGCTACCAAGCTGATCAAGGAGTGTCAATCTGAAGGAGTGGAGCACATCTACCTCATTTTAGTTACGTAAGTCTGTAGGGAGCAAAACCTTTATTATGTTATCTATGTACCGATTGTGTTAATTCATTAGTTGACACAGTTGTTATGTTAGTGTCGAGCATTGTTATTGTAACAAGTACTCTTCATTGATGAATGATGTGTAATGATTATATATGTATAGTGTGTGTTCAGTAAGTTATTAAGGCCCAGCTGAATTAGTAAATACATTGTGAAAACCGAAAGCAATTCTGTCACCGTCGGATGTATGGGCCGTTGGTTGTTTTATCATCACCGCCGTACCACTCGCCGTTGGTGAAGCAGACGGCCATCACCGCCACTATTCGTCTAATGTGGCAGGGGTCAATAGTGTATCACCGCCGAATCGTTTAGTAACCCGACACCGACTAAAGGATCATCACGGGCGGATCGTACTACAACACGACGGTGACGATGCCCTATAACCAGGCAGTTCATACACTGAAGTGACGGTGATGTTTGCTTTGATACAGGCGGGTCATGCTCAAATACGACGGAAACAAGAACCTGATCACCGACGGATCATAAGTCCATACGACGGTGTTAGTATATACCCACACAGGCGGGTCGGCCTCAATGCGATGGAATAAGGATCTGATCACGAACAGATCATAAGCCATGCGGCGATGTTAGTGCATACTTACACAGACGAACCGTGCTCCAATGCGACGGAAGTAAGGACCTTATTACGGACGGATGATAAACCAAAACGGCGATATAGTGAATATCCCAGTCAGTCTCAGATGCCAACGGTGATAGCTATGACTATCACTTGCCGACAACTTACTGCCGAGACCGAAATCGGACTGCGATAGGGTTTACGACGTGGCTTTGAGAGGTGCGAGTGCAGTAGTGATTGCAATCAGGATCCTTCAATTCCGAGAGATCCAAAAAAAATGTTTGCTCAATCGGGGTTTTGCTCGTGTTGGCGCCTTCACCAAAGCCGACCAAACACAAGAAGGTGATGGCGACGTGGAGGAGTTGTCCAAGCAGTTCGAGGGCTTTCAGGACATGATGAAGGCAATCCCTGGACAAGCTCTGCGCGTTGGAGTGAGTCATGGTGCCCGGGAAGAACCAAAATATGGAGTAAACTTCAGTTTAGTCCATCCAAATACCCGTTGATCATCAAGATACCTAGCTAGCACTAGAGCAGATCGATTTGGAAGAAACCAACAGTTGCATTACATCCATTTTGAAACCATGAGCTTACACGCGACATGCAGCAGCATCGTCTTGACTACCTACGGATGCAGATTAACTGCAGTGATAATTGATATAGATGTCATTCTGTACGCGCAGGCGTCATATGCCGGGACATGCATGCATGGCCCGGAGTTTATTCGCGGGAACAGAAAGAAAGCACAGGAAACAGCGACGCGCGACAACGTAACAGCGCAGGCATCACATATGCCGGGACATGCATGGCCCGGAGTTTATTCGCTGGAACAGAAAGAAAAGCAACAGGAAACAGCGACGCGCTACAACCGTAATAGCGCAGGCATCCAGCAGAGAAACGGTAGTAAACAGAAACAGCAACGCAGGAGAACCAATAACTAACAACAGTGGTCGGCTTGAATTGCACGCCGACGACCTGCCGTCCCGCCACCGCCAGCAGACGGAGGCTAGCAGATCTTCTTGCAGAAGCACTTGCGCGTGGCGCCCTCCGCCTTGCACTCGCCGCCGGGGAAGCTCTCGGTCTGGACAGACGTTGGCGCAGTTGCTGCTGCTCACGCACAGGCCTTTGAACCGGTGGCTCTGCGACAGGCAGTGCCTCGCCTCCGCCACCCGGCGTCGTCCCCAGCTCTGCACCGCACAAACCACAAAGCATCCATCACACCGCGTCGCGTTACTGTTAATGTTAATTTGCACGGCCAAGGGCCAATGTAAGCAACCACTGGGCACGCACGGAGGAATTGAATCAGGCACGCACCTGTGGCGACGAGGAGGAGAAGAAGGACGAGGACGGGAGCGGCGGCCATGCGGCGAGGACAGCGCCATCCCCCTTGATCCGAAGCTGAAGCACCGCCCGCTCGCTTGCTCTGAGCTTCGCTACGGCTATTCTCAGTACTCAGCTACTCGCTGACTCCGGCTGGTGGACACAGGAGCCAAGGGATGGAATAGATGGGAACTAGAGTCACGGTATATATAGAGCGCTGGCAATGAGCTCAAGGGTTAGCTGATGTTTAATGTGCGGGCTGATTAGCGGGGGACTAAAGCTGCTTCCTCAACGCGTTCGAGAGGAGTACTGATCAGGGTTACGTTGTGCAGGAAGAGGACACGGCCGGGTGCAGTCGTCCCATCCGCTACAGTAGAGTTCTGTAGCTTCTTCACGGAATCACGGGCCGGATTCAGAATTCACCCACTGGATTCTAGCCATTGATAGCTAGCAGGACAGGCACACCATGCAATGCACGCTGCTGCCTGCCTGCGTGCTGCCGCTCAGAAATGGGGCCCCGGGTTCAGGCAGGCCATGGCCGGATTCAAAACTTGTAGCCAAAGGCCAATGCACTGGGTTATGGTTGCCCGTTGCAGGATGCGGCTCACCTACAGTCTGCGTACGCGACTGCGAGGCTGCATATGGCTTCTGCCACGCTTTTCTTGGCTCTTTGTGGGTGGATGAATGCATGATTCATGAGTAATAAGGTGATAGGGTCAGATCAGATCCATCGGCAAGCAGATATGTGTGCGCGCGCGTCCGAGTCTGAATTCTGTGTGGTGCCCATTTCCATGGGTCGTTGGGCCACTGGGACAGTAGATCGCACTGCATGCCGAACGCATCCGAGGGGGGATAAGGCACAATGGTGAAGGGTTCGTCTCATCCATCAAAAGTAATTCAGTTCAGTGTGGTCGTGATATCGTGTATCCCATTCAGTCCACACATTCCTAAGAGTGCTCACCGCGCGTCAAAGCATTCACGTACTAGGTGAGAGGTCCAAGCGGGGAAAACGTGAAATGGGCTATCGGCAGTGCTAGCGTCCGGAGCGTTTGGACAAACACCCACGCTACACTCGTTTCCCGCGCTCAGGCTAGCACGCCTCCGCCCGAGCCACATTTTGCACGCCCACGCAGGGCCCACGCCACACGGACCGCTAGACCGCGCGCGGGGACTGCTCAAGCCCTCTCCCCTTCTCACGCGCATTGCAGCATGTGCAACATCAAGATGAAACACTTGCAGCGTACGTCCAAAACAGATGAAACACTTGCAATATACGTCCGAAACACTAACGAAATAGAAAAAAACTGAAAACATGTGTGTAGCCATTGCAAACATATGCAAACATCAAGATGAAACACTCGCAACATATGTATAAAAACACCTGAAACACAGCATATATATGCAGCATTCCGATCTAGTTTTGCAACATCCAATGAAACACTTGTAACGTACATCTGAAACAGATGAAATATTTGGACATACACTTGAAACATACATGTATAGCCTATTGCAACACGTGCAACATCCGATCTACTTTTGCAACATCCTTATGAAACACTTGCAACATACCTCTAAAACATCTGAAATATTTGAAATTTACGCTTGCAACATGCATTGTATCTCGGTGCGGCCTCCTCCACCGTCTGCATCGGAGCGCCACAATTGTAGCAGGAGGCGAGGGCCAGAGGGCTTCCACGCTAGGGCCTGACGCTTCTTCTTGAGCGGCGGCCTAGTGGCTAGCTGGCGGCCGAGGGAGTAGCCGCCACGCGTGGGTGCGGCGGTGCCCGTGCCGTCAGGCGAAGCGGGCCACAGAGCAGAAGTAGCGGGCGCCGCGGTGGAGCAGGAGAAGGAGCAACGCTGGGTGGCAGTCGACGGCGGAGCGGGCCGCAGAGCACGGGTGACCATCGACGCGCGGAGCAGAGCGGAGCAGGTCTCTCGTCTCCTCCTTTCTTTATCCAACCGACACAACGGAAGAGACGAACGTGGTCACGTGGATATACTGTAATAAAAAAAACGAGCAAAGCAGAAGTCTATTGAACTGGTATACAGACCCCGAAAGGGTTTCAGACGGACAGACGCCCTAGCATTTCCGATGGGCTATCCTATGCATGCCCCTGCTGAGAAGACAAGGGATTGAAAAAGGCGAAGTATACTGGACCCTCGGAGAAGCCGAGACGCAACGGAGAAGATTGTACACTTGAGAGATACTAGAAGCCCATAGAACTTTTCATGGCCCGTCTTCTCAATTTGGTAAAGCAATAGTACTGGGCCGATCTAAATGGTGTACACAACCGAAGGGCCCAAATCAGCCCTTTTTCCATGCTTCCTTTCCTGAAATTATTTGTTATCATTAAGAAAAACCACTGCTCACACATATTATGATAGTATTACTCCCTTTTTCCTCCAAATAAAGCACGTATCCCAGGTTATATTTGAGCGTCTGTATACATATCTTGCATACACTAATGGCACCATTGCAAATAGTGTACGATAAACTGACTGTCAAGTTGTTGCTGATGCAGTCAGTGTCACCAGTCCACCAAGAAGTCAGGCCTCTTACTTGACCCGCGCGCGTCGGTACGTATACAGACACAAAGTTTTCTTCTTTCCTTGGTAGTCTTCATCCTCACCAGATCAAGCCCTGCCCCCGCCTGCCTCGACCACCGCCCGAGCTGCCTACGAACTCTCCTCCTGCCGCCCACCCCCATCGGATCGTCCCGACCTTTCCTAATTCCAATCGGAGAGTTCAACGACATCTCTCCTTGCCTCCATCGTCGGCACTGCCCGTCCGGTTGTCTCTAACCGCCGCCTCACTCGCCAACCTCAAAGCACCACCACCACCGGGCTGGCCCCTGGCCACCGCTGCCACTGGGTCCTTTCCTTTCTAAACCCACTGGCCATGGAGGGCTCCCATAATAATTGGAAACCCTAATTGCCGCCTCCACGGCACCGGCCCGCGGCGACCTTTGCCGCTGGCTGTCTTGCCACCGCCCACCCCCCCTCCATGTTCAGATTTCGCCGGTGTCCTCGGCTCCTCGCGCGTGCATCGCTTGGGGTAGCGACGGACGCGCGTCAATAAGAATTTGGCCAAGAAGCTCTACACACACAAAAAAAAAAGGCATTTGCTTTTAAAGCCGATGGTTTAGCGTCGACAAGACGAACCAACGTGCAACACGCGTGGCACTAGGAGCGCAAATAATGTCGAACTCATTCGATGGGCATGTGTTAACGTCGTCACTGAATATTGCTAAATGTGAGGATTCTTTGTGAAGAAAATTTGATGTTAATCAAGATTATTTGTGGCTTTAGAATTCTTCTAGAGGCAAACCAGGTGGGATTTTAGTTGGTGTTCTGTTAGAAAGATTTGGCGTGGGTTCTTTCAAAAAAAGGAGAATTTATGATCCAATTGAATCTGTGGGATAAAGTGTTAAAAATCAAATGGAATCTGCTTGTGGTATATGGAGCAGCTCATGGGGAGAATAAAAAATGGCTTTTCTTTCTAAATTGTCTCATTTTTGTGCTAATAATGATGAGGCTTTGCTAATTGGTGGCGATTTTAATATTATTAGATATTCTAAAGAAAAAATAACATGGATGGAGTACATACCTCTTTTCAACTCTTTGATTCATTTCTATGAGTTAAGGGAGTTGAACATGAATGGTGGGATGTTTACATGGTCAAACAATCTAGATCCCCCTACTCTGGTTAAACTTGATAGAATTTTAGTAACCAAAGAATAGGAGGGCATTTTTTCTCAGCCAGTGGTTAGAAGACTACTTAGTGAAGTATCTAATCATAACCCTTTGATTGTTACATCTGGGAAGTGTGATGGTTTGCCACATATACAGTTTAAATTTGACTTGAACTGGTTACAAAACCCTAACTTTTTTGTTCTGGTAGAAAAGATATGGAGCAAACCATGTAGAGCTAAAACTGCTCTAGATAAGATTCAGGAAAAACCTCCAAGGTGAATTGAGAAAGAAAAGAAAAGTTTATCAAAACGAATTGGCAGAAATAGAAGCTATTGAAGAAGGGAATGGGCTGTCTAATGATCAATTGGATAGAAAAACTTGGTTGTTATGTGAAAATCTTAAGTGTCTTGAACAAGAAGAAATATATTGGTTTGAAAGAAGTCACCAGACTTGGCTTCTCAAAAGGAGACAACAACACCTCCTACTATCATAAGTGTGCACATGGGAGAAAGAGAAAAAAATAATATTATTAGTTTAGAAAAAGATGGTCAGGTAATTGAAGGTGATGATAAACTATTAGAACATGCAACTGAATATTATTCTGAGCTATTTGGCACACCCATTGAATATGAAGTTCAAATGGATCCCTCTATCTGGGAGGATGCTCCAAAAGTCTCTTCAAATGATAACAGCATCTTATGTATGCCTTTTACGGAAACTGAAATCAAAGAAGCTTTGTGGCAAATGGATACAATAAAGCAGCTGGACCTGATAAAATTCCCATTGAGTTTTTTCAAAGTTGCTGGGAGATAGTTAGATTGGATATTATTCAGCTGTATGATGATTTTTACAACCATAAAGTAGATGTTAGCAGGATGAATTATGGCATTATAACCCTGTTACCAAAAGTGAAAGATGCTAGTAAGATTCAACAATTTCGACCCATCTGTTTATTGAATTGCCTGTATAAATTGATCACTAAAACTCTGACTATCATGCTCTAAGCTGTTGCTGATAAGTTAATTCATAGTACCCAAATTGCCTTTATGAAAAAAAGAAATATTGTGTCTGGGATAATGTGCTTGCATGAAATTTTACATGAGACCAAAAGAAGGAAAGAAATAGTAGTTATCTTGAAAATACATTTTGAAAAGGCATATGACAAGGTAAACTGGAACCTGTTGTTTACTTGTCTGGAAAAAGAGGTTTTGATAAGAAATGGTGTGAGTGGATAAAAAAAGTGGTTTCTGGGGGACTGTCGGTGGGAATGTTAACAACAAAATTGGTTCATACATTAAAAGCTTTAAAGGTGTTAGGCAAGGTGATCCATTATTGCTAATCCTATTCAATTTTGTTGCGGACTGTTTAACCAGAATGGTGCATAAGGCTCAAGAATATGGTCTGATAACTGGTCTAATTAGTCATATCATCCCTAATGGTGTGGCTATTTTACAGTATGCGAACGATACCATTATTTTCTTGAAACATGATCTGAGTGGAGCAATACATATGAAGTTACTCTTATATCTATTTGAGATGCCAAAGGGCGCCTAGCTCAATCGGTTAGGTGACCTAGCGGCACTCCTCAGGTCCTGGGTTTGACTCCCCGTGGGAGCAGATTTCAGGCTGAGGTTAAAAAAAATCCCCTCGCCCATCCCCATGTGCCAAAGCGCAATGGAAGGCCCTGACCCGGTTCTCACAGGGTAACGGTACCTCCTGCGTCAGGATGGGGATGGGAGTTCAGGGGTTTTCTCGATCTATGTGAGAAGATCTTCTTCTTAAAGGGAAAACCCGGGGGCCGTCATAACCCCCCGCCGGTCGAGTTTTTATATCTATTTGAGATGCTTGCTGGTTTGAAGATTAATTTCAACATGAGTGAAATCTTGATGATCAACGATGATGAAAGTTAGGGGACTCAGTATGCTGACATTTTTCACTACCAAGTGGGCTTGTTTCCAATTAAGTACCTAGGGGTACATGTTAATCCAAGTAGGTTAAAAGTGATTGATTGACTTCCTTTAGTTGAGAAAGGGAATAAAAGGTTAGATGTTTGGAAAGGGTGGACCCTATCTATGGCTGGCACAGCCACTCTGTCGGTGCGGGACCCATGGGGTACCCCGCAAGGAAGGGAGAAGAACTAGCCTGACTAGGATTCTTCCCCTGTAATCTTAGTAGTAGTATTATCCTATAATCCTACTAGGAACTCTCAATGTAAACCGACTAGGACTCTGGCCTTCTGACTATATAAAGGAGGGCAGAGCTCCTTGAATTGAGAGTTCAGACAACAATTGTACAACACAACACTTTACAATCAATCCAACGCAAAGGCTAACGCCGACTGGACATAGGACTATTTCTTGATCAAAGATCGAGGGTCCAAACCAGGATAAATCGACTGTCTCTTGCGTTAACCGTCGAGTTCTGCATATGCTAAAGTCCAAACATACTGCCTCGGGTACCCCCGTGGCAGGCTATCTGTGGTCAAACATCGATAGCTGGCGCGCCAGGTAGGGGCTTTCGACGATTTTGCATCTGAGAGCTTGATGGACCTTGACAACATGATCTTCTCAAAGGGATCAACCTTCATCTTCGGTTCATGGATTAGCGAGGCAGGCGACGATGGCAAGCTCCAAGGCCGTCTCCTCAAAGATTCAGATCATCATCAGGACTTTTTCATTTCAGCGACAACGATAGATCAGCTAACCGGAAGATTCGCACAGCTCATAATGTCCAACCCGACTCAGATTCCATGACTTCATGCATCTGATCCAAACTTAAGTTCCGCTTCCGAAACGAAGTCTTATCCGAGTTCTTTCGGAAAACCGAGTTCTTTTTTGACAAAGCTCCGGAACATGACGTCAACCTGTCAAGAATACTACTCGGAGTACACCCAGAGTACTTCAAAGAAGTCAGGTCCTCTTCCATTTGGATTCCACAACATAGCAACATCTTATCAGACATGGCCCGAAGGATCCACTTATCCCATGCTTAGAATGCCGCTGAAGGGAGCCCAGGAAGGTCTTGTTTTAACCATAACATCTCAAGACTGCATCATTCACTGGCCAGGTAGCGTTCCTGAGAATGATGGCACCCAACTAGTCGATGATACGACAACAGCAATTCTACCCTACCAAGAAGGAGATTCGATCTATGACTTTGAAACCTCTACTGAAGTTATCAACAGCTCTGGCAGTACGGAAATCAACGACGATGATAGAACAACTCACGCTAGAGAAGTATTCATGATTCGCCACCCTCGATCACCATTGATCCCCCTAGAAGCACCCGACATAAGATCTTCAGATGAATCCGAGTCCAACATATCTTTATCTAGGGGCACGATGGTGAGACTGAGAGTCAGAGGCAAGCAAGAGAAAGAAAGAACAAATTGAAACAAGGGCGTCCACGCCGTGCTAAACAACGAAAGGATACTTGGATCAAGTATGAATCAGACCTAGCCAAGTACAATAAAAGAAAATCAGAACGAGAGGTCGAAGAAGGATGAGCAGCGAATACACCCTACGATAAGATCCGAGAAGCACTAGAAGAACTCAGGGCGACCTCATATCCCAACGAAAAACAAGAACAGCTCTGAGATTTTCTCCGATCAACAGTCCTTAAAACACATGATGGAAGGGCAACATCTCATGAACAGGAAGATCAAAATCAAAGGAAGTCTGCTTTTGAAAGACTTGGACCAAGTGGAAGTCACAACGGAGAGAGCCAAAGAAATCATAGTCAAAACAACCGAGTCGAGCAACCAAGAAAGGCCAGAAGCAGAGCACCTACTCAGACAGCCACACAAAACTACTCTCACCAAGATGACAGTTGGCAGGAAGGGGGCGCAGAATCAGAATATACAGAAGCCAGAACGCATGATAGATTTCCCTGTTTTGCAAACAGACTTGCTTCAATACAACTACCTCACAAGTTCAAACCGTCCAACCACTCCAAGTACGATGGCAAGACCGAACCAAAGCAATGGCTCAGGATTTACTAACAATCGATTGAATTAGCTGAGGGAGACGATGACATCAAAACCTTGTTCTTTCCCATGGCCCTAGAAACCATGCCGCTTCAATGGTTTGACAAATTGAATCCAAGATCAATCAGAAATTAGGAAGACCTACAAAGAGCTTTCTGTGAAAATTTCGTAGGAATTATTACACATCCAATCACCCATGTAGAATTAAAAGGACTCAAGCAGAAAGGAGGTGAATGTCTCAGAAATTACTATCGATGATTTGGTGAACTATGAGCTCAATTACATGACATCACACAATGAGAAGTAATCGAAGCTTTCTCTCACGGAATCGTGGCTAGGTGGCAATTTCAAGATTTCTGCAAAGAAAACCCAAGAAGCAATGAAGAATTCAGAAGAATAGTGGAAAAGATGATTACTGTAGAGGAGAAGACACGAGAAAGATTCCCAGATAGAAACAATAGAGACAACCCGAACAGGCAAATTCCTCAGAACAGCAGACATCTGGAGACAAAGCATGGTCCAGACAACATAGTAGCAATGGCTGACAAATCAAAGAAATTTACCAAGCCCAGAAGATATGACGACATTGAGAACATACGTTGCCCCTTGCACCCCAACGGAAAGCATACCATCGAAAATTGCTACACCTTCAATGAAAGATACACTAGAAAAGATAGCAAGGGAAGCAATAAAGAAGACAATCAGAAAAAAGAGGGAGACAACCATGAAGGCAAGGGACTCCAAAAATCTAGAGGGACAGTGGCAGTAATCTTTGCCGGGGTTCCAGATTCCAGAAGCAAACATCAAGAAAAACTAGCGTTATGAACCATCATGGCGGCAGAACCTGCTACACCGAGATATCTCAACTGGTCAGAGTACCCAATCCAATTTTCAAGAGAAGACCAATGGACCAGCGTAGGGAACGCAGGCCATTACCCATTGGTTCTAGATCCAACCATTGCCGATATAACTGTTATGAAAGTACTAATCGACGGAGGAGCCAGACTCAACATCATTTTTTCAGAAACTCTAAGGAAGATGGGACTACAACTCGTCGAGATGATCACACCAACAAGCACACCTTTTTATGGCATAGTACCCGGCAAGGCAGCAATGCCACTTGGACAAATCACTCTACCGGTTACTTTTGGGACTCCCTCGAACTACCGCACAGAGTTCATCAAGTTTGAAGTCGCAGATTTTGATTTATCATATCACGCAATCCTCGGGCGCCCAGCACTAGCAAAATTCATGGCAATACCACATTATTCATACCTGTTGCTTAAGATGCTAGGGCCTAATGGTGTTCTTTCTCTTCAGAGTGATTTAAAGCGCGCATTTGACTATGATGTACAGGCAATCCAAATTGCAGCAAAGGCACAGGCAAACGATGGAAGAAAAGAAATAGCCACTATCGCCGTAGAAATAAGCCAAGAAGAACTAGAGATATCGGCTAAAAGACCAAGCATCCTAGCACCACCAAAAGAAGCCGACGTCAAGCAAATCGACCTAGGCACTGGTGATCCCTCAAAAATGGCAACCATCAGTGCCCACCTATCAGCAAAATAGGAACTCACGCTCACCAACTTTCTTCGGGACAACAAGGATATCTTCGCTTGGAAGCCGGCTGACATGCTAGGGGTCCCAAGAGAGTTGGCTGAGCACAGAATTGATGTCAATGAAGGCTCCAAGCCTGTGAAGCAATGACTACGATGATTCTCTCCTGACAAGAAGGCAGCAATTAAAAAGGAAATTACAAAACTAATGGCAGTAGGATTCATCAGGGAAATTCTCCATCCAGATTGGCTAGCAAATCCAATTCTGGTACAGAAAAAGAACACGGACGAGTGGCGCATGCGTGTTGACTACACATATCTCAACAAACACTGCCCAAAGGATCCGTTTGGGCTACCACGCATTGATCAGATAGTTGATTCAACAGCAGGATCTGCCCTATTATCCTTTCTTGATTGCTATTCCGGATATCACTAGATCGCATTAAAAGAACAGGATCAAAGCAAGACATCTTTCATCACTCCGTTTGGCACCTACTGCTATAGGACCATGTTGTTTGGACTTAAGAATGCTAGAGCCACTTACCAAAGAGCCATCCAAACATGCCTTGGTGATCAGATCAGCGAAAACATAGAAGCATATGTGGATGACATGGTTGTAAAAACAAAGAACCCGGATACACTGATTAAAGACTTAAAACAAAGCTTTGAGAATCTAAAAAGGTGGAGGTGGAAATTGAACCCAAACAAGTGTGTATTCGGAGTTCCTTCAGGACAACTACTCGGATTATTGGTCAGTCATCGCGGAATAGAAGCAAGCGCCAAGCAGATTCAAGCCATAATAGAGATGGGCCCTCCTTGAAGCGTCAAAGATGTACAAAAACTAACAGGCTGCATGGTGGCACTCAACCGTTTCATATCAAGACTCGGCGAAAAAGGGTTGCCTTTCTTTAAACTACTAAAGAAGACAGACAAGTTCGAATGGACGGAAGAAGCTAATGAAGCTTTCAAGAAACTTAAGGCATACCTCACTTCCTCACCAGTCCTCACACCTCCAAACAAAGACGAAGACATGATGCTATACATTGCAGCAACTTCTACTGTAGTCAGCACGGCGATAGTAGTGGAAAGGGAAGAAGAAGGGCGCGTGTATAAAGTACAATGCCCAGTATACTACATCAGTGAAGTACTGTCAGAACCAAAAATTTGGTACCTGCATGTGCAAAAACTACTCTACGCCCTACTGATCACTTCACGCAAGCTTCGTCACTATTTTGAAAGCCACAAGATTATCGTGGTGACATATTTGCCACTAGGAGACATCTTACACAACAAAGATGCAATAGGACACATATCCAAGTGAGCGGTTGAACTCGGTGCTCTCAACATCGATTTCACCTTACGGAAAGCAATTAAATCTCAAGCCCTTGTTGATTTTATTGTTGAATGGACAGAAATTCAACAACCCGTGTCAAGCGCCATCCTTGATCATTGGAAGATGTACTTTGATGGATCACTCAAGCTAGGCAGAGCTGGTGCAGGCGTCCTCCTAATCTCTCCAGACAGAAAACAACTAAAGTATGTCCTTAAGATATTATGGCAAGCTACCAACAATGAAGTAGAATACGAAGCCCTCATACACGGGCTAAGAGTGGCTATTACCCTCGGAATCAAGCGATTACTCATATACGGCAACTCGGCAGTAGTCATCAACCAAGTCAACAAAGATTGGGATTGCACCAAAGAAAACATGGGTGCTTACTGTGCTGAAATCCGAAAACTCGAAAAACATTTCCAAGGATTAGAAATTCTACATGTCCTGTGGGATTCCAACATTGCAGCAGATGTCCTTGCCAAGCTTGGATCAGACAGGGCAGAGGTACCACCTGGTGTTTTCATAGAGGAGTTACCAGCCCCTCTATCAAACAACCCGGAGAAATAACCCCTCAAATCTCAGCAAAAGGCACCCAGATCTTGGTAATCACCACTTCATGGACCCAGGTTTTTATTGATTACATCAAAAAGAATAAGTTGCCAGTGGAAAAATAGGAAGCCACACGAGTCGTTCGTAGAAGCAAGAATTACGTTCTAGTAGGAGACAAGCTATACAGAAGAGCCGCATCATCAGGGGTACTCCTAAAATGCGTCTCATTTGAAGAAGGCAAACAAATCCTAGACGAAATACACTTAGGTTGCTGTGGAAATCATGCCGCTTCAAGAACACTAGTCGGCAAAGCATTTCGCACTGGTTTCTACTGGCCAACCACCTTGAAAGATGCAGAAGAACTCGTCAGAAGATGCAAAAGTTGCCAGATGTTCGCAAGACAGGCTCATGTGCTAGCCCACAACCTCATCTGCATCCCACCCACTTGGCCTTTCTCCTGCTAGGGGCTGGATCAAGTAGGACCTCTCAACAAAGCAAAGGGCAGTTTCGAGTACATCTTTGTAGCAATTGACAAGTTCACCAAGTGGATCGAATACAAACCACTCACAAAATACAACACAGCCAAAGCAGTCGAGTTCATCCAAGACATTATGCACCGCTTCGGCATGCCCAATCAAATAATCATAGACTTGGGTTCTCCCTTCACAGCTATAGAATTCAAAAGTTGGGCACAGGATTGTGGCTTCAGCATTGATTACGCATCAGTCGCACATCCAGAAGCCAACGGACAGGTAGAAAGGGCTAATGGACTCATACTAGCTGGATTGAAACCAAGACTGTATGAAGAACTAGTAGACTATGGATCAAAATGGATTGAAGAATTACCCAAGGTTGTATGGGGGCTATGGACTCAAATAAGCAGAGCCACCGGATACTCACCTTTCTTCCTGGTGTATGGATCAGAAGCCGTACTACCCGCAGACTTGATCTGGACGTCACCAAGGATAGAGCAATACGACGAAGGAGAAGCAGAACAAACACGAAGATTAGAACTCGATAGTACAGAAGAAGTCAGAGTAAATGCTACCCTGCAATCAGCAAGATACCTCCAAGGACTAAGGCACCACTACAAAAAAATACCCAGTCTCGATCATTACAAGTCGGAGACCTAGTACTAAGAAGAGTACAAAAAACCGATGGACGCCACAAACTACTCAGTCCATGGGAAGGTCCTTTTATAGTCACAAAAGTCATCGGACCAGGCACATACAAGCTCATAACTGTAGATGGAAAAGAAGTCAACAATACATAGCACATCAGTCAGCTACGAAGATTCTACGCATAAAAACAACTCAAGGGAAAATATGTATACAAGACACAAGAGATCAACGTTCACGATCAACAAAGATAGCGCTATGTATCATTGTAACACATCAATATTCAAGATCAATAAAGATGATTATCTCTCGACAAACATATATCTCATGGATCTCCCCGAGTTGTTTCTTAAATGCAAAATGGCTGAAAAGACGCCTGAGCATCCCGGCCGAGAGCAAAATAGCTGAAAAGACGCTTGAGCCCGCCGATGAGGGTAGCTAACAAGCTAACACCTAAAATAAAATACAAAATGGCTGAAAATACACCTGAGCATCCCGGCCAAGAGCAAAATAGCTAAAAAGACGCTTGAGCCCGCCGATGAGGGTAGCTAACAAGCTAACACCCGAAATAAAATGCAACATGGCTGAAAATACGCCTGAGCATCCCGGCCGAGAGCAAAATAGCTAAAAAGACGCTTAAGCCCGCCGATGAGGGTAGCTAACAAGCTAACACTCGAAATAAAATGCAAAATGGCTGAAAATACGCCTGAGCGTCCCGGCCGAGAGCAAAATAGCTGAAAAGATGCTTGAGCCCGCCGATGAGGGTAGCTAACAAGCTAACACCCGAAATAAAAAGCAAAATGGCTGAAAATACGCCTGAGCATCCTGGACGAGAGCAAAATAGCTAAAAAGACACTTGAGACCGCCGATGAGGGTAGCTAACAAGCTAACACCCGAAATAAAAAGCAAAATGGCTGAAAATACGCCTGAGCATCCCAGCCGAAGCAAAATAGCTGAAAAGATGCTTGAGCCCGCCGATGAGGGTAGCCAACAAGCTAACACCCGAAACAAAAAAAGCAAAATAACTGAAATTAAGCCTGAGCATGGACCACAGCAATTTCAAGACAAGACCCTCCAGCTACTTGTTCCAAATAGCTAGAGGCTCGGGAGCTACACTAGAGATACCCAAGAACACAAAGACCCAGACAAGCACTCGACAGATTTACATGGCACGGAAGAAGGCTAGACAAGCACTCGACAGATCAAGAAAGGTTGTTAGCACAAAGATCTACATATATAACGAGTTGTCTACATGGGATAGAAAAGTACTCGACAAATTAAGAAAGTTTGTCAAAATAGCGCGCAGAGTTGTTTACAAGGCAAAGACGAAAGCAAGACAAAGTACTCGGCAAGTCAAGTAACTCTGACCAATTAGACAAATCATCCAAGGAATAAACAAGGCATCCAGGCAGAGAAGACATCAATAAAAATCTTCATTCAAAAGAAGCATAATGTCATATTACAAGGCACGGGCATAAAGGTCAAATACATCAAGCCTCATCATCAGGAGGAGAGATAGCAATATTAAGATTATCTACTATTCTACTAGCTAAGTCTTCAACCTCAGGCTCCATCCTCTCAACGGCATCAATGTATTCTTGACTGTCAGCCTCCTCCGCTATCTTGGACAAAGGAGCCACTAGAGCAAGAACTCAGACCTAGGCCAGGACATTCTTGGTACACAGTTGGGCACACCTCTTCATGAACTCTTGGAAACGAGTCAGAATTCGAGGAATCAACTGAGCCCAAGATTGCCCATCATCCGCTGGAGTTCGGAGAACATCGGCTACTGAACGAAAGGATTTCCACAAAGCTTTCTAGTTTTCAGTAGCCATTGCCAACTTGCCAGACAAGTCTTCAATAGTTTTTTAGGCCTGCACAAGATCTCTATCAGCTCCACACCTAATCAACCTAGCAAGCGCAAGTTCCTCCTCAGCATGAGTAATTACCTCCTCAGCCTTGTTGTGACTCGTACGAACAAGAGTCTTCATTTCATCAACGCCCTCCGAGAGTTTCTGCTTTTCAACCCAGAGAGCTGGACAAGGCAACAAACAACAAGTCAGTAGAAAGGAGAGTTTGAATGTAGAAGGAAACAAAAAGAACCCACAATACCGTTGCAATCTTTCTTCATGGTCTCCAAGTTCTTCATGGCCTTCGAATTCTTTTGAGCCTCCTGGAAAGCAGCATCCCTCTGCTTCTCGGTCTCAACAACTTGGGCATGAAGAGATTTTTCCTCCTCCTGATGCATTTGACGCTCAGCCTCCATCTCGGCCCGAAGGAGGTCAAGATCAGCTTTCAGGGTGCTCACTTTGGAAGATAACTTTTTCTCATTTTTAGACGAGAAAAAGAAGCCGGTATGATCATGAGAGAAGGACTGAGCAAGAAGAGATAAAGAAAAACAAGGAATGAGGACAAAAGAAAAGCGAACATCCGAAGAAGGAATGGCGAAAAAACTTACCTAGAGCTTTTCTCCAAAAGAAGTCGCAAGGGACGATAAGCTTCCCCAGGCAGCAGTTAACTCCGATAGCCGATGAGTGGCATCAAACTACTGCACCACATCATCAGCAAAAGGTGGACCACCGGAGGCAAGAGAAGGAAAAGGAGAAGCCGGCTAAGGCGAAGAAGGCATGACCAGAGCAATCTCTCGGGAAGCCGAGGCCAATCCCTTAGAAGGACCTACCATAATGGCACGGTCACCTCTGGGGCAACCAAGTCAGCAGCGGCATCACCGCCAAAAAGCCTCGTCGCCCCCACAACCACTTCACCAACAGTGTGCTGCGAGTCTTGAGGCTCAGTACTCGGTGGCACAACAGAGGGCTGAGAAGAAGTCGATGGGGGACGAGAGAAGACGAAGGCCTGAAAGTTGATAAAAAAACTCGCCAATGAGAACAAGAGAAAAGGAAAACAGAAGCAAAGAGACAAAACCAGAATCCACTCACCCAGCTATCTTCTTCTTCACAAAACAAAAAGAAGACCTCGCATGGGGGAACCACGGTGGCAAAAACATCCCCGCCACTTAGCGGCAGCTGCGGTATAGCCGGTACCGGAGCCCTAGAAGAAGCCGGTACTGGAGCCCTAGAAGAACTCGGCACCGGAGCTCCAGAAGAACTCGGTACTAGAGCTACCGAAGAACTCAACACCAGAGCTACCGAAGAAACCAGCTCAGGAGCCTCAGAAGAACCCATACCCGACATCCGATTACTACAAAAAGATCAAGACTAAAGTCAAAACAAAGAGGAGGAATTCAACGGCAGAAGAATATGAAAACAACTCACCACCGCATGATAAGGGGTACTTCATCATCCTCTTCCTCCTTGGTCTCGACCAAGGCCACCAGGGCACCCACTGAAAAAAAACAAAAGTACTCGATTCAAGATAAAAACAAGAAAACAAAGGGACAGACAGTATTAATATGCTCACCTAAGAGCATGCTAGCTACAACTGGAGTACCTGGATGAGTACTTGGCTTGCGAGACTTCTTGGAAGCAGGCAGACCAGATGAAGAGCCATCCATTCGCCCCCTCTTTGGGACACTACGAGGACCTCAAGGGACTGGACGAGGAACATATTCTTCATATACATCAACAACTCCGGAAGAAACTCCAGGAAACAATGTGGTGATTTGGAACTTACTAATTACAGAAGCCCCAGCAAGATCCTCCCTAGTATTCACCACAACAGGGAGGACATCAAGGGGGATTGGGTCAACAAAGTTGCACCCTAATTCCTACAAAGAAGAATAAAACAACCAGATGAGAAAGATTAAACAAAGGTGGAGACCACAAAGGAAATTCAAAAAGTACTCGAATAAAGAAAAACAACTCACAGCAGGAGGAGGGTTCTTAGCGCAATACTCAACAACAGCGTAAGGAACGACGTTCACCCCTTTCAGCATCTTCCGAAGACGCTCGAGCACCTCCTCATCGGTTAACTCAAGGGCAGGGACCATACGAGAAGGATCCTCTGCCCCAGAGTACTCAAAACCAAAGTTTTCTCGCTCCTTAAGAGGTTGGACTCGACAGCGAAGAAAACTAAAAATAATACCAAGGCTAGTCAAACCTTGCTATTTCAGAGTACTTATCCTCTCAACAAGTGGCTTGATCGCCTAGTTCTCATAATCTGTCAAGAGTTTCTTTTCCCATCGATCATTAACCGTGGGACCAGAAGAAGAATGAACGGAAAGAGGAGGAATCATGTTGGCAGAATAAAACCACTCGGAACGCCAATCCTTCATAGAGTCAACTAAGTCATAATCAAAAAATTTAATTTTGAGACCCTGACGGAACTGAATCCTACACCCACCAAGAACAGAAGTGTCATCACGGCGGGGTTACGGTTTCAGATGAAAGAAGAAATGGAAGAGGGAAAGAGAAGGAGGAATTCCAAGAAAGGTTTCGCAAAGATGAACAAAGACAGAAAGATGGAGGACAGCATTGGGGGTAAGATGGTTCAAAGTAACCCCAAAATAATTAAGGAATCGATGGAGGAACGCAGAAGCGGGAAGGCAGAGTCCAGCACGGACAAAGGAGACAAAGAGGACAATCTCACCAGGACCAGGAGCAGGGACCCGATGCTCACCTAGAGCTCTCCATTCAGCAAAGTCCTTACTCTAGATCAAGTCGTCGCTGAAAAGCTCGCGAAGCTGCTCTTTGGTTGTTGTCGGAGCCGGCCAAACCTTCTGGGCAGCCCTCATGGCCACAAACTCTTGGTTCTCGATCAAAGAAAGTGATGATTCCTCGTCCATGAAGTTAGACTGGGACTTGCTCACGGTTTTCTTCTTACCCATGTACTAACAGAGGCAAAAAAGCAACTAGGGGAAGAGAAAGTTTGAACGACGACGCTAAGATGGCGGCGGCAATGGCGACGGTGGATTTCTGAGAGCTAGGGTTTTCAAGGCAAGAGAAGGGCAGTAAAGAAAAAGAAGATGAAGGGTCTTTAAATAGATTTTACAGTGATAAAAATGGCCCACCAGGCCTGTTAACGCACCGTGTGAGAACGCAACGGTCCATTTACTGACGCAGCTAAAATGACGGAGGGCACAAATCCACACAACGGTACAATTCAACGGGCAAATTTCAGACTTATCCATCCAGCACAACGGCGAAGTTATCAGATTACTACAAAAAACAACCCGTAAACCATGAAGAAAAGAAGGGCTACCTCACAAGGAACATAAGAACTCGGTTCTTACAGAAAGAACTCAGGAATCTGATGAACAACTAGGACCACAGCAGAAAAATAAATGACAACTCATAAGACAAGATTCTCTCCATTACAAGCAACTTCAAAAATAGAAGATTACAAATCTTACAAGACCCAATGAACTCGGTACCACGAAAAGCAAAGTAGCAAAGAGGAACCCGGACACGGCTAGGCTCTGGAACGACTACATGTCCCAAATTGCTACTTGAAAGGACAAACCGCCATCGGCTACACTGTTTTCTTCAAAGGACGGACACAGTGCATCTAAGGCAGAAATCAGCAGCACGGCAGGACAACATGGAGCAGAGAAGGCCGGTAGGCATCTGTCTACCCAAGACCGATGTGATGCTGGATATGGTGTTGATCTGCATCGGACAGTCTCAGGACAGGCGATGAGGATCAACCCAGAACTGACAGATGAAGGAACGAAGCCCACATCACAAGACTTCCTCCAACTACCGCCACGTACATCTTGGTACAATGCTGCTGCGGGATTAGCCTACCTCTAATCCCTATCACAAGACTTCCTCCAGCTATGACAAGACACATAGGAACTACAAAACACGCCCGGGGGCTGCTCTACTTCACAAACTAACATGTTCATGACCATGAAGGTTTCAACAGAATGTTCAATGGATGAAAACAAGCACTCCGGGAGGGTATTTATAGATCAAAGGAGCGGTGCACATGGACTAGGAGTACCAATGAAATAAGCCTAACAAAGGACACAGTGAAAAGATAGGACTCAATAATGGAAGACTCAGGCGAGAGGGAATAGTACTCGAAGATGAGCATATTCGGAAGAATATACCAACAGTACAACCCGTGAACAAAAGGCATTTACACTCAACCACCACCATACAACTACATCTGACAACAGCAGACTACCAGAGAATACGCCAAGACTCTGCATCCGAGTTCTTCCTGAACAAAACAACCCGGATATATGCTCGAGGGCTACAAAAGGAGAGGTATATAGTTCTATCGAACAACTCAGATTCAAGACCCTCCAACTTTTTGTTCCAAATAGCAAGAGGCTCGGGGGCTACACTCAGTGAGTGCACTTTTTTCTTCAAAAAAGCGCACGTCACTTCTTCAAGACAGATGACTTCAGGGCCACAAGATAAAAAGAACCCGAACATAGCTATATCCGAGCTCTTTCCGACAAAAAGAACTCGAACATAGCTAAATCAGAGCTTTTTTCTTCAACGAAGAATCGGGAAGATTTTAAGAAAAGACCCTCAAGCTCCTTGTGCCAAACAGCAAGAGGCTCGGGGGCTACACCCAAATGGGGGTACTTTTTTCTTCAAAAAGATACACACCACGCGAAGATCTCACGAAGTGCTACACGGTTTCGCTCAAGAAAGCACTCGGACGACACTTGTTCCTGCTCGACAAGACTTGAAGGAACAAGACGAAGCTTCTAGAACTCAACCATGAAGTGCTCAGGGGCTTGTCGGTGCGGGACCCATGGGGTATCGTGCAAGGAAGGGAGAAGAACTAGCCTGACTAGGATTCTTCCCCTGTAATCTTAGTAGTAGTATTATCCTGTAATCCTGCTAGGAACTCTCACTGTAAACCGACTAGGACTCTGGCCTTCTGACTATATAAAGGAGGGCAGAGCTCCTTGAATCGAGAGTTTAGACAATAATTGTACAACACAACACTATACAATCAATCCAACGCAAAGGCTAACACCGACTGGACATAAGACTATTTCTTGATCAAAGATCGAGGGTCCAAACTAGGATAAATCGACTGTCTCTTGCATTAACCGTCGAGTTCTACATACGCTGAAGCCCGAACATACTGTCTCGGGTACCCCCGTGGCAGGCTATCGGTGGTCAAACATCGACACACTCTTATAAGTGCTAGTCTGAACAATTCCCCTATGTATCACATGTCTGGCTACCTGCTTTCTAAGACTATCATTAAGAATATGGATAAAATTAGAAGATCCTTTTTCTGGCAAGGTGGTGGGACAAAAAAGAAATATCATCTTGTTAAATGGGAAACTATTTGTAAAAGTAAGAAATATGGAGGTTTGAGGATTAAGGATTTGAGAAAAATGAATATTAGTTTGTTATGCAAATGGTGGTGGAAGGTAAAGAAGGAGGAAGGCCTCTGGCAGGAGATAGTAAAATTTAAATATTTGAAGAATCAATCAATTCATGAGGTTGGACATAAACTTAATGACTCTCCAATGTGGTCTATCGTTTTGAAAATCAAACACATTTACTTACAGGGTTGAAGTGTCTCTATTGGTAGTGGAATGATGACTAAATTTTGGCTTGATCCATGGGTGTATAAGGAACCTTTATCTATGATTGTTCCTATTCTGTTTGAACTGTGTGATAATAAGAACATCCCTGTTGCATAAACCTTGAAGGGTACACAGATCTCCTTTAGGATGGCTGTTTGATGATCTTAGGATTGCATGGAATGTTATTTGGTAGGATGCTTTGAAATTTCAATTAACAACTAATGATGATTCTGTTATCTGGTTGATAGGAAAAAGTGGCAAGTTCTCTGTAAAGTCGGTTTACAATGCTCTTGCTAAATCTTCATCTAGGGCCTGTCATAAGAGAATTTGGAAAGGTAAAATTCCTGAAAAAAATCAAATTTTCCTTTGGCTAATGACTAACAATGCAATTTTAACCAGAGATAACTTAAAGAAAAGAAAGTGGCAAGGTGACCCGAATTGTGTTTTTTTGTGACCGTGAGGAAATCATTTCACATCTGTTTTTCCAGTGTCCTGTAGCCAAAGTGATCTGGGGTATTGTAGCTAAAAGCTTTGCCACACATAACATTCCCATGAACTTGCAACAATGTTGGTTATGGTGTGAGAAATGGTTGCCTTTTGGAAAGAAATACCACCCTTGGGGGGTTGCAGCCATTTGTTGGGCAATTTGGAAATGTAGAAATAGAGCAGATTTTGACAGGAAACTAATAAAAAATCCTCTTGAGATTATCTGCCACGCTTGTGCACTCATGTCATAGTGTTCAGGTCTTTATGCAGAACTAGACACCAAGAACAGCTGGTGCAGGGGGTAAACACAATGCTCCGGGTGGCTAAGGATGTCATAGCTGCTATGACTACAAGACAGGTGAATCATCTGCTACTCCAAGACGGTGAATGCTCAGAGCATGAAGATGATCCTATGTGAGAAGTTGGTGCCTTATCTGGTAGTGTTCAGGATAGTCTAAGCAAGGATGCTTTTGCTACCTGTGGACAGTTCTAGCTGGGATCATGGATTAGCCATTTTAGTTTCTCCCTTAGGTTAGAGGTTCCCTTTTGCTGAAGAGGTCATGGTTTCTGTTAGGTCCTTGATCATGTTTCGATGCTTAGATACCCTGCGTGGTTTTCTGCATCGTCAAACCCTTGGTTCTAGTACTATCAGTAATCTCTCTGAATGGTTTTGTATTTTCGTTCATCATAATGGAAATGGGTGGTTCCTGCGTGGAAAAAAGTTCTTGCTATTTCAGTCTCAATTCCGCTCAGTCATCTAGGTTCATAACAAATTGGAATTAGGAGCCTTTGGTTCCGAGAGATCCAAAAAAAATTTGCTCAATCTGGGTTCTACTCGTGCTGGCGCCTTCGCAGAAGCCGACCACACAAGAGAAGGTGATGACTACGTTGGAGTTGTCCAGGCAGTTCGAGGGCTTTTAGGACATGATGAAGCAATCCCTGGACAAGCTCTGCACGTTGGAGTCGTGGCACGGGGGAAGAACCAAAATATGGAGTAAACTTTAGTTTAGTCCATCCAAACACCACTTGATCATCGCGATCCCTAGCTAGCTAGCACCAAAGCAGATTTGGAAGAACCAATGACAGTTGCATTACATCCATTTTGAAACCATGAGCTTACATGTGACATGAAGCAGCATCATCTTGACTACCCACGGATGCAGATTAGCTGCAGTGAGAATTGAGATAGATGTCATTCCGCACGCGCAGGCATCCTCATATCCCGAGACATGCATGGCCCGGAGTTTTATTCGCGGGAACAGAAAGGAAGCAACAAGAAACAGCGACACGCTACAACGTAACAGCGTAGCCAGTGCCCAGTAGAGGAATGGTAGTAAACAAAACTAGCAATGCAGGAGAGGACCAATAACTAACAACAGTGGCTGGCTAGCTTGAATTACATGCCGATGACCTACCTATCCGCCACCGTACCGCCAAGGCCCAAAGGCTAGCATATCTTCTTGCAGAAGCACTTGCGCGTGGTGCTCTCCACCTTGCACTCGTCGTCGGGGAATTTCTAGGTCTGGCACATGTTAGCGTAGTTGCTGCTACTCATGCACAAGGCTTTGAACCGGTGGCTCTACGACAGGCAGTACCTCGCCTCCACCTCGAGTTCTCCTAGATCGTTGCTGTTGATATGGACGGAAATACATGGACCAAAATATAGAAGCCTCGTGATGATGCAATCTCCATCCCTAAACCCCAGGGTCGGTTGTGTTTATGTAATGCTAATATTTATAATATGACTTAGCTTTCAATCTGGATCCTTTAAGACTATGGTAGTAATAGATGGACATTGAAGCATACGGTGACCACGCTGGAGATATTTGGATAGAATAATATTTAATTTGGTTACGAGGTTTGTGATGCTGAGTACAGAGTGATTGTGGTTCACCTCGAATGAAATTTGATTTTCCTTATAGCGGAGGACATAACACAGCTTGCATATGACATGAACCACAGAAAAGTTCATGTTCTCCCTACACAGGTCATCTGCTATCCTAGACCTACTTAGAGTCTATGAATCAACGGACCTCACTATCTTCCTTATGTTCCCTTGTTCGTGGAGTTATTAGCAGAGCAGTAAAGATGCATATGCTGTATTTTGTTGTTAGGACATGTCTTTGTTCAGGTAGGGAGTTGTTTTGAGTCTATATATAATTCAATTCTAGCTTGGTAACTAAACCAATTGTATCTTGAATATTATTAATTCTGTTGCTTTGCATTGTGCAGGTTTTGGAGTCTCAGTGCTTTTAAACGATATTCCTGTAATGGCTATGGGAGGAAGAAGAGGGGTTCCATCGCGCTTTGGCTACCAAGCTGATCAAGGAGTGTCAATCTGAAGGAGTGGAGCACATCTACCTCATTTTAGTTACGTAAGTCTGTAGGGAGCAAAACCTTTATTATGTTATCTATGTACCGATTGTGTTAATTCATTAGTTGACACAGTTGTTATGTTAGTGTCGAGCATTGTTATTGTAACAAGTACTCTTCATTGATGAATGATGTGTAATGATTATATATGTATAGTGTGTGTTCAGTAAGTTATTAAGGCCCAGCTGAATTAGTAAATACATTGTGAAAACCGAAAGCAATTCTGTCACCGTCGGATGTATGGGCCGTTGGTTGTTTTATCATCACCGCCGTACCACTCGCCGTTGGTGAAGCAGACGGCCATCACCGCCACTATTCGTCTAATGTGGCAGGGGTCAATAGTGTATCACCGCCGAATCGTTTAGTAACCCGACACCGACTAAAGGATCATCACGGGCGGATCGTACTACAACACGACGGTGACGATGCCCTATAACCAGGCAGTTCATACACTGAAGTGACGGTGATGTTTGCTTTGATACAGGCGGGTCATGCTCAAATACGACGGAAACAAGAACCTGATCACCGACGGATCATAAGTCCATACGACGGTGTTAGTATATACCCACACAGGCGGGTCGGGCCTCAATGCGATGGAATAAGGATCTGATCACGAACAGATCATAAGCCATGCGGCGATGTTAGTGCATACTTACACAGACGAACCGTGCTCCAATGCGACGGAAGTAAGGACCTTATTACGGACGGATGATAAACCAAAACGGCGATATAGTGAATATCCCAGTCAGTCTCAGATGCCAACGGTGATAGCTATGACTATCACTGCCGACAACTTACTGCCGAGACCGAAATCGGACTGCGATAGGGTTTACGACGTGGCTTTGAGAGGTGCGAGTGCAGTAGTGATTGCAATCAGGATCCTTCAATTCCGAGAGATCCAAAAAAAATGTTTGCTCAATCGGGGTTTTGCTCGTGTTGGCGCCTTCACCAAAGCCGACCAAACACAAGAAGGTGATGGCGACGTTGGAGGAGTTGTCCAAGCAGTTCGAGGGCTTTCAGGACATGATGAAGCAATCCCTGGACAAGCTCTGCGCGTTGGAGTGAGTCATGGTGCCCGGGAAGAACCAAAATATGGAGTAAACTTCAGTTTAGTCCATCCAAATACCCGTTGATCATCAAGATACCTAGCTAGCACTAGAGCAGATCGATTTGGAAGAAAACCAACAGTTGCATTACATCCATTTTGAAACCATGAGCTTACACGCGACATGCAGCAGCATCGTCTTGACTACCTACGGATGCAGATTAACTGCAGTGATAATTGATATAGATGTCATTCTGTACGCGCAGGCGTCATATGCCGGGACATGCATGCATGGCCCGGAGTTTATTCGCGGGAACAGAAAGAAAGCAACAGGAAACAGCGACGCGCGACAACGTAACAGCGCAGGCATCACATATGCCGGGACATGCATGGCCCGGAGTTTATTCGCTGGAACAGAAAGAAAAGCAACAGGAAACAGCGACGCGCTACAACCGTAATAGCGCAGGCATCCAGCAGAGAAACGGTAGTAAACAGAAACAGCAACGCAGGAGAACCAATAACTAACAACAGTGGTCGGCTTGAATTGCACGCCGACGACCTGCCGTCCCGCCACCGCCAGCAGACGGAGGCTAGCAGATCTTCTTGCAGAAGCACTTGCGCGTGGCGCCCTCCGCCTTGCACTCGCCGCCGGGGAAGCTCTCGGTCTGGCAGACGTTGGCGCAGTTGCTGCTGCTCACGCACAGGCCTTTGAACCGGTGGCTCTGCGACAGGCAGTGCCTCGCCTCCGCCACCGGCGTCGTCCCCAGCTCTGCACCGCACAAACCACAAAGCATCCATCACACCGCGTCGCGTTACTGTTAATGTTAATTTGCACGGCCAAGGGCCAATGTAAGCAACCACTGGGCACGCACGGAGGAATTGAATCAGGCACGCACCTGTGGCGACGAGGAGGAGAAGAAGGACGAGGACGGGAGCGGCGGCCATGCGGCGAGACAGCGCCATCCCCTTGATCCGAAGCTGAAGCACGCCCGCTCGCTTGCTCTGAGCTTCGCTACGGCTATTCTCAGTACTCAGCTACTCGCTGACTCCGGCTGGTGGACACAGGAGCCAAGGGATGGAATAGATGGGAACTAGAGTCACGGTATATATAGAGCGCTGGCAATGAGCTCAAGGGTTAGCTGATGTTTAATGTGCGGGCTGATTAGCGGGGACTAAAGCTGCTTCCTCAACGCGTTCGAGAGGAGTACTGATCAGGGTTACGTTGTGCAGGAAGAGGACACGGCCGGGTGCAGTCGTCCCATCCGCTACAGTAGAGTTCTGTAGCTTCTTCACGGAATCACGGGCCGGATTCAGAATTCACCCACTGGATTCTAGCCATTGATAGCTAGCAGGACAGGCACACCATGCAATGCACGCTGCTGCCTGCCTGCGTGCTGCCGCTCAGAAATGGGGCCCCGGGTTCAGGCAGGCCATGGCCGGATTCAAAACTTGTAGCCAAAGGCCAATGCACTGGGTTATGGTTGCCCGTTGCAGGATGCGGCTCACCTACAGTCCTGCGTACGCGACTGCGAGGCTGCATATGGCTTCTGCCACGCTTTTCTTGGCTCTTTGTGGGTGGATGAATGCATGATTCATGAGTAATAAGGTGATAGGGTCAGATCAGATCCATCGGCAAGCAGATATGTGTGCGCGCGCGTCCGAGTCTGAATTCTGTGTGGTGCCCATTTCCATGGGTCGTTGGGCCACTGGGACAGTAGATCGCACTGCATGCCGAACGCATCCGAGGGGGGATAAGGCACAATGGTGAAGGGTTCGTCTCATCCATCAAAAGTAATTCAGTTCAGTGTGGTCGTGATATCGTGTATCCCATTCAGTCCACACATTCCTAAGAGTGCTCACCGCGCGTCAAAGCATTCACGTACTAGGTGAGAGGTCCAAGCGGGGAAAACGTGAAATGGGCTATCGGCAGTGCTAGCGTCCGGGCGTTTGGACAAACACCCACGCTACACTCCGTTTCCCGCGCTCAGGCTAGCACGCCTCCGCCCGAGCCAACATTTTGCACGCCCACGCAGGGCCCACGCCACACGGACCGCTAGACCGCGCGCGGGGACTGCTCAAGCCCTCTCCCCTTCTCACGCGCATTGCAGCATGTGCAACATCAAGATGAAACACTTGCAGCGTACGTCCAAAACAGATGAAACACTTGCAATATACGTCCGAAACACTAACGAAATAGAAAAAAACTTGAAAACATGTGTGTAGCCATTGCAAACATATGCAAACATCAAGATGAAACACTCGCAACATATGTATAAAAACACCTGAAACACAGCATATATATGCAGCATTCCGATCTAGTTTTGCAACATCCAAATGAAACACTTGTAACGTACATCTGAAACAGATGAAATATTTGGAACATACACTTGAAACATACATGTATAGCCTATTGCAACACGTGCAACATCCCGATCTACTTTTGCAACATCCTTATGAAACACTTGCAACATACCTCTAAAACATCTGAAATATTTGAAATTTACGCTTGCAACATGCATTGTATCTCGGTGCGGCCTCCTCCACCGTCTGCATCGGAGCGCCACAATTGTAGCAGGAGGCGAGGCCAGAGGGCTTCCACGCTAGGGCCTGACGCTTCTTCTTGCGCGGCGGCCTTAGTGGCTAGCTGGCGGCCGAGGGAGTAGCCGCCACGCGTGGGTGCGGCGGTGCCCGTGCCGTCAGGCGAAGCGGGCCACAGAGCAGAAGTAGCGGGCGCCGCGGTGGAGCAGGAGAAGGAGCAACGCTGGGTGGCAGTCGACGGCGGAGCGGGCCGCAGAGCACGGGTGACCATCGACGCGCGGAGCAGAGCGGAGCAGGTCTCTCGTCTCCTCCTTTCTTTATCCAACCGACACAACGGAAGAGACGAACGTGGTCACGTGGATATACTGTAATAAAAAAAACGAGCAAAGCAGAAGTCTATTGAACTGGTATACAGACCCCGAAAGGGTTTCAGACGGACAGACGCCCTAGCATTTCCGATGGGCTATCCTATGCATGCCCCTGCTGAGAAGACAAGGGATTGAAAAAGGCGAAGTATACTGGACCCTCGGAGAAGCCGAGACGCAACGGAGAAGATTGTACACTTGAGAGATACTAGAAGCCCATAGACTTTCATGGCCCGTCTTCTCAATTTGGTAAAGCAATAGTACTGGGCCGATCTAAATGGTACACAACCGAAGGGCCCAAATCAGCCCTTTTTCCATGCTTCCTTTCCTGAAATTATTTGTTATCATTAAGAAAAACCACTGCTCACACATATTATGATAGTATTACTCCCTTTTTCCTCCAAATAAAGCACGTATCCCAGGTTATATTTGAGCGTCTGTATACATATCTTGCATACACTAATGGCACCATTGCAAATAGTGTACGATAAACTGACTGTCAAGTTGTTGCTGATGCAGTCAGTGTCACCAGTCCACCAAGAAGTCAGGCCTCTTACTTGACCCGCGCGCGTCGGTACGTATACAGACACAAAGTTTTCTTCTTTCCTTGGTAGTCTTCATCCTCACCAGATCAAGCCCTGCCCCCGCCTGCCTCGACCACCGCCCGAGCTGCCTACGAACTCTCCTCCTGCCGCCCACCCCCATCGGATCGTCCCGACCTTTCCTAATTCCAATCGGAGAGTTCAACGACATCTCTCCTTGCCTCCATCGTCGGCACTGCCCGTCCGGTTGTCTCTAACCGCCGCCTCACTCGCCAACCCTCAAAGCACCACCACCACCGGGCTGGCCCCTGGCCACCGCTGCCACTGGGTCCTTTCCTTTCTAAACCCACTGGCCATGGAGGGCTCCCATAATAATTGGAAACCCTAATTGCCGCCTCCACGGCACCGGCCCGCGGCGACCTTTGCCGCTGGCTGTCTTGCCCACCGCCCACCCCCCCTCCATGTTCAGATTTCGCCGGTGTCCTCGGCTCCTCGCGCGTGCATCGCTTGGGGTAGCGACGGACGCGCGTCAAATAAGAATTTGGCCAAGAAGCTCTACACACACAAAAAAAAAAGGCATTTGCTTTTAAAGCCGATGGTTTAGCGTCGACAAAGACGAACCAACGTGCAACACGCGTGGCACTAGGAGCGCAAATAATGTCGAACTCATTCGATGGGCATGTGTTAACGTCGTCACTGAATGAAAAAAGGCAACAAATCAAATTAAAAGCGCCTTCTGCAGATCCAAGGGTGCAGTGCAGGTTGATGATGTTTGATGTGAGAGCAATAGTATTTGACTATGCGAAGCGACCAACCAACCAATTGTGCTAGGCAGCTAGCGTAGCTCATATCGGCAGACATGCACACCACCGTGCCCCACTATGGTCTGGTATATATACCGACCTGCATTGAACCTTTGTTTCGCCAATGCATGCAACAAGATCTCTGTCGTCACATACAGTTGCACCACTTAAGTCGTCGTAGCTATTAGATAGTTAGTGGCGCCGGCTTCTTTACCAGTCGTTACCGCCACCACACTGAAGAAATAATGCATGCATGCGGCACTAGTGTAATTCAACTACGCAAATTAAAAGAGATCTCATGGCCGGGCTTTGTTTCGTTTTGGTCGCCAGTAGATTATTGTCCACAAGTTGCCATGTTGGACTGCACTTTAATTAACTCTTTAAGTAGGTCGACCCCCGCTTCACCCGGGGTGGCCGGCCACCTCTTCTTGAGACAATGCAAGTGTCTAGAAGGGTAACTGATAAGCTAGTACTACTTGACCAATTTAGTAATTACTACACTCATGACTGCTAGCCATTCATCGTCTCTCGGCGTTCATGCATGTACCGGCCGGATCCTTTTGGGTAGCTAGTTTTTCCATGTTCATCGTTCAAAGGTCATGCATGTATGTACTCGGTCTGCTGCGCGCACACAGAAATGTAACGGTAACTTGTCGTATCCAATCCAAGCATGATGAGTCGAAGTCCACCGAAACGAGGAGTCACGGCACGCAACGGCAAATCAGATCAGCCACAACCCCCGGGCCCCGGCCCAAAGCGATGCATGCAAGCCTTTTTCTCCACGCGTAGCTTAGCTATAGCTTGGCTTGGCTACACCCGATCTAGTATGTCCCTGACTGACGCTAGCTTGCACCGGCCGGGCAAAAAGCCACGACGCACCACCACCACGCTTTCTACGCTGCCTTGGACGGGATGGGCTCCTTTGACGGGCCTGGCCTCCTTGTGGTGACAGCGAAATAAAGAGAATTCTCTCTGGACGGCCGGACCCCGGAGCCGGAGGGGTCCGCGTCGCGCTCTCGACGCCTGGCTCCTGTCCTGTCCTAACGGCACGCCGGTGGTCAAGCGACCCCCGCCGAGTGACCGATCGAGCCAGCTTTGCCGACCTTGCGGCCGGGTGCGGCGAACGGCCGGCCCTGGGCTTCTTGAGCTCTGAGATCCGGCGGCGAGTGCGCGCGCACGTACGGCCGGTGCGGTGGTCGCGCCACGTAGACCCGCACGCACGAGTGGGTGTGGCTTTATTTCTCGTCCCGCGCAGGTACGGCCGGACACGCGGTGATGTCATCAGGTGTTGGCCGGCCGCGCGCGCGGCGGATTGGATGCACGGCCGAGGGAATACCTCGGTGCGCACTGCTGGGGCAAGGGGGAAAAATAGCAATATCCTCGCTCGTTGCAGGGGGGCTATTGGTTACCGATCAGATCATCGTGCTAATGCTGCTTGTTAGTGCGTTCTGCAGAGAGATAACGCGCATCATTAGGCACGGGAATCAGGTTCTGCATCATTAGGCAGAGAAGAGAAGAGATTCGCACTCGAGCGAAACTAGCAAAGTCAGATCGATCAGGGTCCTCCCAAGGGATGCTTACTTAATTAGCAATGAGTTCAAAAGGCAAAATGGTGGTCTATTGCATTAGTTAGGTTCTGTTTGGCATGGTATAGCTTATTCGGTAACTTCTCGAGCTATTTAAAGTTGTTGTGTCAAATGGTTATTTTCCGAAAAGTTTGACATGCCGCTTCTAATGATCGTGGGTCAAACATGAAGGTTTTAGTAACATTGATCTAGGGAAAGGAATATTGTTCCGGTGGCTGACATTATTACAACAATATCAACAATATAATGGCTTGTAGTATCTTAAGTGCAATTATTTTATCTAGGGGCGGATCCAACATCGCGACAGGTAGGGCTATAAAACCCTCCTACCACAGCGCAGATCATGGAGCCTCTTCTACAAATCGATGATCATGGAAGCTTGAAAGAAGTGGCTAGAAACGAATGATTAAAGGAAGGAGACCCTCCTAGCAATGTTTATCACAAGCTAAAACAAATGTGATCATATATAGCATGGCCGATAGTGCGGTAGAGTGACATAGGTAGCAGATCTAAGATTAACATCTCACTAGCAACAGTGATTGTTACACATTCTTTTAGAAGGCTTAAGGACCCATGAATGTTGGCATAATGATAGCTGATAGGGCTGGGCAGTGGCTGATTGAGGCGGCAGTATTCCAAGAGGCAAGAGAAATAAGCAGCATTGTGATGAAGCTAGTGATATTTTGATCACAAAGGCAACAACAAATCCACAGGAGAAGATACAGTATGCTTATATAAAAAGAATAAGTGTTTGTTTGGATCACAGCTAGATTATAGATAGGATTATAATAATTAGGATTATAGATAATAATAATAATAGAATGTTTTGATATTTGGATTATTGTCGGTTAAAATGAGAAATTCCTATCTTATCTTTTATAATTTGGCAAGTTGGACAATTGATTGGGGGTAAATTGGACATTCAACATCCATAATCCTATATAACCTGGTCTCACCTGGATTTATGGTAATCAAAACTTTTGATTATAATAATCTATCATATAATTAGACCTGAGCAAATTAGGCCTGGCCTGGCCTGTAGGCCGGCCCGAGCCTGCCGGGTTTTGGCCCACCCGTGGACCTTAATGGACAGGCCCTGGGCACAGATCTCGCTGCCCATAATTTTTTTTCTCGGTCTGAGCCCAATCCAAAATGAAAAAATAGGCTCGACTCGTCTAGTGGGATGGTCATGTGAGGGATTATTTTGGCCCGAAATAACCGAGTTTTTTCGGCCCGGCCGCAAAATGCTCAGGTCTACATGAATTAATCGTGTTTGGATTAAAATTTGATTATAAAATCTGATTATTATAATCACTAACTATCAAACAAGGCCTAAGGCACTAAATAATTGATGAGAGATTTAGACAGTGATTTCACCAAGATATAGAGCTCACGTGAAAACTCTAGGCTACCATCTCAGCAGAAATTGCTAGTCCATGATAGGAAAGGGAAAAGAAAAGGAAATGAAGATAAAAAAGGTAATGATAGGATGCGGGCGCCTGTCCCTCCGGACGCCCCGCACCCGCACACCGTTCGCTACGGCGCACCGCCTCCACCCTCCGTCTCTCGTATCTTAAAAAAAGACAGCGTCGCTCATCTTCTCCAGCGCAGCTGTGCAGGGCTGCTCGCCGCAGGCAACGCACCCGCCCGCCGTGGCCTTTTCTAGCATGGCAGCACCGCACCCGCGCCCTATCCCTGGCTGCTCGCGCGCCCCATCGCAAGCTACTGCACGGTCTGCGCCACCATCCCGTGTCGTGCCTCCATCCACCTCGCCCTTCGTGAAAGGGGAGGCATGCGCCTGCTCCTAGGGAGGCCTGCGCCTGCGCCCCCATCAACATCGCACGTCGACAGGAAGGGGAGGCCTACGCTTGCGTCTGAGTGTACGTTGGGCCGTTGACGTCCCCCTAACTAGCGCATATTGCAAGAGTATGTTTCAAGTGTTTTAGATATTTCAGAGGTATGTTGCAAGTGTTGTATATCGATGTTGCAAAATTAGATTTGGATGTCGCACATATTGTAATGGCTATACACGTATATTTCAAGCTAAGTGTATGTTTCATCTGTTCCAGACGTATGTTGCAAGTGTTTTATCTGAATATTGTAAAAGTAGATCTGGATGTTGCATATACATACATGTTGCAAGCATATATTTTCAAGTATTTTTAGGTGTTTTATACGTATGTTTGCAAGTGTTTCATCTTGATGTTGCATATGTTTGTAATGGTTTTCAAATATTTTTCCAGGCATTTTCGCAAGTGTTTCAGACACTTGTTTCAAGTGTTTTATCTGTCTTTTTTTGTAAGTTGCAACTATTGCATCTAAATGTTTTAAAAGTAGATCGGGTGTTGCATACTGGATGCACATAGAAAGTGGCTAGCAGTGTGGCCGACATCCGGGGTGGCGCGAGCCCACTACTGGTGTGCTCGCTCATGGGGCCGACGCGCTAAGCGCTCGCTCGCTCCCTGTGTGACACCATCCGGATGCTAGCGCTCGAATCAGATGTTCGGGCGCTAGCAAGTCTGATAAAAAACAACAATAACTTTTAAGCCGAATAATTGACCGACGATAACTATAGGAATATGTGTATTTGTGCTAATGAACGTATACCTGCTCAGCTGCTCTGTTTACGCAGGCCTGGCCAGCTTGGCACCTTGCTATTGATATTTACGAGTAAAATGCATGAATGGTTGTTAGACTTATCTCGTGATATTATCTAGGTCTCTGTATTTTGAAAATATATTTTTAGGTATCTGAACTTATTATGATGTGTTGTCGAGTTCCAGAATCTCGAAATTTTATTTTTTAAGTCTTCAGACTTGTCACAATGTGTCATCTATGTCCAAACGAGCCCTAACCAACCCACATGTTGGTCTCTAGACTAGCACTACATCTACGTGCTCTCTCTGTCTCTTCTAGCTGCATCCCCGTGCTCCCTCCCTATCTCGGCATTCCATTCTAGTTTGGCGCCTTATCGCCGTCGCCAACTAGCCATTCTCACCTCATGCCTTCATCATCCTCCATATCAGGGGTCATGATGTCATCAATAATGGTGGTGGTAAGGCCAAAGCGAGTGCTCCTTAGACAAAGGAATCAGGCGAACGATTGCTTTGCCATTAAGTTCATTCCTTGGTCGAGAATGAGGTGTGCATCAACCATTTGTGGTATGTGGCATTGTGATACGGAGTAGATTAGGTCTATTTGGACCTAAATGACACACTATGACAAGTTTAGAAAACTAGATGACACACAGATATAAGTCATGGGACCTAAAAATAACATTTTTTAAAGTTTGAGGTCTAGATTACACACAAAGACAAGTTCTAAGACCTAAAAATGTATTTTGAAATTTGGGGATCTAGATGACACGGTGAGACAAGTTCAGAAGACCGCCCGTGTATTATACTCGATATAATTTTTATAGGTCAATTACTAGTACATACTCTGTTATGGGAAAATTTCAAATGCAGTGACTTAGTGATTTTTAGTCAACGAAGAGAAAGCCCGGATATCGATCGTGGATGGCAGATACGGCGATCGAATTCCAGTACAAAAGATCATGGTGGGATCATTCCTCAACGCCGGTGGTCCAATCTAGCGGCCGGTTGACGGTGATCTTGCACGTACTTACGCTGGCAACCATGTCCTCATAGTCATAGACCTCCGGGTTCAAACGCTCTACACGCCTGTACATGCAAAAACAGTACCAATATATACTCCCAGCAGAACTCCCGTCATTCGTGGGTACCAAAAAGGTGAAAAAAAGAAGAGTTGAAAAGGTGCGCTTGTATGTGGCGTTGCACTTACGATAGGTAACTAGCAACCAATTGGTAAATCATGGAGTAACTCGTTAGTTATCGGCTCCTTTACTTGGTTTATGTCTATATCATATCACAAGCACGTATACAAGCTCCAATTGAGTTACTGAGGTCGGTCAAATAAGCAATCGGCAAGAAAGCTATGTGGTAGACCGAGAAGTCCTTTGAATCCGAGCTTGCTTAACTTGGTGCATAATCGCGTATTTGCTCACACAGCGTGCGAAAGAGGCGGTGCGTGTGCATGCATCTGCCAGAACAATCTGTAAAGTTGCATAGTTTATTGGATGAACGCTTGCGTAATTGTGCCTTCTAATTTTTTCCTTTTGGTTAAAATTAGCACTCTAGTGTGCCTACAATTTCCATCAAAACAACACAATAAACAACAGAAAGGTCAATTAACAATTTATAAAATCCCTCAACTATGGATCTAGTCCAGCTTTTATATAACCTTCAACCACAAAACGTTCAATTTTGACTAATCAATTAGCGAAACAATTCATTTTTCAGCATTGGCCCAAATTTTATTTGTTGCTCGCACTTGGGTATCTCCAACTTAAATACATTTATAGATTTGAAAAGGAGTATAATTTGTGTACTGCTAGAAAAACTAAAAAAAAGACCTAAATCCACTCTAAATTCAAGTAAAGATTAAAATCAGTTTATATACGAGTGTTGAAAGTTGAATGATTCTGTTGTTAAGGATTGAAAATTAGACTCGTCAAGGGTTGTAAAGTAGACCTTTTCTCGTTTAACACGGTAGTAGACCTATTTTTTCCGAGAGTTAAATGCAGTATAGGCCCTTGAACTTGTAAGCGTGTATCACATAGGTCCATAAACTTTAAAAATGCATTTCTAGACCTCTAAACTTGTTAAGTGGTACACCGCAGGCCGATGCCAGCCATGTGGACATTTTTGCTGATGTGGCATTGCTAGAGTGGCATGTATTTTTCATTTAACCCCTCAGTTTTATTTTTCTTTGAGTGAAATACACTGGCGACCCTTTAACTTGTCGGCCTGTGCCAGTTCGGTCCACAAACTTGCAAACGCGGAAAATGGGCCCCTAAACTTGTCAAGTTGTTCACCGCAGGCCCATTTCCCATCCGGCGTGGCCTCCAGGCAACGTGGCGGCGCCAGCGTGGCGGACGAAGCACGTGAGCCGCATGTTTCAATATCGAACGCAGGTGACAATATGCATTTAGGCCCTTCCGCCTCGTCAAATCTCCAAAATCCTGTCTTCTCTTCAAGTTCATCGTGCTGGAGGCGAGGCGGTGGCGGGGGCGAGGCGGCTTGCAATGAAGGCAAAAGTCGGCAACTTTGCAAGATTTTGCGGAAGTGCAATGATGAGACGTACCTAGGGAGCATAGATTTCCGCCGCAATTGCGGTGAATCTACGGCATGGCGCCGTGCCTGCGACTGAAAGGGGAACCACCGCCAGATTACGGCTGGTCAATCGAAGATCAAAACCTTCTTATTAGTGCCTTCAGGATGTGGTGGTGTGCATGTACTTGTTCCTGGTGTAGGCCAATTTCGTTTGTTTTGGTGGCTAGGGTTTAGGGTTCCTGGTGTCACCTAAATAAATCAAGTAGTAATGAGCGTCATTTGGTTTAATGTAGGCGATGCTAAGAACAAGTTCACTATTGAGGTGCACCACTGTGGTTTCTTTGTTGGTTAGGATTTGAATAAGGCTTACATTGATGAAAAAGTGAACTGGTTTGACCATTGCAAGGTAGATACCTGGTCTCCATTGTGGTTCTTGGATTTTGTTGATGAGTTGAAATGTCCTAAAATAGATGCTCTGAAGATAATGACATAGTGGCAAACCCAATTGCTTCACTGCCTAAAGTAATCAGTCCAGCCAAGGAAGGATTTGTTGGGAAGGAAGAAGGAGAAGAACTGCCACCATTTGAAATAGAGCAGGATTAAGTGCAGCAAGATTCAGTGCAGCATGATGTGCATGGAGATGATGGTGACAGTGAAGATGACTCTGATTTCAGTGATAGTGATTATGATTTAGAGGGAGATGATGATGATATTTTTGTGGACTATGTTGATGAGGATGTCACAGAGGAGACTGGCAGCAAAGGGTAGCAGAAAGGTAAGGGCAAGAAGGCTGTTGGTAGCAAACTGAAAGGAAAAAAAGGTTTCATCTTTGGCTGTTTATGGAGAGGAGTCAACAGGTGAATCTGAGCTAGAATTGCCAGAATCTGATGAAGAAGGACAAGGTCTAAGGTTTAAGTCATTCAGAAGTGAAGACATAAACAATCCCATCTTCAAAGTTGGCATGATATTTGAATCAGTTGAGATGCTCAGGAAGGCTATCACATAATATAGCATGAAGCAGAGGGTAGAGATCAAGATGCCTAGGAATGAGAAGAAAAGGTTGAAGGCTCATTGTGCAGATAGGTGTCTTTGGAATTTATATGCTTCAAGTGATAGCAGGACTCAGGGGTTGATGATCAAGACTTATCATGGGCAGCACACTTGCCAAAGGAAGTGGACATTGAAGAGATGTACCTTAAAGTGGCTTGCTCATACATACTTAGAGTCCTTTCGGGCTGACCAGAAGATGACACTAACTAACTTTGCAAGGACAATCCAGAAGGAATGGAATCTGACACCCCCAAGAACTACACTTGCTAGGGCCAGGAGACTTGCTATGAAGGTGATACTTGGTGATGAAGAAGAGTAGTACAATAAGTTGTGGGATTATGCACATGAATTGAGAAGAAGCAATCCAGGGAGCACTTTCTATCTTAATCTTGCTGGAAACCTATTCTCATCCTTGTATGTTTCTTTGGATGCCTGCAAGAGGGGCTTCCTAGCTAGTTGTAGACCTATAATCTGCCTAGATGGTTGCTACCTTAAGACTAAGCATGGAGGGATAATTCTCACTGCAATTGGAATTGATCTAAATGACTGCATTTATCCAATTGCATTTGGAGTTGTAGAAGTTGAGTCTCTGGCTACTTGGAAGTGGTTCTTGGAAACATTGAAGCAAGACCTAGGCATTGAAAACACATACCCATGGACTGTCATGACTGACAAACAGAAGGTAATAGCTTTTGCACATCTTCTTAACTTGCATCCATAGTATTCATGCTAATCTGTTCTTGCCCATTTGGAGGGTCTAGTACCAGCTGTTGCATAGGTTTTCCTAGAATCTAAACACAGGTTCTGTGTCAGACACCTATATTCCAATTCCCAGATGCAATTCAAAGGTGAGAACTTAAAAGAGCCAACTCTAGACTTGTGCTAGGTCAACCACAGTAGTTAGGTGGAATGAGAACATGGAGAAGATGAAGGTCCTTAACTAGAAAGCTTTTGAAGGGCTAGAAAAGATGCCACCAAATACTTGGGTTATTGCTTTCTTTAGCACTTTTTCCAAGTGTGATATTCTACTAAACAATAGTTGTGAGGTGTTCAATAAATACATACTAGATGCTAGAGAAATGCCTATCTTGAGCATGTTAGAGCAAGTGAAGACACAACTGATGACAAGGTATCATACAAAGGACAAGGGTGTAGGGACTGTGTGGGAAGGTCCTATTTGCCACAAGATAAGTGTCGGTGTTTTGAGTTACCACCGACGAGTAAATTTCTAATATTACGCGTTTGGCTTGGATGGTGTGCTTAGAGGACACGAGGTTTATACTGGTTCAGGCAGAAAGTCCGTATATCCAGTTCGTCACTGCTACTCGTGTTACTAGCACTGAAAGTTAGTAGTAGGGGTTACAAACGAGTGAGAGAGGGAAAGGATCCTAAGTCTCTGGTGGAAAGAATGAATGGGTGCTGAGAGTTCGACTGCTGCTCAGCTGAGTGTTCGTATAGTGCTCTTGTGTTGATCTGGATCGGATCTTGATGGGTCGATCGATTCAGGGCCCCTTCATGGGACGCCCTGCTTTCCCTTTTATAGGCCAAGGGAAAGCACGGGTTATAGCGGAGGAAAAGAGAAGGACGAGAGAGAGAGAGAGAGAGAGAGAGAGAGAGAGAGAGGAAGGCCTTCAGGATCGTCGGGTCCTTCTCATCCTTCACGCGGGTCCTGCCGACCTTGTAGATGTCAATAGGGACAGCTCCATGTCACGGCCCTATCCATCACTGGTGCCATGCACAGATGTCGTCTACTAGTCATGGCGTTCCATCCCATCTTGGTGGACGTCGTGGTGAACTGACGCGCATGTCATCATTCATACGAGGGTTAGGCAGAACAGCACCGGCACGCCCGACGCTGTTCTTGATGTGAACCTTTAGGTATGGCCCGTCATGGCCCCGGGTTACATCAAGGCATGCTAGTCTCTTCCCTAGTGCTAGAGCTTTGACCCAGGCCCATACGCTTGGACCTAGAGTGGTTGGTGGTGGTATGGGTCCCTATCAGGCTGGGCGGAGCCTGCACCCAAGGGGTCGAGCGAGGTGGAGCACAAAACCAAGGGTCGGGCGAGGTGCAGCCTGTGGCCTCGGGGTTGAGCGAGGCAGAGCCTGCGACCTGGGGGTCAGATGAGGTGGAGCCCATGGCCTAGGAGGTCGGACAAGATGGAGCCTGTGACCTTGGGGTTAGGCGAGGCATAGCCTGCGACCTTGGGGTCAGGTGAGGCAGAGCTTGTGGCCTCAGGGTCGGGTGTGGTGGAGCCCTTCCCCAGAGGTTGGGCGAGGCGGAGCCCGCACACCTAGGGGTCAGTTGGAGCTGTAGTCGCACTCTTGACTACTCAGATGAATCAATGTTGATGTCCATTAGCTCTTCCTCTTCAGGTACCCTAGTATTGGTCCTCGATAGTAGCCCTCGAGCCTGCGGAGGAGTAGAAAACTCCTTCGGAAGCTTTTCTAAATGGGAGGACTCTGAGGGCTTTAGCCTTCCTTTGTCGCCCACAACATGTCCTGGGGTCAACGATTCTCTTTCGTCATGATCGGACCCCTCGGGGGTATAGTCATGAGATTTGGTGGGTCAGAAAAGGTCTTCCCTGATTCCAACCCCTACGGGGGTCTATCATTCTGTGACCACACGTTTGGTCTCCTTGTGAGTCCAACTTTCCTCGAGCCCCCTCCCGTAGCAAGGGTCCGGTCAAGGGTCGGCTCATCTTTGTGATCGTTTTCCCTCAAGCATTTTTTTTGATAAAAATGGAGGGGTTGTGCCGTGCCATGATTTTCTTCTATGGACAAATCATGGTGCTCGGTGAGCTATTAATGGGCTAGTCTGAGTAGGGCACCGGCATCCCATTCACGAGGGTCTAGCTTGGGTCAGCTGGTGATCGACTCTAGATTCTCAGCGGTCAATCCATATAGTTCTCAGGTCTGTTCGACCGGTCCCGAGGGCTCTCCGCCTTTCTTTGAGGAAAAACCATGGATCGTATCTGGTCAAGACTCGAATGTGGGCTGGGATACCCACGGCGCTCGTGTGCCCGAGTACTGGCTACTAGCGGGCCCATCCCTTTTCACCCTTCGCTCTTAGGGTGCCCTAGAGCGGCCGTGAACCCATCGGTGGGCCGGTCTTCAAACTCCTAGGCCTAAATGGGCCATAGGAGCATTTTTAGCTCTGTATCCCTCCTTACCTATGGCAGTTCTTAGCTTATCAATTGGGCAAAATTGTTATCTGGTGTGTCCTTTGAGGGCACAGCCAGAGATTGCTTGCGCACAATCTTAGGAGGGAGGTGTCATGTCGTGGCGTAGTGGGCGCGTGAATCTAGGCAGACGGTTCACCTTCTTGCCCCACTGATGTCTCTGCACACCAAAATCGCAACCTTACCTTCTCTATTTCTCCACCGCTGCTGTTTTGGATCTATTGTGCTTGCTAGGCCACCGTCGGAGCCCTAGATCCGCAACCTCTGCTCCTCCACCACCGTTGAGCTCGCATCCATCCGTCCCCACCTCCAATGGATCCGTGGTGCCATTCCAACATCACCTCCCAGCGCATGGAGGGCCTCGTCCATAGTGGTCTTCTCCGTGCGAGGACCTCGGCCGAGGAGTGGTTGCTGCTCGGCGATGAGGATTCACCGTCGCTGCCCGATGGATATGTGGTGTCGTTCACCCACTTCCACGAGCATGGGCTCGCGATCCCCGCCCACAAATTCCTCTGGGGGCTGCTACACCTCTATAAGATCGAGCTGCAACATCTCAATCCTAATGGGATCTAGCACATGGCGGTGTTCATCACACTGTGCGAAGGATTCCTAGGGATCAGCCCCCACTTAGACTTGTGAAGATATTTCTTCGCCATCAGCCTCTAGAAGAAGAGGGAGAAGGGCGGTAGGTAGGAGCTGCACATGCCGATGGGCTGTGCCGGCATCCAACTTTAGAACAATTGGGTCAGTGAGTACCTATCCATGTGGCTCTCGACGTCCAACAAGGGGTGGCACTCGTAGTGGTTCTACCTCAAAAATGACGCTGTCGCTCTTCTGCAGCTGTTCACCGGGCGCCTAATCGAAGAGGCCCCAGAGCAATGGAGGAAGTAGGGCATCCCAGAGAAGGACAAGAAGAAGATCCAAGACCACATCGCCACCATCCATATCTTGAAGGAGAATGGCCTAAAAGGATTAGTCGTCATTGGGGCTTACCAAGCGAGAAGGGTGGCGCCATTGATGACGCGCGCGCTCCCTCTATACACGATGGCGCCCGAGGTGTCGTTCGACAGAATGGCGCTCGCCGAGGGAACGCTCCCCAACTCTGAGATCATGCAACGCATCAAGAAGGTGATGGAGCCTTTAGGGGATGACACAGGTGCCACCCTTGACTTCATCTACCCAGTGCCGGGCATCCTTTGATGCGACCGAAGCCAGGCTATGTTGTCTTCATAAATTTCCCTTTCTCTTGCCTTCTGTTCAATTGATTTTCTGACCCCGTGAGACTAACTTTGAGAGGGGTAGGACCAGTCGAGGGACCTCATCCTCACGGATCACACAGCACCGCTGCCGAGGCATTTGGCCGTGAGGGTGGCGAATCATGCCAAGGGCGAGCGGCTGAGGAAGGCGAAGGAGGACAAGAAGAGGAAGAAGCTACGGAAGTTACGGGCGTGGGAATAAGGGGAGGACACTAACGATGATGATGATGACGACGACAATGAGGTGATGGAGGTAGCCGACGATATTGAGTGGGACAACCTAGAGAACAAGGATGCGCTGACAGGCATTGGGACCCTTCTTGTTCCATGGAGGGGAGGGTACGTCTAAGGAGCCGGTGGAGGCAAGCCATACCGTTGGCCTACCCTAGGAGCCAACAGAGGTGGGTGGCTCTGCCTTTGTGCTCGAGGTGCCAGCGGAGGCGGGCAGCTCCGCCGTTGTGCCCCAAGCGCTAAGGGGAGCGGGGCATTCTGCCAATGTGCCCTAGGAGCTGTCAGGGGTGAGCCCCTCTGCCAAGGAGCAGGGGACGGGCTCAAAACTGCCTCATTCTGACGAGGCAGAGCAAGGGTCGGGGGGTTCATCCCCCAAACGCGTCTGTCGCCCGACGGCACTGAGGTGAGTCATCAATTCCTATATTTTTCGTGCTTTAGTCGGATTTCATCATGACATATGTTTTTCATCCCTTGCAGCATCAGCAGGCACCAGAATCCTTTAGCACTGGTGTCGAAGAAGAGCATCGCCCTCGAATCGGGGGCAGCGGCCATCGATTGGTGTCGCACCCGTTTTGGGCGAGAGCGGTGCCAGTGTGACTGCGTCACTAGCCAGTTGAGTGCCACCCATGGTGGAACCTGTGCCCTTGGCAAGATGGGCGGATGCGGGCGTTCAAGGGGCTCCTTCGGAGGTCATGGAGCAGTCCATGATGGCTGCGATACTGCTGCCGATGGCGGGGCAGATGGGCCTGCTTACCATGCTCGTGGCACTGACCGTGGCAGGCGTGACATAGCAGGTCATGACCCCACCGACATAGGTGGAGGTGGCGCTAGCCATGACAAATGGGTCATAGCTGGGCGCAACCGTAGCATCGCCTGAGGCATTGGTGCGACCCGAGCCATCGGCGGCCCAAGCGACAGTGCCTGGCATGGGCTGGATAGAGGAGGACATTGCCGAGGGGTCCCCAGGAGTCGTGGTGCTAGGAGAGAGGTTTGTGTCCGCACCGCTGACCCCTTCTATCATCGGAGGGGGCATCTCGGCGAAGTTGTTACGACGAGAGGGGTTGGCGGCGCTTAGGGCCGGCAGGGAGTCGTCCTAGACCCTGACGTCGGTGGGCAGCAGCTCTCCCATGCGGGGTGAGCCCCTGGTCCAGTGGGTAGATCCATAGGATCTGACGTCGATGCTTTTTACCCTTGACGATGCCGTAGAGAGCATGGAGCGGGAGAGCCTCAACGTAGGGATTGCGTCCATGCTCGAGGCCCTAGACCACGTCGCGGGCGCATTGCGCAATGTCATTGTTCCCTCCAGCCAGGCATTGCTTGGTCCAATTTCTTGCCCTTTTCTTCCTCTACATACTTTTTGTATACTGGTCATCGTCTCCCTACAGTCCTTTATAGCTCACAGCCGGGGGAAATCTTGGTTCCTTCATCAATAGAAGGAAGCCTAGGACTGCCTTATCGAGGAGGCACGGCTACGTGGGGAGGTGGCAGCTTAGCTCATTACCGCCTAGCAGAGGGTGGCGGAGCTGACTCCCCTCACCGAGGAGGCGGCCAATCTTTAGTTGCGGGTGGCCGAGGATCATTGGGATGCCGGCGAGGCCCTATCGATGAGGTCGCGGAAGGATGATGAAAAAGCCACCAGGGTCAGGAAGGAGAGGGATGAGTTGCTCCAGAAGGATGCCAAAAGCTGCCAGTGGATCCTTGACCTTCTAGGCGAGGTTGAGAAAGAAAGGGATCTGAAGCTGGGGGCCGAGGAGAAGCTCGTGGCCCTAGAGAAAAGGACGAGCCTAGATGCCACGGTAGTCGCTCGGCTACGCAAGGAGCGGGATGAGTTGCTCCAAACCGCAGAGAGGCTCCACTCAGAATGTGGCTCGTCTTGCAAGGAGTGTGACTAGGCTTTTCAAGAGCATGACTAGGCCTGCCAAGAGTGCGATGACACACAGCAGAAGGTTGGCTCCCTCTAGGCCAAGCTCGAAAGGGAGATGACCCAGAAGCTAGCGGCCAAGAGCGTTTCTACCGGGCTAGCTGGGGATCTCACCGAGGTGAGGAGAAATCTTTAGGTGGAGAGTCATGAGCCTGAGTGCTACCCTCTGAGTGGTCTGCGACGACCTTGAGGTGGTGCGGTCGGAGGGGACCAGCTCGCTTGCGGCTCATGCCATTGAGATCATGGCTCAGGGGTGCCAGCTCTAGAGGAATGCCCTTTGCGCTGGGGTCAATCAGTCCTTCATGATTGCTCATTCTTATTATGGGGACAACATTGATCTGCAGGCAATGAGCCATGGCTATGCGCCTAGTTATGAAGTCCACAAGCTGGAGGAGATTGAAACGGCGGTGGCTCCCCTTTCACAGGACCTAGCGGATAGGATAGAAGGCATAGTTCTCCCCCAGAGGGGCTAGTTAGTTAAATAGGTCTGGCGGTCGTTTTTGTAATAAGCAGACAAGTTCCAACCCTTGTGTTTCATTTAAACAAGCTTTTCATTTGAACAAATTTGTTCTTTCCTCCTTTTTATGTGTAAAAAGGGGTTAATGCGTTCTGACCGTTCCTGTTGTTAAGACTATAGAGTTCGAGGTGTGGGTAGGAAACTCTGATCATGCTGGTAAGCAAGAGTGCCATAGCCGCTAGGGTATAGGTTTCTTGCAGCCCAACCAGCCTTACTCAGTTATTCATTTATGCAACCCTTGCCTCTAGGTTTTTAACATGAGGAAGGGGTCTGGCACGACAACTGTTTTAGATAGGGTATATATATACCCTTATCAGCCCCCGAGTCAGACCTGACCCCTTGTCGTTGCTGGGGTTGGGTTTCACTAAAGATCGAGGAGTGGATAGTGAAACTAGCAGGAGAAAGCATCTCTTATTTTAGAAACATTATTCTTAGTTTTTGTATGCACCCCCTACCTAGGATCTGAGCAATCGTTCTACGGCCGCGCATTCGGTCTCCTTGCAAGTCCGACTTTCCTTAAGCCCCCACGCGTGGTGGGGGTCTGGTCAAGGGTCAGCTCGTCTTTGTGATCGTCACCCTATCTGCAGTTTCTATAACTGGAGGGGTTGATCTAACGCCACTTGCCTCGATGGCTTGAGTGTCACGCTCGGTAAGCTCACTAACGGGTATGTCCGAGTGGAATCTGGGTCCATCATTCATGATGGGGTCGGTATAGCCCTCATGTGGCATTCCACTGCTCCTTAACCCTCCTCTCGGTAGATGCCCGAGCCATTGTGGAGATCGACTTAGGTGCCCGGTGGCCTCTCCTCGATGGAGATTTTGTGGGCATGGCTCGAGGTTAGGATCGAACGAGAAGGTCAAGATGACCCTGTTCGCTCATGAGCAGGTTGGGCAAAGGCTGCTGGGGCTTATCTGTGTTTTCTCCCCTGGCTCTGTTTGATGTGAGGCGGCCTCAAGCCCTTCGTGAGCCAGCCTTCGAACCTTGGTCGGTTGGATTCCTGAGTTGGGGTTGGGCGGCTCGAGCCCCTGAGCCCCATTGGGATCAGTAGGGGCCGGCCAAGTTTTATGCGTCACCCTGTCCACGGTTTCCGCAACCAAAGGGGCTGAGCTAACGACAGTTGCCTTGATTGCTCGTGTGTCGTGCTCGGTGAGCTCGCTAACGGGCATGTCCTAGTGGAATTTGGGTCCGTCATTCATGACGGGGTTGGCATAGCCATCATGTGGCATTCCACTGCTCCTTAACCCGCCTCCTAGAATTTGCCTAAGTCATTCCAGAGACCAACTCAGGTGGCCCACTGGCCCCCCCTCGATACAGATTCTGTGGGCATGGCTTGAGGTTAGGATCGAACGAGAAGGTTGAGATGACCCTATCATCTCATGAGCGGGTCGGGCAAGGGCCACTGGGGCTCATCTGCATTTTCTCCACTGGCTTTATTTGATGCGAGGATGCCTTGAGCCCTTCATGGGCCGGCCTTCAAACCCCAATCGGTCGCCGCTCATATCGAATGAAATGACTACCGCTTTGTGACGCAAAGTGAAGCGTTGTGATGCAACAATTGCATATGCAATGCTTGTATGTATGGGATGAATGTATGGATGGATGTATGAATTCATGCATGAGAATGGATGAATGAATGCTCATGAACTAGAAAAGTAGAACAGGGATTGGTAAAGTTACCTTGATGGCTCGAGTGACAGGTTTGGGGAGCTCTTACCAAATATGTTTGAGTGAAATCTGGGTCCATCGTTCATGATAGAGTCAGCCTAACCCCCGTGGGGCATCCTGCAGCTCCCTACCCGTCTCTCGGTAGTGGCCTGAGCTGTCCGATCGACTTGGGTAGCCTACTGGCCTCTCCTTGATGGAGATTCCATCAGTGGGCCCCTCCAAATCCTTCCTGGGAAGGTGGAGGCTAAAGCTCGGGGTGCGGGGACAAAAAACTCTGATCATGCAAGTGAGCAAAAATGTCATAGCCGCTGGGGCGTAGGTTTCTTGCGGTCCGACCAGTTTTACTCAGCGTTTGTTTCCGCACACCTTGCCTCTAGGTTTTAGCATGAGAAAGGGTCGAGCATAGAGAATGTCTACCAAAAAGACACTCTTGCTAGCCCCCGAGTGAGGACCGACCCCTTGCCGTTGCTAGGGTCGGGTGCCACTTAAAGATGATCCGTCTCCCGATAGCGGCCGGAGCCGTCCGATCAACATGGGTGACCCGTTGGCACAGGACTTACCTTGACAGCTTGAGTGACAGGTTTAGAGAGCTCTTACCGGATATGTCCGAGTGGAATCCGAGTCTATCGTTCGTGATGGAGTCAGCATAACCCGCATGGGGCATCCTAATGCTCCTTACCCATCACTCGGCAGCGGCCCGAGCTGTCTGACCGACTTGGGTGACCTGCTACATAGGACTTTCCTATGGAGATAGAGGATGAAATTATCCTCCCCAAGAATTTTAGTTAGGCAGATAAGCCAGGCAACGGACTCGTAACAAGTGAACAAGCTCTTAAATTTTGTTATGGCCAAACAGATTTTTAGCCCATCTCCCCTTTTTGTATAAAAGGTTAATGTGTTCTGACCCTTTCCATCGTTAAGGCTGTAAGGCTCAGGGCATGGGTGAACAAACTCTTATCACGCTGGTGAGCAAAAATACCATAGCCGCTGGGGTGTAGGTTTCTTGTAGTCCGACCAGTTTTACTCAGCGTTCATTTTCGTAACCCTTGCTTCTAGATCTTAACATGAGAGAGGGTCCGGCATAGAGAATGTTTGCGAGATGGATATACTCTTAGACGCGTACCGACTCTTTCCGTAGTTAAGGCTAAAAGCTCGGGGTGTGGAAAAACTCTGATCATGCTGGTGAGCAAAAACGCCGTAGCCGCTGGGGCGTAGGTTTCTTGTAGCCCAACCAGTTTTACTCAGCGTCTGTTTCCATAATCCTCATTTCTGGGTCTTAATGTGAGAAAGGGTTGGTCGTAGAGAATGTCTACCAAAGAGATATGCTCTTATCAGCCCCCGAGTGAGGCCCAACCCCCTGCCATTGCTGGGGTCGGGTGTCACTAAAGATCAAGGAGTTGGTAGCAAAATTGATAAGAGAAAGTGTGTGTATATTAAGGGTAAAAATGATGTAGTTGTTTGATGTTCTAGGCATTGACGAAGACTTTGCCCTCGATGGTTTGGAGCTTATAGGTGCCTAGTCGGAGCACCTCCGCGATGACGTATGGTCCCTCCCATGGTGGAGAGAACTTGTGGCGGTTCTTGTTGCTCTAGATGAGGCAGAGCACTAGGTCTCTGATGTTGAAGGCCCGACCTCGCACTCGACAGCTATGGTACCGACACAACGCTTGCTGGTACTTGGCCGAGCGAAGGAGGGCGATGTTGCGTGCTTCATCTAGTTGGTCCATGGCATCCTCGAGGGATGCCTTGGCTCCCTGTTCGTCGTATGCCCTAATCCTTGGTGCTTCATAATCAAGGTCGGTCAGGAGGATAGCCTCAGAATTGTAGACCATGAAGAATGGTGTGTAGCCGATGGCCCAGCTAGGGGTCGTCCTTAGGCTCCAGAGCACCGCAGGAAGCTCTGTGACCCATCGTCCACCAAACTTGTTCAACCGGTTGAAGATCCTACATTTGAGACCTTGTAGGACCATGTCGTTCACGCGCTCGACCTACCCATTCGTGCGGGGGTGCACCACAGTGGCCCAATCGATGCGAATGTGGTACTCATCGTAGAATAGGAGGAACTTCTTTCCTATGAACTGTGTGTCGTTGTCCGTGATAATGGAGTTTGGGACCCCAAAACGATGGACGATGTCAAGGAAGAACAACATGGCTTGCTCGGACCTAATCACAGAGATTGGTCAAGCCTTTATCCACTTTGTAAACTTATCTACGGCGACAAGCAAGTGTGTGTCGCTCCCGGGCGCCCTCTTGAGAGGTCCGACTAGATCAAGCCCTAGACTACGAATGGCTATGTGATGTGGATCGTTTGGAGTGCTTGGGCTGGCAGGTAGGTCTGCCGCGCATAGTATTGACACCCTTCGCAGGTGTGCACAATCTGTTTAGCGTTGGCTACTGCGGTCGGCTAGTACAAGCCTTGTCAGAACGCATTTCTGACTAGGGTTCTAGGCGCGGCATGGTGACCATAGACCCCACCGTGGATATCGCTCAACAACCTCTTCCCTTGTTCGATGGGGATGTAGCGTTGTAGGATCCCAGTGTGGCTTCGCCTGTAGAGATCGCCCTCAATAAGGACAAAGGACTTGGCACGACGAGTGAGCCACTGAGCATCTATTTTGTCTATTGGCAGTCCCTCACGGAGGAGGTAGTCGAGGTAAGGTGTCCTCTAGTCACTCAGAGGGTCAGGCTCTATCGTTGGATCCTCATCAAGCTCCATGACTTCAGGGTCGGATGGAGCTGACCGCCGGTTAGCCCCCTAGCCTAGGGCGGGTGGTGCATCACCGGTCTATTCTGGCTCCTTGTAGCAGACTAAGTGCTTGTACTGATTGCTGGCAAAGATGACTGTTGGCACTGGCTCTTGGCCGGACACTGCTTTTGCTAGCACGTCTACCGATTCATTGAAACACCTTGGGATGTGATTGGGCTCGAGACCATTTAACTTGTCCTCCAGCTGGTGGACTTCTTGGCAATATGCGGCCATCTTGGCATTGTGGCAGCTTGATTCCTTCATGACTTGGTCGATGACCAGCTAGGAGTCACCCTAGACATCGAGCTATTGGATACCCAACTCGATGGCGATGCGTAGGCCATTGATGAGTGCCTCATACTTAGCCACATTGTTGGAGGAGGGGAAATGGATGTGAACCATGTACCTCATGCATACCCCATGGGGCAAAACGAAGACTAGTCCAACGTCGATGCCTTTCTTCATTAGTGATCCATCAAAGTACATCGTACAGTACTCTTGGTCGATGACTGCTGGCAGCATTTGGACCTCGGTGCACTCTACATTGAAATCAGCTAGCACTTAGGACTTGATGGCCATCCGAGGGGCATATGAAATGCCTTGGCCCATCAGCTCAAGTGCCCACTTTGTGATTCTTTCTGTGGCATCCCAGTTTTGGATGAACTCGCCGAGAGGGAAGGACATCACAACTGTCACTGGATGCGACTTGAAGTAGTGATGCAACTTCCTCCCGGTGATGAGGACGGCGTATAGGAGCTTCTAGATTTGGGGGTAGTGGGTCTTGGAATCAAACAAGACCTCGCTAATGAAGTACACGGGACGCTGCACTTTGAGGGCATGTCCCTCTTCTTCTCGCTCTACCACCAGGGCGGCGCTGACCACTTGCATGGTGGCCACGATGTAGAGCAGAAGTGGTTCTCCGTCGGTCGGAGGGACCAGGATCAGGGCCTTCGTCAGAAGCTGCTTGACCGTGTCAAGTGCCTCCTAGGCCTCGGGCGTCCATTTGAAATGGTTGGCCTTCTTTAGAAGCAGATGGAGGGGGAGACCTCATTCATCGAGGTGTGAGATAAAGTGGCTGAGCGCGGCGGGGCACTTGCAACTCGTTGTATCCCCTTTATGTTCTGAATAGGGCCCATCCTCATGATGGCCAAGATCTTCTCTGGGTTGCCTTCAATGCCATGTTCGGAGATGATAAAACCCAGCAGCATACCCCTTGGGACCCCAAAAATGAACTTCTCGGGTTTGAGCTTGATGCCGTTTGCTCAGAGTTTCACGAAGGTCTTCTCTAGATCAGCTATGACCTGATCAGCCTGTTTGGACTTGACCACGATGTCATCCACGTAAGCCTCAATGGTTCGCCTAATGAGATCCCTAAAACACTTGAGCATGCAATGGTGGTACATAGCCCTCACATTCTTTAGACCCAATGGCATTGTGATGTTGCAGAATCATTCAAATGAGGTGATGAAAGATGTCGCAAGATGGTCGAACTCTTTCATCATGATTTGATGATACCCAGAGTATGCATCAAGGAAGCAAAGGGTTTCCCACCCTGAGGTCGAGTTGACCACTTGGTCTATGCATGGTAAAGGAAACTGATTCTTTGGACACACTTTGTTGAGACCCGTGTAGTCAACACACATTCTCTATTTCCCACTTTTTTGTACAAGAATAGGATTGGCTAACCACTCGGGGTGGTATACTTCCTTGATGAACCCGGTCGCCAAAAGCTTCATGATCTCCTCGCCGATGGCCCTACGCTTCTCCTCATCGAAGCGACGTAGGCACTGCTTCATCGGCTTGGAGCCTGGCCAGATCTTCAAGGCATGCTCGACGTCTTCTCTTGGAATGCCTAGCATGTCTAAGGGTCTCCACGCAAAGATGTCTCTATTGGCACGGAGGAAGTCGACGAGCGTGCTTTCCTATTCAGAGGAAAGCATGGTGCCAATGCACACCACTTTGCCCTTAGAGCCGCTGGGGTCTATGAGGACCTCCTTAGCGCCCTCCATAGGCTCAAAAGACCCAGCTGACCGCTTGGGGTTGGGTGCTTCTTCGATGACCTCCTTCCTGATGGCCGCAAGCTCTTTGGAGGCGATGATTGCTGTGGCGTGTTCACAGCACTTGACCTTCACTTGTAGGTGTGCTGGAAGGAGGTGCCGATGGTGATGACCCGCATAGACCTAGCATCTTCAACTTTAGGTAGGTGTAGTTGGGGACGGCCATGAACTTCACATAGCATGGACTCCCAGGATGGTGTGGTAGGTTCCGTTGAACCCGACCACCTTGAAGGTAAGGGTCTCCATCCTATAATTGGTCGAATCCCTAAAGGTGATGGGTAGATCAATCTGCCCAAGTGGCATGACCTGCTTTCCAGGCATGACATTGTGGAAAGGTGCCCCGGTCAGTCAGATGCGCAATCGGTCGATGCCCATGGCGTCGAGCGTTTCAGCGTACATGATGTTGAGGTCGCTGCCTCCATCCATCAGCACCTTGGTGAGCCACTTCATGCCAATGATTAGGTCTACCATGAGTGGATACCTTCTTGGCTATGGGACGCTTTCTGGGTGGTCGGTTCGATCAAAGGTTATGGCAGACTCCGACCATCGGAGGAAAGCAGGCTTGGTCAGCTCGGCCGTATAGACCTCGCGGCGCGCAAGCTTTTGGCGGCGCTTGGAGTCATAGGCCATCGACCCTCCAAAGATCATAAGGCAGCCATCCAGCATCAAAAAGTCACCGTCCTTCCCTTTGGCATCATCCATGGTCGGCTTGGGCTCCTTCCTATGCTCCCCCTTGTTGGAGCCTCTAGATAAGAACCGCTTCATGAGGCCACAGTCCTTGTATAGATGCTTGATGGGAAAGCATGGTTCGAACATGGTCCTTCGAGCAGCTTCTCAAAGTGGTCTGAGGTGCCTTCGGCGGGCTTCCAACCCCCTTGCGGTCGGCGATGGCCACGAGCGAGCCCTCGCATCGCTGCTTGTTCTTCTTCTTACTGGGATGGTTGGAGGCGCCTTTGTCGACATCCTCATCCCGCTTTGCCTTGCCTTTGAGGCGGTCAAAAATCACCCCAACCACCTCCTCGCCTGAGGCATGGCTGGTGGCGATGTCGAGGAGCTCCTTGGTGGTTCGTGGGCCCTTGCATCCTAGCTTGTGAACCAGGGACTCACAAGTGGTCCCAGATAAGAAATCTCCTATGACGTCTGCGTCGGCGATGTTGGACAGGTCGTTGCACTGCTGGGAGAAGCATTGTATGTACCCACAAAGAGTTTCCTTGGCCTTCTATCGGTAGTTTTTGAGAACCCATGGGTTCCTAGGGCACGCGTATGTGCCCTAGAAGTTTCCCATGAAGATCTCCTTCAGGTCCGCCTAACTTTTGATTCTGTTGGGCGGAAGGTGTTCCAACCACATTCGCGCCGAATCGGCCAGGAACAATGGAAGGTTGCAGATAATGAAATTATCATTATCCACTCCACTGACTTGGCAAGCAAGCCGATAATCCTCGAGCCACAGTCTAGGGTTCGTTTCCCCAGAGTATTTTGGGATGTTGGTCGACGGTCGGTACCACGGTGGGAAGACGGCATTGAGGATGTGTCGGCCGAAGGCCTGATGTCCCGGCAAGTCAGGGCTTGGGCTTTAGTCCTCGCCACTATCGTAGCATCTACCATGACATGGGTGGTAGCCATGGCTAGCCCCTTCCCTCGCATCATCGTAGGCACGCCTGCGGGCATCGAGGGTGTCACACGCGTCATGGTGGTGGCCGAGACGCTCGTGCACTGGGACTACGGTGCGTGGCCTGCTGCCTTGCGGTGCCTAGTGGACTGATGCGTCCTTGTTGGGTCGCTCTAAGGGCATGCACTGGCCGGCGTTGAGCTCACGTCGCTGGGACAGTGAGCTCTCGGCCTGCTACGCTGCCGTATCCTCAAGTAGTGTGCAAATCTCACGATGGGCCCGATGATCCTCGAGCGTCATGGGCCCCATAAGCCCCCAGAGCAAGGCCACCGCAGCAGCGATGTTCTGGCTTGCTCGGGTGAAGTGTGGGAGGGTTTCATCGTCCTCGATGATCCTTCGATTCACGTCATGGGCCACGGCACGCGCACGTCTGCCGTCTCCGTGGTGCTCGATCTATCGCTCGAGCTTCGTGTGTTCCTGCTTGAGCTGGAGTCATGCTTCCTCGAGCTCTTGGTGTTGGGCCTTCAGCTGCTCCACCTGCAGGCGAGGTAGGGCCCCTACATCCCCCTCGACCTCATCATCGAGGTCGTTTGTTGGGGTAGCCTCTCTCTCATAGATGCTTTCGACGTGTGAAAGGTCCTTGTGTGGTTTTGGTAATTGAGTGACAACCTAGGTGGACTAATTGTGTTTATGTGAGATACACAGGTGATTAGTCCACAGGTACATGTGTATGAGCAACATATGCCATGAAGGTGAAAATGGCTTTGAGATGTTGCAAAGCTCACACATGTGATAATGAAGGAGCTTATTGCACATGAGACATGACATTGAGTCATGTGATCAAGGTGGAGAAGATCAAGACATGACTTGGCTTGATGGACCGGTTGCAAGCGTGAAGGGCAAGTTGGAGGCTTTGGAGCGATGGACCGCGTGGCGGTGAAGCTTGAGCAAGACTTGGCGCCGATGGACGAAGGCAATGGTGAAAAGTAAGTGAGGTCAAGATCGATGAACCAACAAGATCACGTGATGATATGAAGTGGATCATATCATTGTTGATCGTGTTGGTGCATGTGTTGCATCAACATTGGAGGAGATGGAATGGAATGCGCAAGGCAAAGGTATAACCTAGGGTATTTCATTTCACCGGTCATCAGTGTGTAGAGAAGTTGATGACCGGGTTTAGGATAGATGGTCATACTATCAAGAGGGGCAAACTTATTTGCATATCGGTCATCTAGTGCCACTTGAGTGATCTAACTTTGCATCATCGCTAGGATTGAGTGGCGTGGCAAGTTGAGTGGCTAATTCTTTGGAAAATGATTGTGAAAATGCTAACACACATACACATGGTGGTGTACACTTGGTGGTGTTGACACATTTGTGAAGGAGAAGAAGTTGGAGTTGATGTGGATCAACTCGGCGATGGAACGGAGGCGAGAAAGGTTCGAAACTCCACCGACGGAGTGCACCGGCGCCCTATACAAAAAGACAGGGTCTCACAGAGTGGACCGAACGTTGGTCACATGGTGACCGGACGCTAGGGTCCTACATCCGGTCAATGGCGGCAGAGAGCGTGTCGATGTCGGTCTTCGACCGGACACTGGCGCTGGAAGTGACCGGACGCTGGCAGTGTGCATCCGGTCAGGTTGATGTACGGTGACGTAGGCAACGTAGAAAAGTTGGAGAAGGACCGGACACTGATGCTGTGTCCGATCATGACCGACCGGATGCTTCCGGTCGTGACTGGTACCTTACTAGAAACAATCGGACGCTGGGGTTGCTGCGTCCGGTCACTTTGAGCTACAGCGTCCGGTCGCAACTTGACCGTTGAAATCGGGCGATCGACATTTGAAGCCGATGACACGTGGCGCACATCGCATGACCGGACACTGAGGTCCAGCATCCGGTCAACATGGCCAGAGCGTCCGGTCGGCCCGACTTTTCCCAGTGAAGGGGTAACGGCTCTATTTGTTCGTGGGGTTATAAATAGAAGCCATGGTCGGCCTTGGGCCTGCAGCTGAGCACACTAGAGCCTTGGTGGCTTGTGTGGTAGTGCTTGGGAGCCCTCCATCTCACATATGCTTGATAGTGATCATCCGATTGTGTGAGAGAGTGATTCTAGTGCGATTGCATCGTGAGGTTGCATCGAGTGGTACTAGGTGATCAAGTTGCAAGCCGGTGGTGCTTGTTACTCTTGGAGGTTGCCACCTCCTAGATGGCTTAGTGGTGGTCTCCGTCGAAGCCCGCAAGAAGCTTGTGCGGTGCTTTGGAGAAGAGCTTTGTGAGGGGTATTGTGCTCGCCCCGCGGGAGCCACAAAGAGTAACTCTAGTAAAGCGTGTCATTGAGCTACCCTCACTTTTGGGGTAGGTTCTTGCGGTGCCCGACGTGCGGGCTTGGCGGGTGATGCCAATTAGCCACCGAACCACCAAGTGAGCGGTCGACACAACGGGGACTAGCGTGTTGGCAAGCACGTGAACCTCGGGAGAAAAATTACCGTGTCAACCTTGTTCTTCCCATTGGTTTGCATCCTCATTGCACAAGCTTGTAATTACTTTTATATACATTGTGCTTGTGTAGTTGCTCTTGTAATTAGTGAGCTTGTGTAGCTCACTAGTTACCTTCTTGCTTGTGTAGCATAGAAGTAGCTCCCTTGCGTGGCTAATTTGGTTTGTGTAACCTTGTTAGTCACATTGCTTAGTTTGTGTAGCTAAGTATTTGCGCTCTTTAATTTGGCATTAGTTGCCTTGTTATTGAGCATTGCTAGTGAGCTTAGTTGGCTTTGTGCTTTTGCTTACTAGCATGTGTAGGAGCTCCCTTGTTGCTTAAAGTACTAGTGGCATAGGTTTGTGTGACCTTGCTTCTAGAATTGGTTAGGCAAGCTCTAGCTAGCCTGGCACCTTTGTTGCTTAATTAGTATCTTTGGAAGGTGCTAGAGAACATAGATAGAGGGGTGTAGTCTTGGCTAGATCGATAGTTATAATTCCGCACTTGTTTCGGTTAGCCGACACGATTAATTTTAGAAAGCACTATTCACCCCCCCCTCTAGTCTGCCATCTCGACCCTACAACGTGTCCCTCAGGGGTACCCGTCATGAAACATTCACATGAGGGGTGATGGCTCCCCCTACTGGAGTTAGAGTTGGAGGGCGACTCCATTTCTCCCGTGAGGAGGTCGTGGAAAGACTTCGCGACATAATCGGTCATCCCATGAACTCATCTTTCTTAGGGGATGGAGATGTGCGTTGCACCATAAGGTGGCAACGGTCTCTGTGGCATTGCGGAGACCGAATGGGAGCACTGTTGGGGCGCTCCGGATGAGGTATTCCAGAGAGAGCGGCTCTCCTCCGGCAAGCTATGTCATGACGTTGGCAAACGAGAAGGTGAGGTGGCGTAGGTCCTCCTGGGACGATCAGGGTCCCAAGAGGGCACTGAGCTGGCGCTTTAGCCTCCTCTAATCAAAGCCGAGGAGCTGGTCGCTCCCAGGGGCGCGTGCCTCCGGTGCATGCAACTACAGCGCCTCGGTGATCGAATCGAGGTCGGTGGAGTGGTGAGGTTGGATGGCAGTGGGAGCCTGCGCCAACTCTCCCTCCATTGTGATGATGAAGTCCAGGTTCTCGAAGCGCACATGCGCGCCCGTTATCCAGATGACGCTATGACTAGCCATCCGAGGCCTGATGTGGACGTCGAGACATGCAAAAGGCCCTTACTTGGCACGTCAACTATTGATATTTTGAGTTACCATCGATAAGTAAATTTCTAATGTTATGTGTCTGGCCTAGATGGTGTGCTTAGAGGACACGAGGTTTAACTGATTTAGACATAAAGTCCCTATGTCCAGTTTTGTCACTGCTGCTCGCGTTACTAGCACTAAAAGTTGGTAGTAGGGGTTACAAATGGGTGAGAGAGGAAAGGATCCCAAGTCTCTAGTAAAAAGAATGAATGGGTGCTGAGAGTTCGACTGCTGCTCAGCCGAGTGTTCGTGTAGTGCTCTTGTGTTGAACTAGATCGAATCTGGATGGGTCGATTGATTCGGGGCCCCTTCATGGGATGCCCTGCTTTACCTTTTATAGGCCAAGGGAAAGCATGGGTTATAGCGGAGGAAAAGAGAAGAACGAGAGAGGGGAAGGCCTTTAGGATCACTGGGTCCATCTCCTCCTTCACGTGGGTCTTGTAGATATTGTAGATGTCAATTGGGACAGCTCCACATCGCGGCCTTGTTCGTCACTGGTGCCATGCGTAGGCATTGTCTACCGGTCATGGCGTTCCATCCTGTCCCGACAGATGTCGTGGTGAACTGATGCGCCTATCATCGTTTGTACTAGGGTTAGCTAGAACAGCACCGACACGCCCGACGCTATTCTTGATGTGAACCCTCAGGTATGGCCTGTCATGGCCATGGGTTACATCAAGGCATGCTAGTCTCTTCCCTGGTGTCAGAGCTTTGACTCGGGCCCATACACTTGGACCTATAGTGGTTGGCGGTGGTATAGGTCCCTATTGGGCAAGGCAGAGCCTACACCCAAGGGGTTAGGCGAGGCTGAGCCTATGGCCTTGAGGTCGGGCGAGATGGAGCCCGTGGCCTCGGGGTCAGGCGAGGCAGAGCTCGTGGCTTCAGGGTCGAGCGAGGCAGAGCCGGTGACCTTGGGGTCAGGCGAGGCAGAGCCAGCAGCCTTGAGGTCGGGCGAGATGGAGCCCGCGACCTTGGGGTCGGGCGAGGCGGAGCCCATGGCCTCGGGGTCGGGCGAGGAAGAGCCCACACACCTAGGGGTCGGTTGGAGCTGTAGTCGCGCTCTTGACTACTTGGATAAATCAATGTTGATGACCATTAGCTCCTCCTCTTCTGGTACCCTAGTATTGGTCCTCGATAATAAGGAAGAAACTTCATAAGAATTCTCAGTGGGCAAACACCTGTTATGCATAGTCTGCAGGTAATGGTATTTTTTAGGTCAATGTGGTGGACGGACAATACACAGTGGACCTAGGCATTAGGCAGTGTGATAGTAGGAGGTGGGAGCTGACTGGTATCCCTTACTCTCATGCTATATCTTGTTTGAAGATAGAGAGAATTCCTCCTGAGTCCATGGTTCATGAGTGCTACTCTACTGCAACCTACCTAAAAGCATATGGTCCCAATATTTATCCTTGCAAAGATAGGAGCATGTGGTAGATAGTTCAAGGATCAAATGTACTTCCACCAGTCTATGAGAAAAAAAGTTGACAGGCCACCCAAGAACAGAAGGAAGCAACCTCATGAAGTCATGGGCAAGTTTGGTCCTAAAATGTCCAAGCATGGTATTGTCATTACTTGCTCTTATTGTGGAACAGAAGGACATAATAGAGGTGGTTGCAAGCTGAGGAAGGCTGGGATCAAGCCTGAGCTACAACCTCAAAACAAACCAAATGTGAATCATGGCCAAGAAGGAGGATCAGCTAAAGGTTTTGAAGAACCATTTACTAGCCAGGTAAGTGAAACTCATTTAGCATGTCAATTGGATTAATAGTTCATACACTCTTAAGCGTGGTATTGTAGGCTTCCATGCAGTTTGGAGAGGGGAGCCCACCAGTGCTATAAAAAATGACAGGAACTGTCCTTTCTCAATTGAATGCAGATGTAAGTGCACATAAACTTCGTCCACTCTATCAAATTGAACTTGTAAACACCTAACTTGATTCTATGCAGTCCTCACAAACAAGCAAAAGACAACTTCACAAGGAACCATTGCCAGATTCCACATTCATCAGCGGGAACCAGCCTACTACAAGGCCAGTGCCCCCTACCACTGCAAGCAAGGCTAGAAGAGGAAGATTGAAGCGCAATGCACCGAGTGGCCCATGTAATCAACAAGACAAGACCAAGAAGAATACAACTACCAAGACAAGAAGGCTTGAAGACCTGTGAATGTGGTCTGTGATGCTTTTGTATAGGTCAATAGGCTCACTATGCTAGTTTTTGTGAACCTGTAAAGCAGCAGCAAAAACATCTAAGTTAATGCTTTAGGCTTATTTTGCTTCCTTTTGGTTCTTCCAGCCAGACAGGGAAGATAGATACATCTTTTGGTTCTTCCATATAAGCACAGGAAGATAGTACTTACTTAGTGCCTTACATCTAGGACAATGACATGTGTGTCTCAATGTCCTTGGTAAATGGTTGATGGACACAAAATCTGTGACAATACATCATGCTGTTATGGTTCCATCTTGAGGAATTGACATTGCAAGATTTGTGAACATCATCTTGTTGTTATTCATTGATGGTTTCATACATGGCTTGATAACATTACTAAACATATGCATTGATAACATAATGTTGATGAATACATCATGATTGCTGAATCCAACATTACTGAATACACAAAACCAACATGAATCCTTGTGACAACCTTCAGCAACACAAAAGCAACAATACTGATTACACATTTATCTACTTCACCAACAGGACTAACAGAACAAGAATGGGCACAAACAGTAGAGCAACACAGACTATAAATATAGCCTTCAGCACCATGACTACTTCTTTCACCATTTTAGCACATACAACTTCCCTCTTCACCCAACCATTGTTGCGTACTCCTCCATTAGTGTTCATCTTCAAATCAGGGGATTCCACCATGGCTGTGCCTGCGTTGCTGGGACTTGCTTGAGCACCAACAGTGTTGTTGCCGAACACCACCTCCAAGTACTCCTTCTCCCACTTCCAGAAAGGGCAATCAGTTCCATCTCGCTACAAAAATCCCTAATATCAGCTTCGAATCTAGCAAGAACAAGAACTTCATCTTAATTGAACCACTAACCTTGTAGAATGGGTAGCAGTAGAACGCCTGCCCAAAGCTCCATTCATGCTTCGATACCCGGCGCACCACCCTTGCCCGCCCGCACTCCCTGCACTGGATCAGCGATATATCGGTTGGATCTGCCGTAGACGCCCTTGATTTGCTAGCCATGGTGCCGATCTGATCTCGACGACGGGAGCAAGAGGAGGAAGACAGTCTGGAGAGAGAGGGCAGATACGAACAGTGGGTTGGTTTCCCTTTTCAATACAACTCAAGGTGTCCTCTGTAAAATTGTCAACGTCCAGGAGCGGCGAAAATCCCGCCAGAATTAATCATCCGCCACGCTAGCGCTGTCACGTCGCCTGGAGGCCGCGCCGGATGGGAAATGGGCCTGTGCTGATTAACTTGACAAGTTCACGGGCCCATTTTCCATGTTTGCAAGTTCGTGGACCGAAATGGCACAGGCCCGACAAATTAAAGGGCCGCCGATGTGTTTCACTCCTTTTCTTTTAAAAAAAGGGACTCCTTTCTCCTCTCTCACCTCCCATGGCCAGCGCCCTGTGGTCCAGCGCCAACTCCACGTCGACGTGCACGTTCACGGCCCCCAGCCCGAGGTCGGCCATCAACCGCAGCGCCGCCTCGGGAACGACCTCTCGTCCAGGAAGTAGAGCACGCCAGCACCGTCGGCACCCTGTCGTGGTGAGCAGGGGCGAGCTAGAGCGCATCGCCGCGGGCGTCACGCAGAGGCAGTATAGCGGAGCCGGAGCTGCGCCGAGTCGCCGGCATATAGTCACGACCGTGTCGCATGAAGGGCAGGTGGCGCGTGCGCCCCCGCGCTCGGAGCCGGAGGAGGGCGCGGGCGTGCGGCTGGCGAAGTGGCGATGGTCCAAGCTGGCCTGTGTGGCTATGCGCGCCAGTCTGCCTCGTTTTGCCCGGCCTCAGCGGTAATAACGGGGCACTGAAGGCGACGCCAGAGACAACCCAGAGCCCCCTCCTGCGTGTCCAGGCTTCATCATGCGTGCTGTGTGTTCACGTCCCGCCGTGGCCCGGCCCGGGCCCCGTCCGCGCGCCTCGTGTAGCACATGTGCGTACTGAAATATTCGGCCACTGTTGTTCACGCTACGTACGGATGCTAGCTGCAGGCAAGGTTGAGGAATGGCAAGCCTTTCATGGGTTCCGGCTGACGGCGGCGGAGGTGTTGTCGGCCGTCCCGGCACTCGGCCCGTTAAGCTGTTGCTGTGCGCCAGAGCTGCTCCTTGCCTACGGCGGCACAGGCCAGTCGCGGACGGAGAGGTACAGGTGCTTGCCTGCCGCCAACATCTCCACCGTTTGCCGCGGCGTCAGGATCTCCGTCGTCAACGCCCATGTCGTCGCCATCCTCAGCTCGTCGGCCTCCACCAGCAGCCGCGACAGTGCGGCCTTGTAGCTGTCCAGCGCCGCGTCCACCTCGGCGTCCACGCCGGCGCAGGTTCCGCGAGCAGCGTCGAGCGGTGCCGCCGCAGCCGCCGCCTCCGTGGCAAGCTCGCCTCGCTGCCTCACGATGGGTAGGAGCATGCGGTTGGCGATGTCCTCCTGCAGGGTGGCGAGCTGATCCGACAGGGCATTCTCCGGTGCCTTGTCCTCCCGCAACAGCGCGCGCCTGCAGGTGGCATAGTCCTGTTACGCGAGCATGCACCGCTCCACCACGGTCCGCAGCTCGGCCTTTGCTCGCTCGCAGTCACAGCGACGACGGCGGACGGCGGACGGCGCTCTACGCTTCCTCTGGTATGCCGTCTAGCGCAGGCAGCCAGTTGTGGGCAGCTAATGGACGACCTGGGGCTTGGGGCCGTGTACGTGCACGTTGACAACTCGACATAGAGCTAGCGCTGGACCACAGGGCGTTGGCCATGAGAGGTGGGAGAGGAGAAGGTAGTGTCTCTTATTTAGGAAAAAAATAAAACTAAGGGGTTAAATAAAAAAATACATGCCACTTTAGCATGCCACATCAGCAAAAAAAAAAATATCCACATGGCTGGTATGGGCCTGCAGTATATCACTTAACAAGTTTAAGGGCCTAGAAATACATTTTTAAAGTTCATGGGTCTATGTGACACACGCTTACAAATTCGAGGACCTCTAGTGCATTTAACTCTTTTTCCGATGAAGTGAGGTAATCCAAAAAGGGCAAACTGAAACAACAACATAAAATAGCATTATCTCGAAATGAAAATAAGGGTCTCTTTGGTAGACCTTTAGCTTCTCAAAAAATGGTGAAGGCACGTTTTAGTGGCTTTGGTTTCTTGCAAAAAATAAATTGGCTTCAGCTTCATCATTTTTACCTTGGTTTCAGCTTTAGAAGCCAATCTCGTATCGTATGTCCTCATTTGATAGGGCTGTTTGATTAGGCCGGTGAAGAAGATACACAACATAAGTTCTGCAAAAGAGGGCCTAAGAAAACTATTACCGTCTTACCGACATCGGATGTGATTTAGTCCAATCTCCGTGCTGCCAAGACGTTCAACAGAGAATTCAATAGAATCACATGTGTACCTGTCTTTATTTAAACCCCCCACCACCACAAAAAACAAAAACAAAAAAGATCTTTCGGTGTTTGTATGACTGATGTGTATCTATCAAAATCCCGTCTCTTTCATTTCCCTGTAATAATAGTGTATGGCGCCGTATTATTTCCCTGTAGCCGGATAGGCATATAGCACAACTTGAAGAAGACATCAAACCAAAGCAGATAGAAAGGTGAGAGAGCCGGCCCTGCAGTTCCCGCCACCAACAGTTCCAGCGTACTCGCCAATTGGATCGTCGCATCCGCGAGACCGCGACGCAGCCGCCGCCGGGTACGTCGTCGGGGCTCTTTGTCCGGGCCTGGTGCACTCGCGGCAGTATTTTCTCCACCGGTCCTTCGCGCCCGGCAAGGGACGGACGCCCAGTTTTTTTTTTTTTTTTTTTTTTTTTGAGGGGGGGGGGGGCGCGGTGTGCAAATGTGCAATGCATGCATCGCACGCGCCCTGGAGCGCGGCGCGTTGGCGCGGCCGAAAGCGGCGGCGGCACACGTGCCACCTGCCGCTACCGGTTGACTTCGCCGCCAACCTTCCGTGGCCATCCCCCACCCAAGACCCAACCCCGAGCGGAATGTGCAGTCCTGCACATTAAGGGCGCGTTTAGATCCAAAATTTTTTAGATTTTGGCTACCGTAGCACTTTCGTTTGTATTTAGTAATTAGTGTCTAATTATAGACTAATTAGGTTCGAAAGTTTCGTCTCGCGATTTCTCACCCAACTGTGCAATTAGTTTTTTTTTCGTCTATATTTAGTACTCCATGCATGTGCCGCAAGATTTAATATAACGGGTACTGCGCAAAAATTTTTGAAATCTAAACATGCCCTAGAAACCCTGCGGGCAAGTCAGCATGGCCAGGACAAGTAGTAATAGCGTAGCAACGGCAAGCAACAAGCTAAAGACTTTGCAGTAGTCTTCGTAGTAATTTTTCCTAGTAAATCTTAAATTTCTTAGTTCATAGCAAATCTTTTGGTATTTCCGCCACTAAGCATGCTTCGTATAATGGCATAGCTCTTCATGTCTTTCACGTGCTGTTCTGCAACGTTTAGCGAATATTATCTTCCATAATCACGGTTATATTTTATTTCTGATAATATGGGCACAAAGGTAGCACTAATCCGGCTGGGGCAATATTCATTAATATCTATTTGGTATGCAGGTTCTATCCTTAGAATGGTCTGCTTTCTTGATAGTTACAATACTCATGTTCATCAGGGAAGTCAAATGGAGAGAGCGAGACTGAGAACGACGGTTAGGCCAATTTTGAACAGAGGTCAAAAGATGTCCGGCCATGGATTCTTTCAGCAAGTGGAAAAAGACAATCAATTCGCCGAAGAAAACTCGGGCCACCCAGGTCTGAGTGCCTGCACAATCACAAGTCAAAACCCACGCACGCCATGCCGTCCCAGGCAACACAACTGTCCCATCGTCTCCTTCCCACCTAACTTCCCTTCTTCCCTCCACCATTGTAGCTACGGGTGCAAGCTCCCAGGCGAGTCCAGCTTTCCGCGCCATATGGCCTAGATGATGTGAAGGTCCTGAAAAGACCGAGCAAGAAGCCTTCTTCCCCGCCCAGCGTCATCACTGTGCTGCATCCTTGCTTCTATGGAGCATTTCTTGATGCAACGCACCGCCACATGGCCAGGCCGTTTCTTCCTGTGCTTGTCTGTCTTGGTCCTGCTGCTCTTCCTGTCTCCAGTCGACTCCCTGAACCAGAGCTCCAGCTCCTGCGACCCGGGTGATCTTAAAGCCCTGGAGGGCTTCTCCAAAGGTCTTGAAGGGGGTGGCGTCGCTAGCTGGACGTTCCCAAACGCGACCTCCGACGCGGCCAGCTGCTGTGCATGGCCAGGTGTCACGTGCGATGGCAGCAGGAGGGTCATCGGGTTGGACCTCCATGGCCGGAGGCTGGGGGGCGAGCTGCCGCTCTCGCTAGCACAGCTGGACCAGCTCCAGTGGCTCAACCTCTCCGACAACTACTTCCATGGTGCCGTCCTCGCGCCTGTGTTCCAGCTCCAGAGGCTGCAGCAGCTCGACCTCAGCTACAACGAGCTCGCCGGCACACTCCCAGACAACATGTCTCTCCCATTGATCGAGCTCTTCAATATATCCTACAACAACTTCAGTGGCTCCCACCCCACGCTCCCTGGTTCAGAGCATCTCACCGTGTTCGATGCAGGGTACAACTCCTTTGCCGGGCAGATTGATACAAGCATCTGTGAGTCGTCTGGTGAAATCAGTGTGCTGCGATTCACATCCAATCTCTTTACTGGGGACTTCCCAGCAGGCTTCGGGAACTGCACAAAGCTCGAGGAGCTGTATGTCGAACTCAACAGCATCTCCGGGAGATTGCCAGATGACCTATTCAGGCTGCCATCTCTGAACATCCTGTCTCTGCAAGAGAATCAACTCTCTGGGGGGATGAGCCCAAGGTTCGGTAACCTGTCCAGCCTTGATAGGCTGGACATATCTTTCAATTCATTCTCTGGGCACCTTTCCAATGTTTTTGGTAGCCTCCGCAAGTTGGAGTTCTTCTCTGCACAGTCCAACCTCTTCAGGGGCCCATTGCCTCCCTCGCTGTGCCATTCGCCGTCACTGAAGATGCTGTACCTGAGGAACAATTCATTGAATGGAGAGATCAACCTCAATTGCTCAGCAATGACACAACTTAGCTCGCTCGACCTTGGCACAAATAAGTTCATTGGCACAATTGATAGTTTGTCGGATTGCCGTAATCTGAGGAGCCTGAACCTTGCCACAAACAACCTCAGTGGTGAAATCCCTGCTGGTTTCAGGAAGCTTCAGTCGCTAACCTACCTCTCACTTTCAAACAATAGCTTCACAGATGTGCCTTCAGCATTATCTGTCCTTCAGGACTGTCCAAGCCTAACAAGCCTCGTGCTCACAAAGAACTTCCGTGATGAGAAGGCCTTGCCGATGACTGGGATACAAGGTTTTCACAACATCCAAGTGTTTGTCATTGCAAATAGCCATCTTTCAGGATCGGTACCACCATGGCTAGCTAATTTCACACAACTGAAGGTGCTAGATCTGTCATGGAATCAATTGATCGAGAATATTCCTGCATGGATTGGTGATCTTGAGTTTCTGTTCTATCTGGATCTATCCAATAATTCACTTAGTGGAGGAATTCCGGAAAACTTGTCCAACATGAAGGCCCTTGTAACAAGAAAGATCTCACAGGAATCTACAGAGACTGATTATTTTCCTTTCTTCATCAAAAGGAACAAGAGAGGCAAAGGGTTGCAGTACAATCAGGTTAGCAGCTTCCCACCCTCCCTAGTTCTCAGCCATAACAAGCTCACAGGCCCCATATTATCGGGATTTGGGATCCTCAAGCACCTACATGTATTGGACCTCAGCAACAACAATATTTCTGGTACCATTCCTGATGATCTATCAGGGATGTCAAGCTTGGAATCCTTGGATTTGTCACATAATAAACTTACTGGAGGCATCCCATCTTCATTAACGAAGCTGAATTTTCTATCAAGCTTCAGTGTGGCATACAACAATCTGAATGGTACCATTCCATCAGGAGGTCAATTCTCGACATTCAGTAGTTCTGCTTATGAGGGTAACCCTAAACTCTGTGGCATTCGCCTAGGCCTACCCCGGTGTCATTCAACTCCTGCTCCTACAATTGCTGCAACAAATAAGAGAAAGAACAAGGGCATCATATTTGGAATAGCTATGGGTATTGCATGGGTCAGCGCTTGTTTTGTCTATTGCTGTTGTATTTGTGCTGAAGAGTAGCTTCAGAAGGCAGGATCATACAGTAAAGGCTGTCGCAGATACTAATTGAGCCCTCGAGTTGAAACCAGCCTCACTGGTACTACTGTTTCAGGACAAGGCTGATAAGGCATTGACCATCGCTGACATTTTGAAATCAATAAACAGCTTTGATCAGGCTAACATCATCGGTTGTGGTGGCTTTGGTCTAGTGTACAAGGCAACATTGCAAGATGGAGCAGCAATCGCTATCAAACGACTATCAGGTGATTTTGGTCAGATGGAGCGGGAGTTCAAAGCAGAGGTGGAGACGTTATCAAAAGCTCAGCATCCCAATCTTGTGCTTCTGCAAGGTTACTGCAGGATTGGCAGTGACAGACTCCTGATCTACTCTTTCATGGAAAATGGCAGCCTAGACCATTGGCTTCATGAAAAGTCAGATGGTCCCTCCAGATTAATCTGGCCAAGAAGGCTTCAGATAGCAAAAGGAGCAGCAAGAGGTTTGGCATACCTGCATTTGTCATGCCAACCTCATATTCTCCATCGTGACGTCAAGTCAAGTAACATCCTTCTAGATGAGAATTTTAAAGCCCATTTGGCTGATTTTGGGCTTGCTCGGCTTATTTGTCCCTATGCCACACATGTGACCACTGACCTAGTTGGCACACTGGGTTATATTCCCCCTGAGTACGGCCAGTCTTCAGTAGCCACTTTCAAGGGTGATGTTTATAGTTTTGGCATTGTCCTTCTGGAGTTATTAACTGGCAAGAGGCCTGTAGACATGTGCAAGCCGAAGGGAGCTCGGGAGTTAGTCTCATGGGTTACACATATGAAAAAGGAAAACCGGGAAGCTGATGTCTTGGACCGTGCAATGTATGATAAGAAATTTGAGACGCAAATGATGCAGATGATTGATGTTGCTTGTCTGTGCGTAAGTGATTCACCAAAACTGCGGCCATTAACACATCAGTTAGTGCTATGGCTTGACAACATTGGTGTGACCAGTGATGCACCAAAGTGAGGCAAGTTCAATGACAGTGGCCATTGGGGAAATCCTTGTGTTTAATTGATCCTCTCTCAGATGAATGTTCTTCTCTAGTGAGAAATGTAAGATAATGCATGATGATTGTATATTCAATAATGCATGTTTCATGAGAGTCTAACTTGCTAATTCAATAATAGAAAAAAAAAACTCTGTTATTTTGCATGCAGCAGATACAATTTTCAGGTGGTTTATGGAAGTTTTGCTTCTTTTTTGACTTTGGTGTGAATATCTTGTATATGGTTACAGGGGATTTTCTAAATAAAGGAATAATTAAGTATCTCTGAGTTTCTCTTATAATTTTGTGCACATATTACAGTACATTACTAAGTTGACACACTTTTCTTGCATCAGTTCATTGTTATGTTGCTTTATAACTTAAGAATGATGCTACTGATTTCACATTAGTAAGTACTCCCTCGTTTCAAAATTATAGGTCATCTTGGCTGTTCTAGATATATAGATTTTACTACGTATTTAGACATATCGTATATCTAGATGCATAGCAAAAGTTATGCACCTAGAAAAGCTAAAACGGCCTATAATTTGGGGTGGAGGGGATACAATAAAAAAAATAGCAGATCAATATGGAAGGAATAAGAGTCGACCAACTCATCTCATCCATGTCAGAAAGAAGTCGTCCAGCAACACCTGTCTTACCTCTGGCACTTCAGATAACAATGAGGCTATATACAATGGTGTGGGTGCGGATGCACCCAGAAAAAATGGAATGTCAGTTAGTACTTAGTAGGATCAAATTTTCACCATGGTTGCAGCAAGTCTACGCATCCAGTCTATCTACAAGGCAGGCACAACCGCACAACGCCCTCTAGTTTGCTCTAGTTTCGTCACTGGCACTGGTTCTTGTCTCCTTGCCATGGTCAAGGACTTTTCAGTCTATCTCAATACCCAAAAAGAAGAAACGTCACCAAAATCAGCTCACCCAGACAAAAGAACTTGCTATTCATGGTTGTACTTGTATCTGCTAGATTTAGAGTTGAAATTGCTGCTGGTCTGGATAAGCAGAAAACACAACCAACTCGAACTCTCAATCTAAAGCACAAGACACAAAAACAGAGGGAGAAAACTTATGGAGCGTTACCTCACTGGCAACCCATGGTTCAGTGACTCAGGCATTCGCTCGAACAGGTGGCGTGCATGTGCGGTTGCCCTCGTGCTCTATCAGAGCTTCGCCTTCGTAGATCGTAGACTCCGAGAGTGGACGTCCCCTTCCTCCAGCGCCGCCATTGAGATGTCCGTCGCCTTCGTCCGCGCTGCTTGGACCGGCTCGCGCATGCGCGCGCAGCAAGGCGGGCGTGGGCCCTGGGCCCTCTAAGTCTAAGGTAAGGGAGAGCGACGCCGAGGGAAAGGGAATGCGAGCTCGATGGACCCTGCGCGTACCTTGGCGCCGCATCGAACACTAGAGCATTCGGCATGGGCACATCTGCCGAGGAGTGTAGGGCGTGCGGGCGGCGAACGGCGATCGCAAGCGATGGTCACCGCCGTCCGCCACCACGACTGCCCGGCATCCTCCCCTCGCTTCCCGGTCGCAAGTTTGTGCTGGGCCTAACTGCTTCAGCTCGGCCGCTTCAATCCCAAGCCCAGCAGGCCAGCGCCGCAGTACAACAGAGGAGAAACGGAGCCCCCGATGGGCTTTCCAAATTGGGCCGTAAGCCCAACACATATCAATGGTAAGTCTCTATTTTTTTTTTTGAAAAAAAAAACGCTAAACTTGCAAGTAAGATTCAGGACCTTTTATACGCTAATGAATATGTTGTGATAAATAAAAACTCACATAATTGGCTTCCAAATTCTCCTTACAGAATGCATTCATACATATACAGAAAGCAAAGATTTATCACACATTTTTCCGATCCGAAGAAAGAAGAAAACAGCAGCAAGCGGACTCCTGGCCACATGGAGACCCGCGTATACCATACGTTGGCAGATGTGGAGGAACAGGGCGTCATGTGCCGTGGAGTTGTGGACGGAGTCGGGCGTCGGCTGTGCGCGTATCTACACTTCGATCGATCGGTGCCCAGCTTCTGGCGCGTCCGGCGGGCGGCCGGACTTAGGCGTTGCTCCGGTAGGACGACCCGAGCTTGGTGGCGCTGGCCCTCAGCACGTACTGGTGGTAGGCGGCGGCGATGGCGGCGCCGATCAGTGGGCCCACCCAGAAGATCCACTGCACAACAAATACACAAAAACACGATCGACAGTGAGCGGTGGAGGAGCTAACATAAACTACACCTTTCAGTTATACGACTTTTATATATTTATGGTGTATAATGTAAGATATCCTAAGCGATTGTTTTACTTGCTTGAGTAGGAGTACTTATCTTGTAAAGATTTGTTTGATTATTGTTGTGGGAAAAATATATATAGTCAAATGCTTGACCAAGCCAACAGCTGTGCAACAACAGGGTTATATTAGTTCCAAACAGATGTGGGCATCTTTTAGGTGTCCGTAAGGTAGGAGGGTAGTGTGGCAAGGGATGTGGTAGTATATTGCGATAAAGGGCTGCTTATGTCATGCATAAAACTAAACAGCTGTACTAAATAATGGAATAATAGTAGTATACATACATACATATACATGCATTGTGACAGATTAGCAATGGTCGTCTCGTCGTAAGGGTAGAGCTAATCGATTTGCTTATCCTGAGCCGTTGGTACGCACTAATTAAAGAATAATTCATGTTTTATTGCCAACAACTAGCAATTGAGCATGAGAAAAATTAAGCATGCTTTCTGCATATCGTGGAAATTTCAGTGGTACTGATACGTGTACGTACTTGGTCGTCCCAGGCCTTGTCGTTGTTGTAGATGACCGCGGCTCCCAGGCTCCTCGCCGGGTTGATGCCGGTGCCGGTGATGGGGATGGTGGCCAGGTGCACCATGAACACCGCGAACCCAATTGGGAGAGGAGCCAACACCTGCATATATACATAGACCCAAGGGGAAACCATAGTTAGTGCTCCGTATATTTTAATTTAGCTCGCCGATCGATCACTTCCATCATCGCAATTTTCCTAACGATCCACAACATCATCATCCGAACAGCTACTGACAAAACGGGTATCCTTTTAAAATGTGTTCCAGCTGAAAAAATAGCACAGGACTTTGAAATCGCCGCGTGTGGTCGTTCTAGCGCAGGCTCCTAGTAGCTACTGTAGAAAGTAGAAAGGGATGCATCACCAAATCTGAAGGTAAAATGACCAGAAGTTTCTCTTGGGATTTTGCACCTTGCTCCTATCCCTAACACATTTTATCCACATGAAGCAGTCCAATCATTTGCAATTCGATGGCCACCTCACGTTCGCTGTAGAGGGCATGCACATCGATTAAGACGGGGACAACTGAAGACACTGCTGCCCACGCACACGAGAATCTTCCTATCTGCTTATTCGCCCCGTTCACTTGTTGGTTTCAACCAGCTCAAACCAGCCAACCAACAGTGTTTTCCTCTCACAACAAACCAGCACCAGCCAGCCCAAACCAGCCCAGAAACTAACCAGCGAACAAGCCGATTGTCATATGCAGTGCCAATTCATGCATCCGGCGGCAAGATACATCTTCACATGCTCCTGATTTTGGGAGCTCTGCACAGCACAGCTGGGATTTGGGACCATTGATCTGTATTACGTGCCCTACATGGAATGTCTAATTGTGTTGCATTATACTGTATTTGTGGCATGAAAATGCTTGATTTGTCGGGCTCATGAGCTATTCTGTCTTAATTGCTATATGCATCATCCTTGCTACACTCAGTATGAAACTAAGCAGTAGAAATTCAGACTCTACCTAGATGTTCAGAAAGTGGGACGATTAGTTTGTTAGGATGTTGCTTTTATGTTGCATACTTAATTTACCAGCCCTACCCAACTTGGTTACAAGTTATGACATCAAGATTTTTGTGTTGATGTAAGCACACTTCGCGCGCTCAAGTGATTTGCGCTCTAAATTTTACTGTTAACTGGAGTTTGCACTCTAGCTAGCACCAAATTAAAGCCAGGGAACTCGTTTGTCCCGTTGGACATATATACACTTAAATTATGTTTTCCTTCTAACGATGGCTTTTTACTACAAAGTTTGCTAATATATCCGCAAGCAAATAAACCTGACTTTCTTTTTTTTCATTTTGGGAAAGAGAAGAGGACTAAAGTCTGAATTTCTACTCGTCAAAAGGACTACTGCACGTACGTCAGCTCAAGTCCTTTCTCAACACACTTCCTGCAGGCTCTATTTAACATCCGTTTCTGCCTTGGCAGTATGCATAAACTCTACAGTATAGTCTTTAGCATCGATCGAGTACTTTGTATATATTGCCACTAACAGTAAGTAACAGTTCACTATTGTAGTATTGTTATACTGTATATATGTGTTCATGTATATGAGCAGTGTGCCAGAATTGAATTAACAGTGTGTATATGTGCTCACCGGGACGTGGGAGTCACGGGCATTGCGCTTGGGGTCGGTGGCGGAGAAGACGGTGTAGACGAGCACGAAGGTGCCGATGATCTCGGCGGCGAGGCCGGTGCCCTTGGAGTAGCCGTCGCTGAGCCCGTTGGCGCCGCCGCCGTAGCGCACGTAGTAGGCGCTCTGGAAGCCCTTGACGAGCCCCACGCCGCAGATGGCGCCCAGGCACTGCGCGATGATATAGAGCAGCGCGCGGACCAGGGACACCTTCCTCGCCAGGAACAGGCCGAAGGTCACGGCCGGGTTGATGTGCCCACCTGCATGCGTACATAGACATCTTCGTGTCACGCACACGATTCAATGCAGTAAAAGAGCGGCACGCGCATATATATGCTGCATGCAAGGGTGGCGGCCGGACCTGAGATGCCGGCGGTGCAGTAGACGAGGATGAAGATCATGCCGCCGAAGGCCCAGGCGATGCCGAGGATGCCGACGCCGCCGCACGCCGCGTCGGGGCCCGCGTCCGTCTGGTGCTTGTACCCGATGACGGTGGCCACGGTGATGTAGAGGAAGAGCAGCGTGGCGATGAACTCGGCGATGACCGCGCGGTACAGCGACCACTTGGTGAGCTCCTCTGCGTCGATGAGCGGCGCCGGCGGAGGGTCGGTGTAGTCCTTGGCCGAGAACTCGCCGGCCTCGGGCCCCGATGTTTCGATGTCCTTCCCCATGTCAGACTCAGACCAGCAGCTGCTGCTCTCTAGCTAGTAGCTTAGCTAATAGCTCTGCTCAGGCTCTGCGCTTGTGCTTGCTGTGTGGTGTGAGGCTGGAGACGGGAGAGCCGAGGTATATATGGGGCGCCGGAGGAGGACGGCTAGCTCGTGCAGGGGAGAGGACGAGCTCATCGCCTCGATGATGGTTTGCTTAGCGACCGATTGATTACACTAATTTAGTCAGGGATAAGGGTTTAGTTTCTGGTTAGAGGTTTTCTTGGATATAATTTGCCGCCCACAACCGACTAAACCCTCATCATTATGTCAGCCAGAGTCGAACTGCCACTGGTGGCCAGTGATTAATCGGAGGGGCTACTCACTTATTCTATATGCCTTGTGTGCTTACGTTCTGTACGTTCTGAAAAAAGATTAACAAGCGAATTGAAAATTTGAGATCCTGACGTGCGTCTGAAAGCACAAAACCTCTGGTGCTTCCAATTACTGGTCCAGCTTCAGTTGCGTGGCGGTACATGACCGTAAGCTGTGGCTAGGAGAACTTGTTGTCAGAAGAATTAGGTGGATGAAACTATTATGCAAATAAAGCAAGGCATGAATCATGAACTACTGTGAAAGTAGAGAGAACACTGAACGCGATGACCACAAGCATATGTGCAGCTAGAGAAAAACAAATCAAACAACCAATCAAGAATATGCATGGCCGAGTGCATGCTGTGGAATAGCGACGCATGCGCTGTCAGCATTGCTGTCATCGTCGTCGATCTTAAGCGACTATCAGGACTTCTTGTTTCTTCTTTAAAAACAAAAACAAAAAAAACTTATCAGGAATTTCTAAACTGAAGTCAGCATGCTGCCATGCTTGCTCAACATACATATTCCAACTGCCAATTGCTAGTTGGAAAAATGAGGCACACACATTTAGCATGGACATTATTATTCAGATGAAGAGTACGTATATATATATATATATATATATATATATATATATATATATATATATATATATATATATATATATATATATATATATATATATTAACTAAACACAATTCGCCGCATTATCCTCTGAAAAGAAAAATCGTAGTAGTACTTATCCGCCAATGGAGATGCTCGGAAACTTGATTGGCAATAATAACAAACAGGAACAGCGAATCATTGCATTGCATCGATCACGCACAGACAGACAGCGAGCCCTATAGCGCGCTACCTACAAATTGAGATTCTTATCGCAGGCTCGATTAGTTGCAACGTACAAGCTGTATGAGCGTGACGGCATTAGCTGTCGTCGTCCTCGCCCCTCTCTGAAGGAAAACTCGAGAGATTTCTAGCATGGCAGTGGCACGACGTTATGTAAAGGGTTCTAAACCTAATCCTGTCCCATCTCTGGACCACACACGAACTCCCCATGAACATTAGGTCCAGCGTATCCGCAAATGGAACTGATATGGTTCATCATTGGAGATTAATCAGGGCACTTTGCGTGAACAATGTTCCTCGGTTTGTTTTATGAGTTGTCCTGGTGAGTTGTGATTTTGTTCTCTTCTCGTTGCATCCTCTCTGTTCAATGACTCATAGTACATCCACATGAGCGAATTAAACGGTCGGGGGTGCTGCCCATTTGTCTTCGCTCTTTGGCTGATGAGAGAAATCGGCCATTCCAACCAGGTCACTTTCCCTGATCGATGAGGACAAGCATGACATCGAAGAACATTCGCCAGCGTGCCTCCCACTTCCACAAGATTTCTCTCCTTTTCTTCAATCATTCAGTCATGAGAGTGAACTCACTCAACAGAATTCTCTCCTTTTTCTTCTACGTAGTACTCTCTTCTCCTTCTCTGCAACTGCCCCCTCGCGGCCTCGCCTCGGGGCGAGTAATATGCGTATCCTGCAGAGGCGACACCTGGCACAACGGCGGCCTTCAGATTGCTGCAGCCTGCAGGCCTGGAGCATACGCGAGAGCGGCGGCCGGCCAATACGGCGGTGCCACCTGCACTCTTGTGGATGCCAAGAGCCGGGCGGCTCGCGTCCCTCTCACGGTCCCAATCATCCGTGATGCCTTCTCCACGTCTGTGCTGGCAGCGCAGGACAAGAGTTGCCGTTTGCAGCATTCTACAGGCAACTGTCTCGAACAAAGAATCTATATGGACATCCAAACCTAAAATGAGTAGATCTAAAATCAGCTTTCAACAGAGTACCTATACGAGAGACATATTTTAGATTGTCTGAGAGGCACAACCCAAATATAGGCATCTCTCTCCTAAAAACTCATTTGCAGAAAAGATTTTCTTTTGGGTCTTGTTATTGGAGAAGACACCGAATATGTATTAAACATTTTGCCTGTAGCACTACCCAAAGAACAAATTGATCTTATATTTTGGATGTTGTTGTTGGAGATAGCCTAACATATGCCGCGCTCCAATTCCATGCTATCTGCCGGTTTCTACCAGCCAGCGGCCGCCACCCCGTGTCAGCATGCGAAGGTCTGATGCTGGATCGGAGAACGACGGCGAGCCAATGGCGCGCCACGGGTGAACTGCTCCGCCGAGGTCACGTTGTGCATTGCATGTGCCGCTGCGGCATACACCAGCTCAGCTGGAAGGGAATGGAGGTTTCGATGGGCAGGAATACACCTCTGTCGTTGGAAGGTGAGAGAGCTTGACATCAGTGAACGAGGAGCATTTCAGGCTTTTCAGAGAGGTGCCTCTACAATACTCGTGCAGTGCAGGGCACCAGGGCAGGTCTCCTCCCGTGAAGGTAGCACATAGTTGTCGCCAGTGTTCTGTTTTTAAAATGTTACTAGCTAGCGTTCTCGTAAGTTGCTACAGGAACTCAAAACTTTTGTACCAAGAATACACGAATCGCACGATAAAATAATAGTACTGTGAAATTTAAAAACGACATTTAATCCAAAAATCAAAGTTGATGAAATTAACACAATCGCGGAGAGCGCGGCGGCGTAGACTCACCAACTCTATTGTATAGACATTTTCATGATACGGCTAAAATAATATTTTATATTAACAGAAAGAAATCTCCGATATTAATTTCTTTCGTGCAAATTGCCACCTGGGGAAGTTAAACATTTCGCTTTCCTTACAATAATTTGGTTTGAGCTACTTGTGCGGTTCAAATGGCATCAGATGTCAACATTACTGTTCTTGCAGTCAAATTAGATAACTGGGTGATGACGCCACCCCTTTTTCCATGCACTAAAAAATATTCTCACTGTACCGTTTGACAAGTATTTTTTAACAATGGCCAAAAGTTCAGAATTAACACAATATAGAATATACAATCATTTGATTCTAAACAAATATGAAAATGGACCATGGAGGGGATAATAAAGGCCTCTTTTAGATGTGCCATTGCAAATTCTTTCACAAGCACCGACGATGAACTTCCCACCGGTGGCTGCTGCCTCATCGTCACCAAATTTTTCCTGCTGATCATACAAAAATAATTGAGTTAGAAACAGTAAGGCCAACCGTTATTATCATTGATAATGTACATTTATTGCACTTGAATATTACCCTTGGATGCAAGTTTAGACTGATTTCTAACAAACTGCTACGGGTCACACTTAAGACCCCACCAGGACCCTGGTAAATCCGAATGTACCCAAAATCACATACAGATACCAGGATATCCAGTTGCAAATGCTTTTCGGCCTCCATCCTTCGGTTCTTTCTTTGGGACCCCAGATCATGCAGAAGATACACAAATAGGAAATCCCATATAACCATTCAATGCAAATCCCTACAGTATGTTTGCCCATTTTAAGTGAAGATACCAGCTTTTGGGAGAATAGATGTGTCCTATGTACGCAACAACTTATCTTATTAATTATTTTACAGTAAGTTAAATTCCAGTCATGTAATTTTACAGAATAAGCAATCCAATTTGTGAATAATCAAACTGAAGAGCATAACTACACATTCTGCTATCTGCAAGAAAAAAAATGGGACATGAAAACATCACCATGTCCATCCTGATGTGCTCGAATATGCCACCCGATTGATGCCCAAATTCACATCTCCCAGCTTGATGTCCCAGTCCCACCACGGTGCGTGGTCTCGTCCTGATGCAGCAGATGTCTCAGCCCAAATCGAAATCCATCAGCTGGATGCAGGACCAAATATATATACACGTTGTAGACCTAAATTATCTTGACATTATTCTGTTCCTGTTGCAATGCACGGGCATGATCCTAATAAGCAAAAAGAAACTAAAATCAGAAGTTAATAATCACACTGAATCCATGGGCAATGATTAATATTCCAATCTTCCAACTTGTTTATCGGAGCACATCACCATGTAATTAGTTTGATATGATTCACCAAGGGCTACATCACTGAAAAATAACAGGGTAACATTGATCTGTAGCACCCATGAGAAAAATCCCTTACCTTACAGGCTACATCACTGAAAAATCAATGTGTAAAATACAGTAAGGCTGAAAAATGGAGATCAGATACTTACACGATAATTAACTTTAGTTTTTGTCTTCTTTGTGTGCTTGCAGGGTACATGAATCTGGCTTGTGCTGTAAGGTAGACGAGCAAAGAGAAAAATCAATGCCACAAAGAATCAAAAGGATACCACCTTTCGAAATGTGACAACATGAAAACCACAGCCTATTCTCACAGCTTGTAGATGTGGAAATGCTGCTAGCTACATCCTGAAAAAAATACATGAAATATGTTTCATGATCTGAGTACATTTATAACCTCCAAGGGTGAGGACTCGGAGAACCTGTGGGGGCAGGTAGGAGGAGGATGGAGAGCTACTTGGAGGGTGAGTACATTTTGTTCTGTCATTATTTTCTAATAATGAACATTATTTGTTCATGAGTGTTAAAAATTTTTACTTTGATATTCTTATTTTTATGAAGAAGAATTCTCTAATATTTAGTTTTCAAAATAAAAAGGGATTCTATCATTGACATTTCAAAATAAAAAGGGACTCTATCATTGACATTTCTGAAAACGAAAGTTCTCTGCACATGGGGAAGTCAGAGTAGTACAAGCAAGGTGTGCTGTACCTTAGGGGCTCGTGCTCCTCCATATCACCAGAGTTCAGAGAGTTCTTGAGATAACCAATGAAGTTTCCATGGCCAATGTGATCTGCAACAAGCCTTTGATTGTTCTTCGTCGTCACCAACAGAGAAATTTAGACTTTTCTAGAAAAAGATTCGACATACTTTGTTTTGGGAGAATTTATATGCCAGGAAATAAACATACTAAGATTAGTTAGTTACTTGAAAAAGAGCCATGTCCATTTCTGAACCAGCAGAACCACCGAGCCTGACAGCAACTCAGCTCATCGGCTCTTCATCATGACAACGAATCAAGATGCAGCAACAGCAGCACAAGGCGAGAGCGTGAACCAAGACCAAACCACCTCCTGAACACCCTTCCAAGTCTTACCGGTTTCACAGGGGCAGAAGCAAGGGGGGAGAAGAGAGGAGCTGTGCCTGCAAATTCCAGAAACATTTGAGCAAAATCATTGTCAAAAAACGCATTAAAAAACAGCAGCATATACGTTTGTATTCCTAACCCGGTAAAATATTTCCACTCTTGTCTGTCCATTGGTGATTATTTGGGTTGCTTGGGAAGACTGAAGAGGCTTGTGTGGTGCCTCTTCTACAATACTATGAATCTGATATGTCCATTGGCGGTAGAATGCTGCTTCCTTAGCTCTGGATTGTTCGGATCAAGACTGATGGCAAATTCAGCATCTATACACACAACTGGTGTACAATACAGGTCAATATTCAGAAAGTGAAAAAAAAAGATAGATTATAGAAAAGACAAAGACAGAAGCATTATAGCATGGAATATATTTGAAGCCAGGAAATAGTCACTCGTCAGAAGCATTATAGCATGGAATATATTTGAAGCCAGGTAATAGTCACTCGTCCAGATATTTTTGGTAATTGGTTTTGACTTCTGAGATCTAATCTTCTGTTCAAGGCCAACATGTCCAACAAGCTATGAACCTTCTGAAAATTCACATGATGATTTGGAATGAATAGAAATCCAACTACCCTAACAAATTGGCGATGCACGTGGCTTTCTATTCATACAAAACACATACGACTGAAGGATTGATCCTGGGATTAGAAATCTATGCAGAAGACATCCCGATTCAAGGGTTGCAGTGTGACTCAACAGGTGGTACATTTGATCTTACCGGCGGCTTGCGACCGGCGACGGCGAGGATGACGGTGAGGGCTCCGGCGACGTGCCACGACCACGGCGAAGGCGATCTAGGCCGCTCCGGCTAGAGGACTGCTCCTCCGCCGGCTGCCACGGCCGGACGTGCTGGGGAGGGACGCGGAACCACAGGCGAGCGTGCGAGCGTGGCGTGGGGGCGATCTTGGCAAGGAGGCAAGCGTTCAGGGGAGGAGGCGGCGAGCGATTCGATGAAGGCCTCCCGCGATTGGGGGAGGGGGCGCGGGGAGGGCCGATCTGGGGAGGCCCGGCGGAGATTGGAGTGACCTTCCATATTTACTGCAAGGCCGTACGCTGTGGGGAGGCGAGGCGACGCCGGGCCGAGCTAAGAGCATGCCCAACGCGGGCATATGCTTCAGCTTAAAGTAAACTGCCAAGTAAATAGAGAATATACACACGAGGCTAATTTAGTTTTACGGCAGGCCAACACTCAAAAAAGAAAAGTAGCTTTAACTTTGTTATAACTTTTTTAGTCCTTCTCCCTCACCTCCTGCAAAAACTCGTCATAAGCTAACATGCAATCTTCCACGACACTCGGTGAACAATGATTTCAGACTTTTTTTTTTCGCCTCTTATTGTTCATGAATAGACACACACCAACACCACACCACACACACTCACACACACGTACACAAACAGATCCTACAACTACACCTAGATTCCAAGTTCGCGTCCTTGAGGAGATCACCGAAACCGCCCAAGGCTCCGTAGGCGACGGGCGCGCCGCAATCCCTTTGTAGTTCCACGCGAGAGAGGCACTGTTGAAAATGGGGAAAAACCCCGGTGGAAAATCGTGGGTCAAGCAGAGCTCGAACCCACGACCGGCCACTGCACCACCGGCAGCGTTGCCACACGAGCTACGGCTCGTTCCCAATGATTTCAGACTTTTGTTAGATTAGGCACCCAGTTCTTCTGCAGGTGGAGCGTGAGGCTATGAATGCACCGGGCGGACGTGGAGCGTGAGGCTAATAGCTGGAGTGGCATGTTAGACTGTCTCCAACGGTGTTGGCAAACCATGACCCATCCCCAAAATGCATAGTGCACAGTGATTTTCGGCAAAAAACCACCCTCAAACGGAGTACCTAAACACGGGAGGCATTTTGCGTCGGAGGCAACACGGTAGGCAAACTTGCGTCCTCTCTTCGTCCCTTTGCGTCTCCTCTCCGTCCCTTTGCCTCGGCCGCAGCAGCAGCACGCGAGCTCCCTCCCCACCAGCCGCAGCAGCATCCGGCGGTCCCACGGCGAGATCCGGCAGCGCTCCCACGGCGAGATCCGGCGGCGGCGAGCTCCCTCCCCTCTCCCAGCGCAAGATCCGGTGGCGGCGGGCTCCCTCCCCTCTCCTACGGCGAGATCCGGTGGCGGCGGGCTCCCTCCCCCCTCCCACGGCGAGATTCGGCAGCGGCGGGCTCCCTCCCCCTCCCACGGCGAGGCACGGCCCCTCCTCCCCCCTCTGACCGAGCATCCGGCGGTCCCTCCTCCTCCCTCCTCCCTCCTCCCTCCTCCGGCAGCGCTCCCACAGCGAGATCCGACAGCGGCGAGCTCCCTCCCCTCTCCCAGCGCGAGATCCGGCGGCGGCGGGCTCCCTCCCCTCTCCCATGGCGAGATCCGGTGGCGGCAGGCTCCCTCCCCTCTCCTACGGCGAGATCCGGTGGCGGCAGGCTCCCTCCCCCCTCCCACGGTGAGATCCGCGCGACGGCGGGCACCCTCCCCCTCCCACGGCGAGATCCAGCGACGGCGAGGAGCGAGGAAGAGAGAGAGAGGGCAAGGGGAGATCGGGAGGAAGAGGGAGGGAGGGGAAGAGAAGTGACGAGGGGAGGGGAGGGAGAGAGGAGACGAGATATTTTACCGGTGTACTGTGATTTTGGTCGTCTGTTGGGGAAGCTGAACTTTGGGTGCGGATCATTTTTACTGTACAGGACCCAAACAAGCGAATGGGTGCTGTGTTTGGGTACTCCTTGTTGGAGACAGTCTTAGGGCTGGCCTAATGCGTGGACGGGGTGTCGCTCGGATGGCACGCAGAGGCAGAGCGACGACCCCCAAATTATCGCTCCTGTTCTTTTTAGTTGTAATACCTAGACGAGGTAGGAGATCAGAGCAGAGAAAAACCCTTTTGCACTTTTGCAAAGCCTGGTGTCAGAGCACAGCTTTCTGTCTTTCTATCCTCTAGCCCATGTTTCCTCGTGAACAAAAAAGAAAAAATCGACATAGGGCCTGGGTGGCATTCCGGCTTGACGCCATCAGCCTGTACTCGGATTGTTCCAGCTTGACGGGCCGAGTTGTGTGGCAGTTTAGAACGCATGGCTCCAATAATCGCGACACGAATTTATAAATTCGGAGACCAGCTGCGAGGTCTGCAAAAATGTCAACAGATCCAACAGCAGCCCGGCCCGTACTAACGCATCCTACAATTTGCAAACAAACAAAAAAAATCATTTTACCTTTATGAACTATTATCATGATATGAATTTTCCTCGTCAAACTTCAAAATTGGGCATGCCTAAACTCTCAAAAATCATTTAAATTATCTCCCTAGGTTGAATTGTTTTCAAGTCGGTTTCATCATTTCATTAATTATACGAAGATATAGTAAATGCCTTATAAGGTTTTTAAATCAAGAAAATATATAAACTTCTAAAAGTTCGGAGAAAAATCGTAAAGCTAGATTAGCACATGAAAAACGCAAATAAAATATTTATAGCTCTTGAAATTATACTAAAAAACTTCCAAAAATTAGATTTAGGTCTATATTAATGGGAAAATATTCAAAGAAATATGAAAGTTCCCCAAGATGTTATGATCATCAATCGATGTCTAAACATACTATGAAAACTTTATGCAATGAAAACACGAGATACAACCAATATGAATGCATTCTGCGTTAAATGCATATTGCATTCTGGTTGGTTGCATCTCATATTTTTGTTATGTAAAATCTATAAAACACATTAAGACATAAATTAGAATTTTTTTTTGAGATTTTTTAATTTTTTCAAGATGTTTTTCCCATTTTGTTAGAGCTAGTTCCAATTTGGAAGTTTCTTGAGATATTTTCAAGAGCTCTAAACATTTATTTTGGTTTATCTCTAGGATTTCTCTCGGAATCTTAAGAAGCTTAGATACTTTTTTTTCATGATTTAAAAGCCTTATTAGGTATTTATTGGATATTTAACTATAGGAGAATGAAATCTTGACAACCACTTCTAACCTAGCCAGGGTTAATTCCTCTTCCAGAACTTCCCCATAACAGTAGAGAGCGGTCACTAGACTTCATCTCTGTGTCGATTTCATTGGCCCCCTCGCCTCCGGTTGTCTCATAGAGTCATAGGCACAGGTAGTGGAGTTGACCCATCAATCAACATCGGATATGTGAATACTAACTAGTATTAGATTAGTTTAAGTTTCCCCATGGTAGATTTTTGGCATGGGTACTGCTCCCTCTTGTTCTTCTCCGGGGTAGTACTACTGGACTTTATTCCTCTATCGGATCAGAGTCATTTTAGTCCGCTTGTATTGTTCAGGCTAGAGTCTTACTCTTATGCAAGATTTTGGATGCTCGGGGTCATGGCTCGGTACATCATCGACACTATAACCCTTATCTTTCATGGTGCTTCTTTACCTTCCAATCCCAACTTCATGTGGCTTTGGTTTGATTTATGCGCACTTCCTAATTTTGGGTTGTGCGATTTCCTCTATCAACGAAGGTGATGGTGCAAGATTTGTCATCCTCCAGTTTCAGCATGACCATGGCCGATGTACGTTCAATGGATTTAATGTGTCTCCATTAGCGGGGTTGTCTCATGCGACACTTAAACAATGACTCAGGCTTCTTCAGAGTTGACGTTGTCCCCCACATTTTGAAGCTGGATAGAGTTTCTCTTTCTTCGACGAGGTGCGTCAGTGGCGTATTGGGAGTCCTATGTGTTTGTGCTTGTTATTGTAAAATCATATTTGACTAGGAACTTGTTTAAGACTTAGGGGTGTACGCTACAGTTCTGCAATTACAAAATCCATCCCTCTATACTGATTAAAAATATGAACAAGGTTAAAATGTCTAGTTTTAGTTTAACTAGCAAACGCGCCTATGCGTCGTAATGGAACTCAATACTAATAGGAATCAAACTTCATATGATCGCTAAATGCAAGTTGTTCTTAACTCATATGAGCCAAATACGTAATAGAATCGGACTTCATATATTCATAATCGCTAGATGCAAGTTGTACTAACTCATATGAGTATGGGTCATGATTTCAAGTCACATACAAGACAATATCTCTGAAAGTCTCAGACCAAATAGCAATCTCTACAAGCTCTATATTAAGGGGCATGGAGGTGAAAATCGTCCTTCGTGGCTTGACGTGAACATCTCGGTAAGAACTTTGGAATCTCTTCAATTGAATGATGCACCTTGGACAAAATTTCCATCTCAAGGAGAGGTGTGGCTAGTGGATGAACATGGTGTAGAATATAAAAGCCGTACACTAGGACAAGGCTCCAAAATTGAGAAAATGGGTTGGAAATGGTCCTAGTGAGTTATTTTTTTACTCAAAAGTAATTACCATCCTGGGGTTCCCTTTCTCAAAAGATTGCCTAGAACTTATGGAGTTCCCTTTTGCCTAGAACTTATGGAGTTCCCTTTCTCACATCCTGGGGGGCGCTTGTAACACCCCGGTGTTAAGCCTACATTTAGGCACTGCAAATCATGCATAGCATGCATCATAAAGCATATTAATCATACATGCCTAATCATGTAAATAACAACTGAAACACTGTTTCGAAACATATGAAACATGCTCGTGAAACATGAATGTTGCATATACTTGTTTAGAATTGTGTTTGCCCGAATTTCTTGCTAGATTAGTAAAACATGGTTGGCTACTATTGTAAATCATCTAGCAATGTTTAGTTCAATTTTTGGAGCAATGTTTGTATTCAAATTAATTCAAAATTTGGCTTCAAAAATAAATTCCCAAAATTAGGGTTTGGAGTCAAACATTGACTTTGATTTGATAATTCAAAATCTAGAAAGAATTTAGCTTTGGTCATAAAAGCAAAGTTGTAGAGAATTAAATTCTAAGCAACTTTCATTTTTGGGACATTTTCAAAAGATGTCATTTTCTTGCTCAAAGTGATATTTGAAAACTGGTAATTGAAAAAATTCTTGAAAAATAAAAATGGAAAAGGGCTTTTCTCAGTCGCGGGCCGCCGCCTCGTTTCTGGCCCGCCAGCCGAAGCCGGCCCGGCCTGCCTCCGCGCTCGCTGCCCGCTCACCCGCCTTCGCCTCGGCCCAGCTTGCTCGCCGTGGCCCAGTCCACCCGCGCGCTGTCTTCTCCTCCCGCGCGCCGCGCCCGACCGCGTTAGGCACGCCGCGCCGCGTGGCGAGCGCATGCCGGTGACGCCGGCCGGGTGGCGTCCCGTGGCCCCCGTAAGCACGCGCGCCGCGCCGATATCACGCCACCGCAGCTCCGCATTCAGGTTGTCCGAGCGCAGCATTCCGCACTCAGGCAGCCGCAGCAGCTCCTTCTGCGCGTAGTGAGCTTCGCCACCGAGCGCCGCAGTCGCTCCGCCGGCGATTTGCTCCTCCTCCCGCGCCTCATTCCCCGATTCCTCCCGCCGGCAGCTCCACCTCGTCAAGCCCTTTCGGTTGCGCCCGTGTGTGGCTGCCGTAGACGAGGTGAGAGGCCGTGGTGGCCGTTTTCTTCCCCGCTCGGCCGTGGCCAAGCTCGTCGGAGCTCGTGCCCGCGCCGGTGAACCGCTCCACCTCGGTCTTCCTTCTCTCGCGCATCAGCACCGCTCTGCCCCCGCGACCCTTGTGCGCGCCTTCCCATGGTTTGCCGTGGCCGGGAAGCGCCCGCCCGCGGGTACGCCGCGCCGCCGTGGTGCCTAGCCGCCGGCGTAGGCGTGTCCCCTTCGCTCGGCCGTTGCTGGGCCAGGTTGGCCGTGGGCCGAGCCCCGAGCCAGGCTTGGGCTGCGCTGTGGCCATGGGCCAGCGGTTTCCCACGGGCCGGCCCAGCATTGTTTAAATGATTTGTTTTCATTTATTCTTTATTATTTGAAATCTGAAATGGTTTGAAAAATGTTTGGGTGCTCAAATTTGATCCAAATTTGTTGAAACAAATTTTGCTAGGTTCCTTATCATCAGATCTACTTGGGAAAATTATTGCATGTCATTTTTGGGATACTTTTCCGTAGGATTTTATTTAATCATGTATATTGCTGATAACTTGAAAAATGTGTAGAAAAATCTATAGGCTTCAAAAAATATGATTTCAAGTTTGTTAATCTTCTTATGTCATTTACTTCCTAGAAAAAATATGTTTCATGCATGTACTGTGGGAAAAGTTTTAGGTGTAGTTCAAGTACCTTTAATGGCTGATTTTTGTTATTTTTGCTAGAGAGCAAACTTTGTATAAAACATGCATATGATAATTTTTGGACAGTCATTATATGCTATGAAGAACCTAGGAAAAATATTAATTCTATTGTTTGACACTTTTCATAGTACAAAGTAATTTCATGCTCATTTTTATGCTATAGCTTGTCATTTTTGTGTAGGATAGTTTACTTATCCAAATGCTATGAAATTTTTATGGTAGTTTGTTTAGGATAGTATTATGCTACTGTAATTTTCTTAGATTTTTAGGAGCATCAGAAATATATGTTGCTATTCAAACCTATTATTAATTAGGGTTTAAGCAAGTGTTGCTTTAAGTATAATTAAGAAATTAGTAAAGCTTTGGTGTATCTTTGAAGCATTTCATAAGATATGTTGACTTAACATATTAGAAGTAGAAGAGAATGCAGTAGATGACATGTGCTTGTAGTATAGTTTCTTGGATGATGTTGACTACCTTGCATTTCGACATATCCATTGCATTCATCTTCTTCGATGCACCGTGTGCATAATCACTTACGCGCATTGCATCATACAGGATCGCAAACCAAGAATCCAGTCGTCATACCCGAGGAGCAGCTCGAGGTGCAGCAGCAGGAAGTGCCAGAAGCCGACGAGGAGGACGTTGAGGAACTTCCGGAGTGCCCCGATCACCGTCCGAGCTCCTTCGAGAGAGGCAAGCCCCGGAGCATTTTTCTCCCGGTTTGCAATTATTTAATTAAATGCTTTACTTTAATTGATGCATTACGTTCAGGAGTTGTTTGCAACCGTTGCTGCATTATACCTTGTTTACCTTTGTTATACTATATCCTTGTTACCCTGGTATCCGCAGTCGAGTCAATGCTTAGCTGGCTTAGACCGGTAGAAGTCGGGTGATTTCCTGTCACCTGCGAGCTATAGGTGGTTACCTGGATCTGCTTGGATGACTATAAAGTCATGGTATAACTAAGTGTTAACTGAAGTTGAGACCGAACAGAGACTTGCAGAGTTTTGGACTGTAGTGTTTCCGTCTGTGTCGATTAAGGACCGACCGTTGTTGGGCCTCGAGTCATGTTGAACGCATGCCTTACATTTAGCTAGCCGGATAAAGTACCTTCCGACCGCGAAGCTGGGAGATTTTTCGGGCCGAGTAGATTGCCCGCAACGCACTGTGCCGGAGCAGGTGTGGTAGGACACGGGGGCGGGATGATAAGACCAAAGTGCAGTCGGTCGGCCCCCGGGTACATGTGGTTCCTGGCAAACTCGAGATTTCCTGGAAAGTTGACTCGGTGATCAATATCTCACTTTAGCGGGTGAGTGAGGTTTGTGTAAGGAATAAATCACCAGCTGGTTAGGAATCGATTCGAATCACCATCGCTCCTGGATAGTAAGCACTTGACTTGAGTTACTTCATCGTAGTAAATGTTTATGGAACACTTGGACAGTTTTAATGAATATGACAGTATGGAAGTTATTTAATGATCGTTGGTTATCATTATCTGCTTAATCACATGTTCACTCTAGTATAGGTGCAAATCTAGTCGACAGGTTAATAATAATTAACTTGGCAAAAATGCTTTTCTAAAGGTTCTCGAAATGCTAAAAATGCTTCTTTTTGCAATTGAGTCAGCTACCCTACTATAAAGCCCTTCATAATCCTTGGTGTCATTTATTTTTGGTTATGTCGGGTAAGTCTAGCTGAGTACCTTCTCGTACTCAGGGTTTTATTCCCACTTGTTGTAGATGGGCAGATGTATTACGGCTACTGTATCAACTGCCTTTATCCTGCGATGGGTGATGCTTAGGACCATGGGCATGGTCATTCCTTACGTCTCATCTGATGCTTTTGTTGGAGATGATCATTCGCTGGCACTATATTTAAACTCCGCGTGAGTGTGTGTGTGGTTTGAACAAATGACTTCCGCTACTTTTATTCGAATTGGTTTGTAATAACTATGTTTAAACTCTGATGTATCTATGATGCGAACTTTTATGTAAGTTGTGATGGTGACCGCTAAACTTATTACGATCATGGCTGGGACACGAGTTGGTTTGAAATCCTTTGTGATTTCACGGACTACCGGGTTATACGGGCTTAAGTTTGTTCAATCGTCTGCTCTGGTGGATGATTTTCTTACTTAATTTCGTATAATTGGTCGGTTCTGTTACAGCGCTTGCCCCCTCTCACCCCTGCCCCCGCCACTACTTGTATTCCTTGGTCTAGTACTACGCGCTTACTATTGCACATGCTGGTTCAGGGATTGAATAATCGTAATTAAGAGAATGTTCTAAGTCTTGGCTTATCTTGGATGTTAAGGGCAAGGATGCATTAGATAATGTCTTTTGGAGAGCGTTGAACTTTGATAACCGATCTAGATTAGGAGTGTTGACTATGTGGAGATGCCCTGCTCTGTCACTTGTTCTCCTCTAAAAGCTATCATCCCTAAATGCCCTCGAGATAATTGACTCAAGTGATGCCTTTTCTTTGACTAAAGGTGATTACCATGTTAGATATCAATGTCCAGTTGAATACCTTACCATTGCAGAGTGTGGTGCTAATGGTGGGTAGCTAATGCATCTATTGCCTTATTTCCAAAGCTCCACAAATTCATTGTTTGCAAGTGTGAGAATTTTACTAGGTTTGGTGTGGTGGACCAGCAAAGATGAGATGAGGAAATAGTAGCCGAAATATAAAGACTATTATATTGTTATTACCTCCCCAACTACAAAGTTTGAAAATCTTTGACTTCCAAATTTGGTCCTCCATCCTATTTCGCTCGATGGAGGCAAAGACTTAGAGCAAACTAGAGACAGAGGAGGGGGCCTCCAAAGTCTACGTTTGTTTCAAACATTGTATATAAGTGGTTGCCCCAAGTTACTCTCCTCCCATTCCCCATCCTCCTCTTCTTGTTTCCCCTGCCCAGCCTCCCTAAATTCTTATTTCCCCTTCCCAACCTCCCTGGATTATGTCTCTTGAAGGCATAGTGGGTGTAGAGACACTTTTGCCTCTCTCACACCTCACCTCTATCACTATTTTATACATATGGGGATGTAGGGATTTAAGAGGTGAGGGATTGTAGTCACTCCCTGCTGAAGGTCATCTTATTGAAATTGTCAGTGAAATCCCCAATTCTCGTGTTGTTTCACTACCACCCAAAACTATAGACACTTTAGACTGAATGTGTTGAATGTCTTTTATTGTACCCATGTGTAGCTTGTTGTCTTACCCGCTATCTGAATTGAGCTTTTTTAGGGACAAAGAGGTACAACTCTTCACAAAGTAGCAAGATGAGCTACTTCAGCTCCTTACTTTTCTCAAGAACAATCAACCTTTAGTACTGAAGTGTTGTTATTGTAACCTTGACATCAGGCCATAAGGGCCAAATCATCAATATATTCGGGTGGGGGACTCTCCCCCCTCCCCGGTGATTTCATAAAAAAAGAACAATCAACTTCTAGTACTAGAAAAAGATGCAGGGCCTCCCTCTAGGTTTGCATAGAATTCCCAACCTTAAGAGAATAATCATATACCAATGTGTGGCCCATCTGGTCATCACCGAAGGGTGGCCTCCAAGGTACACTACAAGAGTTGGAAATACACAGATATCCAGCCATCCAGTGTTTGTCCAAGGATCGCCTCCCAAGTTCACTACAAAAAACTAGTGATCAGAAGTAGCCGAGCCATCGCATCGATACCAAAAGTGGATGACCTTTCAAGTTGCCTATGAGAATTTGATGTCTAGAATAGTGAAAGCAAAGGAGCTAAGAAGGCAGTGCCATCAAGTTAATTGGAACCATTGCAACATTCAAAGCCTGATTAACCCAAACTAACAAAGAGGTGGAACTTCCTAACCACCCATGTACTTTGGGTTGGTCATTCTCCTTTTGTTTATTGACCACAATTATTGTTTTCTTCTAAAAAACCCAACTATGTGTTACATAAAAATAGGAGGGTTGTAGGCACACGAACAGAGACAATTTTCACATTCAGAAAGTTAGTTAGGGAGGTCCGGACCAGAAAAATGGGAGAGAAATTTTGGCTCTTTAGTATTAGCCTACTACTATTATTAGGTATAGATATAGATAGGTCGGGAAGAAAAATCATACTGCAACACTCGGACTTCATAGATTTTTTTTCCTTTGCGGAAGTGATAGCAGGCCCTCTTGACCAACACATAGCATGGCCCATTTTGTTGGCCCGCCTGCATCTGTCTTCTCGTAGTCTCCCATACGTTTAAGGAAAAAGTCCACTTTACCTCCCTCATCTTTTGCGATAGTCAGCTTTGCCTCCCTGATCCCAAAAACCAGAGAAACGACCTCCCTCATCTATCCAAACCATGCACATGACCCCCATTCCTGGTTTCAGCTATGATTTTGGCTTTGTTGGCGCCACGGTGGATATGGGCCAAGCTGACTCAGCCCCAGGCTAAATAGAAAGGAAGAGGTCCCGTGAGCCAAAAAAAATCCCCCCAAACGCCAGAGACGACGCCCCACGCCGGAGACGATGCCCACGCCAGCAAACGAAGAAGGGGAGCAGCGGCGAGGCGGTGGGATCTGGGCGCTGGTCGGGCGTAGGGCGCAGCGCACAGGCAGGAGCATCTCGGGCGGGCCCCTGCTCACGCACCCTAGCCACCCCGCCGCTGACGCTAGTTCTTCCTTGCCTCCGGCACTTGCTCGCCGTCGTCTCCCATGGACCCTAGCACGTCGCGTGTTCTCCTGCCGCAGCCAGTTTTCACGGGAGAGCCACCGCTAGGAGAGAGTGGGCTGCCGCTGATCTGGTGTCCTTACTGCGACATGGGGAGGATTTTAGAGCTATTGTCAAAATCAGACAAGCACCCAATGGAAAGGTTCTTCAAATGCTCGAGGAAGTACAAGAAGGTTTGGTTTCCTTATTGAAATTGCCGATGGTAATTGAAATTTAGGGTTTGTGATTTATTCTGTTGGTTTGGCATTGCAGTTTCCTCTTTGTGATTTCTACATGTTCGAAGAAGAATATGCCAACTTTCTTGTTAATTATGGAATGCTTCCAGAATCTAAGATGTGTCATTACCATCCATTGGAGATGACAGATGATAGTGTGCAAGCTGAGATGTATGAACATGTGATGAAGAAAGAAGCTGCTGGTGTGTATGAGCACAGGAGGACTATAGCTTTGGCCAAGAAGGGAGGCAAGAAGAAGCAAGGACATTTGAATTGGATGATGTGTGTTGGTGTTGCTGTCCTAGTGTTGTTAGGTTTCAATTCTGCCATTCTCCTTGTGTTGGTTGTGATGCAAATGTATAAGTAGTCAATGTTTGTCGGCATCGGCAGGATGTTACCCTTTGTAATGGCATGAATCAAATTCCCTTCTTTTTTGCCAACAAGTTGTCTCTTGTCGTGCTAGAAAAGAAACAAAGCAATACATGCTGAATCTTATATTTGCACTATGCAAGAACCAATGCATACACCATAATAATGTCAGATAACATAGGCAAATAATTGCACTATGCAGGAACCATACAGATAACATAGGCATGTACTCACAGATAACACAACACTGACGAATGGATAAAAGTGCAAATAATTGTCATACATGGCATAAGTAGCAAATAGATAAAAGTCAGATGTTTGGCATAACACATAGTTTGGCATACATAAAAGGTAATCAACCACAGAACTTAAGTTTCCTGCCTACATAATTATTCAAGTTTGGCATACAGCCAGTAGACTGTACACATCACAGCCTATCAGATTGCCATGGAGGAAGCATTTGGAGTGGAGCAATTCCAGATTGCTTTGGAGCAGGCTTGGGCTTCTTCTTGGCCAGTTCTTGAGCTGACACAGTCACACATGCAGTCCCGCCAGTTAACTGTACATGCACACTAGAATTAACATTGGAAGTGGGCACTCTAGCTTGCAGGTTTATTGTAGCTAACCCAGAAGGAATTGTTGAAACCCTTGCACGTGCACTTGATTTGACGATGTTCTGTGAGTTTGTTGCCTTTGCCTACATAAGTCAAATGAAGCAAGATGTACATGATGTTCGAAGAATGAATTTAAAATACAAGATGCATAAGTTAAAACTTTGAGATATAGGTAAACTTACCTTTTTGTTGCTCTGTGCAGTAGATACATCAGCTGTGGAACTCCTTTTTGTACCGCTTGTGCTACTCTTTTGTGTGTTGGACAGCAGAACATTAGCATTTTGGTTACTTCCTGCAGCCGACTGAGATCCTGTTGGCTGTGATCTTGCAAATGACTCATTTCCTTTTGGCTGTGAGCTACCTCTGGCTGACTGAGATCCTCCTGCTTGTGAACTTCTTGCTCCACTTATATTGGTACATGTTGTCCTGTTGTGCCCAGACAAGTGGCATTTGCTGCATTTGATAACAGTTCCAGTTTTTGGCATTTTAGTGGCCTTTCTAACTTCTGTGGGCTCCCTTCTCCTCTCAGTCTTTGGCCTGCCTGGCATCTTCACATAACTAGGAGCTCTAAGGGGTACCCTATCAGATGAGGGCCAGCTATTCATACCCTCAACTGGATTCAAGCAATGATTGTATGTTTGTTTGAAATGGTACACAAAGTAGCAGTCGGCCACATATTCATCTAGGCAGTTGGTCTTGAACAAAATACAAGAAATGGCATGGCAACATGGAAGTCCAGACAATTGCCAATACCTACATGAACATATCTTTGATACCAAATCCACTGTGAACCCATTGTCGTAATGCTTAACTTCATATTTCTCTTCCCCATTGCAGATGGCATGGCAGTGTGCAGACAAAGATATATAGACATTTAATTTTTTATTGATGTTTGGGCATATAACACTTGTCCACTTCCCTAATTTAGTTCTCTGTTCTTGGATCCTTACCATTACTTTCCTTCTAATTATTTCTAGCATGGTGATTATTGGGAAGAACCTAGCCTCAATGATCCATTTGTTGAATGACTCACAAATATTATTATCTACTGAGTCACAGTTAGAGCCCAACCTGAACCAAGCTCTGCTCCAATGCTGTGGATGAGTGTTCAGAATAGCTTGTGCCCCTTCTCTGGTTTTTTGTGCTAGTCTCGCTCTTGCCAAGTTGAAAAGCATAAGGCATGGTGCTTTAGCACACATCCAAAACCTTTTCTGGTAGTCCTTCTTGGGAAACTCCTTCTTCCAGTTGGCATAAATGTGCCTAGCACAGTTCCTATGTTCAGCTTCTGGTGCCCATTTGCTAACTGCATTAAGAATTCCCTGCACAAGTTGGAAAAATTATAAAGCATCTACCATCACATGTTTAGAATTGTGAAAACAACAAAAAAGATTAACAGGAAGTTACCTTTTGTTGGTCTGAGATGAAAACCCATTCCTTTCCTCCATGCACACCAACATCCCTAAAGAGCAGATCACAGAACCAATCCCAATTTTCATTGTTCTCCTTGTCCACAACAGCCCAAGCAATAGGATACATCTGGTTATTAGCATCCCTCCCAACAGCACAAAGAAGTTCACCATTAGTTGCTCCTTTGAAGAAACAACCATCTAACCCAACAACCTTCCTGCAGCCAGCTTTGAACCCTTCTTTACAAGCATGCAGACATATGTACATTCTTTTAAAAATAGGAGGCTCTACATTATCTTCCTTGTTAACAATAACAGTGCTTTCTGGGTTGCTTCTGAGAAGCTCCATCTGGTAGTCATACAGCCTAGAGTACTGCCCTTTAGTTGCATCCAATGCTTTCTTCATCACTAGTGCTTTTGCTCTCTTTAGCTTGGACATAGAAACTTTGGCAAACATTTCTTCTTGAACCGTCTGCAACATATGCCCAAGTTTCCAGCATGGGTTGGCAAAAATGAACTTTTCATATTTTTTAGCAATTACAGTTGAGGTGACTAGTTTGTTGTCTCTTCTTGGTGGACACATGTGATTATTTACAAATATAGATATCTGCCAGCTATCAGACCTAGAAGTATTTGACAACAAACATACCCATGGACAACCTTCCCAGTCACATTTGGCCCTCACCCTCTTTGGATCATCCTTAGCAAAGACAATAACCTTTCTCTCATCCAAGCCATGTTTAATTACAGTCTTCTTGAATTGCTTCTTAGAACTAAACTTCATTCCCAACTTAAAATTGACAATAGGATTCTTCTTGTTAAATCTTGGATGCATGCTACCTTGCCCTTCATCAACAGATTCTGCATCAGTACTGTCTACATATGGAGTGCAGTTGCCATCATCCTCATCAGCTTGCCCAGTTCCAGGCCTAGATGCAACACCCTCATATATCACATCATCTAAGCTTGTTGCCTCACCCCTCTTGAACTTCTTCTTGAAATCCTTAAATTTCCTATGTATTTGGCCTGCTTCTTCATCATCACCTGAACTGCATGAGTCTCCAGGCATGTACTCACTATCAGTGTCAGACTTCTCTTCTACATCAGTGTCAGACTTCTCTTCATCATCACCTCTCGCTGTCTCTCCAGGCATGTGCTTTGCTTGTTCTTTCCCTTTACTTGGACTACTGTAAAATTCTCTAATAAGGGCAACTTGCTTCTCTACTTCTTCTTTGCTTTCATATTTTCTCCAAACAGCCAAAGGATGCAGATCTTCATCTTCTATGTCATCATCCTCTGAGCCAGCTTCCATGTCTCCCTCATACTTACTTGCTTCAGCTATTGCATCCAGCGTGTGATTTTCAACGAACACATCGGCAACACCATCTTCAGTAGTGTTGTCAGACATGTACTGGCACACTTTGTCATCAACCAGAGCTCTTAAGCCTGTACTCACGTTTGTCCCTGGAAATAGCCAATGCAACATTGTGCCTTCTTCGACATTGCAATGGTCACGGAGATGACCAACAACTTCAGGCAGTGACATCTTATCTCGGTCTATAAAAGACATAGCTTCAGTTCCTCTATCATAAAATAGTCTATCGCTTTTCCTCACGAACTCCCCATTAAAATGGAACCGAACAGGGAGCAAGTCACAACCATCCATTGCTAAGCACCTGAAGCCTACATGCAAAACATACATGCTATGCGGTTCAGTACTGATCAAATCGGTCCAATAAACAACATCAGTGCTTAAAATATGACTACAAGTGCTACATAAAGGCGCCTGTTGGCCTTAAAATATGACGAACACTATAAACCAAAGGCTATAATCATAGTCAGATGTACCAATCACTAGTTAAATAACACAAATTCCAAGGGAATCAAGGAATCCGAAATAAAAACAACTCAAAACTACACAGATCCATTTGTGCCTTACCGCTCACCCGGGATGCTCCTGCCTACGCGCGGGGTGGCTAGGGTGCGTGAGCAGGGGCCCGCCCGGGATGCTCCTACCTGCGCGCTGCGCCCTGCGCCCGACCAGCGCCCAGATCCCACCGCCTCGCCGCTGCTCCCCTTCTCCGTTTGCCGGCGTGGGCGTCGTCTCCGGCGTGGGCGTCGTCTCCGGCGTTTGGGGGGATTTTTTTTGGCTCACGGGACCTCTTCCTTTCTATTTAGCCTGGGGCTGAGTCAGCTTGGCCCATATCCACCGTGGCGCCAACAAAGCCAAAATCACAGCTGAAACCAGGAATGGGGGTCATGTGCATGGTTTGGATAGATGAGGGAGGTCGTTTCTCTGGTTTTTAGGATCAGAAGGCAAAACTGACTATCGCAAAAGATGAGGGAGGTAAAGTGGACTTTTTCCTATGTTTGAAAGTATTCGGCTCACATGTGGAGCCCAGAAAGCTGTGAACAGATTTGGGCTGGCGGCTCAAGCCTACCGGACAAGAACTGACGAGCCCTGGCCCTCGTCCTGTCCAGTGTCCACGGCGATCAACCGTGGACCGCCCTCCATGCACGCACCGCAGTACGTACGTGTACGTCGGTGCTGTCACTCTCCTGCGCAGCCGTGAGTGCATGTGGGCTCCCCACAGGATTTCTTCGACGCGCAGGCGCAGCAGCACGCCGCGTACGCCGGCACCGCCACCGCCAAGCAAGCAGCCTGACCGGCCTCATCTCGATCATTCTCTCCGGCGTCTCCGCACCGCAGCGATCGAATTCCCCTCTTTGCAAACACCAAACGAGAGGCCCTCCTGCATATCGCTCTGATGAGTCGCTGATACAGCACCACACTGCACGTGTGCCTGCAAAGCGCATCGACATACGGGCGCTGTCACGCACTGCCCCGGCCGAGGACAGTCCGCCGTATGCGCCCCCGGCTTGTCGAGCGGATTATTACAGCCGCGCACGCACGAGAAGGCGCGCCCACGCGGCGCGCGGGAGCGGAGTCACTCCGGCGTGGCCACCAGAGACGGTTTCTTTCCGAGCGTTCCAAACTTTATTGAATGTTTTTTATCGGACGCTCGTAAAGAGGCTATTTATCGAGTGCTAGAGAAAAAGCACTTGATAAATAATTGACACACGGCAAAGAGGTGGTTTAACACTCGACAAAGATCAGGTTTAATTTGCTGAGTGTCAGGCACTCGGCAAACCAGAACACTCGGCAAAGGGCCGCTGCCGTTAACGGCCGACAGCCGCCGTTAACCCTTTGCCGAGTGTCTTCTTCTGACACTCAGCAAAGCGGTGATTTGCCGAGTGTTATTTTTTGACACTCGTCAAACCATATTTTTTTTACTTTTGACCTCCAAATTTTTTCTGTAGTCCTCGTACAATACCTGGTACTCCATGTTCCAATGTGGCACATTTCTTGGACTTTTTCTATATTTCTTTAATTTATTTCATTTAATTGAATTTTCTTGGATAATTCAAATTATAACGGCTAGTCATTCGAATAATAAAAAAATAAAAGGAATAATAGTATTCATGTTATTTAGTATAATGTGAGGCCGTATCTAGAAACAGACCACCAATTTCAAACATCTTGTTCACGAAACATGACCACGAACTTGTGTTCGAGATGTTTTTAAATTCTATAAAAAGCAAACGAAGTCCGAAAATCATGAAACTTGTCCAGATGTCATGATATCATATGTGGAGGCTGTGATAAAAATTTGAGAAGGTTTCGCGCAAGTTGTCACGTACGATACTTACAAACCGAAGAATCTCCGAAGAAGTTTCATGATTTCGTGAAGAGACCGACGAGGTGGTAAGCATCGTACGTGACAAACTTGCGCGAAACCTTCTCGCGTGGGATTAGGACATATCCTCACCTATTAGATAATAGGAACGTCGTGTAGATCATCTTACTGTTTTTCTCGCAGTCAGCATCACATGGTGGCCAGCCTTGCTCCATCTTCAAGGCATTTGCTATGGCCCATAAGGACAAGGCGACGTCGACTACAACCTGGAGGACAGGCCCGAGGCGTACAGCAATGCAACCGTCCACAATAACCACCTTAGTGAGTACACATCGATGGCAAGGGAGGTCCATGGGCCAGAGTACGATCCGAGCACCGAGGGCCTTGATGGAGAAGTCGTCATGAGAGCGGGAGGAGGCAAGAAGCATGGGCGGTATTGGATTGACGACGACGCAATTGACTCGGCCGCTACTCCTAGTCTCTCCCAAATTTAAGCAAGCAGCACGAGCACGTTCCCGGCCATACGACCTCGGCAGGACACTTCACACCACCGGGTGGAGGCACTCGAGGTTATTCCTAGTTTATTCGTCGTTCATTGGTTTTTTCATACATTTTCTTTGCATTATTGTAACATTAGGGTGAATATATTGTAGGCCCAGCTGGAACAAGAAAGGAGGATACGGGAGCAGATGCAGGCGAAGATGGAGAGGATGGAGGCTGAGCGGGAGGCCGAGCAGCGGAGGATGGCGGAGATTCTTCAGTACATGCAAAGTCTTGGCGCCGCTACGGATGTAGTTTCGTCACCTTCGCTATTCGTTCCACCTCCACCTCCTTACTATTCTACTCCTGCGAGTATAAATATTTTAGTTTGTATGTTCATGCTTACAGTCAAACCTAGTGGAGTATGAAAGTTTTATTCATGTATGATATATATTTATCTTGTCTCACACATGCAATCTCTTTTCCTTTGTGCAAAATTAATCGGCGGCATTGAACGATTCTCATGCTTCAGCCAATCCTTCACCAAATCAGTCTCATTGGCCATCTTGGTGATGATACTTGTGGTTGTAGATGATGGAACACTTTGATTACTTGTGAACTTATTTGTGATATATTGTGAGACATGTGATGTTTGTGATATATATGTGACATTTGTGATATATATGTGGTGTTGGTGATATATATGTGTTATTGATGATATATATGTGATGTTGGTGATGTTTGTTATATATATCTTCTATTTGTTTGGATGGAATATAAAAAACAAATAAAAAAGACTGTTTTCAGTCACTTTGCCGAGTGTAATGGCCATGGCACTCGGCAAAGTGACTATCTGGAAACATGCTTTGCCGAGTGCAAAGGCCATTGCACTCGGTAAACATCACAGATTTGCCGAGTGCCACGGGCCAGGCACTCAGCAAAGGTCGTCTGTTTGCCGAGTGTCTTGACAGGACACTCGACAAATAGGCTACCTTTGCGAGTGTCTTGCCGGTGGTACTCGGCACAGTGGCCACCTTTGCCGAGTGTCTGAGTCAACGGCGCTCAGCAAAGTGGCGACCTTTGCCGAGTGCTTAACCTTGACACTCGGCAAAGCCGCCATCATGGTGGCGCTTGCTGTCACGGTGATTTTTCTTTGCCGAGTGTCAGATTAGCACTCGACAAAGACTTTGCCGAGTACCCGATAAAGTGGACTCGACAAAAAAGTCTTTGCCGATAAACTATTTATCAAACACCTTTTACCGAGACTTTGCCGAGTATATAACGACCTTTGCCGAGTGCACGAGGCACCCGGCAAAAAAGCTAAATCCGGCAGTGCACGTCCGCCGGCTCACGGGGTCCACCCGCTCCGGCGCATCCATCGCGTTCGCTCCGGGCTCCGGCCGAAAGCGACGGCACCCATGCAGCGGATAACGATCCGGGGCGGCGTGTGTACGTGTGATGGACTGGTGGTCTGCGACACGTCGAGCTTGGACCCCATGGGTCATCGCAGGCGACGCCGTCAACATTAGCCACCTAAATTTATTTTATTGTTACTACATCCGGCGAAGCGTCCATCACAAGTTCACAGCGAAACAGTCTGACCATACACGTAAGAGCATTGCATTTCGCTGCAAAAAGTCTTCCAATCCGCTTTGTAGGATTGTAACATAAGACCGGAGTATTTTACATGATCGGATAATAATGCTCAGACAGTGGGTAGTTTTTTTTTTTTTTTTTGGTTAAGTGGGAATATTTCACATTAACAGCCATGATGGCTAACAAAAGGAATTAGAGGACAACTCGTCTACAAACTCTCCTATTTTCAGGTTGGCACAAAGATAAGTCTCGGTTTCCCCGTCGTACTATATATACTGTACTACTAATATAATCCTATCCAATACTTTTTTTTAGTCAACACCGAGGGAGACAGGCATCCCCACTTGAATTTTTATTCCACAGATGCCGGGCTGGGCGGGAGGTGGAAGGGCTTGGCGCCAATCCAATACAAAGTTCCGAGAACTACATGATAAGGAAAGAGGGAACACGACACTTATCAGAAATTACAAACACAACACTATTTAGCTACCAGCTCTGCCTACAAACCGAAGCGAGTGCAAGCCTTACTTGCTAACATGTGCCACCACTAATGACTTATTTTGAAGAACTCTAGCCCACGTGCAGCTGTAAGGTATTAAGTTGGATCCAACAGACGTTAGCCAGGAAGTTGTGAGGCATGGAGTCGGAGCCAACAGGCTGCAGCCGTGAGTAGCATCGCCTAAGAGCGCATCTGGGCTCCAACCGACGCCCACCAATGCCATTTGAGGGAAGGAAGCCACAAAGGGGGAGGGTCGCTAGAAGGAGAACGAGGAGATCTAGAGAAGAGATCAAGGTCCCCGCAACCCAACATATGATGAGGCGGAGCACTCAGGTGATCTAGAGGACGCTAGAGCAAGTCGTTGATGGCGAGCACCTGGCTGCAATTAGTGTTTGCAGAAGCCAAGGGATAGGATGGTAGTGAGATAGGATGGGAGAGCAACCAGAGAGAGCATAAGGTCACACCGGGTGCAGATGGGAGCAAGTATGCTTGTGTCGATGCCTTCAAGAAGGAAAGTGACATTCACGGACGCCACCACCAACGACCGGAGCCCAGCAAGAAGGAAGGTTTGAGGGTCTGAGCTGGCTCCTCCACGATGGTGCCCTCAAGAGGGACGCGACGTTCTAGACGCCACCACCACCGGCTCCAGGTAACCAGAGCAAGGTTTTCACTAGGAGGAGAGCGACGGGCTACGGTTAGAGGGTGGGAAGGGTGCATCGACGCCTCCAAGGAGGTAAATGGCGTCGGATGGCGTCACCGTCAATCGCACAGTCAGGTCATGCATGGCTTTCACTGAAAACTCCCCAAGCTCATGACTGTAGCCCTCAACTTAGAGCTATGAGGATGACAATGGTGACAGTTGGCCAATCACCCACAGTAAGCCTACCAACCCAACTAGAGAGGCAATAAACCATGAGGGAGCAGAGGAGCATGAACAGGCAACGTGGAGGAGGCGTCGGGCGGTGTGGTGGAGGTAGCCCAAGACGGTGCTGGTGGAGCAGTAGCCCAGGGATATATACCTCCTGTCGTGGGCCGTCAGCCGCTACTCGCCTCCGAGAACGTTGACGCCCGGTGGGGTGGACCTCGTCGTGGTGCTTCCTCCCGCCGCCAGGCAAGCCGCGGAGCTCTTGATCTTGACGGCGCCGCTGGCGCGACCACATGGGTCGGATCTAGCACGACCCCTCTGCCGCCGAAGGCCGGGCCTCGGCTGGTGAGGCCTTGGGATGGGCCTGTGGTTGCGCACGTAGCCACATCCAAGCGCTCTCTGGCTCCCGTGGGCCAGTCGCGCGCCGTGCCCGCCCCGGTGCGAGGCCTCCAGGCTTGCCGGAGGCCCACCAGCTCGTGCTCCCATTGGCGTATCCCCCGTGAATGCCCCTGAAGACGACCGGGAGGTACGTCGCCTCCGAACATGCCTGGGTCGTCCGCCTCCGAGCATGCCATTGGGCGGGCCCTGCCTGACGGTGAGCCGCCCGGGCACGTCAGATCCGGTGTGAGGGTGGCCAGGTCCGGACCCAGAGGCCACAGATCCGGCCCGTCTCCGATCATCTTGCTGACCTCCGATGTCGAAAATCCAGAGCTCGAGAACGAGGAAGAGGAGGTGAGGAGAGGAGGGAAGTGGCGGAGGTTAGTGCATGGGGTTGGCTTTGTTTGGCGCCCCCGCGGGCCGCCACCACCGCTAGCCGGAGAGCGGCGGCTGCGGCTGGGGAGTAGGCGCGGTGGAAAGCTTAGGGCCTTTCTGACACAGCTCACAACAGTTGTTTTATTTGCCAAACACTCATTTTCAAAACAGTTTCACCCATGAAATTGTTTTTCTCTCCCTCTCACAAAGACATGCATTAGGATGAAGCTGAAAAAATTGCTTATCCTAACTCTCTCCCTCATTTCTCTCTCTCATCCATGTATGAAGCTGTTGGTGAAGTTGTTTTGCCAAACAATTTTTTCCAAAACAGCTCAGCTTCACCTAGAAATTTGCTTATAAACTGTTTTCTAAAAAACTTTACTAGGGAAGTTAAGCTGTGCCAAATAAGCCCTCGCTTTATGGTTCATTATCGAAAACGAAAACGTTGGGCCCGGCACATGATCAATATCAGCTGCCGGTAGCAACGTGGCAGCACCTCACTACCCGAATCGGACTTGGCTCAGAAATCAGAATAAGCACCGCCAGGGCCCAGCGATCAGTGGCCTCCCGTACTCCGGGTCGTAGCGATCCGAACGTTTGTTGTTAAAGAGCTCAGAGGGCGAAACCGTCATTGCATAAACGACCTTATCCGTTTCCTCCCGCTTTCCACTCTCGGCTCTCCAGCTCCGCACGCGCTCATCTCCTCCTCCACACGCGCGCTTATTTCTTTTTCCCCTCCCTGGTCCTACCATCCCTCGCCCGTAGTCGACGGTAGACGTGGTGGTAGTACGCACAATGGCGAGACCCACTTCGCGCGCGTACCTCCACTTCGCGCAGGCGCCGCACGGCGTCGTCGTGCCGACGAGCCCCGCCGCTGGCGCGGGCGAGGATTTCGACGAGGCGGACATCTGGGGCGCGTTCGCCCCGAGCGCCGCGCCTGCCGAGCCGCGAGGGCGCGCCCGTTTCTGGTCGCGCAGAAGACGTCGTCGCCGGCGAAGCCGGCGCCGGACGGCAGGGCCGCCCACGGGTCGCTGCCGGTGAAGATCCCGGACTGGTCTAAGATCCTGGGCAGCGCCCGCCCGGGCTACCACTACCGCATCGGCGCCGGGGACTGGGAGCTCGACGACGAGGAGGACTCCGTGGACGCGCTGGTGCCGCCCCACGAGCTGGCGTGGCGCCGCCGCGCCGCGTCGCTGTCGCTGATGAACGGGGTCGTCGGCAGGACGCTCAAGGTCCGGGACGCGGTGTGGAAGCGCGCCACCGGGTTCCAGTACTGACTGGCGGCGGTGGCGGCGACGACGACGACTTGGATGGCGGACGCCATTTTGCACTCCTAGGTCCTAGCTGTGCTTCGCTTTGACACAGGAATTTCGTTTAGCTTTCGATGATCGGGACTAGCTAGCTAGTTAATTTGTTGCTTCAGGTAGTAGTGCAGGTAGTTGATGGGTGTCGTCTTGTAGTGAGTTTCTGTTTGTAGCAGCGTTTTAGTCACCCAATTTAGTTGTGCGTCTCGCCTCGGTAAGCCTTTGGCAATGCATCGAGGAGATGAGGAGAGGTCTAGCTATGTGTAGGTTTGTATTTGTATCATCAATTGTTCATCGTTGCATTGCTAGTGGATCTGTCTCATTTGTGTTTTTGAACAGAATGCAGCACACCAGCAGGTGTTCTGGCGTCGTGTATGAGCTATAGCTAGCAGTGACATTGCGTTTCAGCTGGTAGAGCATAGTACTCCGTATATCATGCAATGCGAGCGATCAATTCGGTGTCGTTATCGGTGGACAGTAAAACTGACTTGCCCAGAATTCATGTCCTCCGTTAGTGCGAAAAAGAATGAATCCCGCCCCCTGGTATCGACACGTAGCTTAATCCCGATCATAACCTGAGGCAATAATAGAGCGAATAATTAAAAGAGTACTTCACCATGAGCAGCGAAAGCACACTCAGTCAATCCTCGCTCGATGGCTCCGTCCTTGCTCAGGAAAAGGCTATGGATCTTTTTTTTTACCTTTGCAGCTCACTCTATCAGTCCACTAACACCACACATGTTCACGTCACGAAAAGAATAGATTCCAGATAAAAAATATACTAGCACATATTCACGTCATGAAAGATTAGATTCCAAATTTAGGATATAAAGTATACTATCACAGATTCATCCTTGAGTGCGTGAAGATAGGGTAAGGTAATGTGGAGAATACCACGACTCTTTTATGTTTCAAATCGGGATGACATGTGTCATTTCTTATAAGGCCAAGGGCGTAGCGAGAGAGAAAGATAGCTAACCTAGCCATTGGCGGATAGAGGGAGGCAACTGAAGCTTTTAGAATCGGGTTTAGGTCTTCTTTATGCTTGCTAGAATCCATCAACAGGGGTTTCATAGGGAGGTATTTTTTCCAGAAAGTTATGTTACAGTGGAATTACCAGCCTTGTCGCGTCGTGGCGCGGATTAATGTACTAGTAAGACGGTTGTTTCGATCTGTTTCTCTTCGACTTCAAGTGCGTGTTGTGTCTTCATTCATCGCTGCAGTGCAGTCCGCAGTGACATCAATCATCGGTGATCTCAGCCTCTCCCTCCGTGGTGCCGAGCCTACGCAAGGCAAGCACCCGTCATCCCCGCCCGCCGGCGCCAACTGTCCGTCCGCGAAGAAACCATTGGCGCGCAGTGCACTCGATCCACCCACCAGAAAGTCTCACCAATAACAGCTCTTGCTTACCAGAGAAACTCACTTCACCTCTTGCTGGCTTATTACGTACGTAGTCGTAGTTGTAGCTAGCTAGCGTGTACACTATGAAACAGTACGTGCTGTGTCATCCTCGAGTCATCACCTTGACCGTGTTTAAACTCCCTCCGCGCGGTCAGTGCACTGACAATGGCTCCACGCACGGCGCCATAAATATCAGGTTTAACCCAACCTTTGGACAGCAGGTTTCTAGAGGAAGATTATTAGAAGATTTGGGGGCTGTTAGAAGATAGAAGTCTTCATGAAAGCCGTATGGCACATATGTAAACCGTAATTAGTTCCTAGATTAGTGGATCTGATTATTATAATCTTGACAAACATGTAAGCCACGGTGGGGGCTCTTCCCACCTCTATATAACACGGAACCGTATACCCTAAGGGGTGACACGTTAACCCTACTCCTTTTACATGGTATCAGAGCGCCGCAATCCCCATGGAAATTCTCATGGCGTTCTCATCTTCCTCCGTCGCCGCCGCCATGTTTCCGTTCACCTTTCTTCCCACAAATGAAAAACTCAACCGCACAAACTTTCAGTCCTGGAAAGCCCAAGTCTTGTCGGTGGTGCGGGGCGCCCAGATGGGTTCGTTCATCGAACCAACTGCTGTGCCGCCGTCGCCGTTTATCACCCCTGATGGATCCAAGCCGGGTGGTTCCAAGAAGGATCCTGAGCCAAACCCTGACTACGCGTCATGGGTGGCTAAGGATCAAACCGTCCTCAATTATCTGCTATCGAACATGTCCAAGGAGATTCTAGGGCATGTGAACACCTACGTCACTGCAGCGAGCGCCTGGACAGCCATTGAAGGGCTGTTTGCATCCTAGTCGCGCGCAAAGATCATCAGCACCAGGATGGCCTTGGCCACGGCCTCCAAAGGTACATCCATAGTTTCTGAATACTTTGCCAAAATGAAAGCCTTGGCAGATGACATGGCAGCCGCGGGACGCAAGCTGGAGGACGAAGAACTCGTCTCCTACATTCTCACCGGTCTCGATCTGGACTTTGATCCGGTCGTTTCGGCGGTGGCAGCACGGGTGGAGCCGATCGCCGTCTCTGAGGTGCTTGTGCAGCTTCTCAGCCACAAGCAATGCATTGCCATTCGCAATGGTGGACATCAGCCCTCCGTGAACGCGGCGCACAAGGGTGGCCGTGGTGGAGGTCAATCATCCAAGGGCCGCGGTGGAAGTGGCCGATCTAGAGGTGGCCGTGGTGGCGGTGGCCAGAACGCTGGTTCTGGTCGCGGCAACAATGGCGGCGGTCGCACATCATCTTTTCAAGCCGGTGTCATTTGCCAGATCTGCGGCAAGGAGGGTCATCATGCCGGCAGATGCTACAAGAGGTATGACTCCTCTTATTCAAGGGGTGCACAGCAGCAAAGGTCCGCCTCAACTGCAACAACTGGCTATGGAGTGGACACCAATTGGTATATGGATACCGGTGCCACTGAGCACATCACCAGTGATCTAGAGAAGCTCACCGTGCGTGATCAATATCATGGTGGAGATAAAGTTCACACTGCTAGTGGATCAGGTATGAAAATCAATCACATTGGTCATAGTGTTTTGAGTTCTCCTTCCACTAAATTACACCTTCGTAACATCTTGCATGTTCCTCAAGCCAACAAAAATCTTGTTTATGTAAATCGATTTACTCGTGATAATCATGTCTTTCTAGAGTTTCACCCTGATCGTTTTCTTGTCAAGGATCAGGGAACGAAGAATACTCTTCTTCAGGGCAGATGTGAATATGGTCTTTACCCAATAAAAACTCCACACAAAGAGGTGCTCGGTGCTGTCAAGCCTCCTACCTCTCTGTGGCATCATCGTCTCGGTCATGCTTCCCTTCCAGTCGTCTAGCGTGTCATCAGTCGCCACCAGCTCCCCTTTGCCCAAGAGTCAAATAAAGCTCATGTTTGTGATGCATGCCAGCAGGGTAAAAGCCATTAGTTGCCATACCCTAAGTCCACCAGTGTGTCTAGCAATCCTCTTGATCTTGTTTTCTCGGATGTATGGGGCCCTGCTCCAAATTCTGTTGGTTGGAACACATATTATTTAAGTTTTATTGATGATTATAGTAAGTTTACTTGGATTTACCTTCTGAAGCATAAATCTGAAGTTTTTCAACGCTTTCATGATTTCCAACAACTTGTTGATCGACAGTTTGATTGAAAGATCAAGAGTGTTCAAACCGATTGGGGTGGCGAATATCAGTCCCTGAGTACCTTTTTCCAACGCATAGGCATAGCTCACCATGTGTCATGTCCTCATGCTCATCAATAGAATGGGTCAGCCGAACGCAAACATAGGCATATTGTTGAAGTAGGACTCACCTTGTTGGCCCACGCATTCATGCCTCTAAAATTTTGGGACAAGGCTTTCTCAACAACTGTGTTTTTAATAAACCGGCTGCCTTCCAAGGTCATTAACCATGATACACCTTTTGAACGACTTCATGGTCAGTCACCAAACTATTCTTTCCTTCGTATTTTTGGGTGCGCTTGTTGGCCAAATCTTAGACCATATAATTCTCGGAAACTTGCTTTCCGTTCTAAGCAATGTGTGTTCCTTGGTTATAGTGATCATCACAAAGGTTATAAGTGCCTTGAGCCCTCTACTAGTCGAGTCTATGTTTCACGTGATGTAGTCTTTGACGAACACGTATTTCCTTTTTCTAAACTTCACCCAAATGCTGGTGCTCAACTCCGAGCCGAGCTTCCACTTCTTCCTGATTTCTCCTTAATCCTACTTTCACTCCCGGGAGCAACTCATCACATGATCATGTGTTTGATTCTTCATTACCTGCTAATATATTACCAAGTTCTTCTGGAGATGTGTTACAGGATGGGGAACGTACTGGAGGAAATTTGGCTAGAAATTATGCTCAAAATGGTGCTCAGATCGGGTTAACCAACCCTTATTTCATGTGTCACCAGCCAGGAGACAACGGTGGCATGGCATTCGGAGCTGATTCGATCACGTCAGCGGATGCAGGCACGGCAGGCGGGGCCAGATCACCATCGGGGTCATCGCCGAGCCCCGCATTGTCTGGATCTGAACCGGCAAGCCCATCTGGATCCTCTGTGTAGCCTCATCCATCGCCGTCGCCTGCCTCATTGAGTGCAGCTACACAAACTGATCCCGGGCCGGGGGGATCAGGATCTCGGCTACCGAATGGATCGGCTGTGGCAGCTAACTCTGCTGGTGATACTACGTTTTCGCTGCTACAACCTGGATCATCAGGTGAAGTACCTACTGTGCCTCGACCTGCCACTCAATCTCAAAGCAGCATTGTCAAACCCAAGACCTACTCCAATGGTACGGTTCGGTGGTGTAACAGTGCTGCTGTTTTAGAAGAACCAACTATTCTCAATGATGCCTTGATTATGGCCATGAACGAGGAGCACCGTGCCTTGATTCAAAATGGTACATGGCACCTGGTTCCACCTCCTCACGGCAAAAATGTTATAGATTGCAAGTGGATTTATAAAATAAAGAGAAAAGCTAATGGTGACATTGAGAGGTACAAGGCTCGATTAGTTGCCAAATGTTTTAAACAAAGATATGGTGTGGACTATGAGGATACCTTTAGTCCCGTCGTTAAAGCTTCCACTGTTCGATTGATCTTGTCTGTTGCAGTCTCTCGAGGATGGTCTCTCCGACAACTCGATGTTAAGAATGCCTTTCTCCATGGTGTGCTTCAAGAAGTCTACATGCGTCAACCTCCTGGCTATGTTGATCATAGGAACCTTGGGTATGTGTGCAAACTTGATAAAGCCATCTACGGTCTTAAGCAGGCTCCAAGAGCCTGGCATGCTCGCCTGTGCGGTAAGCTTGAAGCCTTGGGTTTACTCCATCAAAGTCAGATGCATCACTCTTTTACTATAACAAGGGCCAGCATACATTGTTTGTTCTTATTTATGTGGATGATATAATTGTGGCTAGCTCTTCATCTAAAGCAACCGCCGCTCTTCTTGCTGATTTACAGAAAGACTTTGCTCTCAAAGACTTAGGTGACCTCCATTATTTCTTGGGCATCGAAGTCAAGCGGGGAAGCAATGGTATGATTCTCAGCCAAGAAAAATATGCTAATGATGTCCTTAAGAGATCCGGTATGAACAGATGCAAACCGGTTAACACACCATTGTCTAGTTCTGAGAAGCTAAGCATTACTGATGGTGACTGTCTTGGGCCTGATGATGCAACAAGGTATCGAAGTGTGGTTGGAGCCTTACAATATCTAACATTGACTAGACCGGACATTTCATTCTCTGTGAATAAGGTCTGCCAATTTTTGCATGCACCTACTACAGTTCACTGGAGCGCCGTGAAACATATCCTGAGGTATGTACAGGGCACCATCAAACTTGGGTTACATATCAAGAAATCAGAATCAATGCTTGTTAGTGCGTTCTCAGATGCTGACTGGGCTGGTTGTGTTGATGATCGAAGATCCACTGGTGGCTTTGTTGTGTTCCTTGGCAGTAATTTGGTCTCTTGGACAGCTAGGAAACAACCTACTGTCTCTCGGTCTAGCATAGAAGCCGAATACAAGGCTTTGGCCAATGCAACTGCAGAATTGCTATGGATTCAAAAGTTGTTGACAGAAATCGGTATTCATCATCCCCCAAGAGCACGGCTATGGTGTGATAATCTTGGAGCAACCTATCTCTCAGCTAATCATGAGTTCCATGCAAGAACAAAACACATAGAAATAGACTTTCATTTTGTCAGAGAAAGAGTGGCTCGAAAGTTGTTAGATGTGAGATTCATCTCAACTGGTGATCAAGTAGCTGATGGTTTTACCAAGGCTCTTCCTGTAGTCAAGTTAAGAAAATTTAGAGACAACCTCAACCTTAGAAGTGGCTGAGATTGAGGGAGGATGTTAGAAGATAGAAGTCTTCATGTAAGCCGTATGGCACATATGTAAACCGTAATCAGTTCCTAGATTAGTGGATCTGATTATTGTAATCTTGACAAACATGTAAGCCACGGTGGGGGCTCTTCCCACCTCTATATAACACGGAACCGTGTACCCTAAGGGGTGACACGTTAACCCTACTCCTTTTACGTGGGCCTTCCATGTTGGAGTTTGCAGCTTATGTACCACAGACACTGTGTACTCGTATTAGTAGATGATTTTTTATTTGAGCGACGTTGCTTAATGAAGTTGTAGATTGTTCAGTCTTTTCTTTATAAATTGTAGTTTGTCCGTTGTTAGTTTCTTTGTTTTAGTTGTTCTTGTAGATGCTCAACCCGTTGAAGTTGATGTCGCCGCTTCATTGTACTGTCCAGTCTAAGATTTTTCTTTTTTTAATATAAACTAGATAAATACCCCTGCATTGCACGAAAAAATATAATATCATGATAATGCTAGTATGAACGTGTTACAAAAAAATTATTTTCGAACGTGATGTTCTGAACAGCCTAGAACTAATATGAGCAATTATGTTTATTGAGTCAGCAACACCAGCAGTCAAGTAGTCCTTCCGTTTGTTGTAGTTGTGTTGGTAGCATCCTGCATATATTTTTGTTGTTAATATATATAAAGCTAGATTATTGTTGACCATATGGACTAAAATATGTATTGTCGAAACAAATTACCTCTTTTATAGAGTTAGAACCTCTTTATAAACGATATTCTTTGTGAATATATCATTTGCCAGTTTCTTCTTCCTCTTTCCCTTTTGACGCCCTTCTCAATCGCTAGCACGATCAAGATCCTAATATTCGATCTTGTCGTGACTCTTGATAGCGCTACATATAACTGGCCATGCGAGAACATTGGTTCTGGTAAGTACACCTCGATGTTAGGGATAGTTTGTCCCTGTGCCTTGTTTATCATCGTTGCGAAGCTGAGCCGAATGGAAAATTACCTGAGAGCTGGCGTTTTTTTAATAGACAAAGAGGTGAGAATTACATGAGAGCTGGCGTTGTTCCTGTTTGATTTGGCGTGAGGCGACACTTTTATTTATAGCCGAAGAGATATTTTTTTGAGACCGATCAGGCTTTTTTTTAGACCGAGCAGGCGTCGTTCCTGTTTGATCTGGCCGAAGAGTTATTTTTCAGACCGATCAAGATTTTTTGGATTTTTTTTACACCGATCCGGCTCCGTATTACACTAACTGTTTGCATGTGGGCATGCAACGGCCTGGGTTTGGACTCTGCATCGGTCTCGGTTCCGTAGACCGGGGACGGGGCGGCCGCACACACGAAATTTAGGCTCCGTTTGGCAGGATTTCTTCATCGGTTTCAAGAGTTGTTTGGAGCCGTTTTCTATCAAATGAGGTAAAGTAAAATAGTTTCACTTGTGAAGCCCCTAAAAACATGCTCTCATAGTGATTTGGGTGGGATGGAGCAAAAAAAAGTGGCTTCTCTCAGCTCCTCCTCCAGACCCCTAAAAACATGCTCTCACAGGGAAGCCATTTTGCCAAACGGTTTACCTAAACCGCTTCAGCTCCACTGGTGTAACTGTTCGTGGAGCTGAAGCAAAAAAAAAATGACTTCACTAGTGAAGTGAAGCCCTGCCAAACGGGGCCTTAACGTGGACTAAGCCACCTCTGACATTTTAGATGGTAATAGATAATGATCACCACTTTGGATTGGGTCATAAAAAAGTTTGCTGATTTGCACCTGCTGCATAATTTTTTTTCTCAAACACGCAAAAGACTTGTGCATCATTATAGTTAAGAAGAAGAGTTCAGCCATACAAACGACACGCTACTGACGAGCGCCCTTGGAGGTCGTACAACCTAGAAAACAATTTCAAGCTTTGATATTACATAAATGGTTTACAACCAAGCTAAGAGCAGGGCTACCACCTATGAGGTTGGGCGTCTCCGTTGCTGGCTGCGTGACCCTCCATCCGCATCCAAGAAGAGTGTTCTTCTGCCAGTCCTGCTGTTGGTCGCTGGAAACAACTCGTCTAGAGCTAGAATGTGGCTCGACGTGGCGTTCCCTGCGAATATGGCGTCGTATGTTTGCTTGGACGTGGATGAAACTGGTGCCGCCGGTGGTAGGATGCCCATCCTCTTCATGAGGAGTACTTCGGCCCGCTTGGAGGTCGGTATGTGCGCTAGCGGCTGAGCGGCAATCCGCGGGTTCCTGAGTGGCAGGGTTGCTTTGTGGTTGCAACCTTCTGTCTGGCTTGAGCTGTACCTCCTTAGTGAACCATGCGAGACGCCGAACAACCTCACCTGGTGTGGGCGTCGCGTCGCTCGGAGTGGGTGTGCCCACTGTGATCTCATATGCAACTCCAGATTGCCCCACCCGTGGTGGCGTGAGTTGTGGCAGCCCCTGCGGCGACAACATAGACGAGTCTAACACCCGTTGAGCCGTCGCCGGAGAACAAATGTCCACCATCGATGCTTCATTTTGAGGGACGATTGCCTGAGTAGATTGGCACCTAGGCGTCGGTGCTCCTTCTGGCTGGCTCACAACGAGCGAGGCGTCGAGCTCCTCCAGCATTGGGTGTACCCACGTGGGTGTCCCTGCGCTCATGCACAACTCCAACACCAGCGGGTCTGGCTCAGGGGAGCAATACGTAGCAGCAGAAGGGGGCGGTGTCGGCGTAGTCGGCAGACGCGCCCAACACATCAACGTGCCTGATCTAGTCTCTAGCAATGGCCAAGGTGAAGGCCGGCGCTGCCTGGGCTGCCCCTACTGACCCCCATGATGCCTCAATCATCGTCAGCACCGGCGACTGCCTTTGGCAGGAATGGCATTATCCATCTCGGCCCCACTAGAGTCTCATGAACCACCGTGGTCCGCTGGCCAAACAGAACAGGAGCTACGGGCACCACAAACAGGGCGTTGTGGCTGATGACCCACGGCGCCTGCTTCGCTCGAGCTCCTAGAGCTCGCGCGCCGTGGCTGCTTGCAGTCGCGCACAACGTGTTGAAACCCCATGCACCATAGACATCGTTGAGGCAGCTTGTAGGTTGCCACCAGATGCACGACTGAGACACAATTGGGGCACTTGTCGTGAAGGTCTACCGGGATGCGCCTCGGGGGTTGACGACTCGTAGGCTAGTTGCGTGTTGTCCCCTCGCCGCCGCTTTCCAGCACTTGTGGTAGGACCTTGCACAACCTTCTAAGCTTGGGGCAGAGATGTGGCTAGTACCCGCGGGCCAAGCCTCTGACGGACCAGTAAGCGTTGTGTGCCATTGTTTGTGACCCAGGAGGCTGCGCCACCCACGTCCCTGCCACGGACAGATAGCCCATGAAGGAGCTATGGCTGAGCCCAGCGATGCTTGGACAACCTGCGCCGTCCTTCGGTGTCGGCGGCAGCACCCTGACCACCCATCTCCTTGTCGTTAGCGCCGCATGTGCCCCCAATGACCGCGCGCGGTTGAGGCAACGCTGGTCGCGGCTGCTGCATCCGGCGACCCGTGTCAAGGTACGGGAACGAGGAGGCTATCAGCGAGGTCTCTTCGTCAGAGTCACCGGAGAAGCTGTCCTTTGCCCAATGACGGGCCTTGTGTAGGGTCGAGATGACGGACTAGAGGTGGGTGAATAGTCCTTTCTAAAATTAAATGTGTTGGCTAACCAAGATAAATGCAGAATTAAAACTAACAGTCTAGTCAAGACTACACCCCTCTATCTTAGTTCACAAGCACCTTATAAAGATACTAATTAAGCAACTAAGGTGCCGGGCTAGCTAGAGCTCACTTAACCAATTCTAAAAGCAATGTCATACAAGCTTATGCAACTAGTACTTCAAGCATGGGGAGCTTCTACACAACTAGTAAGCAAAAACACAAAGCTCCTAAGCTCACTAGCAATGCTCAATAACAAGGCAACTAATGCCAAATTAGAGAGCAAAATTACTTAGCTACACAAACTAAGCAATATGACTAACAAGGTTACTAAAACCAAATTAGCCATGCAAGGGAGCTACTTCTATGCTACACAAGCAAGAAGGCAACTAGCAAGCTACACAAGCAAACTAATTACAAGAGAACCTTCACAAGCATAATGTATATAAAAGTAAATACAAGCTTGTATAATGAGGATGCAAACCAACAGGAATGCAAGGATGACTCAGTGATTTTTCAACCGAGGTTCACGTGCTTGCCAACACGTTAGTCCCCATTGTGTCGACCACTCACTTGGTGGTTCGGCGGCTAATTGGCATCACCCGCCAAGCCCGCACGTCGGGCACCACAAGAACCTACCCACAAGTGAGGGTAGCTGTCGATGAAATCTGGTCGGTAGTCTTCCGAGGGCTATGTCCACAGTAGTAGATGAATTGGTGGAGGTGCGTGTGAGGGAACCAGATGGTGACATAGAACGCGAGAGACAACGATTAGACAGGTTTGGGCCGTCGGCTTGACGTAAGACCCTACGTCCTGTGTCTTTGTGGATCGTATTGTGTGTGTTCCGATGAAAATGAGAGGGGTCCCACCTGCCTTATATAGCCTGGGGGGTAGGGTTACAGATCGGTTATTTCTATGCTGATCGGTTTACAAGATAGGAAGTTACAGATATCACGGTAATCTAGCATATCCGTGCAGATTTCCTAGATCTTCGAGGATCTTCAAGCCATCTTGCGTGACATGCTGACTTACGCCGTACTTGACGCGGCGTCGTCTTGCATGCTGGGCCTCGACTGGCGGCATAGCCCCTACGTGGTCTCTTGGGCTAGGCCTCCCCTAGCGGCTCGACCCATATGTAGCCCTGTGGGTATCAGGGGTTATGCCCCCATAGCTAGTCCCCGAGCGCCTTGTATTCGCTGAGCAACGCCGTCTTGAGCTTGTTTGACCAGTCCAGCTAGTCGCCGATTGTCAAAAATTGGTGTTCGTCTAGATTGACTTGTAGCCGAGCTGTTGAAACAGGCGTCCGAGTTGTTGAATACATGAACCGAGTTGTTGAACATGGTGTCCAAGCTGTAGAAATGGATGTCCAAGTGTTTCAATCTAGGAGCCGAGCTCGGGCTCACTTGAAGCTTCAAGGTTTGCCGGCAGGATGTAAGGAGCTCAAGTAAAAAAAATTGAGGTCTTAGCCGGTGAAGTATACACACTTAAGTGCCTATTGCAATAGCTCTGGCAACATGGTCATTAGGGTAGAGCGGAGGCATCAGATGGTAGACATGACGAAGTTGAAACACCGTGGGAAAAAAGCAATACATGCACCACAAGGTGCATTGTACACAATGTAGTCCCCGAGCCTGCTAGAAGATGATGAAGGAATCTTGTAGCGGGTCAAAGAAAAATATATAGACCAAACAATCAGTACATTCACCACTAGGTGAAGTGTACACACTTAGTCCCTGAGCCTAGCACTAGGTGAGCAGTCTCGTGGTTGTAGGATCCAAAGAGGCAGTCTACGGGTGCTGAACCTGTTTCTGTCTTAGCTGAGAAAAATAGTATAGTCATCGCAAGATGACGTGTACACATGTAGTCCCTGATCCTGTTGTAGGATGATGAAGGTATCTTGTAGCAGGGTCAGAAAATATCTTGACTCCGTCAAAACAACACGTAGCATTAGACTCTGTTTCATCACTCCACGTTCAACGTAGTTTGGCACAGCGCCCTATAAGGCCCACTCGATGGCCCAACGACACATGGAGGTTTTGGGGGAGAAAGCGACAGGGGAGGCGCGGTTTCCCAAAAACCCTAGAAGGCGAAGGGTAAGGGGTCGAACCGTTATAAGAGCGGCGCAACCCCGGCGCACATTCCCTTCGTCTTCTTCCTTGCTCCCACACCACGTCACTCGGTAACTGCTCCGCCATCAAAGTAACCGCAAGCTCATAGTCTCCTCTAGGCCACAAATCTATTAGATAGCGCCCAAAAGAAACCACAGGAGCTCGAGTAGGGCATCACGCGAGCTCAATCATGTCGAGGAATAGGTGAGCTCCGTTAGCAATGAGGCGGTGCTCAACCAGTTGGTGGTGGAGGCATGCTACCCAATAGGGTGACGGCGGGATGGCGTCTGGCTCATGGTGAGAGCTTTCCTACCCCCACAATGATGAATTAGTGGTTTTTGAAGATTACTTTTATCGTGGATTTGGTGTTTCGATCCATCCATTCCTTCATGGGTTGATTGACTATTATGGGATTAGTCTCTATAATCTGGGCCCAAATTCCATCCTCCAAGTCTCTGTCTTTATCCATTTTTGTGAAGCCTATCTTGGCATTCTTCCACATTTTGATCTCTTCCGCCACTTCTTCTGTTTGAAAGCTCGAGGGGGATCTAGATCTAGGATAGTAGGTCACGCGTACTTGCAGCTTTGGGATGGGATGGTTGGCCAGTACATCGCTACCCTGTTGAACACAAACATGAAGTATTGGGCGCAGCGGTGGTTCTACATGCCACAGGGGGAACACCATGTGGCATATGACATTAATCAGATTCCCGTGAGCAACGCCAAGTGGTCAGAGAGACCTGGTGTCAATGGAATGGAGCAAGTGAAGGAGATCTTGACATTGATCGACTGAAGAAGGGTGGATAGGGTCATAGTGGTGACGGATTTTACTTTTCGGTGATGCCAGCCCAGCAAGGAGAGGGCACATCCCGCGTATGAATTATGCGGGAATACTAATGGGACCCGAGAGGTGCTCGAGCCAATTGACCAAGATGAAGTCATACGGCGGGTTGGGGTTTTGTTTAACCTTGTGGGTCGCCATAAGATCGACGACCAGCAGAGGGCCTTTAGTGTAGGGAACCTCCCACCATGGGTAAAAGTCTTATTTCTAGTTTTGTTTCAATCCTTTTTTGTTGCAGCATAGTCATTCGTGCTCTTGAAGATTCGTGGGCAGGACCAGACGATGTACTTCTCGGTAGTGCTGTCAGTTGACTGGCCAAGGGGTGTTGATGCTCAGCCGAGCAGTCCCCAGCATCGAGCCAGCTCAAAAGCTAGTGGGGACAGCTCGGATGATCATGATGACGGAGATAGAGGTGAGCGAACACCACATGTCCATGAGAAACTCCAGGGGAAGTGGCCTATGGGCAAGGAGCTATCCCCTAAGAGAAGGAGAATGGGAGGGTTGTCCCATTGAGAAAAGTGGTTGGTGAGCATCGGCGCTCCTACTTAGCACCGGAGGCCGCAAATGGTGGTTTTGAGCTCATCAGATGATGATGGGCCGTTGGCACCACCTTCTCTGAGCGTTGGGACGACCTCGCCAGCCTCGCTAGCTGGAGCAGAGATGTGTGAGATGCCACAGAGGAGGGAAACCATGGCAGCAACACCTGACAGTGTTCGGGCGACTTCGGTGGCAACAACTCATGTGGCACTAGAGGCAACTGCTCGAGTGGCCGCTGGAGTACCTGAGACCATAGTTATGCCCCCTATGAAAGCAGCTTGGGTGACCACCATAGTCCCTAAGACCACCCTGGCGGTTCCAATGGCGGCGATGGAGACACCGAGCGATTTGGCTGCTGGACAGACTAGTTCTAGGCGTGGGCGCTAGTTTCAGTCTACGTAGCGGAAGTCCCAATTGTGAATGCCTTATCTTATTTGATGTATTCTTTAGCGCGGTGGTTTATTTCTTGATGAATTTTTGTTTGTTGAAGTACGGAATTGATGAAGGACCTACAACCTTCTACTGCCAATGACGGAAGGCATGTGGAGGAGCCACGAGCTCCCCATGCCGAGCCAGAGTTGGCCAGAATGGATCCGGCTGCCCCCATCGTAGAGCAACTGACAGTTGCAAGGCCGACCACCCGTACTACGGAGGAGCCCTCAGCAACTAGACCGACGTCGCCTAGCGGCAGATTGCATGACGAGGGCGATCTTGGTGTGGAGAAGGTGTGGGGTGCGATGATGACGTCAAGTGGCCTTGCCGGAGTAAGTACGGAGCCCACAAGTTATGCGCCGAGTAGTGCAGCGCGAGGCCCACTGTGGTTGCTGAACAAGTGGTGGCGATGGTGGGGGCAATGCTCGGACACCCTGTCCGAGCATGACAGCAGCCGAGGAGGGAGCCTTTGCTGGTGGACGCCGTTGAGGTCGAAGAGATAATGCGGGAGCCCACCCCGCCTCCCTAACTTCTCCGCACGGTCATTCAGCATGGTGAAGAGTTTGAGATGCTGGAGGAGGGGGAGGCGAGCACGGAAACAAAGAAGCTGAGGGCCGATCTGACGTTAATGATTGGCCATATTGAGGTAAGCTTGAGGAGATCCTTTTTGTCCCTTGAAGAGCGTAGTCTGTTAATCTATTTGTCCTCTACAGAATGTGATGAAGGTGTCCGAGTAGTGTCGGCGGTAATTGGAGGAGACGACTCTAGTACTAGAGGAGAATAAGAGTCTGCAAGCATCGGTGAACAACCTCTAGGCATGCCTACTCTAAGAGCACCACCGTAAGGAGGACCTAGAGGTGAAGGTTCTGGCATTGGAGAAGGAGCATCAGCAAATGGAGGTGGAGGGCCAGCCGATGGCCGAATAGCTTAGCTATAGCACTGATCGGTAGAAAGGTATGAGTCGTAACTTTGCTTTGCTAGTAGTCAGCGTTGTGAAATGTCTACCGATTATATGCAGCACTGGAGATAGACCTCGACCTTTCCCAAGAAGCCCTCGGCCAGCTTCTGGAGGCAGAGGAGAAAGCTGATGAAGCCATTGAAGATCTTCAATGTGAGTATTTTTCATGCTATTTTGACTTGTGTGGTGTTAGGTGCATGCTTAGCATACGGATGTGTTGTTTGCAGAGTATCGACACCAGGCCCAGGCATAGTTCTAGGTGCTCATGGAACAAGTGAAGGCACATGATGATAAGCTAGAGTTGATGATCGCTGGAATCTAGCCCATGCTGGACTGTGTCGGTCTTGAGCAACCCGAGGGGGGACGTCTGTTCGGTGATGGGCCGTACCGATTGGTCGTGGATCGTTGCCGGACAGCATGGATATACTTCAAGGATTTCACGCACAGCATGGTCCATGGAGCCATCATCCATGCGCTCACGTAGCTAAGGTCACACTACCCTTCGGTGGATCTCCAACGGGTGGCAACCGGATACGCGCAGGGCACGAATGCGGAGAAGATTGCTAGGCTGGAAGATGATGCGGAGGAGCCAACAAAGAGGTTGGCTGAAGATGTCGAGCTGTTTGTTGAGGGGGAGAGCAGTGCTCCATAGATTAGGAAAAACTCATGTAATTATGGTATGTTTATGTTTATATTTGATATAAACCATCTGATCAGTGGTGTGTAGCTGAGTCCTCATCCCTAGCTAGCATGTTAATTGTAACTGAGGCATTGGGGCCATGTGCATGTGGGAAGAATAGGGCGTCACTAAGGAAGCGCTGCCAACCACCCATGACGTAGAGGGTGAACGCTTATGCACGTGCAGGGAGAAGTCGGAGACAGGGTCGTTTTTGGAGGTGCCCAAGCGTCAACGTGTTTGATCGGGTATTTGCATTAGGCGTAGTTGGCATGTCATCTTTGAGATGTTGTACGTAGAATCAGAATCACTTAGCAGAAAAGTGTGAAGAAAACAATATGGAGAAACATCAGTGTAAAAAACTTTATTGAATACTAAAATATGAAAGGTACATATCTTTGAAATGAACACTTTAGGGGTAGAAACATCTAAGCTGGTCCATGTGCCAAGAGTTTGGGACACCTCTTTCATCCATATCGCACAATCTGTAGGACCCTAGTTGGTTGACTTCCTTGACAATGAAGGGGCCCTCCCAAGGTGAGGAGAGCTTGTGCATCCCATCTGCCTTCTATTTTCTGCGGAGGACTAAGTCTCCGACCACAAAGAATCGATCGTTAACATTACGGTTGTAGTATCTTCATAGGCCATCGAGGTATTTTGCCATCCAAACACAAGTGACCAGACATTCCTCTTCTAAGCTATCTACTTCAACGAGCCAAGCTAGGTCATAGTTCTCCTCATTGTAATTCTCGACCCTGGGTGCTCGGAAGGCGACGTCAGCAGGCAATATGGCTTTAGAGCCAAAAACCATGGAGTACGGGGAGATGCCAGTGTTACGACTAGGCTAGGTCCTTAGTCCCCAGACCATGGCTGGTAGTTCCTTAAGCCATTTGCCCGGGTGTTTCTGTTCCTCCTCAAAGAGCTATTTTTTCAATGCATCTAGGATCATACCATTGGCGCGCTCGACTTGTCCGTTGTCCCTTGGGTGTGCCACAGAGACATACTTGACTGAGATGCATCTTTCATCATAGAAATCCTAGAAGTTGCTACCAGTGAATGTGGACCCTAGGTCGGTGATGATGCTATTTGGTAGGCCGAACCGGTGAATTATGTCGTCAAGAAGCTCGGTGGCTTTCTTCGCTGTTGCTTGGACCAGGGGTTTGTATTCGATCCACTTGGAGAATTTGTCGATGTAGACATAGACCTAGTGGAAACCTCTTAACATGGGCTTGAATGGCCCGATCATGTCCAGTCCCCAGCATACGAAGGGCCATGATGCAGGGATCATTTGCAAGGACTGAGCTAGAACATGGATTTGTTTGGCGAAAAACTGGTAGTTCTCGCATCGGTGAACGAGTGCTTGAGCATTCACTATGGCTAAGGGCCAATAGAAACAAGCTTGAAAGCCTTTCTGACCAGTGTTCTAGAGGCCGCATGGTTGCTGCAGGTGCCTGCATGGATCTCCTTGAGTATCTTCTCACCTTCTTCGATGGTGACACACTTCTAAAGTACCTCCTCTTTGGCGTTTTTGCAGTACAACTTCCCTTCAACTAGGACGTAATGCTTACTGTGGTGGGTAAGGCATTCTCTCTCTGTGTTGTCAGCCAAGATGTATGTAGTGGTGAGGTATTTGATGAAAGGTTCCCTCCAATCACTGCTCGCCCTAGGGACCACTGTGACTATCTACTCGGCAGGGGGTTTTCTACAACGCCTTCTTGTTCCTACTTGATGGAAGGGGCCACATGGTCCTGGATGAACACTTTGGCTAGAACTTCAGCCCGGGTTGATCCTATCTTTGACAGCTCATCAGCTGCTTGATTATTGGCCCCGACCACGTGGTGGTATTCGATGCTATAGAATTTGTCTTCTAACTTTCTTATTGCGGCGCAGTAAGCGTCCATCTTCTTGTTGATGCAATTCCAATCCTTATTGAGCTGATTGATTACTAGTACGGAGTCATCGTACACCTGGAGGCATTTAATGTTGAGCCCGACAGCTATACAGAGACCATGAAGTGCCGCCTCGTATTTAGCGGTATTATTAGATGCTCGGAAGTGTAGGCGGAGGACATAGCAAAGCTTATCCCTCAATGGCGAGTTGAAATATACACCTGCCCCAGCGCCATCGAGGTTGAGAGACCCATCGAAGTACATGGTCCAGTGCTCGAGGTGGTCGACCGGGGCAGGAGTCTACATATCCGTCCACTCTACGACTTGATCGTGTGGCGAGTACTAAAGTCGATGGTTTAGGTGCTGAGCTCGATCACCCATTTAATAATGCGGCTGCTGGCTTTCTTGTTGCGGAGGATGTTACCAAGTGGGTACTCAGAGACTACTGCTATGTGGTAGGCATCAAAGTAGTGGCAGAGCTTCTAGGATGTGATCAGGATGGCATACAACAATTTTTGGACCTGTGGGTAGTGAGTCTTAGACTCATTAAGGACTTCACTGATTAAGTAGACTAGGCGCTAGACTTCATATGCGTGTTCAACCTCTTCTCGTTCAACAACGATGGCGGTGCTAACTACCTGATTGGTCGTTGCAATGTAGATTAGCAAGGTTTCATCCTTTTTGGGGGTGGTCATGATCTGAGGTGTGGTGAGGAACCGCTTGAGCTCAGCGAATGCCTTATCAACGTCCTCCGACTAGACAAATTTCTCTTAAGCCTTGAGTAGCTTGAAGAAGGGGAGTCGCTTTTTGCCCAGATGAGATATGAAATGACTTAAAGTCGCCATGCACCCCGTTAGCTTCTGGACGTCCTTGACGTAGGTCGGTGGCTTCATGTTGATCACCGCTGCTATCTTCTTTGGGTTGGCTTCGATGCCGCGGTGACTGACGATGTTGCCTAGCAGGATATCGGATGGAACACCGAAAATGCACTTAGTGGGATTCAGCTTCCATCAGAATACTTTTAGGGCTTTAAAAACTTTGGTGAGGTCGGCGATGAGGGTGTCAGCAGTCCTAGACTTGACCACCACATCATTAACATAAGCCTCAATGTTCTTCCTGATCTAGTCCTTGAGGCAGCGCTGGATGGCTCTTTGATAGGTCACACCCTTGTTCTTGAGCCCGAAGGACATCGTCGTGTAGCGGTAGGCACCGAAGGGCGTGATGAACGACGTCTTGATCTGGTCTTCTTCTTTTAACATGATCTGGAGGTAACCAGAGTAGCAATCTAAAAAGCATAGGAGCTCGCAGGCAGCCATGGAGTCTACAACCTCATCAATGCAAGGTAGGCCGAAGGGGTCTTTAGCGCAGTGTTTGTTGAGATCGGTGTAATTAACGCACATTCTCCATTCTTTATTCTTTTTTCTTACAAGAACCGGGTTGGCTAACCACTTCAGATGATACACCTCTTTAATAAAACCAGCAACTAAGAGCCAGGTTATCTCTACCCTAATGGCCTCCTTTTTGTTCTGCGTGAATTGTCAAAGCTTCTGCTTGATCGGCTTGGCGGTCGCCGACATGTTTAAGGAGTGCTCGATCAGCTCTCGAGGAACGCCGAGCTTGTCCACATGTTTCCACGCAAACACGTTGACATGCTCCCTTCAGCCTCGATCCAAGCAGTCTTGGACTGGTCACCAGGGACGAGGGCCACTTCCTTCACCTCCTTGGACTTGGTCGATGCTCGGGTGGCCTCCGTGGATGGGATCTCTAGGTCCTTCGAAGAGATCAGCTATGAAGTCGCAATGTAGTCCTACATGTGGAGGGAGATGTTAGTTGCCTTAGCGAGCGCGAAGCTTTCCTTCTCATAGTTGTAAGCGACGTCGAGGTTGGTGCGCAAGGAGAGGACCCCCTGCTCCATCAGCATTTTCAGCACCAGGTACGTATAGTGTGGCATGGCCATGAACTTGGCAAGAGTTGGTCGGCCAAGGATGGCATGGTACACCGTGTTGAAATCGGCGATGAGGAAGTTGACGTAATCGACGCGAAAATGCTTGGCGGTGCTGAACGGAACCGACAATGTAATCTATCCTAGGGGTAGGGACACCTTCTTAGGAATGATTCCCCATAATGGTGTGTCCATGGGAGTGGGGTCTTCCTTCTTGAGCCCTAGCTCCTCCATAGATCCGGTGAAGAGGATGTTGAGGGCGCTCCCTCCATTAATGAGGACCTTCCGGAAGCGCACGTCTTAATTATGGGATCTAGGACGAGTGGGAAACGCCTTGGATTTAGGATGTCTAGCCATAGATCGGCCCTAGAGAAGGTGATCGGGTGCTCTGACTAGTCGAGGTACTTGGGATCAGTGATAGGGCCATCATATGTAGCGACCGACATGAGGTGTCAGGCTACAAGCTTCTACTCCCGCTTGTCTTTGGAAACAGCTCTCCCACCAAAGATGGTGGCGGCAGTCTTGGTGGGGTCCTGGTAGGTTGGGCCCTTGTTCTTGCCTCATTCACCACCCGTACCATCTTTGGTCTCATCATCATGCCTTGGCTTCTTCGAGGATTTGCCACCGAGCGCTGTCTTCAGGCCTCTGCACTTTTGCATACTGTGCTTGGCATCCTTGTGGATAGGGCATGAGCCATCCAGTAGCTTGCTAAAGTTAGCATCATAGGTGCGCTTGGCTTGAGAATGGGCGGTGTTGATTGAGTTATCAAGCTAGCGACAGTGGCCTTGTCTGCCCCTCGAGCTCTTTGGGCGGTCATCACACCGAAGATCGTGATCGTCTTGGCAGCAGTCATGGTAGTCGCGGTGGTCATGATCGTCACAGTGGTGGTCATGGTTGTCGTAGCACTTGTCTTCATGTCAGTCATCGTTGTGACGCTGGTGGTGGGCAGAGCAGGCAACCCGTTCAGCTTCTTCAGCGTCAGCATACCCATTTGTTGTTTGTATTAGTTCGCCAATGGTTGTGGGCCTCTTGTGGTACAACTTTCCATGGAGCTGCTCATGCTGGAGCCCTTTGATTAAGGCAATGATGGCCTTAGCATCGGTGATGTTGAGGACAGAGTTTCTTGTCTCCGAGGAGCACCTGATGAAGTCACGCAGGGACTCCTCGGAGGATTGATGAAGCTTCTCCAGGTCGTACTTGGTGCCAGGCTGCTCTCACGTGGCCATGTAATTGTTGGTGAAGACTTTCTTGAGGTCCTCCCAAGATTGGATGGAGTTCACCCACAGGCTAAGGAACTAGTTGTTTGCAGATTGATTAAGCATGATGGGAATATAGTTCGCCATGATGTCTTCATCTTCGCTTGCAGCTTTCACAACAATCTCACATAGAATTAGCCACTGAGCGGGGTTGGCCTTTCCATCATAGGTGTTAATACCAACAACCTTGAAACCAACAGGCCACTGGATGGCTCAGAGCCTTTGGGTGAAGGGGCGAAGTCCTGATGCGCCGGCAAGAAGTGGTAATTGATGGGCAGCAAATCCCTCATGTTCGGTGTTGAATTGCTGACAATGTTCCATCTCTGCTTCAAAGCGTGCGGACCTACCATTTTCAATGCGACCGCGGACATCTATGCTGGCGTTGATGTGGTCACGAAGGTCGTGGGAGAGGGGTTGATTGACCTCCTGATTACGGTTTCCACCCCGACCTCTCTCTTGGCATGGCGTGCGGTCATCATGGCATGAATGAGCTTCATAGTTGCCTCTAGATCTACTATAGAGGTAGGGACCTCTAGCCATAGGTCGGGGGCCATCGGCACTATGTTGCTAGCCTCCTCCGTCATGACGAGAGCGGCGGCTATGAGCTAATGCGGTGGAGTAAGACAAGGCGTCGTTTTGAAACTCATTGACTTAGACTTGCGCAGCTATATTATGTGCTCAGACCTTCTCGACCTCTTGAGTGTGAGGGAGTTTGTCGAGTTTGTTGAAAGCAATGGCTAGATTAGCGCTCGAGGTCTGGTAGACTGGCTGCTCGCACACCATGTCGAATGCTTCTTCTAGATTACATTGATGGTGGGGCGATCCACGACCATCCTCATCGGCCGCTTGGGCTACTTCTGCATCCTGGCGACGTTAGCGATCGGTGTTCTTCGCCAGATGAGCTTCGCGCTCTTCAGCGGTTTTGCCATCCTTGGTGACGCTGTTGTGGCTAATGTGGAAAATCATGCCCCTGAACCCCAGAAGGAAAGTAGGGCAGCTCAACATGATCTAGGTTGAGCCCTTGGAATAATCATTGGGGGTCTCATTCAGAATGTTGTGGAGAGACTCAGTCGGAAGATCTGAATCACACGAAAGTTGGCGAATAGCCACTATGTTGACCATGGGCGTCGGCTGACAGGAGTCAGTTGGGTCGATCATGTAGAGATTGGTGGTGTGGTCACGCTCAACGTGGTCGACGAAGATTTGGTGGATGGCCTTCTAGTATGTAGATCCTGTACCCTCCAACCCAAAAGGATAGGGCCTCGGTAGGTTCTCCGTCAGGGCCTCATAGTCGGCCAAGCATAGGCCGGTAGTGGGAAGTGGTCGGCGCCGCGCCATGTGCCCCTCTAGAGTAGTCGTGATCACCATATCAGAATCTGTTCACTTCAAATTGTGTGGCCGAGCAGGTCGCTCGGTCGTAGTGGCTTGGTGATCTTGGAGTGTAGGAAAATCGTCACCCGCTCTGGATTGCTCTAGGACTGAATCCATGAGGAGCTAACATTCTGCTAGGCAATCAGTGACCCGATCGATGGATGCGATCAGATTGTCACTGCTGATAGATCTCCTAACCCAGTAGCGGGGCACCGGGATCGGAGATGTCATTGTAGGTGTCGGTGTAGGGTGATCCTATGCCACCTCCATGATCCTCTCATTGCCGTCAGGGCCGATGACCCAAGTCATGGATCCGATCGTAAAGATTTGGCCTGGCTTGGGAAGGGTCATGGAGCTCGAAAAGGTAACCATCTGGTTGGCCATGAATTCAGTACGCACACCCCCTACCTGGCGTGCCACTGTCGATGGAATATGGACAGCAGTCTACCGAGGGGTATGCCCATGGTAGTAGATGAATCGGTGGAGGTGTGCGTAAGGGAACCGGATGGTGACACAGAACACGAGAGATAGTGATTAGACAGGTTTGGGCCATCGGCTTGACGTAATACCCTATGTCCAGTGTCTTTGTGGATTGTATTATGTGTGTTCTGGTAAAAACGAGGGGGTCCCTACCTACCTTATATAGCCTGGGGGGTAGGGTTACAGATTGGTTGTTTCTATCCTGATCGGTTTACAGGATAGGAAGTTACAGATATCACGATAATCTAGCATATCCGAGCAGGTTTCCTAGATCTCCGAGGATCTTACGTAGTCTTGTGAGGCACGCTGATTTACACCATACTTCACACGTGAAAGCTCTAGTTTGGTTTTGGTGAATTGATGAAACCCTAAGTGCTAACCTAGTTTATCAAGTGATCATGAGATAGGTAGCACATTTCAAGTGGTGAAGCAAATAAAGATCATGACATGATGATGGTGATGATCAAGTGCTTGGACTTAAAAAGAAGAAAGAGAAAAACAAAAGGCTCAAGACAAAGGTATAAATGGTAGGAGCTATTTTGTTTTGGTGATCAAGACACTTAGTGAGTGTGATCACATTTAGGATCGATACCCGTACTATTAAGAGGGGTGAAACTTGTATCAAAATGTGGTTATCAAAGTGCCACTAGATGCTCTAACTCATTACATATGCATTTAGGATCTAGTGGAGTGCTAACACCCTTAAAAAATATTTGTGAAAATATGCTAACACAAGTGCACAAGGTGATACACTTGGTGGTTGGCACATTTGAGCAAGGGTTAGGAACTTCACCGGCACCCTAGATAGAAAAGATGAAGGTCACTGTAAGTGACCAGACGCTGGTCTCGGTTGGACCGGCGCATCCGGTCAGTGGCAGCAAAGGGCGCGCAACGTCGGTCTCTGACTGGACGCTGAGTCACAAACTAACCGGATGCTGAAAGCCTACGTCCAGTCCTGTTAACGTGGCAACACACAGTGTTGTAGGTGACTGACCGAATGCTGGCTGTGTCCAGTCAAGCATGACCGGACGCGTTCGGTCGTGAAAAGTCGTCTCTGGATGCTTACTAGAAACGACCGGACGCTAGGGTTCAGCGTCCGGTCACTTTGAGCTGCTGCGTCCGGTCATCACTTGACCGTTGAGATCGGGCGATCAACATTTGAAGAGAGGGGACACGTGGCATGCATCGCGTGACCGGACGCTGAGGTCCAGCGTCCGGTCGATATGACCGGAGCATCCAGTCGCCCCGTGCTGTGCCCAGTGTAGGGGTACAACGGCTCTATTTCATGGGGGCTTCTATTTAAGCCCCATGGCCGGCTCAAGCTCACTCTCTTGGCCATTTGCATTGACATAGCAACCTTGTGAGCTTAGCCAAAGCCCTCCCACTCATCTCCATCATTGATTCATCATCTTTGTGAGATTGGGAGAGAATCCAAGTGCATTGCTTGAGTGATTGCATCTAGAGGCACTTGGTGTTCGTGTTTCGCTGCAGGATTCGCTTATTACTCTTGGTGGTTGCCACCACCTAGACGGCTTGGAGCAGCGAGGATCATCGAGCGGAGGGTGGTGATTGTCTCCAGCTCCGATCGTGGTGATTGTGAGGGGTTCTTGACCTTTCCCCGGCGGAGAGCCAAAAGGTACTCTAGTGGATTGCTCGTGGCTTGTTGTGATCCTCATCTTGTGTTGGTTGTGTGGCACCGTATTGAGGGTTTGGCATGTGATGCCAATTAGCTCGTGAACCTCCAAGTGAGTGAATCACCACAACGAGGAGTAGCTTGCCGGCAAGCAAGTGAACCTCGGTAAAAAATCATTGTGTCATCATTTGATTCTGAGGTGATTGGTCTTCATTGTTATTCATTCTTGTGATTGATTGGCTTCTTCCTCGACTCGACGATATAACCTTCTTGCTCACTCTCATTACATTACCTCAAACTAGTTGTCAAGCTCTTTAGTGTAGCTAGTTGTGAGAGCTTGTTAGTTTGGTTAGTGTGGCTCTTTAGTTAGTTTTTGAGAGCACACTAACTTAGTGTAGTGTCATAGCTATTGTGTGGATAGAAACTATATAAACTAGAATTGTGGTAGGTGGCTTGCTGTTTTAGTAGGCTAGCGCAACACTTGCTTCGCCTCATAATTGTCTAACCGGTTTGTTAAGTGTTGTTGTAGAAATTTTTAATAGGCTATTCACCCCTCTAGCCATTAGGACCTTTCAACGCGGCATCGTCTTGCACGCTAGGCCTTAACTGGCGGCGCGGCCCCTATGTGGTCTCGTGGACTGGGCCTCCCCTAGCGGCTCGACCCATGTGCAGCCCTGTGGGTATTGGGGGTTATACGCCCACAATAGCTCAATGACACGCTCTACTGGAGTTGCTCTTCGTGATCTCCATGGGGTGAGCACAATCCCCTCACATATCCTCCTCTAGAGCACCGCACAATCTTCTCGTCTGCTTCAACGGAGTCACAAGCCACCAAGCCATCTAGGAGGTGGCAACCTCCAAGAGTAACAAGCACCACTGGCTTGCAACTCGATCACCTAGTGCCACTCGATGCACTCTCACAATGCAATCGCACTAGAATCGCATTCACACTCAACCGGATGATCACTATCAAGCGTATGTGAGTTAGAGGGCTCCCAAGCACACCTACATAAGCCACCAAGGCCTAAGGGTGCTCAGCAACCAGCCCATGGCTGAGTTCCACCCCTATTTATAGCCCCCAAGCCAAATAGAGCCATTGGAGCAAAGCTGCTGCTTTCTGTGAGGGCACCGGACATGGCGGTGCCCCTCCCAACGGTCGAATTCCAACTAGCCGTTGGTCACCAGGCAGGGGTGGTGGTGCCACCCAGGCAGCACCCCGAGCCCGGTTTCGCCTCCTCTTCTTCACCAACTTCTTCACCTTTGCAAATGTGCCAACACCACCAAGTGTTCACCAACTTGTGCACATGTGTTAGCTTTTCACAAATATTTCCTAAAGGATTAGTCACTCAATTCACCATGCCACTCGATCCTAGCAACGATGCAATGTTAGATCACTTGAGTGGCACTAGATGACCAATATACAAACAAGTTTGCCCCTCTTGATAGTACGACCATCTATCCTAAACCTGGTCATAAACTTCTCTACACACCTATGACCGATGAAATGAAATGCCCTATAGGTTATACCTTTGCCTTGCGCATTCCATTCCATCTCCTCTAATGTTGATGCAACACATGCACCAACTTTGATCAACAAATGATATGATCCACTTCATATCATCATGTGACCTTGTTGGTTCATCGATCTTGACCTCACTTGATTTTTACCGTTGCCTTCGTCCTTCGGCGCTAAGTCTTGCTCATGCTTCACCGCCACGTGGTCCATTGCTCCCAAGCCTCCAACTTGCCCTTCACGCTTGCAACCGGTCCATCAAGCCTTGTCTTGTCTTGATCTTCTCCACCTTAGTCACATGACTCAATGTCATATCTCATATGCAATAAGATCCTTCATCATATGTGTGAGCCTTGCAACAAATCCAAGCCATCTTCACCTCTATGGCATGAGTTGCTCACACATGATGTACTTGTGGACTGATCACCTATGTATCTCACTCAAACATATATTAGTCCACCTAAGATTGTCACTCAATTACCAAAACCAAACAAAAACCTTTCACCTTAGGGCGCCCACTGGGCTGTAGGGTTTGGCGAAGGGAGAGCGTGGACGACGCGCTCACGACGGAGTAACCCGAGGCAACCTGCCATGCTGGGCTGGTTTCGCCATGCATTGGGTTCCCCTTGACGGACTGCGACCTAGAGCAACCAAGAGGAGTGGTGGAGGAGGGGGCCACCTACGCCGGGGCAGCGGATGGCGACGGTGGCGGCATGGAGGAGGTGGCAGCGCTGGATCTGGCGGATCTTCCCATCTCCATGCATCATGGGCGGTGCGGCGGGTGTGCCATCACCTGCGGCCGCAGAACCGGCTGACCGAGAGCTAGGGCGGTGGTGGCGGCAGCGGTGAGGGGGAGCCGGGCGCCATGTATCCTGTGGAGTCGAGGGTTGGGGAGGCTGGATCCACAAGGGCAGGGGATGTGGAGGGGGCTGCCAGCGCCGGGATGGCGGCCGACGACGGTGGACGGTGGGGGGCGGCCTGCGGTGGTTGGGGCCCGAGCGGCTCAGGAGAGGAGGGGGCGGTGGCCGGCGCCGGGGAGGCGACGGCGGTGGCTGGGGCGCCGCCAGGGAGCGGGCTAGGGTTGGGAAGGGTCGGACCCCCCAGTAGCGTCGTCTTGAAGCTATATCTGCTTCATAATGAATCTGCTGATTATTGTTAGTCCACGGATAAGTTGGTAGATTCCATTTAACGAATTTGTAGTTTGTTGGTTTTTGGCCTTGTATTGGCTACACATTTACATATTGTCTCTTTGCAACCGTTTATTAACGCCATGGGAGATTGTCGGTTTGCACCCATTCATTAACGCCTTGCAGTAGATTGTCGGTTTCCATTTTGAGAACTTGTAGATTGCCGGTTCACATATTGCTTAACAAATTTGCAGTTTGTCGTTTCACCCTCTTATGATAAATACTATCTTGCTTGTCCATTTGTATATTTTTTGTTTGCAAATTGTCAGATTCTATTTAACGAACTTGTATATTGACGGTTTTCGCCCTTGGCTTAACACATTTATAGATCGTGGGTCTGCAACCATTTATTAATGCCATGGTAGATTGTCGATTTGCACCCATACATTAACGTTGTTGATCCAAGGGCGAATCCGTCATTGCATAAACGACCCTATCCGTTTCCACCCGCTTTCCGCTCTCGGCCCTCCAGCGCGTATAAATCCACGACCCAAACCACAGGCGCACGCGCTCATTTCCCTCCCTCTCCACACGCTCGCTTGCGCTTCTTTTTCCTCCCTGGTCCTACCATCCCTCCCCCGAAGTCGACGGTAGACGTGGTGGTAGTAGGCACAATGGCGAGACCCACTTCGCGCGCGTACCTCCACTTCGCGCAGGCGCCGCACGGCGTCGTCGTGCCGACGGGCCCGGCTGCCGCGGGCGAGGAGTTCGACGAGTCGGACATCTGGGGCGCGTTCGCCCCGAGCGCCGCGCCTGCCGAGCCGGCGAGGGCGCGCCCGTTTCTGGCCGCGCAGAAGGCGCCGGCGCCGGATGGCAGGGCCGCGCACGGGTCTCTGCCGGTGAAGATCCCGGACTGGTCCAAGATCCTGGGCCACGCGTACCGGCCTGGCTACCACTACGGCGGCGGCGCTGGGGACTGGGAGCTCGACGACGACGAGGATTCCGTGGACCTGGTGCCGCCCCACGAGCTGGCGGGGCGGCGCCGCGCCGCGTCGCTGTCGCTGTCGATGAACGGGGTCGTCGGCAGGACGCTCAAGGTCCGGGACGCGGTGTGGAAGCGGACCACCGGGTTCCAGGACTGATGACTGGAGAGTGGAGACGACGACGACGACTTGGATGGCGCGGACGCCATTTTGCACTCCTAGCTGTGCTTCGCATTGACAGAGGAATTTCGTTTAGCTTTCGATGATCGGGACTAGCTAGCTAGTTACTTTGTTGCTTCAGGTAGTGAGTGGTGCAGGTAGTTGATGGATGTTGTCTTTTAGTGAGAATTTCTGCTTGTAGCAGCGTTTTAGTCACCCCTTTTGCTGTGGGGCAATTCGATTTAGTTGTGTTTCTCGCCTCGCGCGCGGTAAGCCTTTGGCAATGCCATTGAGGAGATGAGGAGGTCTAGGTCTAGGTCTAGGTTTGTATTTGTATCGATCATTGATTGTTCATCGTTGCATTTGCTAGTGAATCATATTTGTGTTTTCGAACAATGAACAGAATGCAGCACTAGCAGGTGATCTGACGTCGTGTATGAGCTATAGCTAGCTAGCAGTGACATTGCGTTTCTGGTAGAGCGTATATCATGCAATGCGAGCGATCAATTCGGTGTCGTTATCCGCGGACAGTAAAACTGATTTGTCCTTGTCGCGGCGCGGATTAATGTACTCGTGAGACGGTTGTTTCGATATGTTTCTCTTCAACTTCAAGTGCGTGTGTTGTCCTCATTCGTCCCCGCAGTGCAGTGTGCAGTGATAACAGCGCTTGCTTACCTTACCAGGGAAACTCACCTCTTGCTGGAGTCGTCGTATAGTTGCAGCTAGAGTGTACTGTAGAACAGTGCTGTATCATCCTCGAGTCATCATCACCTTGACCGTGTTTAAATTTCGTCCGCGCGGTCAGTGCACTGACTAACTGTGGCTCCAGCTCCACGCACGGCGCCACAAATATCAGGTTTAACACAATCTTGGCGTGATGGGTTACGTTACTGAATACTGCAGGCCGTTGAAGTTGAAACCAGCTGGACTAGCTGGAATGAGCGAGGACGCCCCTCAGCGTGAACAAAAAGACAATCCAATCTTAATTACAACCCCGGCCTAGCTAACACGGTGGAAGAACACAACGTAATTCATCGATCTCAAAGTTCATGAGGTGCAGGTTTGCAACCAGTCGAGTGTCAACACACACATACTGTATGTGTGGTGTATATGTACATACCCACCACAGGTCTCTAGAACTGAAGCAATTTCCAGCAGCGCGCGGGGTTACCGAGGCTAACAAAAAAATAATCAATTAATTCCATGCAAAGTAAACAGCCACAGTACAACCGACGACGAACATTAGGGCATGTACAGCGCGTCTTTTATCCTCGTCTCCATGTTGCTGATTTTGCAAAAGAACCCTCCTTTGGCTTGGAGACGGCCGCGTCGTCGCCTCGCGAGACGACGCAGAGGGCTCGTGCTCCGAGGTCCAGTCGCCGGCTGCAACGGCGTTGTACGAGTCGTCTTCTCGACTCGACGACACACGTGGATCCAGCATGGGCGCACGTTGAATCTTGTATTGGCGCGCGTAGGAGGATGTTGCCCGCCGTGACCGTCTCTAGCCTCGCGATTGAGCTCCTCCGCGCCGCCGGCTGTGCACGACGACCTCCGCCGCGAGCCGCACCACAGGCTGCGCGCGACCTTCGCCCCAGCCGCCACGAGACGCGCGGTTCAGCTCCGCCCCGGCCGCCACGAGCCACACGGGCGAGCTCCGCGCCGGCCGCCGTGAGCTGCGCAGGCGAGCTCCGTGCCGGCCGCCGTGAGCCGCGCCAGCGAGGTCTGCCCCGGCCGCTGCGAGCCGCGCAGGCGAGGTCTACCCTGGCGCTGCGAGCGTGCAGACAAGCAAGCTTCCTCCATGGTAAGTCTTTCATGCGTTCTTGTTCAGATATATCCATCATGATTCAGAAATTTGTGAAAACAATTAACCATTTTGTGAATCATAATTTCATAACCTGCTCTCATTTGTTTGTGAACATGCAGCTCTGGTTGGAAGACAGTGGCCACTGTTGATTTCTCTAATTAAATTGGGTGGGCAAGAGAGTTGTTTGAACACTTGATTCAGACAGTGCTTGTTTCAGGTGGTTGCTGCTAGTGCTAGTGCATCAGCCATCTCTGAGAGAGATGGGAGCACTACAGGATCCGAGAGACTGTTTTTTTTCTCTATTGATCATCCTGAGTATTTTCAGATTGCATGAGAAGTGATGCATTGGTCACTCAAATGGCGGACCACGGCCGGACCGGCGAGGAAGAGTTGGGCTAAGCCGGTGAGGAAGAGCTAGGTGGCGCGGCGGGGCAGAGCGAGCAGGGCACATCCCGATGAGGCAAGCACGTCCAGCGCGAGCAGGGTCATCATGGCGGAGGTGAGCTTGGCAGGCGGCAAGTCCATGGAAACTGAATGTTTCTATTCGGCTTCTGAAAACTGATAACTGAACGCACTTTTGTCAGTTACCTGCATGTGTTCAATTGATTTTGATTCTTACCTTTTAGGTGTGAACTAATTAAACATGCCAAGATGTGATTTACTTTATATATATAATATATATGATTTACTTTGAAGGATTTATTTTGTATCAATTAGCAACACAATGGTACACACAATGGTACATAGAAATGATATTCATGATTGATCATGGCTACATGCAAGCATTAAATGATTTGTAGATAGCCAAATAGACAACAACTATCTGTGGGTTGTATGAGTTGTCTGTTTAGCCGTCTATATTGTAAATTCCAAAAACTTACAAACAACAACTGTCTGTCTGTTGTACATGCCCTTACTTTACTGCATGCGCGTGCGCAGCTCCGACTCACAGCACGCCTCAACGTACACATCTAACGCCGTGTTTAGTTTCATCTAACGCCGTGTTTAGTTTCAGGAAGTTGGAATTTTGAGCTACTGTAGCACTTTCGTTTTTATTTGGCAATTAGTGTTCAAACATGGACTAATTAGGCTCAAAACGTTCGTCTCGCAATTTCCCACCAAACTGTGCAATTAGTTTTTTTTGTCTACATTTAATGCTCCATGTACGGGCCGCAAACATTCGATGTGATGGCTACTGTAGCACTTTTTGGGATTTTAGGTTGGAACTAAACATGGGCTAATTATTATATTCAGCATGGAACCAATGATTACATTATATTCGACGGGATAGATGATCCGATATTCCTGCAGATCTCTGTGCTGTAACTGAATGATGTTATGGAAGGCCGGGGCGATCTGCCCTCGAACTCTATCCACACACAAAAAAGAGCCAGCTGCAAAATACTTAGATGACGCTAGCGGTCAAACGTAGTGGAGTGCGTGGTGGAGTGCACAATCATTCACTGTTCCAGCTTTCATGCATGACTGTGTTCCAGCGTACGTACGTTAAGCTTGCTTAGCTAGCCCCTTGGCAGGATGTAGTCCACGTCCACCGGGTGCGCGTCCGGGCGTCATCACCATCTTAACCATCTAGGCCACCACACTCATCTCTCCAAACCAGCTTCCTCTCTTCTTTCTGTTACACAAAGGACAATTGATGCTCCCACCCTTCCAAATTATATAACGTTTCGGCTTTTCTAGATTCATAGTTTTGCTACGCACCTAGATATATATTGTGTCCAGATACAAAGTAAAACATATGTATCTAGAAATGCCAAAACGGCTTATAATTGAGAACAGAGAGTGGTACATGCCGACGAGTTACTACGAATCGTGTTGGACAGTTAGAGTATGTTTCTAGAGGAATATTATTAGAAGATTTGGGGGGGGGGGGGGGGGGGGGGGCACTTTGTGTTTGTGTACTCATATTAGATGATTTTTCGATTTGAACGACGCTGCTTATTGAAGTTGTACATTGTTGAGTCTTTTCTTTATAAATTGTAGTTTGTCGATTGTTAGTTTCTTTGTTTTAGTAGTTGCTCGACCCCTTAGAAGTTGATGTCGTCGCTTACTCATTGTATTGTAAAGCCTGAGCTTTTTCTTTTTTTAATATAAATAATCAACAGTTCTTTGAATTGGGTCATAAAAAAGTTTATTGATTCACACCCGCTGCATAATTAATGAACCTACAGATGATTGTTAGTCCATGCACGAGTTAGTTAAAACAGTTGTAAAATGTCAGATTCGATTTAACGAACTTGTAGATTGTAGGTTTCACCCTTGGCTTCATGCATTTACAGATTGTCGTTTTGCATCAGTTTATTAATGCCATAGTAAATTGTCGGTTTGCACCAATTCATTAACGCCTTGTGGTAGATTGTCAGTTTCCATATTGAGAACTTGTAGATTGCCGGTTCAGATATATTGCTTAACAAATTCACAGCTTGTCGTTTCACCCTCTTACGACAAAGGCTATCTTGCTAGTCCATTTGTACATTTTTTATTTGCAAATTGTCGGATTCCATTTAACGAACTTGTAGCTTGTCGGTTTTCGCCCTAGGCTTAACACATTTATAGATTGTGGGTTTGCAACCATTTATTAACGCCATGGTAGATTGTCGGTTTGCACCCATACATTAAAGACTTGCGGTAGATTGTCGGTTTCCATTTGACAACTTGTCGATAGTCAGTTCACATACATTGCTTAACAAATTTGCAGTTTGTCGTTTCACCCTCTTACAACAAATACTATCTTGCTTGTTCATTTGTACATTATTTCTTGCATGTGCTCAATGTCATCGAGGGGGAGGCAGTCGATGGGCCTATGTGCAAGCATGTGTGCTTAGGACAATGCGGTGGGATACAGTGTCCAAACGACCATACATGACCATCATTTGGACAATATTATTAGATGCTTTACTGGCTATAATATCATATTTTATAGTTGAGGGGTCATGCAATCAACCCTTGATAAGTTATGGGGTTATATAGACTTTTTAATATGTCATGTCATCAAAACCACCTTCAAAACTGCTTCAAGGGGTTATTTAGACGGTTTTCAATAGTTTGAGGGCAATAATACCTGGTTTTATAGGTGAAGGAGTGAAGGACAACCACCAATATTTGAGGGGGTTAAGTAGATTTTTTCCTTTACAGTTTGCAACCATTTATTAACGACATGGTATATTGTCGGTTTGCACCTATTCTTTGACGTCTTACGGTAGATTGAAGGTTTCCATTTTTAGAACTTATGTAGATTGTTGGTTCACATATATTGCTTAACAAATTTGTAGTTTGTCGTTTCACCCTGTTATGACAAAGACTATCTTGTTGGTCCATTTGTACAATTTTTCTTTGCAAATTGTCCGATTCCATTTAACAAACTTATAAATTGTTGGTTTCCTCCCTTTGCTTAACGCATTTACAGATTGTTGGTTTGCAACCATTCATTAACGCCATTTGATGAATACATAACACTGGGGTTACCTAAATCCTTGGGTTAGCATCATGACAGTACGATTAACTCCTGATCGACTTTCCTACTCGGCCCAGGGCTCAGGGGCTACACCCAACTGGTGCGCGCACGCGCCCCCACCAAATATCGAGAAATGCTCGCAAGGCTCAAGATAACCTGGGCGATGGGCAGTCTCGTCGTTCACAAAAGGCGCCTTTGGCTGAACTAGCAACACGACTCTCCCCCGGGAATCTAGGGGCTCCCTAGGAGCTCGACGCAGGCCTCCCTAAAGTGTCAGCGCCGATGCCCATGACTAACTGAAGGTGGTTCTACTGCAATGGGCCCACGTCCAATTGTCCTTACCAACTCTCAGCATATGCGACGATGCTGGGAATCTTCTGATAAGCATCAGGAGATTGAGACACGAACAGAGTTGCAGCACCAATGGACCTAGCAGAGCGTTGTCCCCTTGCTCTCGTGAGGCTTTGTCTCAACCACTCCTGGCAAGGGGTCAAGCCTGGGGCGTGACACAATGCGATAGGGGGAACATGCAGTCACTTTGCCTCAAGGAAGAGATGAGGGTGTGGGCCGGGCACTGTGTTAGTCTCTCCTAGGGGGGGCTTCTCCTTCATTGGCAAACGACGGACACTAAGAGAAGAGCAGACCCGGGGGAGACACAACGACATCTCTAGGCTCTGATGATCGGCTCCAGACCTCTGCAAGCGACATCAGGGATGGGTCCAGCACTATCGGCTAGGACCACAAAGGAGGCTTCTCATTCGTTGGCAAGCGACGGACACCATGAGAAGAGCAGACCCGGGGGAGACACAGCACCTATACGATCGGCTCTAGACATTTGCAAGCGACATTAGGGATCGGTCCAGCACTATCGGCTAGCACCACAAAGGAGACAACGTCGGACGCCCACTTGCCAACCAAGGAAGCTACCAGACCCAACTCCTTGTACTCCTCTCGCCCCTCAAGAGATATAGGTTAGGGTAGAGGCTCCTATGGACAGCAAGAGATCGATTTGACCCAATCCAAGAAAGAAACCCTAGACCAGAACTAGCTACTGCTCCCCTACCATATCTCTCTCTATGTGTGTGTGTGTTTGTGTCCGCGCACGTGTGTGTAAGAACTCGCTTGAGCCTTCTAACATGAAGAACTCGTTGCTGAACCTAGGGCTCATAAGCCCAAACTAGGATAAACATTTCGTGTCTTGAGTGCTAACCACCAAAGTCCCACACATTGACCCACTAATCAATCCTCTAATTACTAGTTGTGGTTACGAACCCATGACACCATGGTATTGTCAGTTTACACCCATTCAGTAATGCCTTGGTAGATTGTCGGTTTCCATTTTGAGAATTTTTAGATTGCCGGTTCACAAATATTGGTTAAAAATTTTGCAGTTTGACCTGTCACCCTCTTACGATAATAAAGACTATCTCTCTTATCCATCTGTACATTTTTCTTTGCAAATTGTCGGGTTCCATTTAATGAATATGTAGATTGTCAGTTTTTGCCTTTTTAGTGCCTTGGTAGATTATCGTTTTGCATCCATTCGTTAATGCTTAGTAGATTATCAATTTCCTTTTTGGAACTTGTAGACTGACGGTTCACATACATTGGTTAACAAATTTGTAGTTTGTCATTTCACCCTTTTACAACATAGACTGTCTTACTTGTCCATTTGCTCATCTTGTCCTTGCAAATTGTTGGATTCCATTTAGCGAACTTGTAGATTATCGGTTTTTAATGCATTCATATATATCGGTTAACAAATTTGTAGTTTATCATTTCGCTCTCTTACGACAAATTAAAGACTATCTTGCTTGTCCGTTTGCACTTTTTTTTTCTTTGCAAATTTGTAGATTGTCTGTTTTCGCCTGTTGCTTAATTCATTTACAAAATTGTCAATTTGCAAACATTTAATAGCACCTTGGTAGATTGTCGATTTGTATCCATTCATGCGCATAGATTGTTGGTTTCCATTTTGGGAACTTGTAGACTATTGATTCACATATATTGGTTAACAAATTTGCATGCAGTTTGTTGTTTCACCCTTTTCCGAGAAAGACACTCTTGCTTGTCCATTTACACATTTTTCTTTGCAATTTTGTTCGCTCTTGTCTGAATGAAATTGTGATTGTCAATTTGCACTAGTTGTGTCCCAAGTATGTTCACTTCATTATGTGTAGATTCTAATGGTGGGCAAGGTACAGTGAATGTTGTGGCTGCATGCTACAAAGTTTGTCGCAAAAGCAAGATGTAGGAAAAAACATAGTTTGGGAAGTAGGCTTTGGTCGACATTTTCCGGTACTATCTTTTTTTCTAAAACTATGCTGTTTTAGTTTTTTTTAAGGAAATATTTTTTTCACTTTGGCCAAGTTTATATGAATGAATATATTAACAATTATAATAATACCAACTAAATGCCCTAGCCTGGCTGTCCAGACATTTTATGGTGAATTTAATATAAACTTAATTTTTTATTACAGATGTTGGTGTATTTGTTTAATAAACTAGATCAAAATAAAAGAAATTTAACTTAGAAAAAAACTAACGGCCAACATTTTAGAATGGAGAGAGTATCAACGAATTCCACAGGGGAGGCCTTATGGTGGGGATGTCTTAGGACTTTGTTATGTCTGGAGTAGTATAAAGTTTAAAATCTCGGGATTTGTCCACATTAAAAGAGGTCCTATTATATTACTATGTATCAAGAGCATTTTGTCTCTTAGAGCAAGGCTAATACGACAGCTTGTTGCTAGATGTATGAATCCTTACAGTCCAATTCTTAGCCTACTCATATAATAGTTAGCTCTTCACAATTAATATATAGTCCACTTATTTCTCTCACAAAACTTCCATAATCTCTTCGTTTCTCTTTCTTCCATCTAAGCATTCAGCCAGCTTACATCCTGCTATTATAATTGATCTTAGCTAGATTAATAGAGCCAATCTAATTTATATCCATATAGTCTTTTATCATACTAAATACTTGCTTGACTCTAAAAAACGATTTTGTACAACTTCTTATGAATACAGATATTTCCTATTTCTAATTGAGTGGTGTGCCCGATATTTTTATTTTCATAATTAGAAAAAAATGGTGGCACATATTTGAGGTGATGCCTTTTTATGTTGAGCCCAAACTAGAAATGACACAAGTATTAAGTGCACCTCGAGAATTGCAGAAAATATTCCAACAAAAAAACGAATTGATAGAACATGTGATCATATATATATACTTTTTTTTGAGGAAGTGATCATATATACTTGAGCATGCAAAATATAAGCTTGAACAAAAACTTGTGCGGGGAGAAACATCAAGAGAAATCATTGAGTAAATAGTTGGCACAAATAGGAAAGTACTCGGATTCATCATGCCAGTAAGGATAAACTAGATCATAACCATAAACGACACACATAGGAAGTACTCGGATTCCACGGAAAGCGAGCAGTCTGGGTACAGCTGACGAACACAAGCTAGCTGCTGCCCTAATCGATCGGAATCACAACACACCAGAACAGCTAAATTATTATCCAAACATCCAGACGATTAATCAACTGAGAAACATGAACGACGAAATAAGAAACTAATAATTATTCTTAGACGGGATGATCCTCCTGCAGATCTAGGCCTGGCTCCCTCGTGCTGCTGCTGCCCTTGATTATTACTCATCTTCCACTGAAGGTGGCGTTGCCGCCTGGCTCGTGCCTCCGGTCTCCTTCTCGGCGTCGTCCAGGTCCTTGAGGAATCCCTTGATGGTCTCCTCCAGATCCTTGTAGCGCTCCCCTATTTCTGCCGGCAGCGGGGCGACCAGCTTCTTTGTTTCAGATTTTTTCTGAGAGAAGCAAGGAAGATCCAGAGACAAATTAGTAGATTATATACTCAGTTGCAGCGTTGCCTCCGTATATATGGTTTAGCTTAGAGCATCTGGTTCACAGACCGCTGGAAAGTCAAAAAAAAAAAAAACAAGAAGATTATGATTTGCCTACCTGCGGCTCGGAGCTTTCCATGTTCTTCCCCGTAGGAAACAGAATCTCCAGCTTCTCTAGCAGCACTGGGAGCTGCGTGTGCATGGCACAGAGAAACACATATGAAGATTTAGAATTCTCAATTCTTTGTCGTTCTCTTGAAGTCGTACTATTAATTATTCAATCAACCGTAGTGAAGCAGATTTTAATTAAATGACCAACCAGCCGATGATTATCTTGTTTGCCCACAGGATCTCCGGCACGGATGAATCGATCACTCACCAGTGTTGCCGACCACGACTATCGTTGTCTGATCACACACTATAGCTAGGGGTAGAAGAAAGGACGGAGAACAGAGCACACACACAGCACAAGCACCAGCGTTGGCCGGAGCTCTGCAGAGAAGATGGCAAAACTGAACTCGTTCTCTTTATTGAGTTGCAGTGGCAAACTATATATACAACTCTATCCATCTAGTCCTAGTACAGCTGTCATTCTGCTACAGTGGCTAGATATGACAGCAGGACTGACTCTGGCGTCTGCTCCTGCTGTGGCTACAGTGCGGCAGGTGAACAGTTCGGCGCCTGCCCCTGCTGTGGCTACAGTACCACAGCAGGGTACCTTTTCGGCACCGCCTTCCTCTGTCGTCACTTCTACAGAAATGAGATCTAGTCCTAGTTGGAAACTAGCTCTACTCCCAGTTTTCCAACCGGGACTAGCAATCCGGGGCTAAAGGTGTTGTTCTTTAGTCCCGGTTTGCCACAACCGGGACTAAAGATCCTCCCAGCTTTAAAAAAAATAATGCCTCCCACCGCTGCGCCCTGTGAGATTCGAACCCAAGACCTCATGCACTGCCTCGCGCGTAGCTTACCACTCCACCTACACAACACATCTAACAATGGATATGATGCTTTCCTTTTGAACTAATCCATCCAGGGACCTTTAGTCCCAGTTGGTGTTGCCAACCGGGACTAAAGGGTCCTTTAGTCCGGGTTGGTGTTACCAACCGGGACTAAAGGGTCTACCTTTAGTCTGGGTTGGTATTACCAACCGGGACTAAAGGTTGGAGGACTTTTAGTCCCGGTTTAACCGTTGGGCAGGGACCTTTAGTCTCAGTTGGAGACAACAACCGGGACTAAAGGCCTTCTAGTCCCGGAGGCAAAAAATACCGAGGCTAATGCCAAATTGGGACATCATTCTAAAGTCTGTTCTCTAGTAGTGCGTGTGTTCACACAAGGAAGCAGTAGATTATTCAACAAATCTTTCCCTAATTCTACTGCTAACCCTTGAACCCCCTCCATGCCGATCATCTCCTTCAGCTCCGTGAACCGAAGAAGACCGAGCGGCTTGGTGAGGACGTCCGCGAGTTGTCGACCAGTTTCGACGAACTCGATGACGATCTGCCCTCCATCGACACAGTCCCTGAGGAAGTGGAACTTGACGTCGGTGTGCTTGCTCCGGTCGTGGAGAACCAGATTTTTCGCGAGGGCGATGGCGGGCTGGTTGTCCACCATTAGTGCTAGTGGGTGAGCTTCCACACCGGTCAGCTCGCCCAGCAGCCGGCGCAGCCACACAACTTGGCACGCCACTGTGGCCACCGCCACGTACTCTGCTTCATACGTACACAGCGCCACCACCTTCTGTTTCAGCGACATCCATGAGATTGGAGTCGACCCGAGAAAAACGAGCATGCCAGAGGTGCTCCGCCATCCATCAATGTCCCCCGCCATGTTAGCATCGCTAAACACAGTGAGCTGTAGCCTACTTTTGCCGGTCTTGGGGAAGACGATCCCCTGATCCACCATCCCCTTGATATAGCGCCGTAGCCGCTTAACTGTAGCCCAGTGATCCTCTCTAGGATCCTCCATGAAGCGGCTGACGTAGCCCACGGCGAACGCAATGTCCGGCCTCGTGTGGACTAGGTACCGCAGACCGCCAATGATGCTCCGGTAGAGTGTTGCATCTACCTTCACCATGGTACTGGCCTTCGTTAGTTTTAGTTGCTCCTCCATCTGAGTCATGCACGGCTTGCACTCAGCCATGCTACTCTGCTCCAACAGCTTCGAGGCATACGCGCTCTGACCGAGCATGAGCACCTCCTTCTCCTGTCTCACCTTAATGCCGAGGTAGTAGGAGAGCGCACCGAGATCGCTCATTCGAAAATGAGCCGCCATCTCACGCTTGAAGTTGTCGATGTCCTCTGCACACGTGCCAGTGACGATCAAGTCATCCACATACACGCCGACGATGAGCTCCTCCTTCCCCGTCGCCGCGTGTAGAGCGTGTGCTCGGTTGCGCACCGTGTGAATCCAAGCTCGCACAACGTGGTGTCAAGCTTGGCGTTCCACGCTCGTGGGGCCTACCGCATCCCCTAGATTGCCTTGCGCAGTCGGAGCACCCTGTGCTCCACTCCCTTGATGGCGAAATCCAAAGGTTGTCTGACAAAGACCGTCTCCGCCAGCTCGCCATTGAGGAAGGTCAATTTGATGTCTAGGTGATGGACGTGCCAGTCCTTCGTTGCTGCCAAGGCCAGTAGCAGTCGGACGGACTCCATGCGTGCTATCGGTGCAAAGACTTCCTCAAAGTCGATGCCCTCGTGCTGGACAAAGCCTCGGGCGATGAGTCGCACCTTGTGCTTGACACTGGCGCCGTGCTCGTCTCGCTTGACCTTGTACACCCACTTTAGGCCAATCGGACGGCATCCTGGAAGTGGATCGACGAGCTCCCAAGTTTCATTTTCATCGATCGCCTTCATCTCCTCCAACATCGCCAATTTCCATCACGCTCGGCTAGCACGAACGTGGGTGGTTCCTCTGCACTGACGAGAAGCAGCTCTGGGTCATTGAGCAGCCTACCCGCCAGGCCTGAGGGCCCTGTGCCACCGATGATGTCATCCAACCTGTGGAACCGCACCTCCTCACCTTCGTGGAAGGCATCCACGAACTCAGTGATGTCACTTGGAGGTGAGGCGAACTCGATCGGCATCGATGGAGTTCCCTATTTCAATGGAGTTCCCTATTCCACCGGAGTGGTCTACACAGCACCTGGAGTGCTCGACACCCTAGCTGCAGTGCTCGGCACTACTCCTGGACCGCTTGTCACCACTCCTGGAGTGGTCTGCACCCCTCCCAGAGTGCTCAACACCCGTCTTGCAGTGGTCGGTACCACTGCAAGACCCCTCGGCTCTGCTACGGGAGTGTTCGGCACCCATCCTAGAGTAGTTGACACCACTGTAGGACCTCCTGGCTCCACTCCTAGAGTACTCGGCACCTCCCTAGGAGTGCTCGGCTCTGTCGCTAGAGTGCTTGGCTCTGTCGCTGGAGTGCTCGGCACCCCTCCCGGAGTGCTCGGCACCTCTTCTCCAGCGTCTCCACCACCATGGATGACTAAGTGCTCAACGATGAAGGTGCTGGTGAAGCCACCAGCTTCCCCCATGCTCGGACTGTTTCAGTCCTAAGCCACCTTCTCATCAAACACGACGTCGCGCGAGACAAGCACCTTGCCTCCGTGTGGGTCGTAGAGCCGGTACGCCTTGGTACCTTCCACATAGCCTAGGAACACCATCGGTGTGCTCCTGTCCTCCAGCTTGGTGAGGACCGGCTTCATCTTCCTAACGTGGCTGATGCAGCCGAATGTCCGGAGGAAGGACATGCTTGGCTTGCGCCCATACCAAGCTTCAAACGGCATCTTGCCCTTCAGGGCCTTGGTGGGTGCGCGGTTGAGGATGAACACTGCCGTGGTCACCGCCTCACCCCAGAACCTTGCTAGCATGCTCTTGGCCTTCATCATGGATCGAGCCATGCTGACCACCGTCTGGTTCCGCTGCTCCACCATGCCATTCTGCTGTGGCGAGTACGGCCTGGTGTGGTGTTGCACCACACCCTAATTCGTGCAGTACGCAGCGAACTCCACCGAAGTGAATTCGCCACCACGATCTGTCCTCAGCACGCGTAGCTTCTTGCCGCTCTCTGCCTCCGTGGGCGTCTTGAACTTCTTGATCGTCGTCGCCGCTTCGTCCTTGCTCATCAGGAGTTGCAGCCACATGCAGCAACTACAATCATCCATGAGCAGGAGGAAGTACCGCCAACCACCATTTGTGGCTGGCGTGATTGGCCCATAGAAACCACTGTGGACGAGCTCGAGGGCGTCCATCACGTGATACTTGGCCGCCTTTGGGAGCGGCAGCCTCCTCTGCTTCCCTACCAGGCAGCTGTCACACAGCTCGCCTGCGTGCTCGATGTGGGGCAGCCCTCGGACCATCTTCTCCAGCCGACCAAGCGCGTCGAAGCTGAGATGGCCGAGCCGAGCATGCCACAGCCATGACTCCTCGGTGTGCCTTGCCGCCAGGCACACCGGCTGCTCCACCTTTAAGTCGAGCAGGTACAACTGGTTCCGGTACCTCTTCACCTTGGCAAGAAGTCGCTGCTCCCGGTCCCTGATCCTAAGGACTCTGTCCTTGATCAATACCTCGCTACCACGCTCATCTAGCTATCCAATGCTAATGATGCTTGAACGCGGCTACGGGATGTAATATACATCCGTTAACACGAGGTGCTCATCTTTCTAGCACCTGTAGATGATGGTGTCGCGCCCTCGGATAACCACCCTTGAGCCATCACCGAACTTCACCATGTTGGTCACGTCGTCGTCGAGCTCGGAGAAGGCTACCTTAGAGCCCGTCATGTGGTTGCTGGCGCCAGAGTCCAGATACCACCACTGCTCCTGCTCGCCGCCCACACATCTAAGGTGGACTTGGGCACGTGGTTTGTCAAGGTTGATAGCCTTCAGGGCCTTCCTAGGCCCTGCCACCACCATCACCTCTCCCTTCTCCTCGACCTCAACGTCGTGCAGTGCACAGAACGTTGCCATCAGGATAGTGGCCTCATCACCATCATTAGCTTGCACCAGATGAGCCTCAGTCTTCTTCTCCTGCTTACGATTTGGGCACTCCCATGTCTAATGGCCCATCTTCCCGCAGCACCGACAGTCATTGGGGGCGACCTGCTTCTTCTTCTCCGAAGAAGCCTTGCCGCGGCACTTGCCATCGCCACTACAGCTGGAGGAGGTTACCCCGGAGTTCCTCCGGGCAGCTCACTCCTCCTCTGTCAGTAGCAGCTTGCTGCTGTCCTTTGTTGCTATCAACTGCTCTACATGCTCGTCCACCGCCCGCAGACGGCATGTCACATCCTCAATAGAGAGGGTGGACAAGTCCAGCATCGTCTCTATGGAGAGAGCGATTTGGATGTACTTTGTCGGCACGGAGTGGAGGTACTTGGAGACCGCCTCCTCTTCGTCGATGGTGATGCCGTGGCTCCTCAGCTTGCTGATGAGCGTCTACAGGCGGAGGGAGAAGTCCTCCACTAATTCACCATCCTTGAACTTGAGGTTGGCGTACTCCTGCTTCAGAAGCTGAGCCGTCGCCTTCTTTGCGCGGTCGAAACCGATGCGCATCGCCACAATGGCCTCCCAGGGTCCTTAGCGGAGCTCTTTGCCCCTAACGGCTCCCTGTACTCCGCCGGTACAGCAGCGAGGACAGCCTCCAACGCTAACATATTGTCTTCTTCATTGTCGGTGCCCTTGTCAACAACATTCAAGAGCCAACGGGCTCTGAGCTTGGCGTTCATGGTCACCACCCACTCTCCATAGTTGGTGCGAGTTAGTGTCGGCCAACTGGTGCCGCTGACCTTCCGCACCATGCGCACAATGACCTCCTGTCGTGGCTGGGCAGCCACAGCAGCTCCGCTGTTGTCGCCCATCTCCAAACCGTCCGTCATCGCCAGCGGTTAGTCCGGCACGGTGCTTGTACGGCTCCGATACCACTTGTTGGCCCACAGGATCTCCGGCACGGGTGAGTCGACCACTCACCAGCGTTGCCGACCACACACTATGGCTAGGGGTAGAAGAAGGGAGGGAGAACAGATCACACACACACACAACACAAAGCACCAGCGTTGGCCGGAGCTCTGCAGAGGAGATAGAAAAACTGAACTCGCTCTCTTTACTGAGTTGCAGTGGCAAACTATATATACAACTCTATCCATCTAGTCCTAGTACAGTTGTCATACTGCTATAGTGACTAGATGTGACAGCAGGACTGACTCTGGCGCCTGCTCCTGCTGTGGCTATAGTGCGGCAGGTGAGCCGTTCGACGCCTACCCCTGCTGTGGCTACAGTACCATAGCAGGGTACCTTTTCAGCGCCGCCTTTCCCTGCCGTGTGTTCACACAAAGAAGCAGTAGATTATTCAACACACCTGCTTGTAAATAATGTCATGTTCCCTGCGGCACTTGGCTACCCTCTTCTTGAAACTATCTTCCAGCGACATCGTAGGGGTTAACTCACTAAGCGCCTATCTCCTAGTTTGTGTTTGAGCCTGTCGCTCACTTCTGGATCTAGCTACTAGGAATTTTGAGGTCACGGGGCTGGCCTTTTATAGAGCTAGCTTTACTGTTGGGGTGGGAAGTGTGGCTGACACCCACCACACCCAGCTTGAATTATCTGTTTTTTTATTAATAAAAAACTATCTCATTTTTTATAAAGTACTCTCTCAAAAGGTGTATGGTTTTTCTATGCACCTATGTATATATTATGTCTAAATACATCATAAAAATATATATATTTAAAAAAGCCAAAAAGACTTTACTTCCTCCGTTGCACCGTTACAAAATTATAAGACATATTATCTTTTCTAGATACATTGTTTAAGTACATGGCAAAAACTATGTATCTAGAAAACTAACAATGTATTATTATTTGAAATGGAGGGAGTAAAATTTTGAATAGAGAGGGAGTAGAAGGTATCTTTTTTTCTTTGTGTGATTCTTTAGATGCATAAGACTATAGGAGAACCGCATGCTGTTGTACTACGAAGAGGTAAAAGACTATTTTTTCTGAGATTAATTAGATCCCTTTTCTATGCAAAAAGATAATTAATCAATACTCGGCTCCTCTGACCGGTTGGTCGGGACGTCCGCCTGGTACTCTCGCGGGCAGGGTTTGAGCCCTCACGGGTGCGCTCGTTCGCCTGCCCGGAGTTAAAAAAATCCCCTCACCTGTCTCGAGTTTCTCAAAGCACAGGCAACGGACCGGCCCACTTACAGGGTAACGGGCCCCTGTGTAAGGGCGGGACACGGTGTTCGGGGGTTTTCTCGGCCTGCGTGAGAAGGTCTTCTTCCTTAAGCACAAAGTTGCGGGGTTGTCTGCCCACCGTAGGCCGAGTTTTTTTTTTATATATATTGTGAGCCAGCTGCATAACACCCACATGCCGCTAGCGGTTAAACTAGTGAAGCACTGTACAAGCTAGCATCACACGTACAATTTGAGCTCCCGTGCATGGCTACATGCGCAGGCCTGCAACGTTAAGCTTGCATGGGACGCGCCTTGCATTGGCAGGACCGCAGGATGCTGCAGCCCAACAAACCCACAACGACGGCATGCAGACCCCGGGCGTCACCGCGCACTGCTCCGCGCGAGCGTTGCCGCTCGTCGAAACGGAAGCCTTTTGCCCAGCAAAACCGGGAAAGAGCCGGACCAGAGTTAGGTGAGATGACATGTGTAGAGTAAAATCTTTCGAACGACTCGTAGCGGCAGCGCCTTCTAGATTCTCCGCTCTCCGTTCATGTCGTCCTCTTCTTTGTGTTACAGAAACAATATGTAATGATAGATGAACAACTTAAGTTCATCTAATCAGGTTTTCATGAATCTTGTTGGACTGTTAGGAGATTCCTATAGGGAGCTCATTAGATCAAGATTAAGATTTTTCACATATATTGGAGTTTGCTATTTTTTTTGGACTGTGCATAAACACGTCGTTAAGAGGAGTTAGAAAGAGTTTACAGACCCCAAGGGTGGATCCAAGATCAAGCTATGGCCCGGGTATGAATGAAATTGCTACAGCCTAATCCTTCATCGTTCAAGTAATTTACTATTAATTTAGAGTTAAATGCACCAGAGGTCCATTAACTTGTGAAGAGATTTCGGTTAGGTCCATCAACTTTCAAAGTGGCTTTTTAGGTTCATAAACTTTGTACGCCGTATCACCTAGGTCCATACCTCTCCACGTTGGCTTCTCGTGCTAACGTGGCATGATGCCATGGCCATGCAGGCCAGCCGCAGCCCCGCGGGCGCGCGAGCAGAAGCCGGTGGACGACGCCGCGCCACCCCACTTTGGAAGCTTATATCTCTCCAACCAGGCCGAATTAGACTTTGACACTTTAAGCAAAGTTGGAGATCTCGCGTAGCTCTACAACATTTGTTACTACCTCTTGTGCCAAAACTAAACGGATTTAGAGTTAAGAGAGGACAAAGATTGATGTTTCCGTGTATTTTTGCGATAGTATTGGTTACTTCCTCGAGGATGGCCGCGTGCGCTTCGACCTCTCCGACGTGCCTGTCCGTGACCAGCCCGCTGGCGCTGCAGTGGTACAGGCTCGAGGGCGGCGAGCCCGGCATGGTGACGGGGGACATCATGGTGGCGGTGTGGATCGGCACGCAGGCCGACGACGCGTTCCCGTAGGCGTGGAACACCGACGCGCCGTACGCCGCGTACACGCGCTCCAAGGTGTACCAGTCACCCAAGCTGCTCGCCGCATGCTCTGCTTGCTGCTTGCTCCGGCGCCCCTGTGCTCTGCTCGAGGCATGGCTGCGCCCCCAGGCGACGGCGAACAAGGCGGCGGTGTTCGTTGTGAGGCCGGGGTCGTCGGCCAAGGACGCTGCCGCGGCGCCCGGGGAGGATCCGAAGAAGAAGCGGTCGTCAGGGTCGCAAGAGCCGGCGGCGCCAAAGCAGCTGCCGGTGGTGCGGTGACGAAGCAGCCGCCGGTCGGCAGCGACGACTTCATCGAGCCGAGCGCCACGCGCAAGCACCTGCTGCCGGTGCGGGACATCCGCGCGGAAACCGAGCCTCAGGACGCCCGCAGTGGCGGCTCGCCCGCGCCCACAACGGCTGGCCTGTTTTCGCGCCCGTGTGGCAGGGCGACAGCATGCACGGCAGCAGCAGCGCCGTGTACGTGGCCCACGTGTCCGGGAGCTGCGCCGGTGACGAGAACCGCACGGCGAGCTGCACCTCGCCCATCTTCTTCAGCCCCGACCGCAGCAGCACCAGCAGCGGGTACGACGCCGTGTACGCCCGGTTGCTCTCCAGCGTGAGCACAGTGCACGGGTCGTACACCTACCACGTGTACTGCTCGTTCCACCGTGGGTTGAGGCTGTCGGTAATGGTGCGCGTGCGCACCCACTTCTTGCCGCGTACTTGGTCACGCAGTACGCGTCCGTCGACCCCTTGGCAAGCCGCACGCTCCGATGATGCCGAGCTCCAGCACGCCCACCGGCAGCTTCCACAGTTGCTTCGCCGTCGGCCGGTAGTCGCTGCACACGTGCGCCGCCTCGTCAAGCACGTGGTACCCGCCTTCCAGGCAGAGCCGAAGGTGCAGCCGCCCGGAGCAGAAAGCCGCTCGTCGAGGCGCTGCTCTATGGTGGTCACCGGGATGGTTGCGTGGCCAAGGAGCGCGGGTTCCTTGATCATGGACCGATCCTCCACTAGCACGATGATGTTGTCATCGAGCGGCTCGGACGCGACGAACATGAGGTCTTCGGACCACGCGAACGCGGAGCCGCTGCTGCTGGCCACTGACCGTCGTGTCCGCGCCGACTGGAAGCCAAGCTGTATCTTGACGCGCACGTCGAACGGCAGCCCCGGCGGCGGCGCCGGGACGCGCAGGTCCTGCGCCTCGATGACGGACGCCCTCAGGTACCAGAGCTTGGGCGACTGGTACACCTTGGAGCGCGTGTACGCGGCATACGGCGCGTCGGTGTTCCACGCCTCCGGGAATGCGTCGTTGGCCTGCGTGCCCATCCACACCGCCACCATGATGTCCCCCGTCACCATGCCGGGCTCGCCGCCCTCGAGCCTGTACCACTGCGGCGCCAGCGGGCCATCGGGCTGGTCGCGGATAGGCACGTCGGAGAGGTCGAAGCTCACGCCGCCGAGGAAGGCTTCGTTTCTCAATCCTGAAGGAAGTAACCAATACTACCGTAAAAATACACGGAAACATCAATCTTTGTCCCCTCTTAACTCTGAATCCGTTTAGTTTTGGCACAAGAGGTAGTAACAAATGTTGTAGAGCTACGCGAGATCTCCAACTTTGCTTAAAGTGCCAAAGTCTAATTCGGCCTGGTTGAAGAGATACATGCTTCCAGAGTGGGGTGGCGCGGCGCCGTCCACCGGCTTCTGCTCGCGCGCCCGCAGGGCTGCGGCTGGCCTGCATGGCCACGACATCATGCCACGTCAGCACAAGAAGCCAACGTGGAGAGGTATGGACCTAGGTGATACGACGTACAAAGTTTATGGACCCAAAAAGCCACTTTAAAAATTGATGGACCTAACCGAAACCTACACATAAGTTAATAGACCTCTGATGCATTTAACTCGTTAATTTATTTGGCCAAGACCCGGGCTGCAGCACGGCGGTGTCCACCACTGCCCATAACCATTAAGCAGTTGCTTATCGAGATTGGAGTAGTAGTTGCATGATGAACTTGTGGATTGTCAATTTGCGTGTCTTATTTGCTTTAGATAACTACTGGTTATTGATTTCCGCTACTTGTATATTGTCGGTTTGAGTATGTTGCTTAACGCATCTGCAGATTGTCGGTTTAGGCCGGTCGTTATTTAACGTATTTGTAGATTGTCGCTTTCAGCGCAGACTACATGTAGATTTGTCGTGTTTTGCGTAAACTTATTAGTCGGTGGTTTGCACCTATTGTGATGAATTTGTAGATATAGTCCTTTTTGCCCCTTACCACAAAAGGCTTAGATTTTGTCAATTTGCGCTCTTTTATCTTAGGTAAACAGGTGTCTACCCATATCTTAACGAAAATGTGAGCCACAATATAATGGCATGCAGACTTGGACGTCACCACATCTCTGCAAGTGTTGACCATGCATCACCGGTTGGAAGGAAAGCTTGCCAACAAAATTATGGGAAGTTGTCTAGTGCCACTGTGCTAGGTGAGATAGCAAGACTAAAGAGTCTGTTTGGTTGCTAGCCACGGTTTGCCACGCCTAAGGTTAGGCGTTTGCCATACCTGTGACTTGCCACATTCTGTGACAAAGTTAGACCGTTTGGTTTATTAGTAAGGCGTGACAAAAATTACATGGCTATTGTTTGGATGGGTGCCAAAATTACATGGATTGGGGATGGATGCAAAAATTACACAGGTGAAAACAGTAGATTGAAAATATATATATTTTTTGAATGGATATGGATTAGTGTTGAAAAAGTACACAAAATAGCAGTGTGGGACAAATTTAATCATAGTGTTAAGCATACAAATTTAATTGTAGTGCTAAGCATACGCTTAGCCCTCAAATTATAGAGATAAATCACCCCATAGAATAAAGAAATAGATCAGCAATAGTGCGCTACCGGATTCTTCACGGAGAAAGCTGAAAGCCACTTACATGTGGGCCCGCACTACACGATCTTATCCATTCCCCATTATTTTAGGCAGCAGATGCGGCTTTCGAGGCTTGAAGCCATGGCCCTCCACTCCATCCGCCATGGGCGCACTAGTAGAGCTCAAGCAGGAGTCCAGTTCTACCCCCATCACGCTCGCGATGTCGCCGGTGCGCCTCGACTCCGCCGAGCGCGCCTTCGACTCTGCCAAGCCGCGTCTTCGACTCCGCCGCTGGGCGCGGTGGCATGGTGAGTTGGGCCCGTGCAGACGGTGGCCGTCGCGGACGAGCTCATGGTGGAAGAGGCAGGGCATAGCAGCAGGAGTGGCAGGAGAGAAGTGTGGGGGAGACAGAGGAAAAGCCCGCCACACTTCGACACAGAAAAACTATGGCGAGTGTTTCTTAGAAGCGTGGTGAGCCGTAGTTGAATCACGAACCAAACGCTCGCCTAAGCAACCATGGCGAGCCTCAACTTAGGCGTGGCGAGTGGTGGCCGGCAACCAAACGCGCCCTAAATCAATCGGACCATGCTTCCATCTCTATTCTGACACCATCTAGATGCCCCATCACTCTTCTCATGTTGTCTTCATATTTTTGCTAAAAAACAAAACATAAAGTTATATATATTGTAGATGGATTGAACAATATAACTTCATGTTATCAGGTCTTCATAAATCTTGTTTGACTTTTAGAGAAGGTTTCTATATACTATAATGCACATCGTGATTAAGTTTTGGTGTGCGGTATAGTGATAGGATGCTTATTGAAGCAAGATTAAGTTTTGCCACTTCGAGTTTTTCATTTAGAAATACTTTTAATACTTTTAATATCTGCACTCTGGGTTTCATTTAGAAGTATTTCTATTGAGTGCTTTCTATGTACACCTGGATTTAATAAGATCAGCTATCTATTTTTGCAGTGGCTATAGTGGTATTGCTACATAATGGTTTTGAACTGCACATAATGGCCGATGGCCGACATGGAGCACAGTCGCCTTCTGCTGCTCCTCCAGCATTTACATGAGCCATCTCGGGCGTTCGCAATATCAAGATCTTTCTAGCAGGCTCCAACGAGGAGGTCAATCATCAGGTTGATGAGTACATGTCCCTCGCAGAGTTTGCAGCCGGAGAGAAGCTGTCATCACCTGCAAGAAGCATGTGGGCTATGTCGGAGACGCCACCGCGACACTACGTCGAGGACTGGTCTCTTTCGCCATGCATCCAGGTATGCATTTGATTTGATTTACGTATTGCTAGCCATGATGCCATTTGCAGCCGCTTGTTGCTGTATTAATTAGCTAGGGTTTTTTTGCATGTTTCTCTATCTGCTATAAACAACAGAATGGTTTCGAACTGCACAGAATGGTTTAAAACTATGGTCTAGGAGATGGGTTTGGATTGGTTTTGGGTAAAGATTCCAGTAGGTTGGATTGGTTTGGTTTTGAGAACCAAAGTAGTGGTGTGGATGTGTTTGATCTATTCCGTTTAAGCATAATTTAGTTTGGTACAGATTTGGTCCGTTGTTGGCTCATTAGCAGTTTTATATGTGGGACAGTTGAATGAGAGATACAATGATGTGTAGAAAACACCAGAAATCAAAGATGTATAACCTATAATAGTATTCATGTAATGGAAAAAAGAGAGTCTAGCTCATGGAGCAGTAGAGAGCCTACGAAGATATGTCATCGCATGCTAAAATCTTATTAAATGATTAAATTGAAGGCATCTTGCAGTCCATCTCAATAGCCAACCTCAAACGTAGTTCAAATTTTTTGTGCAAACAAACATAGTTCAATTTGAATAAGCTATTGACTCTTGAAGTGTGTTGGAACTTGTGGTTCTCGACGGGGTTAGAGAGGAGAAAGGTGGAGAGGAGAGAGCTGGGTTTTGAACAAGTGAGAGAGAGTGCCCCTGCCCACATGCCCTTGGGCACTTATATAAGCAGTGGTCATTTACAAGTTACCCCTTGGTGGAGTTGGTTTTTACACAACACTACTCTTGCTAGTATTTGGGCCTGTTTCGGTGGGAGTCTTGATATACTTCATGGGCTCCCCAATAGTAGGCCCTCACCTACTAGGTTATGGGTGGTACTAGGTGACCTAGTAGATGCTCGTACTAGAAGAGGCACAATTGTAACTCTAACCCTAGTCGTGAGGATTGTCCTTCACAACCTACACATGTGCGTCTTACTAAAAACTCCATCCTAAAAACCCTATGGAAAACAGCATGGAAAAAAGAGCACACAAACCACTATAGTCTATAATAGTGCTAACTCTAGAAGCTACTAGCACTGTGTAAGGAAAATGGACCCTAGGCTCATTTACTTCAGATTTTGGTGTTTGATGACCAGCACAACCAAATTGGACTAATGAATTTACAAGTAATTGTTTTGTAGTTCAATAGGGTGCAAGACGTGACTTGGACGAAGGCGACATGATGATCCCACGATCAACACCATAAGCAAGACCCTAGAAGCACAAGAGAAGACCCAAGATATCAAGCATAGTCTAAGCACGAAGATGAAAACCAAGCCGGACGCAAGATCACGAAGAAATGAGCTCGGCAGAGGTGACCGGACGTGGCCCTTATAGGGACCGGACACGTCCAATTAGTTGCTCGGCAACAGCAGGCATTAGCAGCTGTGACCGGACGCTGAGCGAAGCAGTGACCGGACGCACCAATGACACTATTCTTCGTCACGATAATGTTTTTAGCGTGATCGGACGCAGCGGCACTGAATGACCGAACGCATAAAGTACAACATCTGATCAAGTCTAGAGAGGTTCCAGAGCGGCGCCAGCATGACTGGACATGTCCGATCGAGTGAGACCAGACTCAGCCCAGAGTCCGATCAATGCACGCGCTCTAATGGTTAGAACGACCGAACACATCTGTTCAGGATAACAGCAGCATCCGGTCAGTAGCAGAAAGCTGGGTTTTGCCCCCAATGGCTACTTTCTCAGTGGGGCTTATAAATAGACCCCCAACCGGCCATTTTAGAGGTGGAGAGTTGAGGAAACATTCCAAGGGTGTTGATATACCATTTTAGTGATCTCCACTTGCATAGTGCTTAGTGATACATTTGGTGATTAGCGTAGGTGCTTTACGAAGTGCTTAGGTTGATTAGACCACCGCTTATGCGCTTACTCTAGGTTTAGGCCTAGTGTTTAGTGAAGTTTGCATACCTCTTATCACTCGGTGCTTGCGCGCACCATTGTTGTACATCGGAGGGGCTTGTAGTCTTACAAGATCACACAAACTGCGTTTGTGGTGTGGCCGTCACCGTGTACCGAAGGGAATAAGGCCCACGGCTTTTTGGCTGAAAGCTTGATAGTGAAGACGGCGGGGAGCATCTGGGAGAGGCTTGTCGGAAGGCACGTCGGAGACCCACTTGCGCGTGGCGAAGGCCCAAGGCCATCCATGGAGTTACCTGACCGGGAGCTTGGCCCTTACGAGGGATTCCATATGAGGGGCTCCAACGAGGACTAGGGGAAAGCTTGCACGCTTCTCGATATCTCGGTAAAAATACCGGAGTCGTCGATGGGAGTTTGCATATCTCTACCTTACTCTTTAGCTTCCGCATTTACATTGCAATCTTGGTGTGTGCTTTACTTTCCTAGCTTAGTGATACGCTAGTTGATAGGTTTGGAACCTAGGTTATATAACTCCTTTTGCGGTAGAGATAGCAACATACTAGCAAAACCGTAGTTGCACATTTAGATAGTTTATCTTTTGCATAGGTTTTGCTAAGGGTAGAAAAAGAGGCCATAGTCTAGAGTTAGAGTTTTAAGTAGCCTAATTCACCCCCCTCTTAGGCGTCTCGTTCCCTTTCAATTGTTATCAGAGCGGGTTGGCACAATGTGGACCTTTTGTTTCACCGCCATTGAGCCAACACTATTTAGAGTGGTTGGGATGGATACCTCTAGGCCTCTGCACTTTGATGGCACTAACTTATCCTACTATAAACCTAGAATGGCTTGTCACCTTGAGGTAGTAGATTTGGGTGTTTGGAGAGTCACTCGTGATGAGATGAAACCCATTAAGAATCCCGATAAACCCACAAAGAGTGAAGAAAAAGAAATTCATTTCAATGCTAGAGCTAAAAATTGCTTGTTTGAATCTTGTAGCATGGATGTGTTTAACCAAGTGTTCACTTTAAATATGGCACATGAAATTTGGTTAAAACTCCAAGAGCTCCATGACGGCACAACTAATGTCCATGAGCAAAAACATTGTCTAGCTAAACAAAATTATGATTCCTTTAAAACGAATGATGATGAGCTTGTTCATGATATGTATTCTTGTTTGAATCTAATTATTAATGAGCTCCATTCAATAGGATTAATGAAGCTAGATGATGTGGACATCGTGAGGAAGATAATCTCAGTGCTACCACAAAAGAAATATGCAAGCATCATCACCATCCTTCATAACATGGAGGACGTGAGCACCATGACCCCGGCCATAGTCATTGGTAAGATAGTGGCATTTGAAATGTCACAGAAGATGGGTCAAAAAGAAGCCCCATCATCAAGCAAAGGCAAAGCTCTCGCATGTAGTGAGAAAAAGAAGATGAAGGGCAAGCAAGTTGAGACAAGCTCAAGCTCAAGCTCCTCAAGTGAAGAAGAAGAAGAAGAAGAAGAAGAAGAAGACGATGATGATGATGATGATGATGATGATGATGATGATGATGATGATGATGATGATGATGATGATGATGATGATGATGATGATGATGATGATGAAGAAGAAGAATCAAGTGATGATGATCAATCTTCCTCCTCCACCTCTGACCTTGATGAAGAATCAATCAAACTTATCAACAAGGTGGAGAGGATGATCCAAAGGCTTAATGTTAAGGGTGTGCCCATCCAAATTCAAGATTTTAGTTTCACCAATCAAAGAAATGAGCAAAGGAAGAAAGGATGCTATGGATGCGGTGAGTTGGGGCACTTTGTGGAAGAAGGCGTGCAAGGACAAAGCCCTCACATCAATAAGGTTATGGGATGATTCTTCAAGTGAAGAAGAAGACCATCACAAGAGGCGAGGGTACAAGCACTCATCATCAAGCACTTCACGAGTGTGCCTTATGGCACAAGGTAACAAAAAGTCTATCCCTAGTGATAGTGACAATAATAGTGATAGTGATGATGAGCTACCTTCTTATGAGTAACTTGTGCAAGAAAATCTTAAATATACTAAAAGTTGCACTAGTCAACAAAAGAATTTAAAAATGTTACAAGAAAAGCTAGATAGTTCACAAGAAGCATAAAAAACCTTGCTTGAACAGTATGTGTGGGGGTATGGCCCCCGGTATCCTCAAGACAAGACATGGGTCGCACCATCAGAGGTGGCCCGGCCCACAAGATCAAGGCGTGCACGGCGCTGCTCGACGTGCACCGTAAGACATTGTATAGTACCAAATAGGATACTTTACTTGTAACCCTGTCCTTCCAAACTATATAAGGAGAGGCAGGGGTCCCCTAGCGGGGAGGGTCCATCTAGATATATAGATCTCATTTACATACATCAATACAATCAGACGCAGGACGTAGGTATTACGCCTTCACGGCGGCCGAACCTGGATAAAACCTCATGTCTGTCTTACGTCACCATCTTGTTCATAGCTTGCGCACCTGTCTGCTAATAATCTACTACCTTGGGCATACCCTAGACGAACAAGATGGTCATCATCCCCGATTCCATGGCTACGCCGAACGGCCTCATGTTCACCATCAGCCAGATCACCTAGACCACTAGCTCCGACAACTTCATCATCATGACCACAGAGGAGGCGCAGATCCAATCTGCGTCGACCACTGCTTCACTAGCATCAGCTAAGGCTCTGACCACATTGGATCTGGCTCTGGCCACACCAGCATCGTCTTCATCCATGCCGACAACCCGTCATTCGCTTCCTCGCTATAAAGGGAGGTAGATTGACAACACCGACTTGCTCGACTCCATCGATTAGGTCGGCACCAAGCTTACTGAAACCCTAGCTCTAGTAGATTCGATTCAAAATCAACCTACCGAGCAGGTAACCACTACCCACAACAGATCTACCCGACCAGCTCGGGCCAGTCGTCCTACATGACTCGGTACAGATCTCATGATCACGTCTACTCCTGAAGGGCGCTCTGTTCGTCGTCGACCAGCCCCCGCAACAGGTCTCCGGCTCTCCGAGTGCGAAGCCTTGATGGAGAATTACCAGGCTCAGCCCTACGGCCTGCGAAACACTGCTTCCAACTACACGTACAATATACAATGCTGCTCGGATCTGTGTTTTATACATCGACCTCGGCCAAAGCCGAGCAACTTTGCCAACGCCGACCAGATAACGCCATACGCCGTCGATCAGACTTTCTGCCTAAAGCTAAGTCATGCTTTAATATTCTTTCAAATATTCTCCGATCTTCGTATATCGCCATAACATTTCTCCGAACTATTTTCTCCATATTTGCTCTCCAAACAATTTTTCGAACCCTCGAACAGTCGCGTTGATGCTTGAACGCCTCCAGAGACAGCCCTGTCTCCGGCTCCTCCCTACACATGCACGAGCGTCTGCCCTCTGCGTTATGGGTGGTTGGTAGCAGCTCCTTGGTCATGCCTGTTCCTCCTACACGTGCACGGGCTCCGCGCTCGATGTTATGGACTATGGGCTAGCTAGGGCTGGAGACTCAGCTACACACTAACTATTCGGGCGGTTTATATTAAACATAAATATATTTTCACGCCAACTGACCGCCGAACTGCACACGTCGTTTCATCACCATTGCTGATTTTTCTCCAGAGTTCATTTATTTTTACATCATGTACTACCCGTTCTACATGTTTGTATTACAAGATCATCGTCCACCTGGTGCTCAGACTTCTCCACCGATCAACTGATCGGATCGCTTGGCTCATGGACTCCGTCGCCGACTAGTTGATCAAACTGATCGTCAGCTACGCCGGTTACTCCTCGGCGCACGGATACTTCGTGCTCGAGGACTAAGTGGGCACACTTCACCGCACGGACATCGTCAGCTACGTCGGTGCTCGGACCTCGCCGCCTACGCCGGGGACTCCTCGGTGCTCGGACCTCACCGCCTATGCCGAGGACTCCTCGGTGCTCGGACATCGCCGCCTATGCCGGGAACTCCTCGGTGCTCGGTCATCACCAGCGACGCCGGGGACTCCTTGCTCCTCGGTGCTCGGTCATCGCCAGCGACGCCGGGGACACCACGCTCCTCGGTACTCGGACATCGCCAGTGACGCTGGGGACTCCTCGCTCCTCGGTGCTCAGTCATTGCCAACGACGCTAGGGACTCCTCGCTCCTCGGTGCTCGGACATCGCTAGCGATGCCGGGGACTCCACGCTCCTCGGTGCTCGGTCATCGCCAGCGATGCTGGGGACTCCTCGCTCCTCGGTGCTCGGACTTCGCCAGCGACGCCGGGGACTCCACGCTCCTCAGTGCTCGGTCATCGCCAGCGACGCCAGGGACTCCTCGCTCCTCGGTGCTCGGTCATCGCTAGCGACGCCGGGGACTCCTCGCTCCTCGGTGCTCGGTCATCGCCAGCGACGCCGGGGGCTCCTCGGTGCTTCCTTGGTGGTTGGATCTTGCTATGTCTCATCGATGTGCTATCAAGCTGCTCCATGCTGTTCGGATCAGGGTACTGGTCTTGGGTAGCACGTCTGGGGTCTTGATACGCGCATGTCAGACGACGTGGACAAGCTTTTAGACTTCCTTTTCTTTGACCCTACTATAAGATTCATTCTTCATCTTCCAGCAGGCTCGGCGACTAAGTGGGCACACTTCACCTTGCGGTGAATGTGCTTGTTCTCATCTCGAGGCTATGCTCGGGGACTGGCTGCCTGCTCGGCTGGTCTTCTACTTTCTGACCCTGGCACCACACGACTACGTCACCTACTGCCAGGCTCAGGGACTAGCTATGGGGGTATGGCCCCGGTATCCTCAAGACAAGACATGGGCCGCACCATCAGAGGTGGCCCGGCCCACAAGATCAAGGCGTGCACGGCGCTGCTCGGCGTGCACCGCAAGATATTGTATAGTACCAAATAGGATACTTTACTTGTAACCCTGTCCTTCCAGACTATATAAGGAGAGGCAGGGGTCCCCTAGCGGGGAGGATCCATCTAGATACATAGATCTCATTTACATACAGCAATACAATCAGATGTAGGACGTAGGTATTACGCCTTCACGGTGGCCGAACCTAGATAAAACCTCATGTCTGTCTTGTGTCACCATCTCATTCGTAGCTTACGCACCTGTCTGCCGATAATCTACTACCTTGGGCATACCCCTAGGTAGACTGTCGACTATATTTTATCGATAGTATGAGACATTTGCTAATCTCAATATTGAACTATCTACTAAAATTGAGCAACTTGAGGCTAGTGCAACAATAAATGCATGCACAATCAATGATGAGCAACTTGTAAATAAAAATGAAAAATTAAAAGAAAAGTTAGCTAGCTCACAAGATGCTTATAAAAGTTTGCTTGCTAAAATAGAAACCATGTGAAAACATTGTGATGAACTAACTAAAGTTCTAGCGGTGTAGTGGAACAGAAAAATGCTTCTACTACATACCAAGTCAAGGAGGGTTGGATAAGAATGAGTCAATTTGGTGCATATCACTTGAGTTAGTAATGGCATTAGTGTTGGTAGAGAACTTTGACAAACAGCTATACAGACAAATTTCTTCAGAGAATGTAACATGTCTAGAAATATACACTCTACCTGTAGTTGGGTAAAGACAACAAAAACCCTAGTGTTTACTCAACAGACACATGGAAGAGATCTTGGGGAGAGCTTGTGTGGTGCAACATCTTGAAGCCTTCGGTACAACCCACACCAAGGCACCTAAAAAGAAAAGTTTTATCTTTGACATGCCTAAAAAGGATGCTTCTACTTCTTGCAATGATTTATGTTTAGACTCACCCTTGTGCAACCAAGTTTGTGTTGGGAAAGTTGTTGTAGATACATGCACACAAGAGGTCGCAATGGAGAATGAGCAACTCAAGCAAGAAGTGGCTCGCCTTACCAAGGACTTGACTTAAGTAAAAGGCAAAATGGAGCAAGCCCAACATCATCAAGATAACACCATTAAGGGAGCGAAGAAGCTTGATGAAGAACAAACCATGGTTTGCTATGTGTGCTACAAGGAAGGCCACAAGTCCTATGAGTGCAAGGTGAAGAATAGGGGCGGAGCTAAGAAGAAAGAGAAAAACAAAAAGGAAACAAGCAAGCTCTCCGACACCTACACCAACAAGGTGGACAAAAAGCCTCCACACCTTATCTCTTGAAGAAGAAGAAAAATGACAAGGTGGTGGCCATCAAGGTGAACAAGCAAGCCAATAATGAGGCCAAATGCATTTGGGTGCCAAAGGAGATCATTTTAAACATTAAGAGCACCAAGAAGGTTTGGATCCTGAAAGGGAAGTGATAAGTCCGATAGACTTCAGGGAATTTGGAGACTTGGCAAAGTATAGGTGTATTTCATGGGGTGCATCATTATGAACAAGGAAATTGCCAAGTGGGTTAGTGAATACTATGGACCCAAATTCTCCTTCCTATGTTAGGTAACTAGATTTAATTTCTTGTAATTTCAAAGAGCATCTAGTTCCTTTTCATGCCTAGATTTGCATTTGCATGTTTAATCTTTTGTCATGCATACACTAGGTATATCTTATGGTAGGCTTGCTCGGTTTCATTCTTAACCCTTGGAGCAAACCTACATGGTTTAAATTGTTTAGGAGCACGACACATAGCTTGTTTTACAATTGTTCATCTAATATGTGCCAAAGTCCAAATTGTAGATAATTTCTCCCGAATATCACCTTCGAAAATGATTCTCACATTCATGTGAGGTCATCTTTCAAGTGGTATTTTTTATTCTAAAATCAATGTGCATGTCTCCTACAAGTATTCCATACTTGTGTGCACAAATTTAAGGGGAGTGAAAGTGCATCTAGCCCTTTAGTGGGTTTTGGATGATTGAATGACAACGTGATTAAAGGTCTAACCCATTTGCTAAGTGTGGACAGGTAATAGGTTATCTCATAGGTACTTAATGAAAGCCAAAATGATGCGTTGTTGTATAAAACAATCTAGTTCAAGCACAAGACAACAATGCAAATGGAATTCATGCAAAGGCTTATTTGTTGTGGGATTTCCATGTTCTATGTGAAAGCAAGCTCGTAAGAATTAATTAATGAGACATAAGGGATTGCATATGGAATGGTCTCATATTTGAAGCTTGCTAAATTGAAATGAAAAAGATAACAATACAAATGAATAGTTGATTCAACACAAGATGTGACTTGATGGCTTGAGATGGTGAAGATAGCAAGGAAAGGCTTCGAGGTACTAAGCAAGGGTGAAGGGCAACGACGGCTTGGTGGCTGAAGAACCTAGCTAGGGTGAAGAAGGGAGTACTTGCATTTAGTTGAGGTACTAATCAAGCTACGATGGTCATATTGATGTGGAGGATCAAATCTATATTGGACAAAGTGTTTGAAGTGACTTGATGCATTTGGAGTTATTCATATTTGATGAATGAAATCAAGTCATGTGCTCAAGATGGCTATGCTCAAGTGACAAGATCAATATCAACATGTTGGCACCCTTACTTGATGAAGATTGAAAGAGACGGCATTAATTCAAAAGAGGTCAACTCAAGTGGTATAAATTCATTTTTCCTTTAATCTTGAGTTTAATAGGTATGCCGTACTATTAAGAGGGGTGCATCATGTTGATAGATAATGTTTCATAAGTGCTCAAGCCAACCCATGTGAGTATTGAGTATTTGAGAGACAAAAGAGCTAACTGATTTCTTGATGGTCTAGCAATACCGGACGTGTTCGGTATTTGCCCAGCAATGGTAAAATTGTTGTTCTCGGGTTGGTTCGTCGGGAGTTCCGACATAAGTCGAGAGTTCCGACGGTCGGGAGTTTCGGCAATGGTTGGGAGTTCCGACGTCTCGTGCTTTAACTGACTTGGAGAGTTCACTGTGGTGGTCATACCGGACATGTCCTGTATTCATACCGGACGTGTCTGGTATGGACGACCAGAGGCCAACGGCTAGTTTTCAAAAGCCTTGAGAGTCGGGAGTTCTGACATAAGTCGGGAGTTCCAATAGTCGGAAATTCCGGCATGAGTCGGGAGTTCCGACACCTCACGTACATTAACTCAGTTACATGGTTTTCAAATATGCTGAGGGTCGGGAGTTCTGGCATTCATCGGGAGTTCCGATGCCTCACATTGTCACTGTAACTTAGTTACTGTTGGAGCAGTATAAGAAATACCGGACATGTCCAGTATGCATACTGGAATGGCAATGGCTATAAAATGGCTAGTTTTTCCAAGGGGGCTATAAATACCCCCAAGCCTCCACCTTTAGAGGCTACTGATTCTGCTGATACACATACACGTTTTGAACCTTGCCAACTCTGCCAAACCCTCTCTTAGTGAGTGTGTGATCCAAATAGCAAAATCCATTTGTGGGTTAAGAGAGAATTTTAAAAATAGAGCAAGCCACCACTTGAGCACTTGTGCATATTGTCTATTTCGTGATTCGCATTTGTTACTCTTGGACTCTTCGGTCCTAGAAGGTTAGGCGTCACCGGAAAGCACCCGAGAGATTGTGGTGTGCCTCGAAAAGTTTGTAACGGTCGATTCCGCCGCCTTGGAATCAACTAGTGGAAGGAGGAAAAGGAGTTGGAAAAGACTCCAGCTAGAGTGACCTTCATGGTATCCTCTAGGGCTGACCTTCGCTGGGTCACCCGTAGCCCCCTCAATGGAGAGTAGGACTCGAACGAGTCTGAACTTCGGTAAAACAAATATCATGTCTCAATTCACATTTCATTCAATATTTGTGTTGTTTTTGCTCTTGTGCATGTTATCTGTGTATATTGTCATATCTAGTAGGTACCTACAATTTGATTTGAAGTTAGAAATCGAAAGAAGCAAGTTTAGGGCTGTTTCACTAAAACCGTGTATACCGAACACATCTGGTATTGATCACTATGCCAGGCTGTTCTGCAGAACACGTGCATACCAGACACGTCTGGTATTTCCTGCCTGTGCTGAATATATTCATTCTCTGTTCTAACTTTGTATTGTAGGGTTGTAACTTCTATATATATTCTTTATACCTTGTTTACTCTATGGCTAACTTATGAGGGGTGGTACTACACTTAATTTGGAGTTTTCATTTTGGAAACTCTCTCTACTAATCGTTTCCGCATTTAAAGGTGTTAATTTTTAGAAACGCCTATTCACCCCCCTCTAGGCGGCATCTTAGGTCCTTTCAATTGGTATCAGAGCAAGGTTCTCACCTAAAGCTTCACCGCTGTGAGAAAAAGGATGTCGACACCTATCAAGTTAGAGCCGGTGCTTCTTCAAAATGATGGTTTAAACTTTCTACCTTGGTCAATTCTTGTACTCAATGCTTTTAGGGATATTAGTCCTCTTGTTGAGCATATTGTGGATGCAAGCATAACTCTTCCTATAGTTGATTGGAGCAACTATAAAAATTTATCAAAAGAGGAAGAGATATGTGTGCGACTCAATGCTCAAGCTATTAATGTCATTTTGAGTACATTAAGTGTAGAGGTTCAAGATGAGGCAATCTTCAATGGACAGCCACCTCTGGAGAGTGCTCATCTCATTTGGACTAGACTTTTTGATTTATACAGAAAATCCAAATGTGATGATGCATTTGAGATTGAGTCAATGGAAAGTATGTCCATTGTGTCTTCATGCAGCGAAGAAGCCTCACAAGACCTCAAGAGCGCCGAGCCAGAGCAAGAAGTGCAAGCAGTGCATGACTTGTTGTCTGCCTGCACATACTGGACGTGTCCGGTATGGCCGAGGTAATAGAACAGCAAGCAGTTGTTTGCAACGATGCTCAAGCCCGGTGGCGACCAAGTGATGAGTCAACCTCAATATCTCATGATACTCATCATTTGTGTCTCATGGCCAAGAAAAGCAAGAAAAAGAGTAACAAGAAAGATCAAGAAAAGGAGAAAGCACAAGTAGATGATCAAGATGAGAGTGATATTGAAGTTAAAGACAACTACAACCTTGATCATCTCAATCGTAAAGACAAGTTCATCATCATGAAGATAGTTGAAAAGAATGATGAACTTGAAGAAGAGATTGAGAAACAAGAGCAATCACTTCAAAAGAAAGAATTGTTTCTCATCTCCAAAATGGAAGAACTAAAGGCTCTAAGTGAAAGGTATGAAAAATTATCAATTGAGCATGCTTTAGTTACTAACTCCTCTTCTAGTGTTTCACAACTAGAGAAGGAAAACATTAAGCTCAAGGCAAGGCTAGATGAACTATCAAGCAAGTGTAATGTGCTACAAGCAAACTATGTTCATCTAAAGTGCTCTCATGATGAAGTAGTAGAATCAAGCATCATGCTTGAGGTAGCTCATGAGGTTGTGATCACATCGGTAAAATTTTCTCAACCTCTCACACATTCACTCACTAGTACACCATCTCAATTAAATATTTCTTGTATTAATGAGTGTGCTCCTCAAGCAAGCCAATCTTCGATTGAGCTAAATCTTATAGAAAACATAGAGCTCAAAGAAGAGGTGAAAAGGTTAAAGAAAGATGTGATTCGGTTGAAGGGTAGTGAGAAAGCACAACCTTCTCAAGATAACCGTGATAACATGGTGAAGAAGCTTGAGAAGGGTTCAAACCTTGCTTCCTCCAAAGCCCAACAAAAGAATCACATTTCAAGTAAGGCCAACACAACCAAGAGCAAGAAACATGGAAAAAGGTTATGCTATGGTTGTGGATTATATGGATATGAGTGGGCAATGTGTCCACATAAGAGTTGGTCCGACAAGTGTGAAGTGGCTGAACAAAAGGCCTCAAACAAGTTGGCCAACCAAAAGAAAAGTGATGGACAAAGCGCTTGTCGGATACCATAAAAAGGGGTACCCTAAGCAAGAACCGAGAAAATTGCTTAGGCCTTGTAAATAACGAAACCAAAAAACAACCGCAGGCAAACCCACCACATCCGAGGCCCGGCTAGACCGCCCGGCCCACCTCGAACAATATCCGGGCTCACCCAAAGCGGGCTCGGCCTAGGACAGAACCACGAGGCCTTGGACGAGGTACCGATTCTCCGACTCGCCCGAGGCCCCACACCACAAGGCCTCGGATGAGGTATCGATTCTCCCACTCGCCCGAGGCCCCACACTGCAAGGCCTCGGATGAGGTATCAATTCTCCAACTCACCTAAGGCCCCGTGCCCAAGGCCTCGGACGAGCTACCGATTCTCCAACTCACCTGAGGCCCCGCACCACGAAACCTCGGACGAGCACTCAGTTACCGACTCACTCGAGGTCGGCTCGGCATCAACCCTATCACCACCGCCTTGATCGACTCCTCTGACGAGACATCACATCCAACTAACATGTTCAACCACTCCCATGACGTTAGCTGAACGATGGCACGATACAGCAGAGTGGCCAACGAGACGGGAGTCACATCGACGCCATGCCGTCCGGGACAGGACGGGGCAGAGGTTACCGGCCGCTGTGCTTGGCGCTGTGCCCACGATTGACACCCATGTTGCACTGTGCTGCCTAACCCCTGCTCCAAGGACAGCGCGACGTGGAAAGTCAAGTCCAGGTCCCTGTAGCCTCAGAATCGACATACAAGACCAACTGCTCCCTCCGAGCCTCGGCTATCCGCTTCTGAGCTCCGGTAGCCTCGGGACTCACGCCCGCCGAGCCCCCCACAATGGTTTAGCCTTTGCACCAACTAGGCCTCAGCTCTCTACGTTGTCAGCACTCTAGGACCGACACGTCGTCCGCAGTATGCACCATACCCTGTGTCAAGTTGCAGGAGTTCCCATGTCGTGCACAGGGCCAAGCTCCTGTATCCTCAGAGTTAGCACACCCACGCCGTCGCATCTACCTAGCCTTGGCTCTCCATGTCGGTCAAACATACAGTGACCAGCACGTCTCCAATAGAAGAAGGCGCGCATGCCACCACAGGAGCTCCCACGTCGCACAGGATCAGGCATGACCGGCGCGTCGCTCCAGTGCATCGAGGACAAGTCCGCTCCACCGACCATGCTGCCACAGTGACGAGCTATAGGGATCGGACATACCATCTCTGCTCACAAAACGCCATGTAGCAAATACATGTATCTCCCCTGTGCCTCCCTTCAATTATAAAAGGGAGTGATCAGGGCCGCTTCTAGAGGGGAGACCGATGCAAACGACGCACAACACTCTGTAACACGCACGCTTTCTCACTACAAAAGATCAACATCTCAAGCAACCCATGCCATCTACGCAGAGACCTGGGACTAGCTCCCTCTCTCGCTCAGCTTGTAAGCCCCTACTACAAGCACCTTGGTGCAAAGAATACAAGATCGCTCCCTCAGACTAGACATAGGGCACCTATTGTCTGAACCAGTATAAACCTTATGTCTCTTTGCATCACCATCCGGGATTAGGGACACGTAGTACATTTTCACTAGTCGGTTGAGGGCCCGCTGGTCCAAAACATCGACAGTTGGCGCGCTAGGTAGGGACGCTACTGCGTGTCAGCTTAGTCACCCCCAACAAGTTCTGGATGGCAGACCCTGTGCGACCACTGCGTCTTAGCACGGTAATCTGGTTCAGGAGCCTAGAGTTCATGTCTCTAGGATATGAGTATGATATGGTACTCCTCCCACCTAGAGCCCCATCAACCGACAACGACATCACGCACCAGCAGCCTAGGCGCAGGCAGTGCCCGGGCCACCGCTCTCATCGCGCTCACCAGGCACGACGCGGGCGGGATCACCCCAACACCACACGAGCTCAGGGCGATGCACCGCGCTCTGCCAGTATCCCATGCCTGGCTGTTGGTAGAGTCCCTGGCTGGGGACCTGTCTAGCTTAAGCCTAGGCAAGGGAAAGATGTCTATGGAGCATAGCAACGCCCTGTCATCAAGCTCTGCCCCGCCACCTCCTGAGAAGTCGACTCCAGCAGAGCAGAGCCCGACGATGACACCATCCCCGTACCCCTTCAAATTGGGCAATGCCGCCGCCGCCTACGCTTCTGCTCACGCAGAGCCCCCAGGATGCCACCAACGTTTTGCCCTCGACCTCATCGCCACAACCTTGACCCACACCCACACTGACTCCTCGGAGGAGGATGAGGCGTGGGCCGGAGCAGACTTCTCTAGGCTTCACGACCCTAAAGCCATGCGTCGCTTCATTGCCGCGAGCGACTACTGCTTCGGCTACTCCGACTCCGATGATGAAGACACTTACGATCCCACTCGTGAGTGCTTCAACGTTGAGCTCGAGATGCCGAGCGCGAGCAATGAGGATGAAGGGGTAGGCAATTGCTCCCCGCCCCACGAGGGGGCAGGTGACGCCGCACCTCCACGCATCGAGCCCCCGGTAGCACGGAACGAGAACCCCACCCACGAGGAACTTCGACGCCTAGACCTGGAGCAGCTCCGTGAGCTTCAGGCCAAGGTTGAACAAGACTGACTCCTTCTGCAGCAGCTCTGAGACACTCTCGAGCAAGAGTAGTGGGGTTGCGGTGATGGCGGAGCAGCCCAGCAGAGGGCTCACGACGTCAACCACCGCATCAACAACAACGAAGGGGGCGAGCAACCCCCTATCTTCAATCGCGCTAGCTAGAACGTCATGGCAGTAGCGATGCTACTCTGGACAATGCCCGAGCCCTCTACCTCGGAGGGACGACGGGTCCACGGCGAGCTCCGAGACCTCCTCGAGACCGTCGCGGTACAGTAGGGCAAAAGTTCTGCCTCTCAACGGCGCAGGGGCACCTCGAAACTACCCACGGCACCGCCTCGGCAGGATAGAGAGGCCTCGGTTCGTCCTGAGCCTGCCTGGGCACCGAAAGCCAACAAGGCCACCTCGGTGCATAGCCGCCTCAGCGATCGACATGAGGCACAAGGCGACCACGATGTGGTTAGCAGGCGACGGCGCCACAACAATGATGGGCCCACCCGAGGCTACCACCCGCACCGAGGCAGTCGCTATGATAGTGTGGAGGACCACAGTCCTTCTCCTAAGCCACTTGGCCCTCGAGTCTTCAGCAAGGCCATCCATGGCGCCCACTTCCTGGCCCGGTTTCGGCAACTGGCCAACCTCTCAAAGTACAGCGGCGAGACCAACCCCGAGCTATGGCTGGCCGATTACCGCCTGGCTTGTCAGCTAGGCGGCGCAGACAATGACCTGCTCATCATCCACAACCTCCCCTTGTTCCTATCAGACTCGGCGCGAGCCTAGCTCGAACACCTCCCTCCCTTATAGATCAACAACTGGCGCGACTTGGTAAAGGTCTTCGTCAGGAATTTCTAGGGCACATACGTGCACCCTGGGAACTCCTGGGACCTTAAGAGTTGTCACCAGAGGCCGGACGAGTCTCTCTGAGACTTCATCTGATGCTTCTCCAAGCAATGCACCGAGTTGCCCCACGTCGGCGACTCAGAAATTGTCCAAGAATTCCTCTCCGGCACCTCCTGCCAAGACCTGGTCCGAGAGTTAGGCCGGAACGTACTAACCACGGTGGACGCGCTCCTCGACATTGCCACCAACTTCACCTCGGGCGAAGAGGCTGTCGAGGCCATCTTCCTCAACAACGACGCCAAGGGGAAGCGGGAGGGCCTCGAGGCTGATCTAGTCGCGGCCGTAGATCGCAAGAATCCCTAAGGCCTCACTGTGTGGGGGCTGGACATGGTTGGGCCTCTACAGAAGGCCCTCGGGGGCTATACCCATTTGCTGGTAGCTATTGACAAGTTCTCCAAGTGGATTGAGGCTCATCTGATCACTTGAATCAAATCCGAGCAAGCGGTGCTGTTCTTCACTGATACCATCCACAGGTTCAGGGTTCCAAACACCATCATCACTGACAATGGGACACAATTCACTGGCCACAAGTTCCTGACGTTCTGCGATGACCACCACATCTGTGTGGCCTGGTCGGCCGTGGGACACCCTAGGACAAACGGCCAAGTAGAACATGCCAACGGCATGATCCTACAGGGTCTCAAGCCAAGAATATACAACCGGTTCAAGAAATTTGGCAAGAAATGGCTTGCCGAACTCCCGTCGGTCATCTAGAGCCTGAGGAACACTCCGAGCCAAGCCACGGGGTTCATGCCGTTCTTCCTAGTCTATGCAGCAGAGGCCATCCTCCCCACTGACTTGGAGTATGGTTCCCTGAGGTTACAGGCCTACAACGAGCAAAGCAACCGCTTAGTCTATGTAATGTGAGAGTCCAATTTTGTAACCTATTCCACTCCACATACAAAGGATCATAAAGTTTGACCCTCTCTTGTGCTACTAATGTCTTCCTTTTCGGTGTTTGATTCCAAAGGGAGAGAATTTATAGGACCAAAAGCAAGCTCGATCATAATAATTTACAAGTGGTAATGGTCTGAAAAAGGGAGGATAGTGGATTATGGAGTTAGGGGGAGGCTTAAATCCATAATGCCACATGGGGACATTTGCAAGGGCAAGATAAGTTTCCAAAGATGTTTACATATGGTATTTTTTAGCACCATATACCTTGCCCTTTGCATTGCATCCTAGCAAGTAAATAGTTTTTAAATTTGCATCCTAGCAAGTAAATAGTTTTTAAATTCCAAATTTTTTATTATTTGCTTGCTTTGGTCGTGTTGTCATCAATCACCAAAAAGGGAAGATTATAAGGAAAATAGACCCTAGGCCCATTTACTTTAGATTTTGATGTTTGATGACCAACACAACCAAATTGGACTAATGAATTTACAAGTAATTATTTTGTAGTTCAATAGGGTGCAAGACGTGACTTGGACGAAGGTAGCATGATGATCCCACGATCAACACCATAAGCAAGACCCTAGAAGCACAAGAGAAGACCCAAGATATCAAGCATAGTCCAAGCACGAAGATGGGAACCAAGCCGGACGCAAGATTGCGAAAGAAACAAGCTCGGCAAAGGTGACCGGACATGGCCCTTATAGGGACCGGACATGTCCGATCAGTTGCTCAGCAACAGCAAGCGTCAGCGGCTATGATCGAACGTTGAGCGAAGCAGTGACCGAACGCACCGATGACATTGTTCTTCATCATGGCAATGTTTTCAGCGTGACCGGACGTAGCAGCACTGGATGTCCGGACACACAAAGTACAGCGTTCGATCGAGTCCAGAGAGGTTCTAGAGCGGCTCCAACACGGCCGGGCATGTCCGATCGAGTGAGACCAGACTCGGTCTAGAGTCCGATCAATGCGCGTGCTCTAACGGTCGGGACAACTGGACGCGTTCGGTCAGTAGCAGAAAGCTAGGTTTTGCCCCCAACGGCTACTTTCTCGGTGGGGCTTATAAATAGACCCCCCAACCGGCCATTTAATAGGTGGAGAGTTGAGGAAACATTCCAAGGGTGTTAATACACCATTTTAATGATCTCCACTTGCATAGTGCTTAGTGATACATTTGGTGATTAGCGTAGGTGCTTTGCGAAGTGCTTAGGTTGATTAGACCACCACTTATGCGCTTGCTCTAGGTTTAGGCCTAGTGTTTAGTGAGGTTTGCATATCTCTTATCACTCGGTGCTTTTGTGCACCATTGTTGTACATCAAAGGGGCTTGTAGTCTTGCGAGATCACACAAATCATGTTTGTGGTGTGGCCGCCACCATGTACCAAAGGGAACAAGGCCCGTGGCTTTTCGGTCGGAAGCTTGATAGTGAAGACGGCGGGGAGCATCTAGGAGAGATTTGTCGGAAGGCACGTTGGAGACCACTTGCGTGTGCGTAAGGCCTGAGGCTATCCATGAAGTTACCTGACCGGGAGCTTGGCCGTTGCGAGGGATTCCTTGCGAGGGGCTCCAACGAGGACTAGGGGGAAGCTTGTGTGCTTCTCGATACCTCGATAAAAATACCAGAGTCGTCACGGGAGTTTGCATATCTCTACCTTACTCTTTAGCTTCCACATTTACATTGCAATCTTGGTGTGTGCTTTACTTTCCTAGCTTAGTGATAGGCTAGTTGATAGGTTTGGAACCTAAGTTGCATAACTCCTTTTGCGGTAGAGATAGCAACATACTAGCAAAACCGTAGTTGCACGTTTAGATAGTTTATCTTTTGCATAGGTTTTGCTAAGGGTAGAAACAGAGGCCATAGTCTAGAGTTAGAGTTTTAAGTTGCCTTATTCACTCCCCCCCCCCCCCCCCTCTTAGTCGTCTTGATCCTTTTCACACTGAGTGCCTCAATGATGATCTTCTCAATATCTTTGTCTTTGGGCTTTTTCTCCCTTGGCCGCTTCCATGACTTGGCTTGTTGGCTTTCCCCGATGCATATATTTCCACCTTTGGGATGTTCTCATGCAAAATCTTCACCGTTGGAATCTTCTTGTGTAGATCTTGTCTCGAAGATGCTTCTTCTCCTCAAGACTAAATATCGTAGTCATAGTCGATATGGACGAAGTAGTCATAGCCGAAGGTTTCCATGAAGCCTCCATATTTTCTCTCACTAGCACCGGGCAAAAGATTTCACCCTCTAGAGTGGTTGGTCGTCCAGTATGCTCTACTAGCCCCTCTTGGCTACTGCTCATGACTAAATCTCCAAACATTCTTTGTGTAGTCAACATAGTCGTAGTAGCCGTAGTAGCGGAAGTAGATGTCCGAACCAAAGTTTTTGGTGAACCTCTCAAGCCGAAGTGATCAATGAAGGTGAAGTAGACCTCGGTGCCAAAGGAAATGAGTAGCCCCTCGAGCTCAGCGATGATGTCGAAGGTGTCAAAGAGGCCTTCTTACTACAAAGACTATCTTGCTTGTCCATATGTACATTTTATTTGCACATTGTTGGGTTCCATTTAAAGAACATGTAGATTGTCGGTTTTTCCTCTTTGCTTAACATATTTACGTATTGTTGGTTTGCAACGATTTATTATCGCTAGGGTAGATTGTCGATATGCAACCATTCATTAATTCCTTGGTAGATTGTCAGCTTCTATTTTGAGAACTTGTAGATTGCTAGCTAGTTCACAAAGATTGGTTAATAAATTTGTACTTTGTCGTTTCACCCTCTTACGACAATCGACAAAGACTATATTGCTTGTCCATTTGAACACTTTCCTTGCAAATTGTCGGATTCCATTTAATGAACTTGTAGATTGTCGGTTTTCGCCTTTTGCTTAATGCATTTACAAATTGTCAGTTTGCAACCATTTATTAACGCCTTTGGTAGATTGTCGATTTGCATCCGTTCATTAACATCTTGGTAGATTGTTTCCATTTTGGGAACTTGGACACTGCCGATTCACATATATATATTGGTTATAACAAATTTGCAGTTTGTCTTTTCGCCACCCTCCTACAACAAAGACTATCTTGCTTGTCCTTTTGCACATTTTTCCTTTGCAAATTTGTTTGCTCCTCATCTAAATGAAATTGTTGGTTGTCAGTTTGCACCGGTTACGTTCCAAGTATGTTCACTTCATTAGGTAGATTTTAATGGTGGGCAAGGTATGGTGGATATTGTGCCTGCTAAAAAGTTTGTCGCAAAAGCAAGTTGTAGAACAAAATTATAGTTTGGGATATAGGCCTTTCCTCGACATTGTCCAGTACTATCTTGTTTCTAAAATGTACGCCATTTTAGTTTTTTTAAATAAACTTTTTTTGAACAAACAATAACCAAGTTTATACGAATATATTAACATCTACAATGCCAACAAAATGCCATAACCTAGGTATCAAGACATTTCATGGAGAATTTAATAAAACTAAATTTTATTGTGGATGTTTAATTGTATTTTCAATAAACTAGGTCAAAGTTAAAGAAATTTAACTTAGAAAAAAAACTAAAAGAACCAACATTTTGAAATGGAGAGAGTATCAACAAATTCCACTGGGCAGGCCTTCTGCTAGGGATGTTTTCTGGCTTTGTTATGTCCCGAGTAGTAAAGTTTAAAATCTGGTGATTTTCCACATTAAAAGAGGTCCTATATTATATTATTATATCAAGAGTTTTTGTCTCTTAGATTTAATAGAACCTATCGAATTCATATTCCGCATAGCCTTTTACTGATTAAATGTTTTTTATAAGTTGAAACAGAAAGATGCCTGACTCTCAAAAACATGATTTTGTACAATACAGATATTTTCTATTTCTAATTCAGTGGTTTGCCCGATATTTTTATTTTCATAATTAGAAAAAAAAATGTTGGCACTTATTTGAGGTGATGCTTTCTTGTTGAGCCGAAACTGGAAATGACACAAGCATTAAGCGCACCTCAAGAATTGCATAAAATATTCTAACAAAAGTACAAATTGATAGAACATGTGATCCTACTTGAACATGCAAAAATAAGCTTGAACAAAAACTTGTGTGAGGAGAAACAAAAAGAGAAATCACCGTGTAAATGTCTTTAATTCTTTATTTGTTTCGCCTTATACAGGCTGTATAGCTCAATGCAAGTTTAAAACTTTACAATGTTGGTTTATCTTTTTTTTTTACTTCTCCTTGGTTTTGGGTTCAGACAAACAGGACGAACATGCATATATGGTAGCATCATCCCAAACCGCGGTAGGACTTGAGTTGTTCTGGTCTGGAACGAGTATGCCGTGGAACATCAACTATGGACCGAGATTGGCACCGCTGTAAACATTTCAAAAATTGGCTTCACGGCTGTACCTATTTCTTTTAGGCCCAACCGTGTGCGTAGGACGCGAGAGTGATAATACCTCGTATGGTCTTCGCCCGGTTGATCCTTGTTCTCCACTCGGCACATCATCAATTCATATATCTTGCCAGCAAGGATAAACGACAGACACACACATAGGCAGTACTCGGATTCAGCGGAAAGCGATGATCAGTACTCGGATAAACGACAGACACCTAACGAACACACGCTAGCTGCCCGACTCGGAATCACAACACACCAGAACAGCTAAACTATTATCCAACATCCAGATGATTAGCAAACTGAGAAACATGAACGAAAGAAACTATGATCCTCCTGCAGATCCAGGCCTCCTCCTTGTGCTGCTGCAGCTCTTGCTTATTACTCGTCTTCCACTGATGAAGGTGGCGTTGCCGCCTGGCTCGTGCCTCCGGTCTCCTTCTCGGCATCGTCCAGATCCTTGATGAATCCCTTGATGCTCTCCTCCAGATCCTTGTAGCCCTCCCCTATTTCCACCGGCGTCACGGCTGGCAGCGGGGCGACAACCTTCTTTGTTTCAGATTTGTTCGAGAAGCAAGGAAGAAGATCCAGCTGAGATAGATTAGTAGATTATACTCAGTTGCAGCGTTGCCTACTACGTATGATTTTTTTTATTTTTAGATAATGACCTTCGTATATATTTAGCGTAGGGCATCTGCTGTGTGTTTCTGGTTCACAGTGACCGCTGGGAAAGTAAAAAAGAAAAAGAAAAAGAAAAAGAAGAAGATGATGATTTGCCTACCTCCGGCTCGGAGCTTTCCGTCTTCTTCCCCGTAGGAAATAGAATGTCCATCTTCTCTAGCAGCACTGGGAGCTGCGCGTGCATGGCACAGAGAAACAGATATGGAGATTAGTATTCTCAATTCTTTGCCGTTCTCTTGAAGTCGTACTATTAATTATTCAATCAACTCTAGTGAAGCAGATTTTAATTAGTGACCAACCAGCCGATGATTACCTGCTCATAAATAATGTCATATTCCTTGCGGCACTTGGCTGCGCTCTTCTTAGAAACTATTTCCAGCGACATCGTACGGGTTAACTCACTAAGCACCTTTCTTCTAGTTTGTGTTTGAGCCTGTCACTCACTTCTGGATCTGGCTACCGTGAATTTTGAGGTGGCGGAGGTTGTCTTTTATAGAGCTAGCTTTACTGTTGGGGTGGGAAGTGTGGCTGTCACCAACCACATCCAGGTTTGAGTTGTCTTCGACTCAAATTGTATTATCTATTTTTTAATAAAAAACATATAGTTTTTATTAGAGTGGTTTTATTTATTTTATAGTATACTCCCTCAAAGATATATATATATATATAGTTTTTTTTTATGCACCTAGGTATGCATTATGTCTAGATACATCGTAAAATCTATATATTTAGAAAAGCCAAAAATGACTTACTCCTTCTGTTCCGTATTTTGTCTTTTCACATGTATCTAGATATAGTATATATATCTAAGTGCATAACAAGATATATATATATATATATATATATATATATATATATATATATATATATATATATAAAGCTCAAAACATATTATAACTTGAGATAGAGGAAGTATAATTTAGAACAGAGTGAGTAGAAGGTATCTTTTTTTCTTTGTGTGAATCTTTAAATGCATAAGACTATAGAGAGAAGCCCATAAAAAAAGGCATAGGAGAACTGCATGCTGTTGTACACGAAGAGGCGGTAAAAGAGTATTCTTTTCTGTGATTGATTAGGTACCTTTTCTATGCAAAAAGATAATCAAAACTACATAGTGTGAGCCAGCTGCATAATCCTCAGAATGCCGCTAGCGGTTAAACTAGTGGAGCACTGCTACAGCTAGCATCACACGATTTGAGCTCCATGCATGGCTGGCTACATGCGCAGGCCTGACCGCCTGAAGCGTTAAGCTTGCATGGGACGCGCCTTGCGTTGGCAGGACCGCACGATGCAGCCAGAAGCCCACAAGAACGGCAAGCAGACCCCGGCGTCACCCCGCGCGGCTCCGCGCGCGACCGTTCCCCGTCGCTCGTCGAAACGGAAGCTTTTTGCCCAGCGAAACCGGGAAAGAGTGGACCAGTGTTAGGTGAGACGGCACGTTAAATTGTTTCGAACGGCTCGCAGCGGCAGCGCCGGTGCCGTCAGCATGTTCGTTTGACGTCGTAAACGATCGTAAATTTTTAATCAAAATAGTATTTTTCTCTCACACAAACCAGCCAGCAGTACTTCTTCACGAACCACCAACGATATGAACCAGCCAACCAAACAGGCTGTAGATTCCCTGCTCTCCGTTCATGTCGTCGTCCTCTTCTTTGTGTTACGGAAAAAAATATATGGCAACGTATCAAGTGCAAACCAACCTCTCCGTGCAAACCGTGCAAACCAACTGCGGGTGAGAGGTGAGAGGGGGGATTTGCAAAAGTGTAATTAGGAGCGGGCGTAATTACACTTTTGCAAATCCCCCCTTCCGCCTCTCCCCCGCAGTTGGTTTGCACGGTTTGCACTGAGAGATTGGTTTACACTGGATATGTTCCCAAAAAATATAATGATGTGCTAGATGAACAACTTAAGTTCATCTAAACAGGTTTTCACGAACCTTGTTGGACTGTTAGGAGATTTCTATAGAGGGCTTATTAGATCAAGATTAAGATTTTCCACATATATTGTAGTTTGCTATTTTTTCACAACTGTGCATAATCACGTTTTTCATTGAGAGGAGTTTTTTTACGAGAAACAAATGGAAGTACAAGGGAGTTCAGGAGTTCTCAAGAAACAAAAGAAGAGAAGAAACACAAGAGGGGAGGGGAAATCACAAAATTGTCAAATTTTGTGTGAACTTGTTACTCGCAGGTTTGCACCTATTATGGTGAATTTGTAGATAGTCATTTTGCCTCTTACCACAAAGAGCTTGGATTTTGTCAATTTGCACCATTTTATATTTGGAAAACAAGTTTCTACCCATATCTTAAAGCAACTCCTAGAGAATCTCTACATCCTCCCTAATTGCTAGGAATAAAGATTTCGATGAAAAAATACCGTCCAACAGCTTCTTTAACTGGTTACCTAAATATAGCCATATTCTATTCTATATTTTTCGCTAGCTAAAGATAGAAAATGAGAATGGCTCTCTAGAGTATACACAAGATATAGAAAAACTTTTGGAAAGTGGAAAGACATCGAAAACGATTTTTATGCAAATAGCTCTCCACATGATGGTGATTTAGGCCCTATTTGGATCCCTATAGATAATAGCTATCTGCTAATAGTTATCTCTTTTGGATCCAAACAGATACAGCTAATAAAATATCTAATTGTTAGCTAGATCTCTAGATAATAACTATCTCACTAGTTAACCAAATCAGATAATAGTAGCTAATAATTATCTCGTAACATTTTTCATTAGTTGTGTATCTAAACACCCTCCAACAAATAGGTAGCTAATAGTTAGTAGCTAAATAATATTAGATATGAGCTATTAACCAGCTAACTTTTAGGAGCCTATATGCTTTCAATGACATCTATTGTCGAGTAGCCGATCTAGCTTTTGATTAGGCATGGTTGGTCCACCATTTTCCCCCAAACAATTCGATAGAACCTGGCCAACCATTCTAAGTTTCATGTGTACCCTAACTCTAGTACATTGATAACACGATCTTTTCTTTACCCACCCTAAATCATTTCTCCTGCAATAATCCCCACTAAATCTCAATCTCATATTCAAAATATAGGGTATATGGGGGAGTGGTTCAAATTTAGGTACAAGGGGAATGATTTAGGCTGTCACTAATTTTAGGATGTTGGTTAGGAGCACCATTGGAGAAAATCTTTTTATCCATAAACATTACTTTTTTACCATAGGATGTTGAATAATGGTACTCTGAGAGATGCTCTTTTTTTGGGAGGAAAGCATCCACGAGTGCACAATTGTAGGCCCAATAGGGATGTTGAAGCTTTATAGTTTTCCTTCCATTCCTTCTTTCTTTTTGTTTCTTTTCAATTCCCCTTGCCTTTTCCTTTCATGTCCATTTCCTTCTTCCATTTTACTTTTTCCATCTGATCTCATGTCGATATATTCTTTCTCCAAATTGTATTTTTATTGGGTGGAAACCCACGCTCAGTTTCTTAGAGGTGCTCATAGGAATAGTGTATGCTCACATGTGTTCATTGGGGTGAGTCTGCCCGCGTGTATATATGTTTATCGGCGTCTAATGTGTACTTTATTTAAAAAAATATTTGTTGCTCTATAATTCATTTTGAATTGCTCCAATGGTGGAATTCTATATTGTGTGGTATATTTTGCATTGTTCTATTATTGTATTGCGTGGAAATCATGTTGTAAATTTTGTACTGTATAGTGGTATATTTTTTGCACTATCTATAACAATGTCATTTTTTATTTCACATTATATTTGATTTTTGGAGATGTGAAAATATAGTGTTTCGTGGTACATTTTGAATTATTCTGTTTTATATTTCCAAATTATTTCCAATTGTAAAAAAGTATTGTTCTTTGCATATTTTGAAATGTTCTAGCTACAAAGTTATTGTTCAAAAATATATTTAATCATTGTACGTGGTATATTTTTGCATTGTTCTGGTGGTGCATTTTAAATTGTTTTGCTCTTCCAGCTTTTTCATATAAATTTTACTGGGCTGAGAGCAGCTCTAGTATTTGTAGAAATCAAACATGAGATGTGAAAATCGAACTTTCAACACTGCAGTAGTCAACCCCCTCGCTGTCAGAAGCAAAACTTGGCCTCCAGACATGTTCGACGCAAGGGAGTAAAAAATTCGTCATGAGTTCTCTGACTGTTCTTTCGTGTGGTACTAGTCCCTCTCTCTCTCTCTCTCTCTCTCTCTCTCTCTCTCTCTCTTGGTTGTTCCGGAGAATTGGACTTGATGGGTTCTGGGCTGTTCTTTCCTTCTTCTTCTTCTTCTTCTTCTTTTTTTTGATAAATTCTGGGCTGTTCTTTCCTGTACTCCTTTTTTGCACTCGCCAACGTTAATCCACTCTCTAATAACGTTTTTGCAGGCCGAAATCGATTTGACACTGGAGCCTCCACTGAGATCGTAACTAGGCCATCATTTTTCGCTGGGCTATAGCTGGCCCGCCTAACCGTCCGCTCAGCAGCTGGCCGGCTGCTACTCTGTAGGCGCCACGTCGTCACTTCGTCAGGTTGTAGCGCGAGCTACGCCGCACGTCTTCTTCGCGGAATTTTCTGGTCCGAGACGGGGAGAGTTCTTGCGGCACACGTTTTTTTTTTTTGGATGTAAGATCGAAGAAAGAAAATCTATGTTACCGCCATACCGTGTGTGTGTGTGTGTATATATATATATGTATATATGTATATATACTACCATCAATTTGGAGAAAAGAAAATGGGGTTTGGTCCGGTTTCCGGTACGCGGTTTCACACCTACGGCGGTGGCGCCGAGGCCCGAACCGACCTACCAGCCCTGATAAAAACCTCCTCCCACGGCACGGACGGCATCGCGCATCGTATAATTCCTCGTAGTGAGCCGCCGCCGAGGCACGTCTCGCGTCGTTGCGCCGCCGTCGACAGGAGGGCGGACGGGAGAGAAGACGACGAAGAAGATGATCGAGGTGGTGCTGAACGACCGGCTGGGGAAGAAGGTGCGCGTCAAGTGCAACGAGGACGACACGATCGGCGACCTGAAGCGGCTGGTGGCGGCGCAGACGGGGACGCGCGCCGACAAGATCCGCATCCAGAAGTGGTACACCATCTACAAGGACCACATCACCCTCGCCGACTACGAGATCCATGATGGCATGGGCCTCGAGCTCTACTACAGCTAGCTTGTATGGCAGGAGAATCTCCTCCTCAATCCGGCCCGGTCTGATGGGTGAAGAAGGGTCACCGGATTAATGTTCTCGGAAGATTTTTGTGCACGGCGCATGTTTTGTGATTTCCAGAGCAAGTTTCCTTGGAACTGAACCAAACGTGGGTTAGATTCGGAATAATTGGTTGGTCTTTATGAGACCGAAGCTCGATTGACATGTTAATACAGTTGTGAAATCTATTGTAAAGGTATTGGGTAGATTTTAATTTGCTACTACATTACTTGATTGCGTGTCGAATCCCTTCGTTGTTCAAGTTGTTTCTGATTTCTACCTGGCTGAAGGCTTTTCCAGGATCTTCTGAGGATGGATCATACCAGGAATATTCATGTTGTGATGTTGGTCCGTGATCTTACTTTGCGAGATGGGAAAGGTACGCTCCCTTTTTTATTGAAACTCTTTTGTAAATTGTTTTAGGCCCGGCCAAGAAAATTGCTGGCCCAAGCACGAGGTGGAATATCTTTTCTGAATTACTTTAGGCCCGACCTAGAGAATTGGTGGCCCAAGCATGAGGAGAAATATCCACATGGTAAAGCCCCCTCATGATTGGTCAGCGTGTAACTAGTATATAAGGCGGTGTTTGGATCCCGTGACTAAAATTTAGGAGGTACGTCGGGAGAATATTGCATGAGATATTCGGATATTAATAAAAAAAATAAATTACATAATCCGTCAGTACTCCACGAGACAAATGTTTAAGCCTAATTAATTCGTCATTAGCACATATTTACTGTGGCAAAACATTGTTAAATCATGGACTAATTAGGCTTAAAAGATTCGTCTCGCAAATTAGTTGTAAACTATGTAATTAGTTTCGTAATTAGTCTATATTTAATACTCCATGCATGTATCAAACATTCGATGAGACAGCGACTAAAAATTAAGAGGTGCAACCAAACACCCCCTAAGTACTAAAAGGGCCTAAACATTAGGCCTGCAAACTCAAAAGGATCGGGCCTAAAAAGGACCGGGCTCAAATTTATATGGGGGTGTAAAAGGGCCTAAACGAAAAAGGGCCGGGCTCAATTCTTATGGGGTGTTTAAAGGGCCTAAACGTTATTAGTCCTACAAACTGAAAAGGACTGTATCGCCAGGTAACCTGGGATTCTTCTGGATTGACCGCCCCTTGATCCCGCGACTTCCCATGAGGCCACGACGACAGCAGAGTACCGACACCCAAGGGCGCTCGTGTGCACACACACAGCTCAACAAAGAATAGACTTCTCCATTCCACCGAACAAGCAGCCCGTGTCGCCATCTAATCCAACCGAGGCGAGCTTTGACCGTGAGAACCCGCAAAAACAAAGCAAGGAAACGCCGTCCCGGGAACACAAAACCCTTGAAAGCCGGCACGGGAGAAAGTGCCGGCGGGTTTCGCTGGCCGGCGCGCGCGCGCGAGGGAGCCGGCCGCCGGGTCAAACTAACAGACGTGACAAAACTAGACGAGGCCAAACTCGAGCTCGCCTAGAAACTATGTACTCCCTCCGTCCAAAAAGTGACGTCATTCTCGCTTTCCAACAGGTTAAACACTATTAAGTTTGAACAAATATATAAAAAGAATTTAATATTTATAATACATAGTTAGTATCTTTAAATAAATCGTAAAATATATTTTAATAATAAATTTATTTGAAGACATACGTATACAAACCTAGTAAAAAATTTAACCTATCGTTAGCCGTGTCCTGCGCGCGCTTTGTCCGGGCACTGAAAGCAAGGGCATTTCTTTTGTTTTCGCATCATTGGCTGGCGTGCGATTTGTGCGTAGCGGAAAATTGGATGGGTTTGCCTCGATCGGGTTTCTTGGTTCGGACGCGTCCACGCGTGAGGCGGAGTGTCTGGTTGTCCTGGTAGGAGGCAAGTTTTATCCGTTGAGATCTCTGAATGCAGTATGCAGCTCGTAACATGCCCACAAAATTGCGTACAGTGGTTTCGAATGTAGCAGGTCGTTTCTGGCGACCACACGGACGAATTTTCACTTTTCATCAGCTTAGAATTAGAACAAACAAACCACAAGAGAGTAGCTTAGCGCCAGGCGGCGTCGCCAGCTCTCCCTTCATTTCCCTTGCGCACCTGCCCGGGAGGGAGAATTTGACATTTCAATCAAAAGCGCGAAAGGTGAGCACACTCAAGTGGCTGTCGCCGGGCCCCCGCAGACGCAACGCCCGGACATTCATCTCTCCCTGCCCCGGCCCGACGCTCGCTGTCGTCACCGCGGGATCATCCGCACGGACGGCCACCCTTTCCGTTCTCACCGTTCCTGTCATCATACGCGCGCAGCGCGCATAAACAAATGGCACCTGCAATAATTGCAGTGGGGTGTGGGGGTGGGCGGCGGCAGTGGGGCGGCATATTGCAGTGTGCCACGCCGTGCCCACCGCGATGGGGGCGGGATGAGATGGGAAGAGTGCTCTGACTTTATTAACCGCGCTGACTTATGGCCCACCGTGCTTCAGGGCGCCGCGCGCCTGTCCTGATCGCTGCTGCCACGCCGGACCAATTGACACGTCGACGGTCGACCACTCGGAACCCGTTCCGACTGGAGCGTCGAGTCCGAGTGGACGAAGTATATGCAAACCATGGCAGCTTTGCTTGGCTAGTCGACTTGATGCAGCCGGACAGGGTGCCTTGGACTCGTGTTGGAAACCAGATAAGCAGCAGGCGGCCTAACGCAGTTTGGCGAGTAGACGAGCATCTTCCCGTAGGTGGCCTCAAGGACGCGGACGGTGCTGTCAGACTGGAGCGCAAAGTCATAGTCGGACGAGTGCGTAGTCGTAGTCAGACGAGATTGATTCGTGTTCGAGTCGAAACGGTCGTCCGTGTACCTACGTGTATCTCGTATTGATAGAGATGTGTACGTGAAAGCTCCAATAACTTCTTGCTTGCGTCATCATGCATGAGGTTGTAGATTGGGTAGTTTGCTTGGCCAGTCAGTCTCATGTAGTCGGACGGCCTCCTGCTTTGTGACTTGGAGGGTGCCGCCGCGTGGTGCTGTGTCGAAACCTGCGTAGCTGTGTGCGCCTCCTTCCTTAATTCTTGTTGAGGACTCGGACGTGGTCTTGCTTGCCGACTCGGAGTCGCGGCCGCGTGCCGCGTGCCGCCGGTGACAGCTTCAATCGTGCCAGGACGCGCCTAGCGTTGCATGCCGAGTTTGCGTGCTCGTAATTCTGACTTCAGAGATGCATATGGTGTATGTGCGATATCTGACCCCGAAGCCTTGTACGTGCAGGTCAGAGACGTACGTGCATGTATACATATACATGTCTTGGCTTGCATGTCCTCCTTCATCCAACTTGCCATGTGCGGTCGTGGATCAATGCCTTGATCACTTAAAACCTTGATTTCGAAATTCCTATGTTGATGCGTGCCGGAGACGAAGGCGGCGCTGAAGGCCGACTTGTACTCTGATTGGATCAGATCCGGCGCAGTTTGTGACGTCACCATGGATGTATTCGCCGGCTTTCTTCTTCGATGGATCGGAATCCAGGGACTTGGAGCCGATGCTACGGCCGATGGTCATCATAGGCTGACGGCTTGTGGATTAATAAACTCCACGTATCTATGCATGATAGCGTATTGCCGCAGACTGCCACGAGGTGCCCAGTTGATGATTCAAACCGCTGCCCCGGAGTGTCCAGTTGTCGAATCGCCGCAAGTCAATGAAGGTTGATCCCTCTGGCGACGTGATTATGATCGAGGTCCGTCGAGCTCTCGAACACGAATTCATCGAAAAAGCCCTACCTGACGCGCCAGCTGTCGGTGTTTGATGACCGGTAACTCATCACGGGGTTACTCGGGACGATGGTTGGTGGGCTTCGGCGTATGCAGAAATAGACGGTGAACGCAGAAACAACAATTTATATTGGTTCTGTCCACCGGAATAGCGTCCTACGTCCAGTGTGGGGTGAATAGTCTGTTGCGCCCTGCGCTTAGGGTTTAGACCGTGAGGTCTGTTCCTATTGGGTGTCGATCTAGGGAGCCCTGTCCGCCTTTATGTAGCCCAGGAGGCAAATCTCCTAGTCAATTACTATGTAAGAGTTCTAGTAGGATTACAACATAGCAATGTTACTAGAATTACATGTGGAGAATTTCTAGTCGGACTAGATATTTTTCCTTCCTTGCGGGGTACTCGAGGACTATGTCCCACATTCGGACTTAGATCAATCTAGAGCGAGTGATGAATTTTCTGCACTCCAAGATCACCAAGCTGCCACAACCGAGCGACCTGCTCGGCCACATCGTTCGAGACGGCTAGATTTTGATCTGGTGATCACTGCCACTCCAGAGGGGCGCACGGCGTGGCGCCGACCACTTCTTACTACCGCCCTATGCTTGGCCGATTACGAGGCCCCGATGGAGAACCCACTGAAGCCATATCCCGTCGGGTTGGAGGGTGCAAGATCCGCTTACCAGAACGCCATCCACCACCTCTTCGCCGACCATGTCGAGCGCGACTGCGTCACCGACCTCTACATGATTGATCCGACTAAATCCGATCAGCCCACGTCCGTGGTCAATATGGTGGCCATTCGCCAGCTTAGGAAGACTCCCTCCATGACATCCTAGAGAAGAACCCCCGCGATTACTCCGAGAGCTCAACCAAGACTGCATCAAGCTGCTCTACTTTCCCTCCGGGGTTTAGGGGCATGATTTTCCACGTCAGCCACGATAGCGCCACCAGGGACGACGAAACCTCCGACGAGCACAACGCTCGCCTGGCAAAGAATGCCGACTGTCAACGTCACCGAGATGCAGAGGCGACACGGGGGTGACGTGGATAGACATGGCCCACCTCGCCGGGGGCATAATCTGGAGGAGGAGTTCGACATGGTGGGCGACCAGCCGGTCCACCAGACCCCAAGCGCCAATCTCGCCATTGCTTTCAACGAGATCGAGAAACTTCCCCAAACTCAAGAGGTCGTGAAGGTCCGAGCACATATCATAGCAGCTCAAGTCCAGGTCACTGACTTCTAGAACCCCGACCCATCTTATTCAACTGCGTCGGCTCATAGCTGCCGCTCCCGCCACGACGGAGGAAGTCAACATCAAGGCGTCGAGCACCCTCGACACCAAGGTGGCTGCCCTTATCTCTATAGAGGATCCAGGGGCAACTACGAAGGACATTCACGCCAAGACGGCACCCTCCGCCCCCTAGGGAGGCCGAGATGGAAACCGCGATGCCAATCAGGAGGTCAATCAACCCTCGCGCGATGCCCGCGAGCTCATCAACGCCAATCTCGATGCACGAGGTCGCATCAAGAACATCAAGTCTGCGTGGTATGAGGCAGCGATGGAACGCCGGCGGCAGTTCGATGAAGAGCACGGAACACCTGCTACACCTCGAGCACCACCTGTCGCCCCCGTCGCTGGCTCTAGTTTCTAACCCTTCACAGTGAGGCTCTGAGCCATCCGAGGGCCTACGGGTTTCAAGATCGTCGGGGTGAACACCTACGATGGCAAGGCAAACCCTGCCCAGTGGCTAACTCTCTACAAGATCGCCATGAGAGCTGCGGGCGGAAGCAAAGACGTCATGGCAAACTACTTGTCTGTCATGCTCAACCAGTCTACGAACAACTGGCTTCTCAGTCTGCAGGAGAACTCTATCTGATCTTGGGACGACCTCAAAAAGGTCTTCACCGAGAACTACATGGTACGTGCGAGCAACCCGGCACCAAGTATGACTTAGAGAAGCTTCACCAAGCCTCCGAGGAGTCCCTGCATAACTTCATCAGGCGCTTCTCGCAGACGAGGAACTCCGTGCCCAACATTAGCGGCGTCGAGGTCATCGCCGCATTCAGCAGAGGGCTACAGCACGAACAGCTCCATGGAAAATTGTACCGCAAGAGATCCATGACCATCGATGAACTGATACAAATTGCAAACGGCTACGCCGACGCTGAGGAAGCCGAACGGGCCGCCCGTCCTGATCGCCTCTCACACCACGACAATGATCGCCGCGAGGAGAGACGCTACGACAATCGTAACCGCCGCTGCAATGATCGTGACCGCTGTCATGATAATTGTTAACGTCACCAAGATGACCCCGAGCACCGACGCGCGCGCCCGCCCGAAGGGCTCGAGAGGTAGACAAGGCCGCCGCCACCGGCCTGACAACTCCGTCAACGCCATCAACGTCAACGCTAAGCGCACCTACGACGCTGACTATGCCAAGCTCATGGACGGTCCGTGTCCTATCCACAAGGATGCCAAGCACACCATGGGGGGTGTAGAGGCCTAAACAAAGCATTCCGTGGTGAACCAACGAAAAGGCAACGGTGCAACGATGACGAGACCAAAGACGGCCAAGGCGGAGATCGAGACAAGAGCAAGGCCCCTCCTTACCAGGACGCCACCATGATTGTCGCCACTATCTTCGGTTGGGAGAGCCATCTCCGAGGGACAAGCGCGATCAGAAGCTTGTAGCTCGACGCGTCTTGGCCGGTCGCTCATACGACGGTCCTATTGCTGATCCCAAGTACTTCGACTGGTCAGAGCACCCAATCACCTTCTCTAGGGCCGACTAGAGGTCGGACATCCCATAATCCAGGGCGTTTCCCGCTCGTCCTGGATACCAATCATCATTCATGTAATGCGACTTCCAGAAGGTCCTCATCGACGGAGGGAGCGCCCTCAACATCCATATTCACCGGGTCCCTAGAGGAGCTAGGGCTTAAGAAGGAAGATGTCACCCCCCATGGACTCTCCATTCTAGGGGATCGTTCCTGGAAAAGCGTCCCTACCTCTGGGACAGATTACATCGACGATGCAGTTCGGCACTGTCAAGCACTTCTGCATCGAGTACGTCAACTTCCTGGTTGCCAATTTCAACATGGCATATCATGCCATCCTTGGCCGACCAGCCTCACGCGAAGTTTATGGTCATGCCGTGCTACACGTATCTAGTGCTGAATATGCCGACGGAGCAGGGGGTCCTCTTCCCTGCACGCTAACCTCGACGTTTGCCTACTCATCGCAAAAAGGAAAGCTTCGCTCTTGCCGAGGGCAACCGACATCTCCATTCGCATGCAAGACTGCCCTCGCGACTTCGTAGAAGATTTCCCTGGAAAGACCTAGAGATCCCAACCATGGAGGCTGCCCGAGCATCAACCAAGTCCAAGGAGGTGAAGGGAGTCGTCCTCGTCCCCGACGACCGGTCTAAGACTGCTCGGATTCGGGGCCGACCTTAAAACCCAAATAGGAAGACGCATGAGTCAGACGCCCTGCTCCTAATGACCAGCGGCAAGCTGCAACGCTCGGACAGCTCAAGACGGTGTTTGCTCAGCGGATACAAGGCGCTCGGGGACTAGCTGTGGGGGTATAACCCCCGATATACCCTCAAGGTTGTACATGGGCTGAGCCGCTAGGGGAGGCCCAGCCCGTAAGACTACGTAGCGCGGAGCACAACACAGGTCGGCGTGCCTCGTAAGACTACGTGAAGATCCTTGACGATCAAGGATGATCTATTCGGATATGCTAGATTCCTCAATCTCTATGATTACTATTGTCGGGTACCATAAAAAGGGGTCCCCTAAGTGAAAACCGAAAAAATAGCTTAGACCCTGTCAAAATCAAAGCCAAGAGATAACTATTGGCTAACCCCCGACCTTGTCTGAGGCCACCCGAATCTCCGCCTCGCTCGAGACCCTCGCACGAAAGGCCTCGGACAGCCTACCGAATCTCCGCCTCGCTCGAGGCCTCGCACGAAAGCCTCGGACGGCCTATCGAATCTCCGCCTCGCTCGAGGCCTCGCACGAAAGGCCTCGGACAGCCTACCGAATCTCCGCCTCGCTCGAGGCCTCGCACGAAAGGCCTCGGACGGCCTACCGAATCTCCGCCTCGCTCGAGGCCCCGCGCGTAAAGCCTCGGACGAGGTGCCGATTCTCCGCCTCGCTCGAGGCCGGCTCGGCAACAACCCCATCGCCTTCCGCCTCAACTGATCTCCCTGACAAAACGTCACGTCCAATTAATGCGACCAACCACTCCCGCGACATCAGCCGAACGACGGCTCGACACAGCAGAGCGGCCGACGAGACGGGAAGTCGCATCAACACCATGCCGTCCGGGACAGGACGGGGCAGGGGTTACCGGCCGCTGCGCTCGGTACTGTGTCCCCCCCGCACTACACTGTGCTACCTAACCCCTGCTCCAGGAACAACGCGGCGTGGGGAGTCAAGTCTGGGTCACTATAGCCTCGGAATCAGTGTACAGGGACCAACTGCTTCCTCCAAACCTCAGCAATCCACTTTAGGGTCTCGGATAGCCTCAGGATTTGCGCCCGCCGAGCCCCCCACGATGGCTCGGCCTCAGCACCAACTGAGCCTTGGCTCTTTATGCGGTCAACACACAGCGACCGGCACGTCGCCTGCCATGCCCTGCGTCAAGCTATCACTGGAGCTCCCACATCGCACAGGATCAGGTGTGACCGGTGCGTCGCCCTAGTGCATTAAGGACAGGACCGCTCCATCGACCATGCCGCCATAGTAGCAAGCTATAGGGCTCGAACACGCCACCTCTGCTTACAGGACGCCGTTTGTAGCGAACGCATGTATCACCCCTATCCCCCTTCAACTATAAAAGGGAGGGACCGGGGCCATTTCTTGGGATAAGCTCATGAGATAGACGAACACGAACGCAGAGAGACAGGCACAGACAGACAGACTCACTCACTCGCTGGCAAGCGACACTCTGTAACATGCACGCTTCCTCGCTGCCTGAGATCAGCATCTCAAGCCATTCACACCGCTCCACGCAGAGACCTGGGACTAGCTCCCTCTCTCACCCTGCTTGTAACCCCCATACTACAAGCACTTCGGTGCAAAGAATACAAGATCGATCTCTCAGACTGGACGTAGGGCACCTATTGCCTAAACCAGTATAAACCTTGTGTCTCTTTGCATCACCATCTGGGATTAGGGGCACGCAGTACATTTTCACTAGTTGGTTGAGGACCCACCGGTCCAAAACACCGACAGGGATGGTGTTTCGTACTCGAGGCCTCGGTGGGTGCGTGCGGAGCGCACCCGCCGGGTGTAGCCCCCGAGGCCCTGGAGGAGTGGATTTATTCCTCCAGGGGCTTTTCTTACATCGTGCGAGGGGTTTTATTGCGTTTGTCGAGCCCATGAGTGCGAGTTCAGGTTGCTGAGTCTTTGGCTTGATTGCAGGAAGAGCCCCCGAGCCTCTACGCGGAGCAAGAGGGCGATCAAGAGTTTCCCTGTCTTTTTTGTACGGCCCTCACGCGTCCTTTTTCGTTCGGAAGGAGGGGGTGGAGGATGACATGCTACCCTCGGTGGGCGCGAAGCAGTGACACCCTCCGGTGAGCTATTATCGGGTAAGTCTGAGTGGAGGCCCGTGCCCCATTCGATAGGGGTCGGCTAGCGGTCTAGAGACGCACTCCAAAAGTACCAGAGGGCTTCTCTAGTGGGTCCCAGGGCCGTTCGATGGGCCCCAAGGGCTCGATGCCTCCCTACGGTGGGATCCCATTCGGAGACCTCCCTGCCGGTCTCAGACATGACTTAGGGCATCCCAAGCATTTGCTTGCTTGGGGCCTTGGCCATGTACGGGCTTGCCCATAGTCATCCCTGACTCTGTTTGTCCTGGGGCAGCTGTCGAAACCTTTGGGGGCCCAGCCTTCGAACCCCTAGACCGTAACGGGCTCGATGCCCTTTATCACATTTTTTCGAGCCTCCGAGTGCAAGCTTGGGTCGCTTGTCTTCGTTCTAGGTGCAGGAAGAGCCCCCGAGCCTCCGCACGGAGTGAGAGGGCGGCCAGTAGTTCCACTGGCTTTTTGTGCGACCCTCGCGCATCCTTTTCGTTTGGAAGGAGGGGTTGTTTGCCGAGCCCTCAAGTGCGAGCCTGGGTCACTGGGTCTCGGCAAGGTTGCAGGAAGAGCCCCCTAGCCTCTGCACGGAGCGAGAGGACGGTCAGGAGTTCCCCTGGCTTTTTGTGCGACCCTCGCGCATCCTTTTCGTTCGAAAGGAGGGGTTGTTTACTGAGCCCTCGAGTGCGAGCCTGGGTCGCTGGGTCTCGGCAAGGTTGTAGGAAGAGCCCCCTAGCCTCTGCACGGAGTGAGAGGGCGGTCAGGAGTTCCCCTGGCTTTTTGTGCGACCCTCGTGCATCCTTTTGTTCGGAAGGAGGGGTTGTTTGCTGAGCCCTCGAGTGCGAGCCTGGGTCACTGGGTCTCGGCAAGGTTGCAGGAAGAGCCCCCGAGCCTTTGCACGAAGCGAGAGGGCGATCAGGAGTTCCCCTGGCTTTTTGTGCGACCCTCGCGCATCCTTTTCATTCGTACGGAGGGGTGGAATATGCCAAGCTAACCCTCGGTGGGCGCGAGCGGTGACACTTCCGGTGAGCTGTTATCGGGTAAGTCCGAGTGGAGGCCCGTGCCCCATTCAATAGGGGTCGGCTAGCGGTCCCGAGACACACTCCAAAAGTACCAGAGGGCTTCTCTAGTGGGTCCCAGGGCCGTTTGATGGGCCCCAGGGGCTCGATGCCTCCCTAAGGTGGGATCCCATTCAGAGACCTCCCTACCGGTCTCGAACACGACTTAGGGCGTCCTGAGCGATCGCTTGCTCGGGCCTCGGCCATGTACGGGCTCGCCCATAGTTGTCCCTGACTCTGTTGTCCTGGGGCGGCTGTCGAGACCCTCGAGGGCCCTAGCCTTCGAACCCCTAGACCGTAACGGGCTCGATGCCCAGTTCCTTCGTCTAAAAGGAATCGGGTGGGGGATATTCCCTTCCCATTGGCTGACAACGGTAGGCGCGCCTTTTGAGGCAGTTTTCTCGGGGAGGCAGAATGGCGCCTATCGCTGCTGCGGTTGGATGCGACACGGTGTCAGCGGATGGGACATAACTGTGCGAGCGATTAATAAGGAAAAGGTGGGTGCATGGGCGGTAAAATCGGATCTGGATCAACTGTATCAGATTTGAGGGAAACTTCCCCGATTTCATCGCCCGTCTGTTTCATCCCCTTCCTGCATAAATACGCAACGAGCCTCGCCCCTCCCCTCCTTACCTTGCCTGCATTTGCCTTTGCTGCCCTTGAGCCATTGCTAGGAACAGAGAGCGCCGGGGAGAAGAAGGGAGAAGGGCGAGGGAGAGAGAGAGAGAGGGGAGAGGCAGAGCGAGGTTTACCGCCGTAGCCGCATTCTCCACCGCGCAATGGCCGGCGGCCCTATCATCCTCCCGGCGGATCCTTAGGGTCCATCTGACGTGTCCGCGGAGACGCTGCAGTCGCTCATCGACGACGGCCTTCTCCGCCCGGTTACCAACCCCAATAGGCCAGAGTGGATTGCTCCGTCGGGCGAGCTGGAGCCGAGGCCATGCGACGGGTACATCGTGAGCTTCGTGTCTTTCCACGAGCGTGGTCTCGGCCTGCCGACAGACCGGTTCATGCGGGCGCTCCCGCATTACTATGGCGTGGAGCTTCACAACTTTAACCCCAACTCCATCGTGCAGGCGGCCATCTTTGTCGCCGTCTGCGAAGGGTACTTGGGCATTGCCCCCCATTGGGAGCAGATGGGAAGTCGCATCAACACCATGCCGTCCAAGACAGGACGGGACAGGGGTTACCGGGCGCTGTGCTCGGTACTATGCCCCCACACTACACTATGCTACCTAACCCCTGCTCTAGGAACAATGCGGCGTGGGGAGTCAAGTCCGGGTCACTATAGCCTCAGAATCAGTGTACAGGACCAACTGCTTCCTCCAAACCTCGGCAATCCACTTCAGGGTCTCGGTAGCCTTAGGATTTGCGCCCGCCGAGCCCCACGATGGCTCGGCCTCGACACCAACTGAGCCTCGGCTCTTTACGCGGTCAACACACAACGACCGACACGTCGCCCCACCATGCCCTACGTCAAGCTATCACTGGAGCTCCCACGTCGCACAGGATCGGGTGTGACCGGTGCGTCGCCCCCAGTGCATCAAGGACAGGACCGCTCCATCGACCATGCCGCCACAGTAGCAAGCTACAGGGCTCGGACATGCCACCTCCACTTACAGGACGTCACGTAGCAAACGCATGTATCATCCTTGTCCCCCCTTCAACTATAAAAGGGGAGGGACCAGGGCCGTTTCTAGGGATGAGCTCACGAGATAGACGAACACAAACGTAGAGAGACAGGCACAGACAGACAGACTCACTCACTCGTGCAAGCGACACTCTGTAACACGCATGCTTCCCCGCTGCCTGAGATCAACATCTCAAGCCATTCACACCGCTCCATGCAGAGACCTGGGACTAGCTCCCTCTCTCACCCTACTTGTAACCCCCTACTATAAGCACTTCGGTGCAAAGAATACAAGATCGATCTCTCAGACTGGACGTAGGGCACCTATTGCCTAAACCAGTATAAACCTTATGTCTCTTTGCATCACCATCCAGGATTAGGGGCACGCAGTACATTTTCACTGGTTGGTTGAGGGCCCGCCGGTCCAAAACACCGACAGTTGGCGCGCCAGGTAGGGGGGGGGAAGTCCGCCATCGTCGTTGCGGAGGTAGAACCAGCTAGTTGTACCAGCGGCGATTGGATGACGCGAGCTGGGCCGGGATGTAAAGGTGTTGCCGGTCTTGGCGCACTTGGAGAGTGCAGCCGTCGGCCCTCATCGCCTTCCTCGTATCCGTCGTGCCCGTCGGCTTGGTGGTATGCCCCGCCCGGAAGAGGTTGTCGGGTCCCATAAAAAGGGGTCCCCTAAGCGAAAACCCAAAAAAATCGCTTAGACCCTGTCAAAATCAAAGCCAAGAGACAACTATTGGCTAACCCCCAGCCTTGTCTGAGGCCACCGAATCTCCGCCTCGCTCGAGGCTTCGCACGAAAGGCCTCGGATGGCCTACCGAATCTCCGCCCTCGCTCGAGGCCTCGCACGAAAGGGCTCGGACGGCCTACCGAATCTCCGCCTCGCTCGAGGCCCCGCGCGTAAAGCCTCGGACGAGGTGCTGATTCTCCCGCCTCGCTCGAGGCCGGCTCGGCAACAACCTCGTCGCCTCCGCCTCAACCGATCTCCCTGACAGAACGTCACGTCCAATTAATGCGACCAACCGCTCCCGCGACATCAGCCGGACGAATGGCTCGACACAGCAGAGCGGCCGATGAGACGGGAAGTCGCATCAACACCATGCCGTCCGGGACAGGACGGGGCAGGGGTTACCGGCCACTGTGCTCGGTACTGTGCCCCCGCACTACACTATGCTACCTAACCCCTGCTCCAGGAACAACGCGGCGTGGGGAGTCAAGTTCGGGTCACTATAGCCTCGGAATCAGTGTATAGGACCAACTGCTTCCTCCAAACCTCGGCAATCCACTTCAGGGTCTCGCTAGCCTCGGGATTCACGCCCGTTGAGCCCCCCACGATGGCTCGGCCTCGGCACCAACTGAGCCTCAGCTCTTTACGCGGTCAACACACAGCGATCGGCACGTCGCCCGCCATGCCCTGCGTCAAGCTATCACTAGAGCTCACACGTCGCACAGGATCGGGTGTGACCGGTGCGTCGCCCCAGTGCATCAAGGACAGGACCGCTCCATCGACCATGCCGCCACAGTAGCAAGCTACAGGGCTCGGACACGCCATCTCCGCTTACAGGACGCCGCGTAGCGAACGCATGTATCACCCATGTCCCCCCTTCAACTATAAAACGGAGGCACCGGGGCTGTTTCTAGGGACGAGCTCACGAGATAGACAAACACGAACGCAGAGAGACAGGCACAGACAGACAGACTCACTCACTCGCGCAAGCGACACTCTGTAACACGCACGCTTCCCCGCTGCCTGAGATCAATATCTCAAGCCATTCACACCGCTCCACGCAGAGACCTAGGACTAGCTCCCTCTCTCACCCTGCTTGTAACCCCCTACTACAAGCACTTCGGTGCAAAGAATACAAGATCGATCTCTCAGACTGGACGTAGGGCACCTATTGTCTGAACCAGTATAAACCTTGTGTCTCTTTGCATCACCATCCGGGATTAGGGGCACGCAGTACATTTTCACTAGTTGGTTGAGGGCCCGCCGGTCCAAAACACCGACAACTATATTGTAAACCGATCAAGATAGAAACAACCGACCTGTAACTCTACCCCCAAGCTATATAAGGCCGTTTAGGGACCCCTCGTTTTCATCGAATCTCTGTTAATACAAACCACAAAGACACAGGACGTAGGGTATTACGTCAAGCTGACGGTCCAAACCTGCCTAATCGTTGTCTCTTGCGTTCTATGTCACCATTACACGTATCTTCACCGATTTATCTACTACCGTGGACATATTCCGTCGATAGGTTGCCGGACGTATTTCGTCAGACAGTCGATGGTGGCCGGGGGCGGGGGAAGAGTCGGGGAATTTTAGGGTGGTGGTCAAAGGTGCAAGAGGAGGGGCGCAGGGACCTGAACTGCTGGACGATGACCAGTAGTGGGGCTGCCTACAGTACCTCGCATTGCCATGCATGACAGCACGGCTGAATCGTGCGCCCGGCCCAGCTAGCTGCTACGCAATCGCAGCACTGTGCCGTGGCGCAGCAGCTACGCAGGCGCAGGCGCAGGCACAGGCACAGGCACAGGCACAGGCACAGCTAGCAGCTCAGACGCTGTGTGCTCGCGCTCTGGCCCGTCTGGCGCGTCGCCATGCTGCGCTGCCGTCCTTACAACACAACAATTTTACTGAATTGTTACACATGCATGCGTCGTCGCCATGTTTAAAGTGTGCTGCAGTCGTAGGAGTACATTGTCAATGTCTACTTCTACCACTACCAGCACTCCAGCAGGCAGCAGTTGCTGAGTTACGACTCCTGGATGGTTTCATCAGTTGCATGTCGGTATGATTTTATCTTTTGAAACGGGCCAGGATGAACATGGGACGTGAGTCACCACCAGATGCTCACCGCCATTCCTTTTCCGAGAAGGTGAAAAGGCAAAAGAAGCGCTCCGGAGTTTGTGGCCATGCCGTGGCCGCCGACAGGCAACCGTAATCATAGACATCTGAAACTATAGGCGAAAAGGCTGGCGAAAAAGGTGGCTGGCAGGGGCATCAGTGCGTTGCCCATGCTCCGACTCCGGTTGGCGATTGCCAGTTGCCACACCCACACGCTCTCGCTCTGAAATCCACCAAAAGGCACTCTCCCGCCACCGGTGGAGAAAATGTTTTGCTGTGTGCCAGTGCAGTTGTACAATCGACCGGCAAATTTCAGACTTTTCAGTGTGAGTGTTAATGATTTTCCTGACGACCAATCCTGTGGACAAACATGGTTTGGTTTAGCAAGAGTTGCCCCCAAAATTAAAGCTAGATTTGGTGGGTCACGCATCGGATGTAGTAGAAGTATAGTACGTAACTGTCCAACTTAGAGCAAGGCTAATAATACAGCCGGTTGCTAGTTGTATGAGTCGTATGAATTTTTGTAGCCTACCTCTCACCCCACTCATATAGTAGTTACATTTTCATTATTAATACATGGCCCATCTGTCTCTCTCACAAAGTTTCTTGGTTTCTATGTCCAAGCCGGCTGTAAACTTACAGCCCACTTTTCCTCTCTTTCTTCAACCTTAGCATTTAGCCTGCTTATAGCCTCTTATTATACTTGCTCTTAGAATCCTGTTTATTAAGCTAATCTTTCCCGTACGCTTCGACAGGCTGGCTGAGACGACCCCCAACATGCAGGACAATTAAGACGGTGCTGAGAAATTCGCGGCTTCCGCACCACCGGCACCGAGCATGGCAACTTGCAGCGGCATCTCATAGAGTCAGAGTCACAAAAACCAGACCAGCAAAGGTAATCCTATCCTTTGACTTGACCCTGTTCACTGCACCACACTTAGCCCTCTAAAGCCAATGGCCATCCATCGCCCTTTATGTAGACTCCCTACAATGTATAAGCATTTAAGGTAAACGCAGTAAAACACCCGACGCCCACCGGTGAAACGCAACGCAGGGAGCCAGGGACGGACAGCGACGCCTCCAGCGAGACGGTGCTGTGACAACCGTGACAGACACACCGGACCCCTCCCTGTGACTGTGAGGCGGCGACCCTGTACATGCCCATGCGGCGGGGCGCAACATTCTTTCAGTGCAACAGCAGCGCACGGGACAAAGGGACAAACGCCCCGTGAGCGCGACCCCGGCCGCAAGTATCTGCCTGCACCTGCAGCTCCCCGCCGGGCGCCGGCCTCCCTCCAGCGACAAGAGCTGCCCACCCACCCGTATACAAGCAGAAGCCGCAACTGAGAACAAACCATTAGGGACCAGACCGGACCGGAGTCGCCGTCGCCTTCATATAGATCCGGTAAAATGACCGGAGGAGAGAAGAGAAGACAGCCTGCATTGACGACAGCATTTTAGCGGTTTTCATTTTTTCGACCGCGAGCGCGGGGCGACCACATAATGAGGTGCTGACTGAAAGTAACAGCCGTGGTGCGAGTGGCCAATGCGCAAGGCCCCATGGCAGTAGGGATACAAAAAAAGATGGGCGCAACCGCGCAAGGCGACGATGGAGCTGCTCGGCGTCACGGGTGTGGACCAGCGGCGATGGCCGCGATGGGCATGTGAGGTAGCGCCAGAGCAGTCGCTACGTCTAGCTAATCCAGGCACTGTTGTCCTGGTCTTGCTTAGGAGGAGTAGAGCCGTAGAGGGGATGAGTACGCTAGCTAATCCCTCGGCTTGCAGGGCAGGCCTAACCCCTTTTCAGCTAGGCAAACCAGAAACACGGCAGTTTATTTCACCGGCTGGGCGGAGAGCGCAGGCACCCTGGCTGGACTGGAGGCTGGAGGCCGGAGGCCGGAGGCCGGAGCATTTACGCCCCCAGGCCCCAGCAAAGCCAGCACAGCGGGGATACGCGACACGATGCTCCGCGATCTTTTGGGTGACCTCACTCGCCATCAGCACGCAGAGGAAAGGCAGGCTAGGCAACAAGAAGTCGCCTGGGAGCTTGAGGCGACGGGGCAGTGATGGATGGTATCCCGGCAGCAGCTGCTGCCTGCGGGCCTGCGGCTGCGGCAGCACATTGAGAAAACCTGCACCTGGCGCGCAGTGTCGCTGCTCCCGCTACGGCTAGCTGCCCCTTTGGCCGGTACTCTACGCCGTTCAGATGCATTGGGCAAAGGGGTTTGCAGACGTACGACATGCCAACCAAACAAAGTGCATCGAAATGAACGAGGATACAGTACATACAGAAGGAGGAACAAGATGAGTACTACTAGGGTTACCCCCACGTTTTACAGTGATTGGATACAGAGAAGGAACAAGAACGAACTGCTGCCTAATCATTGTGGCCATTGCCAACGAGCTGCCATGGCCATGGCGAAATCTCTCTCAGATTCAGAGTTGCAACGGAGTTTGAACAAAACCATAGCTCACGCCTCACGGCCTCACCTGCACAGTAGTAGATACATGCTAATAGTAATAGTACCAAGAACATCCTAATACTCGCGGCTGGAATGGCTCACTACTGCTCCTCGTTTAGCTTCCTAGGTTGTCGCTCCCAGCATCGGTTAATATGGTGAGCCTCCGTGCCGTTCTGACGAAATCGCTGAAATCGGCAGAGAAATGTGCATAAGCTCGAATGATCCTTTACCTGCGTCAGCTGCAGGCAAACGTTGTGGACACGATTGTTACCTGAAGGGCTCGTCGCCGGCGTGTATTCACTTCACCGGTCCGCCGCGGTACAGCACGCGGCTCCGCAAGCTCGGCGCCCTCGATGCCGAACATCTCGGACAGGCGCCCTAGAGCTCGTCGAACGAGCTCAGCGCCGAGAGGTCGAGGTTGCGGCCGACCGTGTCGGACTCGACGAACACCTTGCATTGCCCGGGCTCAAGCCCCAGCTCGAGACCTGCTGCTGCTGTGGCTGCTGTCCCCGAACCACGGCAGCCGCTCCGACGACGCGTTCTTGGTCGGGCTGTTCTGGATGACGCCGGAGCCCGAGCCCTCCGAGGCATTGGGGCCCGTCTCGGCGTTCCGGTACAGAGAGCTGTTGCCGGTCGCCGCTGGGGAGGTCGCGCTCGCACCGCCGGAGCTGCTGAGGCTCATCTGCTGCTGGGTTAGTATGGTCCGTCCGAAGAGCACTAGCCCCGCCGGCTTGACGGCGTCGGGCGTCTGCTTGTTGGCGGCGCCGATGGACAGAGCACACGGGACGTCGTCGTCGCGCGCCGGGGCCTCCGATGGTCAGGTCGGTGCTGATTCTTGCCGGGATAGGGATCGTCGGACCGACATGATCGGGACGGCGGAGCCCGGGGTACAGCAGGCTCGACTGCAGGTGGGTAAGGTGGAGATCTGATAAAGATGGAACGAATTGCGCATGCCTGGCTCCCTGTATGGCTGCAGGAGCACTGCCGTCCGGGAACGGGAAGAACGGTGGGTGGGCGTGAAGGAAATGGTGGGGGTGGGGGTGCTGCCCGTGTGACAGTGGGTTGGGCGGGAACGCCGGGTTAAGGAGCTGCCCTTCGAAGGGGAACTCCGGGTACGCCGGGATCCGGGGCTTCTTGCGCGATGGCGAGAAGGCGAGGTGGATGGCTGGCATGCTCGACACCAGCTCCACCAGCCATGGGCTCACCCGCTTCACGTTCTGCAGGAGGTCCGGCTCGTCCCAGGTCACCTGCAGCGGAATCGCCAATTCAACAAGTGAGCACCAAGCAAGCGCAAAGCTTTGCTGGTAGCTGAGAAGTAGCAGCTGCCGCATACCTGAAGAAGGCGCCACGGCGACTGCGGCCAACGGATGGGGTCGGTGACCTGGACGCCGGCGACGGTGCCCATGAACCAGCTGATCCGGGAGGAGTCCTCCGTCTCGAACGCCATCTTGAACCGCATCCCTGGGGACCACTGCACCCTCATCGCCGCGCGGACCGCGGCGGCACGAACGCAGAACTCGGGCGTGCTCCGCGAGGGTAGTACACCGCCTCAAACGACTGCCCGGCAGCCGCCAGCCTCGCCGCCTCGGCCACGTCCTCTGGTCGCACCTTGCCCGTGCCTTGGCGGCCGCGCACGGGCTCACATTACCTCGCATGAGGCCCGCGTAGTAATCCCACCCGGGCGTAGGGGCCTCCTCGCCTCCGCCTCCGCCGGCGCCGCAGAACCCACGCTTTGCGCGCCGGATGCCGACGTGCAGGTCCCCGCTGTCACCGCGGAGGAACACGATGGAGTCCCCGGCGACGAGCTTCTTCTGGTTGACGAACGAGCTCCACCCCGTGGTGAGCAGGTGCCGGCGCGGCGTGCCCCGGTAGATGTGGCGGAACTTCCAGGCGGCCCCGTGCACGTCCTTGGCGACGACGGTCTGCACGGGCGGGTCGGCGGCGTAGTCAAGCCGCGGGAAGATGGTCTCCGCGCAGTACCTCGGCACGGAGAACCCGCCGCCGTTGTTGGCGTCGGACTGTGTCAGCGTCTTGGCGAACGAGGCCGGCTTCTCCTGCTCGTCCGCCGCGGCCGCATCGTCCTCGAGGCCACCCGCGTCCGCCTCCCCGCCGCGTAGCGGGATGAGGCGGATCCTGGCGAAGACCTCGTCGGTGTCCGGGTCAGCCATGTAGCGCACTGCGGCGACGCGGCAGGGGACCAGCGCCGGGAGACGCGCCGCGGAGAGGTCGGCCGCACCGGCGAGGCCGAGCGCGTGCTCCGCGTGGCCCTGTGGGAAGTAGTAGACCCTGGCGCCCACAGGTGGCACGGTGCACATGCCGCCCGCGCACGCCAGCCACAGCTGCCGGTCCACGCACCGCTCGGCGCCGGCGCCGGCCGGCTCCGTCAGGTCCGCGAACGTGATCATCGGGAACGCACCGAGGCGAGGGCCGGTGGAGTGAGAGGGATACGGAGGTGGAGGAGACGAAGGCGAGCGGCGGGTGTCGTGTGTAACTGAGCTACGGAGGTGCCTGTTCTCACGGTAACGAGCAGGAGTAAACCCAGCCCGTTGCGACTTATAAGTGCCCGTTCGGCGAGTGGGAGTGGGAGACAGGGCGTCAGGATGCTGTGCGGACAATCGTGTAGGAAACAGCGGCGACTACCAGTGGATCGACGTATGCGTGGAGCTGCGTCCTCGTGTGGAAGTTTGGCTCGTGAGTTTCGGTATGTCGTGGTAGTGGTAGTGGTAGTGGTTACATGGAGATCGAGGAACACCCGTGTGGAACACCGATCGATGTTGTGGACTTGTGGCCTGTGGGGTTTCTGGTCCGTGCAAGTGTGGAACGGGATCTCAAATAAATGCTGATATCCACTCAAAAGAGGAAAAAAAAGCTTGGCATCCAACCTCCATATGAAACAAAAAAAAGTTTGATATATGGCCATGTAGCCCGAGCCCGTCGGCACGACCCGAGGCCTGTTTTTTTGGCCGGCCCGGCCCAGTGGCGAGCGGGCCTAGGCTGACACGGCCCGGAGGAGCAGGCTGTGCCTGGGCCTTACCCCAGGCACGTGGGCCGGCACGGCACGGTCCGCTCCGGAGCCGGAGGCCCGCTGGTGGCCCGGCCTGCCAACCCCGCGCGGCGCGCCCCCCGGCCCCCAGCTCACCTCCCCGGCTCCCCCCTCCTCCTAACCCTATCTCCTCTTGCTGCACGTCGCACGCGGCCGGATCCTCCTCGGTGGCGTCCACCGCCACCTCCCGCGGGCTGCCCCTGCCTCTGCCTCCTCCTGCCACGCGCGGGTGCGCGGCTGCCGCCTCCGGCCGGATCCGCCTCGGGGACGAGCACGCCGACGGCCGCCGCCACCTCCCACGGCTGCCCCTACGTCGTCCATCTCTCCCTCCCCGTGCGGATCTGTCTCCCTCTCTCTCCCTCAGCTCAGATCTGGTGGCCTCCCTCTCTCCCTCATCCTCGGTGCACGGCGGCGCCCTCCCTCCCTCTCCCATCCTCCATCTCTCCCTCCCCGTGCGGATCCCCCTCTCCCTCTCCCTCTCCCTCCCTCCCTCAGGTCAGATCCGGTGGCCTCCCTCTCTCCCTCATCCTCGGTGCACGGCGGGCTCCCTCCCATCATCTCCCTTGTTGTGCCTCCTCCGCTCAGATCCGGCGCAGGTACGATGACCAAACTCCCTCTCTCACTCTCCCTCGGCGGCGCACGGCTAAGAGCGCGCGGGCAGGCAGATCCGGTGATTCCCTCCCTTCCTTGTTTTCTCTGATTCTCTCCTTTCCATCTCGCTCACCCCCTCTTCATCTCCTCTCCATCGCTTGAGGGAGGGCGCCGCCTGCGCAGCTCCTGCCCCCGAGATCCGGAGCTCCGCCGCTCCCAGCCGCGGCGACCACCTCCTCCTTGCCTCCCTACGTGGCCGCGGCGCACGCGCCGGCCTCGAGCACGCCGGTAGCCGCCCTCCTCCCCCAAGGCCCCTATGCGGTGGCTGGCCTCAGTGGGCCTCGGGCTGGCACAACCTGTGAAAATGGTCGTGCTTCTCGGGCCAGCTCGGCATGGAAATCAGCCCATAGGGCCATGCCTTGGCCGAAGGCCAGGCCCGTGGCCCTGGGAGGCACGGCCCGGGAGGCACGACGTGCCGTGCCAGCCCGTTGGCTATCAGTCCATGCTGGCATGGGCCCATGCCGTGTCAGGCCGGCCCGACCCGTTGGCCATCTATATTTGATATCTCAACAAACATGGTATGAAGCAAGAAATGAAGTGCTCCGCTAACTCGTTAAGGTTCCCATAAGAGTTTCTGCCTTTACTGGTTAGCTCTAATGGGTGCTTGGTTCGATTAGCTTTAAATACCAATGACATACGCTAATGGGTGTTTGGTTTTGTGAACCATTTCAAAAAGAATGTAGAATAAATCTCATCCTCATGCTTATAATTGTTGGCACAAAAGATTGGTTAAACATAAGAACACTGGGACGTGAAACAGCACTTTAACTGAGGTGTTTATGAAAAATCGAATAAACCAAGATTCCTATATTGTTGTGTGAAACTCATCCCTCTTCTGGTTACAATATTTAGATTTGATCGACTTGTGTTTTGAAGCTAATCTTGGACGTAGATCAAAAATAGGCTTGGACCTTACAACTTTGTCTTAAGACTTACATGGACATTTAGTTTACTACAAAATATGTTCACGCATTGCAACTGAAACGACCTGATTTCCGCGAAGGAAAATCCACAGAGTCGAAATGTAACAAGACCGTTGTAGATCATATTACCCAAATTCCAGTCTATCATCACATCCATACAACGTAATTTCAGAGTACAAATAGTGCGGAATTACATAAATTATTATATCGCCGCATTGGCGGAATCAAAGGTAGCATTCATTCAGAACAGCTTGAAGATAAGATCGCCAAACTCGAGTGTAGGAACAAACCCCTCAACCGTCAAATTCCTCGGAGCTATACTCCTCAGCAGAACCTATGTGCCAAAATTTATCAGTACGATTTGTACTGGCCACTCCCACCCTATGAGCATTGCTTTGTGGAAATTGGATGCAAGTTGGCTATATTCAAAAGGAACCTATAAGGCTGGGGTTTACTATGTTTTAGCATATCAAGTATATAATAATAGTTGGTCAAGTTTTAACACCATTCCCACACACATTCCACCCCATTCCCGTCCAGAGCCAGATTTTGATCCTGGGATCGATATACCACCATCTCCACATCATCACCATACCATCGCTCAGTCGACAGGCCAACTCCCTCTCGGCACTGTCTTAAGGCCCGTAGCCCCTGGCTACGACCAACACTCTCTCACGGGGGAAGAAGAGAAGGACTCATCTCACTATCTAGTTTAAACGAAACACAGGAAAGGTCCATAGTCGATAAGTCGGCTCATGTATCGATCGATCAACCATATACTCTACAGAGGTTTCACATAACCACAAGATCTGCCTTCTTCGCTGACCGTCGTCAACTGGGCTGATTCCGTCCGCTTGCTAGCCTAGGATAATGCCACTCTACCATTCAGCCCTGGTACACCCCAAGTTTAGTCTAGCGTGGCCGAAACTGTGAGTCATGAGCCGGGTCCACAAGGTCTCTATGAAGTCTCGGAAGGGTGTGGGGGAATCCTTCGCGCCCCGTACCTCCTTACACTATCCGCTATCAACCTAGCAGTAGTGGCAATATCCTACCAAGTAGTCTGGCCGTCCCGCACCATATAGGGCGAGTGGTACGTAAGGCTTCTCGGTGAATCTGAGTACTAGTAAGTCCTTAGGGATGACCAAGCCAGAATATCTTCATCAGGGTTTCCATTTACCGTGCCACCACAGCACCTCCACCCCAGGCTCCTCCCATCATAGGTTCACACCCAGGGCCACCTCATATACCATTTACCCACCACAGGTATCCATTCCAGGGGTGCCCAGGTAGCATCCCATGGTAAGACTTGCCCTAGGCTCATCGTATACTCCAACTTGGTCGACACAACCCTCACCCTCCACACACCCAAGTCACACACGCAGCACTCTCCCCTTAGTCCAGATAACACAAGTTTCCACCACGCATTTAAGGTAGTATAAGTGTAGTAGAAGTATAAGCAATGAAATATAGCAGTAAGTGTGTGTCTAGCCTAATAGCAGGGTATGCAGGGGTAAGGTTGCGTCAAGGTAAAGGCCATCAAGTAAGCATACTACCATGCAAGTCATTATCATAGTATGATTATAACAGTAAAGTAAAGCAATAGCAGTTCTATATTAGCCATGCGTAATAGGTGCTACGAGATTGGGTGGGATGTGGCACCTTCAATGTAGTCGTCTCCATACTCCTCAAGGTACTCACGATCCTCGTCCATCTGGTTCTCCTCCGAGTCTGCATACGATCGAATTATAGTCACGTTAGCGACGTCTATAGAATAGCACAAAGAAGCAATGAAAATTTAAAAGAGCCAAATACACTCAAACATGGGTGCATTGCGTAAAGTTTGATTTTTGATGAATTTTGGTCCTGGTTTCGTATTTTTCTGAGGTCGTATGATTTATTTATGAATTTCTAAGGTTTAAATCATCTTCGAAAATGGAAAAGGCTGAATTAATCTAGGGCTGACATGTGTCACGCTGTGACTGGTCCATGTGGCATTCTAACGCCAGCATGACGTCATCATCTCGGCACCAAGCTGACAAGTGGGGTCCTGCTGACGTCATCTTGACATAAGCATGATGTCAGCAACGTCATCAGTTCCGACAGGTGGGGCCAGGGCTCTTGGGTCGCTGACATGTGGGTCCAGTCAAAGTCAACATCAAGTCAACGGGCGAGTCAATGGTCAACGGGTCTTAGTCACTAACATGTGGGGCTAGAGCTGCTGACGTCAGCAGCTGACGTCACCGTGACGTCTCCTCAGCTGTGTTGTTACTGACAGGTGGGACCCGCGTGACGTTGTCATGGCGTCAGCATGACATCACTTACTGACATGTGGGTCCAGAGTCTCTGTGTCACTAACATGTGGGTCCGGTCAATCGGTCAATGTTGACCGGTCAACGGTCAACACGGACCAGGTCCAAACTGGACCGGTTGGGCCTGGATATGGGCTAGGCTTTGGCCCACCATGTGGCATGCTATGGCGCTGCCACGTCATAGCCAAGGGCCTCCACTAGGCTTCGTCCATAGTTCAGCCCACACCGCGTGGCTCACGGTGAACTTGTGTTCACGGTCCATGGACCGTTGGCTGGGTCTTCGGTGGACCGAGTCTACCCTTCTTCCCTCTGGCCTGGTCCATGTGCACCAGGTGCAGGCGTGTGCGGCTAGTGAGGGGAATCCTCTGCTTCCATCCCCAGCGTGCTCCCGCCAGTGGTGAGCTCACCGGCGAGCTCCCACAATGGCGCTGGCATTCAATTGAGGTGGGGAAAAGCTTCGCCAGGCCTCGGCGAGTACGGTGGTTGGGTCAAGGTGGCGGCTAGGGCATCCTAGGGCTTTGGCCATGAGGGTCGGTGGCTCGGCGTGGTGGGGGTCACCGGCGGGGCATCTCGAGGCTGTTCTAGGGGTCCTAGTGCCCCATTTCCTTTCAGACGGCTAGCGGATGATAGGGTATAGCATCGACGACAACCATAGGGCGCGATGGAGTCCACGCGTGGTGGTGGTGCACGGCGGAGCTCCGGCCGAGGTCCGATGCTCGTGGCCAAGGTGCTGCGGTCGGCTATCAGTGTCTTGGTCTACGTGACTATCCTCCGGGCGTCGCGATGGTGCTACGGCTACTTCCTAGTCCAGCGAGGCGGCCCAGGTACGCAAGTGGTGGCCACGCCATGATGGCGGTGTCGTTAGCGTGGCGTGCGCGTGCTTTGCTACGACGTCCAAGGGCTAGGAGGAGGTCTTAGCAAAAGGACTCACCAAGTGGTGCTGGTGGCGTTCGGTGGTGGTGCGGTGGCGAGGCGCGTCGTCGGGGTAGGCGCTTAGGGCAGCGCGAGGGCTCCGGTGATCGTCATCTCCGAGCTCTCTGCTCGCCTCCCCTCTTTCGAATTTCCTTCTCGGCCCTCTTCTCTCGGTGTGATGCGGCAGTTGGGCCACCGAGCGGTGGCGTCGTGGGCTGAGGAATTCGCTAGGGTGCTCTGGCGTCACTTTATAGCCCCGAGGTCCGAGCTCCACCCAAGGCGGGCGGGGCGGACGGCTGACGATGCGCCGGTGGCATCGGACGGTATCGCGGGCGCGGGTGGTTGGCGCAAGGGTTGCGTGGGCACGGCGCCAAGGGGACAGGGCTAGGTGATTTGTGTGACCCCGGGCCCGCGCCTGTCGTTTTGGTCGGGACTCGGTCGGAGGAGGTGCCGGCGTGGGGAGGAAGAAGATACTGTGGCGGGGGGGGGGGGGGTGGCTGGCACGTGGGGTTAGGTTGGCAGCGACAGCAGGCGAAGCAGAAAGGTGTGCGGGCATGAGCAGCGCGCTGGCTAGCTTGCTGGGCCGGTCGCTCGGTCACGCGAGTTGGGCCGGTTGTGGGCCAAGCAGGCCGAGCCGGCTGCAGGCTTTTCTTCTCCCTTTTCTCCTTTTCTGTTTTTCTTTTCCTTTTTCCATTTTTGTTTTATGCTTCACACATGTGTATATAAATCAAAGTAGCATGTGGCACCCATGGTATAATGTTCCATGGTGAAAAGTGTTGGTCATGGTATATGTTTGGGATATTGGTTCCATGTTAATATAATTATTTATTGTAGAATTAAATATTTGGTGGCTTTTATAAATCAATACATAATCCAATAAAATCCAAATCACCATGTTGAATATAATGCAACTTGATGTATGCTATGTGGTAAAATAAATTCAAGCTGATGAGGTGAGATACTTGTGCAAGTCATGTAGGTTTAGTTAGTGCAAGACTAGGGGTTTTCCTACATGCCACATCATCACTCAAGGGTTTTAAAGAAAAAAATTTGTAGTTGGGATTTTTGGTGTGTGGATTTTTGGGTTGTTACAGTCCTACCCCCTTAACAGAATCTCGCCCCCGAGATTAAAGCATAACATACTCTTCAAAGAGGTAAGGGTATCGTAGCCATTGGTCAGACTCTTTCTCCCATGTTGCTTCTCTCTCAGTGTGATTGCTCCATTGGATCTTGCACATAGGAATAGTTTTGCTTCGGGTCTCTTTGGTATCTCTACCCAGAATTCTGATAGGATGCTCTTTATACTCGAGAGTGTTCTGGATGTCAACTGCATCAGTTGGGATCACTTCATCGGGCACTCTCAAACACTTGCGTAGCTGTGAGACATGGAATACGGGATGTACACCCGCCAATTCCTCAGGTAGCTCAAGTTTGTAGGCGAGCTTTCCAATCCTTTTGTGGATCTTGTATGGCCCAGCAAATCTGGGGGCTAGCTTTCCTTTCACATCGAACCTGACAGTTCCACGTAGCAGGGATACCTTGAGATAGACGAAGTCTCCCACATTGAACTCAAGTTCTCTTCTTCTTTTGTCGGCATAGCTCTTGTATCGACTTTGAGCAATCCTCAAATTCTCCTTCACTTGAGCAACTCCTTCTGCATCTTGGATCTTAGCGGAATCAAAGAATGATCTTTCACCCGGTTGAGACCACATCAAAGGTGTCTTACAAGGTCTGCCATATAGAGCTTCAAATGGCGACATCTTGATACTGGCTTGATAGCTTTTGTTGTAAGAGAACTCTGCATAGGGTAGGCATTTCTCTCAATCAGAGCCATAATTCAGTACACTAGCGCGAAGCATGTCTTCTAAGATCTGATTTACTCGTTCTGTCTATCCATCTGTCTGTGGGTGATAAGCGGTACTAAAATCAAGTTTGGTTCTAATGGACTTGTGCAGGGCTTCCTAGAATCGGGACACAAACTAAGGACCACGATCAGATACAATACTAGAGGGAGCTCTATGTAGTCTGAGAATATGCTCAACATATAGATCTGCTAATTTTTCGGCATCGGTCTTGGTCTTAACTGGTACAAAGTGAGCAATCTTGGTCAAACGATCAACAATCACCCAGATGGAATCATTGCCTTTCTGTGAATGGGGCAATCCAAATAAGAAATCCATAGATATGCTCTCCCATTTCCACTTAGGAACATCAAGAGGCTTCAGCAATCCTGTAGGCCTTTGATGTTCAGCTTTGACTCTATTATAGGTGTCACATCGTGCCACATGTCCCGCAATGTCTGTCTTCATGCCTTTCCACCAAAAGTGTTTCTTCAAGTCTTGATACATCTTTGAACCTCCAGGGTGGATACAGTACTTGGAATCATGAGCTTCTGATAGAATTTCCTCTCATAGTACTGGGTCAGATGGAACACAAATTCTGTTCTTGAACTAGATGGCTCCTTATTCATCTTCCTGGTGGTTGGTCTTGTAGCCTAGTTTCATCAGACTATGGAGATATTTGATCTCTTCACAACTTTTCTGAGCTTGACGGATATGATCTATGAGATCATACTATATGTGGAGCTCATTCAACAAGCCATGCGATAGTATCTTAAGTTGGAAATCTTTAATCTCTTCCTTGAGCTCAGGTGGTACGGATTTAGTGATCAAAGTGTGACAGTAACTCTTGCGACTGAGAGCATCTGTGACTACATTAGCTTTTCCCGGATGATAGTGAATTTCTAGGTCATAGTCCTTAATCAACTCTAGCCATCGGCGTTGCCTCATATTTAGATCTTCCTAAGTGAAAAAGTACTTCAAGCTCTTGTGATCCGTATAGATGTCACACTTGTTGCCTATCAAGTAGTGTCTCCAGATCTTCAAGGCATGCACAACTGCTGCTAACTCAAGATCATGGGTTGGGTAACGGTTCTCGTGTTCTTTCAACTATCGAGAAGCATATGCAATCACTCTTCCACCTTGCATCAATATACAACCAAGTCCTTGATGGGATGCATCACAATAGACCACGAAATCCTTGCTGATATCAGGCAATGCTAGCATAGGAGTTGTGGTAAGCTTCTGTTTCAATTTCTGGAAGCTTTGTTCGCACTTGGGTGTCCATTCAAACTCCTTAGTCTTCTTCAAAAGGTTGGTCATTAGACGGGCTATCTTGGAGAAGTTCTCAATGAATCGGCGATAATATCTAGCCAATCTCAAGAGACTTCTGACTTCTGTCACATTACGGGGTTGATCCCACTCTTTCACAGCTTCAATCTTGGCTGGGTCAACTGCGACACCTTCAGCTGATAGTACATGGCCTAAGAAGGCAACTTTCTATAGCCAAAATTTGCATTTACTAAACTTTGCGTAGAGCTGATGTTGGGCTAGTTTCTCAAGCACCGTTCTCAGATGATGTTTGTGTTCTTTAGCAGTGGGTGAATAGACAAGGATGCCATCAATGAATACTACCACGAATTTATCAAGTTCATTCATGAAAACCTTATTCATCATGTTCATGAAGTATGCGGGAGCATTCGTGAGTCCAAAGGACACCACAGTGAACTCAAACTACCCATACCTAGTCACGAAAGCTGTCTTCGGGATGTCACTCTCTCGAATCTTTATCTGATGATAGCTAGATCTGAGATCAATCTTGGAGAAATACTTGGCACCTCAAAGCTGATCAAGTAGATCATCGATTCTTGGCAGAGGGTACTTGTTCTTGATGGTGACTATGTTCAAGTTCTGGTAATCAATGCACATTCTCATTAAGCCATCCTTCTTCTTAACAAACAGAACAGGGGATCCCCAGGGTGAAACATTGGGTCTGATATATCCCTTCAAGATGAGCTCATCAAGCTGTTTCTTGAGCTTGGCTAGTTCATCAACTGACATGCAATAGGGTCTCTTGGCAATAGGTCCTATTCCTGGCAAAAGATCAATGATAAACTCTACATCATGGTCTGGTGGCATATCCGGTAATTCTTCAGGGAATACATCGGGGTAGTCTCTGACCACAGGTACATCATGAACTATCATCTCCTCTTTTTGTGATTCTGAACTCGCTTTAAGGGCACATAGGATAGAAGTGGACTTTCCGGACTGAGGTTCACATCTAATAACTTAGCCCGATGGGTGGGTCACTTGGACATATCTAGGTGAACATGATATGATGCCTCAGTGAATGGTTAGCCAATCCATGCCTAAGATGACATCTAGGTCTGTGGAAGGTAACAGGGTTAGGTCGGCTTTAAAGGTAAGACCCTCAATGGTAAGACTCACTCCCTTATATATAGATGTGGGTGCACTTTAGGTCTCCTAAAGGGGAACTGGTGATGATAGGCTTTCCACATGGGGTTATAGGCAGGTCATGTTCTCGTGCAAACTTGGATGATATGTAAGGACAAGTTGCTCTAGAGTCAAATAAAACTGATGCAATATTGCCGTTAACTAAAAACATACCGTACACAACGTCAGGGGTAGCCTGTGCTTCCTCGATGTCTAGATGGTTGAGATGCCCATGGGTAGTAGATCCCTTGAACTGAGACTTCTAAGCAGCTCAGTTCTGTGGGCACTCAGCGGCTTTGTGACCCGGTTGGCCACAAGCGAAGCAAGTGAAAGGCGTACCGCCTGTAGGGGTTGGCGTGGGTGCCTTCCAGTTTCTAGTGCTTGGTGTAGAGCGGTTCTATGCTGGGCATTCATTCATAGAGCGGGAATGGTTGAAATGGTCCTGAGTGTTGCGGTCTTGAGCATAACGATCCCGGGTGTAACGATCCTGAGCAGGGTGGGAGTATTTGGTGGGGTAGCCTCGACTACCCCTACTCGATCCAGGGTTGTCATCCCTGTTGTGGCGAGAGCATTCTCTGGGTGGTGCATCTCTGTGGAATCTCTTGCGATCACGGCCATGGAAGGACTCCTCAGGCTTACGCTTCCTCTCCCTATACTCCTCTCCAGCTTCAGCACGGTCCTTCTCAATCTAGATGCAGCGATCCACCAGAGCACGCAACGTGTTACTCTCAATACCGCCAAACTTCAGTTTGATGTGCGGGTTAAGTCCCTTGCGGTAATAGTATAGCTTCTCCTTCTTAGAGTTCACAACATAGGAAGGTGCATAGCGTAGAAGGTTGGTGAAACGAGTAGTGTACTCAGTCACCCTGTCCTTTCCCATCTTGATGTTGCGGAACTCCTCAGCTTTGACCTCCATGATACCCTTGGGAATGTGATACTCAGTGAATGCTTCGGCAAACTCATCCCACGAGATGTTGGTAGGGTCCTCATGGGAATCACTGAAACTGTCCCACCAGGCGCGTGCTGCACCTGTGAGCTAGTGTGCGGCAGCTCCAACACACTCATCGTCGATGAAAGTAGTGAGGTCAAGCTTCTTCTCCATCTCCTTGAGCCAATCATCGGCTATAAGTGGGTCAGGGTCGGTGCCATCATAGGTAGGTGGCCTTAGCTTCAGAAATCCTTCTAGCTTCCTTTGGAAGTCATTCTGCTAACCTCCCTGGCGACGGTTTGCTCCATTAACAAGAGCTGCAAGAAGTTGAGTCTATTGTGCCATCACCTCTGCTAGGTTTGGTGGTGGTGGTAGCGGAATGTTCTCCTCAGGCGGTAGGGTATTCTCCAGGTTGAAGGGTATCTCTCCATGTCCACGGCCATGGCCACGGTTGTTGCCACCACGCCCCCCATTTGGTTCGACTGGTTCAGGGGTGATCGCACGTCCACGGTTCATTAGGCGATTAGATCGGCGGTTCGGCATCTGCAACATGAATCATAGGAATTTTAGTGTTTGTGCCATAAGTGCTTATAATTTAGTATGGTTACATGATTTTGACGATTTAAAGAAAAACATTTATTCTATCCAACACTCAATGCAAAGAAGCAATAAGGTCCATAAAATGCAATAAGATCCAAAACATTCATTACATGGGTTTTATTACATAGCATCATCTCCAGTAGCTACACTTGAAGACTTGTGAGAATTGTACTATGCATAGTGTCTCATATTACATCTCATAAGGGGTACATCATGGGGTACAACTTATGGAAGCCACTGACATGACTCATGACCACGTAGGGTCATCTACTCTAACTCGTACACCGCAGCTGAGATACGACTGTTCTCGATCTCGATCTCCTCGTCAGACTTGTGAAGTTGGGACATGTACTTAGGCCTCGGCGAGCTCCTTAGTAGGCCTAGCTCTAGGTAGGGTAGGCAGGCATCTAGGTTGAGGCGAGTCAGGGCTAACTCAAACTCCTCTATCCTAGGCTTCGTCTTGCTGCGAATCTCTTTGGGTAGCTGATCCCTCATACCCTTCATCTCCCTGAGGCGCTTCTTGTCAGACTTCTGCCAAGCCTGCCATGTCCTCTCACACTTGTCTTATAGGTACTCATTCTACCTAAGTGCCTCGATCAGGTGACCCTAGTTGCGAACGGCCTTCTTCCTGAACTCCTCTAGATCCTGAGTCATGGTCTTGTTCCGAGATTGGATTTTCAGCATATCAATCCCCTTGGACCTCTCTCTATCTCCTCTACGGTTGAACTCGGCCTTCTTGTCATCCAATTCTCTCTACAACTCCAAGACCTTGTTGTTGAGGTAGCAGTTCCTGTTGCCTAGGTCGACGGCTTTGTCCTATAAGTCTGTGACCTTGGTTCTGTGGACTTCTTCACAACGGTTGAGCTCGTCCTGTAGCTTGGCAACTGTCTCAAGTAGACCAGCTCGCTCCTATGCTCCCTGCGAGTCTTGCTCCTAGTACTCCCATAGAAGGGCCTGGTCCTAACATCTCCTTTGCTCAAGCTGGGTCATGTACCTGTCCTACTCTAGTAGGTGGACAGCCAAGACGCGAAGGCATTTGTCCACCTCAGCAAAGATAATTCTGCCAGCTACGAAACTCTGCTCACTAGGGGTAAGGCTGAGGTTGAGGGCCTAGGGAAGTAGACGGAACTCTATCTTCTTTAGGTGCTCGTAGTGGTCCCTCATCACTCTATGAAGTGCCTTGTGTGAGATAGCTTGTAGTCCCTCCTCGACTGTGTCCTCTATAGTCAACTCGGTGAAAGCTGGGATAGAAGGTAAGGTAGTGCTAGCTGGGAACTCGACTGAGGTGACAATCGGTCCTTCGATTCCTCCTTCCTGAGCTGGCTTCCCGGTGCAGGTGACCTTGACAAGCTCATCAGGGACTCCTAACATGATGAGAACTCAGCAGAGGGTCTGTGTAAAATCCCTGAGCTCACGTAGGTCAAAGGTAAGCTTGGCGTGGTCCAGAGGTAGCGGTCCTAGAGGCGGCCATTCGACGTTCATTGCCATTTGCATGTTTTAAGGAATAGGTGTTAGCAGGTCAGTAATAGATAAGTCTTGCATAAAAGTAAATGCAGGGTCGGTATATAACCAAAAGAAGGGTAGTTCACGTCCTATTCTATCGTCCATTTCGAAGGGTTTCATCCTATGGTCAAGTATGGCTCTGATACCAACTAAAATGACCTGATTTTCGTCAAGGAAAATCCATAGAGTCGAAATGTAATAAGACTGTTGTAGATCATATTACCCAAATTCTAGTCGATCATCACATCCATACAACGTAATTTCAAAGTACAAATAGTGCGGAATTACATAAATTATTACATCGCCGCATTGGCGGAATCAAAGGTAGCATTCATTCAGAACAGCTTGAAGATAAGATCGCCAAACTTAAGCGTAGGAACGAACCCCTCAACCGTCAAACTCATCGGAGCTATACTCCTCAGCAAAACCTGTGTGCCAAAATTTATCAGTATGATTTGTATTGGCCACTCCCACCCTATGAGCATTGCAGTATGGAAATTGGATGCAAGTTGGATATATTCAAAAGGAACCTATAAGGCTAGGGTTTCCTATGTTTTAGCATATCAAGTATATAATAATAGTTGGTCAAGTTTTAACACCATTCCCACACACATTCCACCCCATTCCCGTCTAGAGCTAGATTTCGATCCTGGGATCGATATACCACCATCTCCACACCATCACCATACCATCGCTCAGTCGATAGGCCAACTCCCTCTCGGCACTATCTTAAGGCCCGTAGCCCCTAGCTACGACCGACACTCTCTCATGGGGGAAGAAGCAAAGGACTCATCTCACTATCTAGTTTAAGCGAAACCCAGGAAAGGTCCATAGCCGACAAGTCGGCTCATATATCGATCGATCAACCATACACTCTATAGAGGTTTCACATAACTACAAGATCTACCTTCTTCGCTGACCATCATCAACTGGGCTGATTCCGGCCGCTTACTAGCCTAGGATAATGCCACTCTACCATTCAGCCTTGGTACACCCCAAGTTTAGTCTAGCGTGGCTGAAAATGTGAGTCATGAGCCGGGTCCACAAGGTCTCTATGAAGTCTCGGAAGGGTATGGGGGAATCCTCTGCGCCCCATACCTCCTTACACTGTCCGCTATCAACCTAGCAGTAGTGGCAATATCCTACCAAGTAGTCCGGCCGTCCCACACCATATAGGGTGAGTGGTACGTAAGGCTTCCCGGTGAATCTGAGTACTAGTAAGTCCTTAGGGATGACCAAGCCAGAATGTCTTTATCAGGGTTTCCATTTATCGTGCCACCATAGCACCTCCACCCCGGGCTCCTCCCATCACAGGTTCACACCCAGGGCCACCTCATATACCATTTACCCACCATAGGTATCCATTCCAGGGGTGCCCAGGTAGCATCCCGCGGCAAGACTTGCCCCAGGCTCGTCGTATACTCCAACTTGGTCGACACAACCCTCACCCTCCACACACCCAAGTCACACACGCAGCACTCTCCCCTTAGTCCAGATAACACCAGTTTCCACCACGCATTTAAGGTAGTATAAGCATAGTAGAAGTATAATCAATGAAATATAGCAGTAAGCGTGTGTCTACCCTAATAGCAGGGTATGCAGGGGTAAGGTTGCGTCAAGGTAAAGGCCATCAAGTAAGCATATTACCATGTAAGTCCTTATCATAGTATGATTATAACAGTAAAGTAAAGCAATAGCAGTTCTATATTAGCCATGCGTAATAGGTGCTACGAGATTGGGTGGGATGTGGCACCTTCAGTGTAGTCGTCTCCATACTCCTCACAGTACTCACGATCCTCGTCCGTCTGGTTCTCCTCCGAGTCTGCATACGATCGAATTATAGTCACGTTAGCAACGTCTATAGAATAGCACAAAAAAGCAATGAAAATTCAAAAGAGCCAAATGCACTCAAACATGGGTTCATTGCGTAAAGTTCGATTTTCGATGAATTTTAGTCCTGGTTTCGTATTTTTCTGAGGTCGTATGATTTAGTTATGAATTTCTGAGGTTTAAATCATCTCCGAAAATAGAAAAAGGCTGAATTAATCCAGGGCTGACACGTGTCACGCTGTGACTGGTCCACGTGGCATGCTGACGCCAGCATGATGTTAGCATGACGTCATCATCTCGGCTCTGAGCTGCCAAGTGGGGTCCTGCTGACGTCAACATGACGTCAGCAACGTCATCAGTTCCAACAGGTGGGGCTAGGGCTCTTGGGTCGCTGACATGTAGGTCCGATCAAAGTCAACGTCAAGTCAACGGGCGAGTCAACGGTCAACGGGTCTTAGTCACTGACATGTGGGGCTAGAGCTGCTGATGTCAGCAGCTGACGTCACCGTGACATCTCCTCGGCTGTATGGTGGTTCGGTCAAGGTGGCGGCCAGGGCATCCTAGGGCTTTGGCCATGGTGGTCGATGGCTCGGCGTGGCGGGGGTCACCGGCGGGGCATCTTGGGGCTGTTCCAGGGGTCCTGGTGCCCCATTTCCTTTTAGACGGCTAGCGGATGACAGGGTATAGCATCAACGACGACCATAGGGTGTGGTGGAGTCCGCGCGCGGTGGTGGTGCACGGCGAAGCTCCGGCCGAGGTCCGGTGCTCGTGGCCAAGGTGCTACGGCTGGCTATCAGTGTCTGGGTCTTCGCGACTATCCTCTAGGCATCACGGTGGTGCTACGGCTACTTCCTAGTCCACGCGAGGCAGCTGGGTGCGCAAGTGGTGGCCACGCCATGACGGCAGCGTCGTGAGCACGGCGTGCGCGTGCTTTGCTACGGCGTCCAAGGGCTAGGAGGAGGTCTCAGCAAAAGGACTCACCGAGTGGTGCTGGCGGCGTTCGGTGGTGGTGCGGTGGCAAGGCGTGTCGTCGGGGTAGGCGCTCAGGGCGGCGCCAGGGCTCCGGTGATCATCGTCTTCGAGCTCTCTGCTCGCCTCCCCTCTTCCGAATTTCCTTCTCGACCCTCTTCTCTCGGTGCGATGCGGGCAGTTGGGCCACCGAGCGGCGGCGTCGTGGGCTGAGGAATTCGCTAGGGCGCTCTAGCGTCGCTTTATAGCCCCGAGGTCCGAGCTCCACCCATGGCGGGTGGGGCGGACGGCTGACGATGCGCCGGTGGCATCGGACAGTATTGCGGGCGCAGGTGGTTGGCGCAAGGGTTGCGTGGGCGCGGCGCCAAGGGGACAGGGCCAGGTGATTCACGTGACCCCGGGCTCGTGCCTGTCGTTTTGGTCAGGACTCGGTCGGTGGAGGTGCCGGCGTGGGGAGGAAGAAGATACTGTGGCGGGGGTGGCTGACACGTGGGGTTAGGTTGGCAGCGACAACAGGCGAAGCATAAAAGCCCCCCGGGCGTGAGCAGCGCGCTGGCTGGCTTGCTGCGCCGGTCGCTCGGTCGCGCGAGTTGGGCCGATTGCGGGCCGAGCAGGCCGAGCCGGCTGCAGGCTTTTCTTCTCCCTTTTCTCCTTTTCTGTTTTTCTTTTCCTTTTTTCATTTTTGTTTTATGCTTCACACATGTGTATATAAATCAAATCAAAGTAGCATGTGGCACCCATGGTATAATGTTCCATGGTGAAAAGTGTTGGTCATGGTATATGTTTGGGATATTGGTTCCATGTTAATATAATTATTTATTGTAGAATTAAATATTTGGTGGCTTTTATAAATCAATACATAATCCAATAAAATCCAAATCACCATGTTGAATATAATGCAACTTGATGCATGCTATGTGGTAAAATAAATTCAAGGTGATGAGGTGAGATACTTGTGCAAGTCATGTAGGTTTAGTTAGTGCAAGGCTAGGGGTTTTCCTACATGCCACATCATCACTCAAGGGTTTTAAAGAAAAAATTTTGTAGTTGGGATTTTTAGTGTGTGGATTTTTGGGTTGTTACAGCAATATAACGTACAACTTATTGCATGATCACCTAAATGGCATGTAACTAGCTTGAAGACTTGTTCAATAATGAGCGAATGGATGGCTCAGTGAGGAAGGAGGTAGAAGGGATGGATCTGTGATCGAGGAACATGTGGTGTGAGCTGCTATGCTATCACTCTATCAGCTATGTTGGTTGCTCAATGTGTGGGCGATTTGGGTTGCATGGTTGCTGACTACTATTGCTTGGTGCGTTGGCTGGCTGCACTCGTGCTACAACTCGACTATGAGTATGGCAGTGGTATATGGAGGATAATTCTGTTGGACACTTCTCACATGTACTTATAGAAAAGAGAAAGTTCCATTGAGAAGTGAAAATGATAACCAATTTGAAGCAAGTATAGAAGACTAGAAGGTCAAGTATTATGGGTCGAAATTGGGGAGCTGAACACTGCGTTTAATCACTTTTTTCATTCCCTAAGAAATTGAGTTATTGCTTGATTTGCTTGTTTGATTGAGTGGATTTCGGTATCAATTCCAAAGGGAATCCCGAAACTAATTCAGTCAAGAAAAGTTCCTGCTTTTGGGCTGCTTTGTGAGTTGGTTCCACTGGCGTAACTACCCCCTCTAGGTGATGCGGGGCAAGGCTAGGGGCAGCCGACTCAATCCTTCCAAATCACTAGAAGGCAAAGCCGTTCATTCCTCTTGTGTGCGCATGCATTATCTAATGCTAAGGACTCTACAAGAATCGGTTAAGCTTTTCGTTCTTCGACCCATAATACTTGACCTTCTAGTCTTCTATACTTGCTTCAAATTGGTTATCATTTTCACTTCTCAATGGAACTTTTTATTTTCTAGCATCTCTATTTCTATCTCTACTCTCTCCATTTTTACATGCCGTATTAGGTTTATCCTAAGTGAAACATTCTTAACTTTGACTACCAATTTCAAAAAATGTATATATTTACAACATCAAGTTTATGTTCTTAGATTCACTACGAGAAATACTTTCATAATATATAGTTCACATATTGTGAAATCACATGGATTTTTTTTAAAACTTGACAAAGTTAGGAATGTTTGACTTAGTACAAACCTAATACGACATGAAAAAACAGAGGATGTATTTATATCTTTATCTCTCTGCTTGTTTCTTGTGCACTATATCTTTTTCATTTCTCTTTGATTCTCATGCCCAAATCTAAAAACTCCTGTATTATGGGACAGAGGAGTAGGGTTTAAGTGAATAAATCCTTCCAAAGTTCCAAGGTTGGATACTAGTACAATGTTGTACACAATGTGCTCAGTTCGAGGGCGTAAAAGAGAGGAACGAACTAAATTTGTGTTCAACTGAGACAAAGGGCAAATTGGTTCTTTTGATGCCCATTAGCATAGACTATCGAAATATGATCAATAATAGCATGAAAAAATTAAAATTCAGGATTTGAGTTTTTTTTTTAATTGGCAGATCGGGGATACAAGTTTTAGCCATTTACGTCTGTACTTGTGTAATTCGTAAAAAAAAAAATCCCTTCATTCAAACCAATCATTCTTGACCTATAGCCCATTCGTAAAGAATGGTTCCAACGTCATTTCAAAATGACCGCTGGCGCCCGTGTGCATGGAACTTTAGACGGGACAGTCATGGATTTAGGACGAGTCAGCTAAACCCCGAGACGTGAGTTAACAAGTAGCCCAAAAACATCCAGATACATATTTATCTTCCAACAAGAGACTGTGACTGGCCGGGGACATAATTGGGGAATAATGACAGTCGTTTTGTCGGAGTAACTTCGATTATTTTGCTTCAAGGTTTTCTTGGGATAACTTAGCTTTATTCGTTGGCAACGAAGTTGTTGACCGGCAACTGTCCTTGAAACTCATTTCCGAACCATTGTTGGCTTGTTGCGTTTACGTTGCTTGAAACGTTCGTTTACTTTACTTTGCCGCCGGAAATTGTTAACGCGATCGTCGACACTCCATTTCGACCTAGAATACTTGATTAAGACCAGCCGAGTACGCCCTCTTCTCCGTCTAAATGGTGGATCACTTGTTTAAGATCAAGTACGACATTTCATTTGTTTAGTCGTACGCCTTCCTGTCATTTCCTTGTGGGTTGTGGCAAGCACAAGCACAGGGTGGTGCGATGGCGACGCGCTGAGATGTGCTAGATGCAGTTTAACAAGCAAGCGCCAAGTTGGAGTTGTTGGTGGCTACAGGGTAACTTTCGACGTCAAACTGAGGATAATACCATTCGGATTTCGGAACGAATTCATGCCGCCAGCCAGCTGAACGTACGGCCAGCATATGTTGACTGCAAACATAGCGTGCACAAAGAGAGCTGAGAACGACCACAACGCTAGCTGTGTTGCCGGCCATCTCAGCAAATAGAGGTCATGGAAAGAGAAGAGATCGAGAAGATGTGTGTCTGCGTTGACTTGGATCTCACAACATGGACACATGGTCTTCATATGTTTCAGACTAATAAGCAGTGTCTTCCACATGGCGCACGACACATACTTTCCGAGGTCGATCTGTTTTCTACTTTTCTTTATCCGAGGAGTCTTGCTTCCGAGATTTATAGTAGTGTGTGTATGTGTGTGTGTGTGTGTGTGTATATATATATATATATATAAGTATATTAAGTAACCATCTATAAAATAAGTTATTCTATAACCACCTCCATTTACGATAATTTTATATACTAATTTACGATAATGTCAATACACATTTACGACAGTTGGGTTACTATTACACATGGCCATATTTACCGTAACATTATAGTAAACCACTTAGTAAGGAGTTACTATAATCTCGTAAATTAACATAGTAATTATCGTAACTCAAAGTGGCTACAGAATAAGTTATTCTATAGCTAGCTGCAGAGTAGTAGTTCTCTCTCTCTCTCTCTCTCTCTCTCTCTCTATATATATATATATATATATATATATATATATATATATATATATATATATATAAAAGCAACGAGCTTAACTTCTTAATTGGTTAATTGGAAGGATTCCCCGATCTAATTAGACGTTAAAAATAGATTAGTGCCTAATGCAGGGAAAGGTTAGGTTTTCCTATGAGTGGACCCTTTACTTTTTTTTTAGAAATCCTAATTATTCTTGATTATGGATTGAAAAGGGATGTTATGACTTGAATGTGTAAAAGAAACAGTATATTGATAAAGAGACTGTATTCCAAAGTCAAAAGAGCGATTGGCCTGCAAAAATAAAAGATTTGTTCTTGTTTGTTTTGTAATTAGAACAAACATAAACTAATTAGATAGAAAAGGAGCGGAAAAAGTTCTATGGATTAGACTCCCTTTCTTTCCTGGGTTTGTATTATGCAACACCTTGTTCTGACCATATATATATATATATATAAATAAGGCAGACGGCAATTCAAGTCAACTCGTTTCCCGTTTGGCGCAGCAACCGGGTGTAATTCTACCCGCGTCGCGCGGCGGGTCCAGTAACGGCGCCGACGGCAACGGAGAAGGCACCCCGCGGCGTGCGCGCCAGCCCACCTCACGAGCGCGACTAGAGAGAGCCGTGTGGTCTGGCGGGGCCCGGAGGCCGGGGGTGGGTCCGTGGACAGCAACCAGACAAGCCGGGCAGGAGCCAGAGCCAGGGAGCACAGCGTGGATGTCGCTGAGACGCTGGCGTGCGCGGGGAACGGGGTCGGGGGCCGGGTCAAGCCAAGGCAGGCGTGCGCCCGCGCGGCCTCGTCACGTGCGCGGACGGGTGCTCCTTGCGTTGTTTTGTCGCCGGCGATGCGTGCCGCGGCCAGTCGGCGTCGCCTTCTGCTGCCGCCTGGGCATGCCTCCCTGGCCGTGGGCCGTGGCCGGCCCGAGCTGGCGAGCTCCTCGCCATCATCGCCACCTACCACTACGGCACTACTACCAGGGTGGTTTCTGGCTTGTGACGAGTCGAGAAAACGAATGTGCACGTACGCCGCCCGGTGACCTTTGTGGGCTGCCGAAAGCGCCGCTACCTCGCCAGCAATCAGCTACCAAATCCCAATTAGCGTTCGTTCGTTTAGGATCATTCCTGCCGGGAACAATTCCTGGTGAAGGCTGTCCTATACAAATTATATTCCTGAGAACCAACCAGAGAGGTTCGCGTATATATTGTTTAATTGTCATACTGCTATACGAGTACTACACAAGATGCTACGCATCTGCATATATATCTCCTGTAGTCCTGCTGAAGCAGCTCAACTGCAGGTGTAGCTAGCAAAGGGGAACGCCACGACCGGTGCGGAAGGTATACACTTCCTCTTCTGCCTCGTGTGAACGTGACGTAAGTTGAGCACCGCATGACCCACATCGCAGCCGGCGGACACGCCAGTCGCTGCCTCGTGCAGTCGTGCCTCAATCGATCCCGGCCCGGGGGCCTAAAATACTCGTAATCCAACTGCCTCATGTGACGTGTGAGCGAAAAATGAAAAGAACTGGAAAAGGAAAACGAGAAAAGAATTCATTCGTCGCCCTCGACATATGTAGCCCTGTTGGTTTCGTTAGTTGGCACCTCGCTCTCCAGATCCGTCGTCCTGACTTTCTTTCAAGCCTTTTCATCACAATACCCTGAGGCCTGACGAGAGGATGGCGCAACAGACACCGGAAAAAAAGGCGTCTTTTTTCCCAGACACGGAGCATCTGCCAGATTGATCCTGTAGATTCGGACAGGCGGATTTGCTCGCGCTTGTAGTTTTGCGCGTACACGCAGCGTGCGCTGGATCAGTGCCGCAGTGCGTCGGCACTCGATCGGCCCAGCCACCGTCCGTCCTTCGCCTTCCTCCTCCTGCCCCACCCGGCGCGCGGATGATGCGAATCCTTGTAGCTGCATCCTTGTACTACTGCTGTACTTTAGTGCGCTCCTGATGGGGAAGCTAGGCCAGAAAGGGGATAAAATGAAGTGGATGTGTGTCTATACACACACACACACACACACACACACACACACACACACACACACACACACACACACACACCACTAGTCAACGAAGAGCCTCCCACCAAACGAGTAAGCCCTATCATCGAAAGAGCACACTGTTGTGAGGCTGAGCACCAGTACAAGCAAGAAATGTCTACCTCATTTTTCTACTCCAAGTTACTACGCTGCAAGTTAATTACCCTGAAGTGAACCTAGTAGTAGGAGTAAACGGGAGGACCGCCGGAGGGGGCGGTCTTCGTCGCATGAACCGCGGAGCGCAAAGACCGCCGCATCGGGATCATCAGCGGCGCGCGCCTCAGGAGCAGCGCAAACAAATGCCAGCCAGAAAGAACCCGCTACGCTGCGCCCCCGGCGAGTTCCCAAGTCCAACGACACCTGGTTTGACTTGCAGGCACCAAGAAGCTGCATGCAGCGCAGCTGGGTGTGACCGTGTGAGGGGAGAAGGAGGGGCGGCCATGAGACCATGCATGAGTGATGACCCAGCTACTACTAAACATGAACATGGATGACGAAACCAAGCCCGGTTTCCGCGAGAGCGGAGGAAGCATATGCGTGCGTGGACGACGCGCGCCGCGTTAAACAACTCCTCCCTGTGGGAGTACGATCGCCGGAGCGGGTTGCGGTGGATCATGTCGGCCTCGGAACAAAGATTCCGGGGGCCAGAGCATGGAAACGTGTATTCCGCCTGTCCCACGTGACCCGGCACGAGGAGCTCCCCGCGCCGGCTCGCCGGCTGCGCCCACATGCCCGTGCCACTGCCAGCCAGCCGCGGGATCCGAGCACGCACCCGGACACACGGACCCGGCCCGGCCGGCGGCGATCCATATGGGAAGGGAACCATGCGTGCGATCGGCGCGGCGCCGGTGGCTGACCTTGCGGTTTTGTTAATGCAACCATGGCAGCATAGCATGCATGCATGGGCCAGGGAGCGAGGTCGTCAAGATGCGAGCTTGCTTTGTGGGGGGTGCTACTGCTAATGCACGCGGTGCAGGGATTGATGCACATGTCGATGCTGGGGTCCGACTGGTTCGGTGGGCATAAGTCAAACCTGCAAGTTAAGCAAAAACGAATACTAGGCCATGAGCCCATGCATGATGGCCATGACATCAAACGCCATGCACATGTGCTCTTTCATTGGGATCTTGAGCGCGTAGCTGTGTCGTCTGTGCTAAGCTGTCCCTGTGCGTGCGTGTGCGAGGCGTGCAACTAGCTGTCTATTATGTTATGTATGTATAGGCCTGTCTCTGCACGTACTCCATCCATCTAGTGACAGAGCCAGGATTTAAAACTTGAATATTCCCACTTTCACATAATTTTTTTTCCAATCCATAGGTTTAAAATACAATTCAGAGGAGTACGATTACCGATAATTGAAGTCACAAAAATAATCAAATAACAAATTGTTCAGTTAATCAGCTCTAAGATATGCATGAAACAAACTAAAAGTAATAAAGAGAACTTACAAAATACTATAATGTTACTTTAATCTTGCGGTTCTTCATGGTTTGGAGGCGATTGATGATGCCTTTGGCCTGAACTTGTAGAAAGAAGTCCCGCTCAATGAATGTAACTAAGCAATCATTCAAGTATTGATCCCCAATCTTATTTCTCAATTTGTTCTTGACATAATTCATGACAGAAAAGACTCTTTCAACACTTGCAGTTGCTACCAGAAGCACTAGAACTATTAAGTTTATGCTTGAACAAATAGCAAACAAAATAGAATGCTGCATCTTTTTCCACACTATATTCAAGCCATCTAAATTCATCAAACCAATCAGGCAAGAAGCGTCGAGGCTTACCTCCAATGTTCGTTATAGGAAAATCATGATTTCATAGTTGACAAGGCCCTAATGCAATGTACGCCCTGACCACAGAATTCTGTTCATTGACACTATATCTCTTGATGGGAATCCTCTTTCCAGGATCATAAGAAAGAAGGTCAATGTCATAAACTGCTTCATTGCTTTGATACTCTGAGTCATCACCATGTCTGATAGGGGACCAAGTAGAAGGATTTGTGCTTGGTATGTTGGGCTCATTGTTGGCTATCTTAGGTTCTGTGGCAGAACCGCCTAATCTAATGTCTCCCAGGAGTACTTGTCTTCCATTAGACACTAAGTACCCAAGAGAGGACACTAAATTACGCAATTCCGTCGAGCACACCCTAAGGGAGAACTCGAAAATCCACATTTTTCTATCAGGATCATAAATGAGAGAATAAAGCTTACAACATTCTTAAGTCATTTCTTACATCACTTTATTACAGTACCAGAATATTACCTCAATTTATTATAACAACGGAATATAACAATGTTATCAGAGTTATAGAGAAAAGCAGGATTAATTTAATGACATGGTGAATCATTAACATAGTGGACATTTTTATACAAGATATGCTAGCAGATTTTACATCTTTTCTTGTAAAAACCTTTCATGAGGGTTATAAATAAACACTACGGTCATAGCGTGAAAAGAATCCTCTCTGAGCCCACCAGGAGGTTTCCACACACAAAAGCCGTCTACCATTCCTTGATCACCTGCAACAGGAGGAATAAAACCCTGAGTACTCGATTGTACTCTGAAAGACTTACCCTACAGGAGAAAAATAAAGGACTCCAAGGATATGCAAAGCTATCTGGCTTGTGGGTTATTGCATCTACGGAAGCATTACTAACGTGCGTCCTTATATTCAATTTTATTAGCAGTCATCATTAGTTCATTAACTAACCATTCTATGTAAGCACATATGCTACTTTCAAGCATGTGGTAAGTAAACAGAACCATTTTATCACCTTTCATAGTTCTAGTTCTTACTACAGTGCTAGACCGTAGCCAAGTCATACCGTCTCACAGAAATGACGATTCGTGAATCAATGTATCCCAGCTGGGTACCCCGAAACACATAACCCGCTTGCGCCCGAGGCACAAGCAAGACTAACCCATTCTACTCCTATCACGGGGTCCAGGTCCCCGTCCAAACTTGGACTTCAAGCCCCCACACTTAAGACCCGGTATCAGTATGGTGCTTAGACCTTCACCTTTCCTCACCTCCAATCAGTCGGTCCAAAAAAGAGTCGGAACCCACGACAAGAGCGTAATGAGCCTTCCCGCTCCTATAAGCAAGTATGTGCTCAGGATAATAAGTTTGTACTTGACTACCATCCACAGCAACGGACGGTCCTCAATCGACACAGGCGGAACAAGTGCAATTCGAGCACCGCTCGAATGCCTAACCAAGCCCATATCCAAAGTACCATTCTACTCGGTCTCCAATTATCATTCATATATATTCCATGTGATAGTAATATAATAACAACAATAATATATTTCCTATCTCTCGCGAGTGACAGATAATCACTTGACTTCTACCAGATCCTATAGCATAGCAATCTACACGATCCTAACATACTAGTAGGACTCATAGGATAATGATATATATATATATATATATATATATATATATATATATATATATATATATATATATATATATATATGCAAGTGGTTTTCATTCAACTCCTTAAAACTTAATGCACAAACATAAGATAAAGTACAGAATAATAGGGGTTATACACCGGGGCTTGTCTGGGCCAGATATAACCAAATATTAGCATTCCACGGGTGACACGACCATCAAGGCACCATTTTTTCCGCTACCTCGGTCGACTCCATGATCTATCGTTGTTTCTATTATGGTATACGTGGATGCAACGCAGAGGCGTAAATAATCAACGGCAACTGCAACTCTTAAAATACGATTACGCTCCACAAGCTAACAAGCTAGTTTTGACTAACGTACTAGTCTACGTATCCACATCGTCAAGTAAGGCTTTGCCTCTGAAAAAATATTCTAGTTTTAAAATCCCAAGGTGCTTCAGCATTTTATTGATTAAGTATATATTTTTGAACTAGGACTCATTTAGCGACCTTAGCAAACTAATTATTATGGAGCTACAAAAATTACAGTGAGCACCTAATAATGTTAGAAATTTACCGTGAAAGTTTTAGAGCCAACACTATCACCAATTTATCATAAAAATTCATACAAGTTTATATCTTACAATATTATCTAAAATTAATTAGATCATTTCTAAAAATATTATAAAACTATATGAACAAAATATACTAGCAGATAGACCATGATTTTAGGAACCTAACAAAATTGGTTTCATAATTTTGACCAACTATACAAATTTATATTGAATTTACAAGTTTACCTTATAAACTAAATTAGAAAATACTTCGAAAAGTAAAAGGGCCGGCAGCCATCCCATCTGGCACGACAACCTAGCGTGGCGTGGCCGCGCGCATGGCGCGGTGGCCCGGTACAGCCCAAGGATGGAGGCGCCCGATGGGCGTGCTCATTTTGCAAAATAGGACTCGTATTTTTGGACAATTAAGCAGCGCAGCGCAACACTATTACAACAGATTCAAGTTTTGCACTTAGAACCCTAGAATGTGTTGCCTTCGCAACGGGGCGGTCCCTGGCATCCCCTCGCGTGACGACGCGGCTCTGGCCGGCATAGCACGGCCACGTCAGCCTACCGAGGGCCAAATCGACGCGTCCATCGGACCTACTAGGACCCACTGGCCAACGCGCAATGGTGAGAGGCAGCGGAAAGTTCAACGGTGTGCTACTCAACCCTAGCCTCGACGATGGTGGGTCCGTACGGCGGCGCGAGCGTTTCGGCGAGCCTACGCCCTCACAGAAAGATAGAGATGGTGGAGAAGCATCAATAGCTCACCGTGATGCATGCTATAGTGATGGTTTAAGCAAGGAAAAGCTGAGGTGGTATAGCCACGTGCGCCCGGACACGGTGGCGACACCCCGAGCCAAACACCGACGCGTCACCACGTTGCCGACGAGTTCCCAGGCCAAAACAGTGTGAGCACCGGATAGAGAGAGTCAAGGCGAGTGCAGGGTTACGAGCAATCGAACTGCTACCACTCCTACATGCCTTACCTCCCAACCTATCGATTCGGCGACGCCCACGGCTAGCGGCGAGCAAAACACTAAATTGCCGGTCGGTAGTGATCGGCCGAGCTTGAGGAGAACAGGGCTCGTGGCTGACTACCTATGCCACCCGCTGATGCCGGGAATTGTGCTGTGAAGCCCGAGCTGGTGATTTTGAAAGGAAGGAACGGTGTGTTGCCGCTGCTACGTTGTGGACAGCGGCCTCGACTTAACATGGACCGGCCAAGACACAATGAGGGCACAACCGCGTGGGAACATGACCGTGGTGGCGATAACAGAGGCGCATCGGTGAGTGAGGGGATAACGACGGAAACGGAACAAGCAAGAGCGCCAGGCGTAGCATAGTGAGGCGACAATAACACGTGAGCGGTAGGGCAGTGGAGGCAAGATCTTAGCGCTATAAGACAGCCGAGGTAGACAGTGACTCGGCGGGTAGATGAATTGAACGGCGAGACGAGCGCCATGACAGCTAGACGGCGACTGCCGTGGCGTCGGCTTGGCCCCACGCATGACTAGGCCGGCATCGTGCATGCGGCAGAGGCGGTGCCATTGGACAGGGCCAAGCAGCGGTGCAGGTTTGTAGAGGGCGCGGACGCGATGACGACACAACAGCGTCGGCAGCAGGGACACGCCCACGCGCCTGATAGCGAGAAGGACAGGAGCACCACAGCACGAGGGGGGAAAGGCGGCAGCGGGGCAGTAGCGCGGCGAGCAGCCGGTGCAGGGCAATGACAGCGGCCCTCTAGGGCCAGTCACGGCCACCCACGGCCAGATAGGCCGACTGGGCTTGGCATCGCGACGCGCGGAATGCGGCCAGCCGCACGACGCTGAGCGGCTGCGCGAGGTGACCACGCACACGGGCCAGGCATATGATGTGGATGAATTTTAAAGCGAAGCAAAGGATGCCGATCATCTCAATTGAAGTTCAGCCAATCCTACTAACCTAAAGTCGACACTACCAGCTAGCTAGCGGAGCAATCGCCATGACCCAAGAACAACCAGAGAGGGAGATAAAAGGATGCCAACTTGGGTTCGTCGCTGGAGTGCCGGTTCACGAACAGAGCACCAACAACATAGTTAACAACGCGTTCCAATGAAGTTTGGGCAATTTTTACGAGAGCAATGTGACACCCAACACAACAACCATCTATGCCATGCTCAAGTACTCACTTTGATGCAATCAACAACACCAAAACATGCCGCTAATGTTTAAATATTTTTGTTAGAAATTAAATGTCAAAATAGCATTGTCTTACTACTTTTCCATACTTAGAAAAGTTAAGGATTCAATTCAAACTAACAGTCATTAACACTTTTGTTATAATTTTTAAAAGGCCTAAACCCTATTAACCGCTACCAACAAGTATTTCATGCAATAGTCCATACCTTATACTAATCCATAGGAGCAAAATTTTTAAGCACCATTTAACTATTTTGCTCAATATAATTCGTCAAAAATGGTATTTTACACAATAGTTAAAGTGTTTGCCGACTTAATGAAAAGAGCTTATATTAACGTTAAATTTGATTTTTGAGCTCCCAAAACACTAGTTAACAACATCTATTTTTCAAAAGTTAAAGTTGCATTTCCATCTACTAAACTTGTACTTCAACTTTTATTTAAGTACTAAATACAAGTTATGTTTGAGCCTTGTTCATAGAAATTGTTTTTCGCCTCACGTGCGTTATAAATTTTTAAAACCCAAAAACTTGTTAGGCTAATCCTTCTCGGACCTAAATTTCGGTGCTAAGCAAGTTCGTAACACCAGGGGTATTACAGGTTCTGTGCTTGTGCTTGGTATGTTTGGATTACGTACAGTCTCAGGTTCTGTTGACTCATTATGAACTTGACTCTCATTAGTTATAGGCACATCAGTTTGAACAACTGTATTTTGAGGCTAGGCATCACTCTCTACAGTAACTTGTTGCGGCACTAATGAAGAACCTAACTCCACCTTCCTTATGTTTGCTGCTCTATCCCACAAAGTCCTCAAATCAACTAATTTGTTTTTGTTATTTGTTTTGCAAACCAATACCAATAGCACTGTAATTCAGTAATTGTGTGTACAAATCAGTAAATTATCAACCGGCACCAATTCTGAGTACAACAAATCTGTGCAGATAGTAGACAGCTTACCTCAGCTGCTCAATTGGGAGTAGAGCAGCCCGCCGGCCGCCGGCCCGCTGGTCGCCTGGCCCCCCGAGGCCTTGCACCCCGTTGCCCGCCGCCTCCCCCACGCCCGCGGTCCCGCCTGGCACCCGTCCAGCCGCTGCCGTGTGGCCGTGCGTGCGCGTTGCCCCGCGGTGCGCCGGTGCCGCGCCTATTTGCCACTGCCCGCCACCGATTCGCCGCCGCCCGCTCGATTCGCCTCTGCCGGCAGGGTCTAGGGTTGCTGGATTGGGGATTCAATGTTAGTAGATATGTATGTATATTCCTATATATATATATATATATATATATATAGGAATATACATACATATCTACTAAAACTTGTACAAAAAAAAGTTGGGTATTCCCGGAAATACCTAGGAATACCATTAAATCTGCCCATGCATCCATCGTGCTACGTGTAGCGTCATGGGCTCAATTTTTCTCTCCCTTTTCAACTTTCTTATATTACAGAAGATGAAATAGTATTTGGATTGTTTTTTATTTTGATAACCATACGTTCCAAGTATGTGGCTTGGTACCATTTCTATACTAGCATTACTATGTCTGTGGGATGTGTGAATAAAGAAAGCGTAGGAGAAACCCACATTTTCTTTGGAGACGGATGGAGACAGGTACACTACCCTCGCTAGTTAGAGTAGTTTTCCTCTTCAGACATGTTAGGGCTGGCTCACAACAGGGAAAGGCCCTTGTGACTCGGCCCAAGTAATTCTATGCCGTGTGCTGCAGCCCTGTCTGGCAGGGAAGGCACTTTGAACCACGCGGGCTGGGCCTGGACTTCCCAAAGCTAAAACTAGCACAATCTGCCTCTACTCGGTCGGCCTGCTCGCGATCCGCCTCGGCGCGCCCTCGCGCTGTACATTCTGCTTGGCCCAACCACGACGCCCCGTGTCAGCTGTCCGGTACTGTACTCAGACTGACAGATTAGTAATTGTTTTTTTCTTAAATATACAAAAGGCTTACGTATCATTATATTAAGATCGAGCAGTAAAGTTTTTACATCGACGCGCCACTAGTCAGGCGCACCGAGCAGGGCTTAGGTTTTACAATGAGCTCATCCCCACCTAGCGAACTAAGTACATTGCGAATACTCACGCAATAGATGACCTAACTTAGCTGTGCCAGCGTCGATCCATTGGTCTGCGACGTGTTTGATGTGTGCGAGGAGTTGCGGTACAGTCGCAAAAAAGAGGTGTTGTGGAAGCATCTTCATCCGTTCCTCTCTTTCCATAACTCCTGCGCTACAAGTGCGATTAATTTTATTGGTTTAAAATTATAGTCGCCTCTCGCTTGTCTTCCTTTTTCCATTCTGCAATTTCTACCGAAACCAAATCAAGGTACTCTTTTTTATTTTTTACAAGAGTCATGTAGGAATTTCATAGAAATCAATTTAATTTTACATGAAGAACATAGGATTCAGAAATTTTCCTTGCATTTCAAAGGAGGCCCGAGACTGTAAGGTGTAGAGCATGGCGGGAAAAGGACTAAAGGAGTCACATTAGCACCGAAGTATTTTGAAGATTTTGTTATGGACATGTAGAAACATTGGTGTCCGGTTTGGCTAACTCCTGTATATGCGTCATGTGTGTAATCCTTTCGTAGATGTTCTCGATGGTTTCCTTATTTCTTATTACCGTATACAAGTCACTTTGTAACAACAATTGAATTCTGTATTATTATTGAGTAATACACTAAAATTTTATTCAGGTTCTTTTTCCCAACATATGGAGATCAAATACTTGTTTTTTATTTAAAATTTCAGTTTAGACATTTACTAATTATGATTATATAGACCATTTATTTTGGTTTTTTTCCTTCCTAATTTGTTTCAAGATCAAACTATTGTTTTTATAGTTTTATTCAAATTGCCATTACTAATTGTATTTTATATGGACCCTTTATTTAGGCGTTTTTCCTTGTATATATGGAAATCAAATTGCTACTTTTTCTTAATTTATTATTGCTGATTTTCTATCTATTTGTTGCATTAGGTATGTACTCTATGGTTTATCCTAAACCATTAGATCATCGTAATAAAATCTAATGGTATAGATTATTTTTTGATTAATGTGAAAAACTATAAACCGGCTGATGTCTTATTTTTAACATTATTGTAATAAGATATAGATAGATACCCTAGGATAGATAGATAGATAGATAGGATAGATAGATAGGATAGATAGGATGGATGGATGGATGCACAGAAGATATATACTTTGCTGTTGCTAGTACCGTAAACGTTTATCAAAATTCCTCGCAGAAGAGGAAGAAGCTAGTTTAGCTTGTTTGGTACAATCCCAATCCGCTGAGTCGTGCGGAGTAAACAGAGTAACATTTTAAGAAGCTGCTGCATCGAATTGTACACCGTGCTAAACACCCCCACTGCTATTAAAAAAAAGGTGCTCTACGTACAATATTTTTATATATTATAAGAAACAAAAGGAATGGCCTCTTCCCTGACCTTTTCTGAGATTCAGAATAGTGCGCGTAGTAACACTAGAGCTGGGCTAATTAAGCTATATAAGCAACGGGAACATCTTAGCAGTCGTGAGCTACCCCGTTGGCCTTTTTGGTGTCGCTGTTGTCCTTGGTCGCCACCAGCGGCTCCGTCTCCTTGTCAGGCATCTGCAGTAACCACGAACATGATCAGACCGGCCCATGAATGGCTCAACTCAGCTCTACCAAACCTGACCAGTCCACCTCCAGCGGTGCGTACCTGTGACACCGGGAGGGCGTCGCCTGCGGTCTTCTTCTTGCCCTCGCGCACCGAGAAGACGGAGTAGAGCGCCATCCCGAAGATGGCAACCAGGATGCCCAGGATGTTGCGCGCGGTGAAGGGGTCGTGCAGCAGCGTGTAGCCGAACGACAGGACCAGGCACGTCTTGAGGTGGCCCAGCACCTGGTACGTTACCGGCGACGTCGTCCCGATCACCAGGAACGTGCTGAAGTTCACCGACACCGCGATCAGGCATGACAGGATGATGAAGCCCTGCAACACAGCTCATGCAATGCACCCTTGTGACGATTCGGCATGTTGTCACTTGTCACCCACCCAAAGCTGAGCTATACTTGGTATGGTAGTGATCTTTCTTCTGAAACTGGCAAAAATGTGTCTGTACTGCAGCCGTTGCACAGAATGTGTGACGGAGCTTACCACAACTAGGAAAGTGTATTTGTGGGCGAAGACGCTGCGGCCGGTGAGGAGGTGATCCACGAAGGGGCCAGTGGCGAACAGAATGGCTGCCTGGTAAGGCGCCGATTGGTACAGAAGCTGCGTTGATGAGACTTTCAGCTTCCTCTGTATCGTATTTGTGAGCTTCACTCAACAGGTTAAGGATACACCATAACAAGCAGTCATAGGTTATGTTGAGAATTAGTGCACATGGCGATGACAGACATGCAGAATGTAATGATGAACAGATTTTTTTTTTTTTGAAACTATGAACAGAAAATTTTCAAATGTAGGATACAATTTGGCCAACACAAGTCGTGGCGATGGCGAGGCCAGAAAGAACAGATCCGAGGGAATTTAACTTGAGGTCTGTAACTGAAGCGATGCCGACTCCAAGTAGCAAGACTAGCAGAGAAAACTTGATTGTCTCACTGCATATTGCAAGTCATATTTATTATCATAACGATAAATGGAAGGAAGGCCTAGTTTCCTGAAACAAAATGATATTGTCTGGGACCAGTAAAAAATAAACGAAGTTAAGCATTCTTTTAGTTTATCCACTATTCTAGCTTGGCTAGACATTTCTATCTCATTTGATCTGTGGGTTTTTATTTTGGTAGAATAGTTTTAGAAAAAAAATTCTAATCACCGTGATGCAAAAAAAAGGTGGCATGAAACCTTTGCTGTACAGTGTAGAATGTTTTATTGCCCAGTGCCAAATTTTATCATTGTTTTCGTCTGAACAGAGTACAATCAGAACATCTAGTAGATAGGCAGCAGAACTTATGATTTTTCTAACTAACCTGAATCTTTTCTTGAGGAATATAGTCTCCAATAGCACTGTGAAGGGTATTATGGCCAACTTTGTCATCTGCAGAACATACTGAATTTGAGCATGTGCTGCCTTCATTTTTAATCAAGAAAAAAAACCGAATGAGAAGAGGACTGACCTGGTAGAATCCAATGGAATTGAATCCTAAGCTAAGGTTCAGAAGGCCAATCGAGGTTCCATTCAGCAACCCAAACAAAACTACCGTCTGTCCATCAATCGCCTTGGGCTCGAAAAAGCGCAAACGCTGCGCGACGTGAAGGGTGCAGAAGGTCACCATCAGGTGCCAGCTTGTCAAAGTTGTAGCTGCATTGATCATAAACACATATGATTTTCCGGCAAGTACTCAACTGAACGAATGTAACTCTGCAGTGTGCGCTGTGGTTCACTGAATAGGCTGAAAGCCCTTGATTTGTTCACTTACCAAATGGAAAGCCTAGAGTGCTGATGAGGGCTTTGTTGCAGATGACAATGGCAACCGATGAAGCGACGGAGAGCGTAAGAGACCCAATCACACCGAGCTGGAAACCGGCAGTCATCTTGGCCAGCTGCTGTGTACGCTGCCCTTCGGCTACGCACTTCTGAATCTGCTACCTGATATACGCACCGAAATGTATCAGTATTCAGTATTCAGTGCAAGGAACCGACTAATAAAGAATATAAATTATGCGGAACGTGTACTATGGTCAACTTGTAAATGCTACGCACAGTCGTAACTTGTGGATTCAATCTAGGTGATTTCCGGTGCACGGCGGAGTACACTGAAAACCTGAAACTGGGGCAGAGGACAAAAACGAGCTCCTACTCCCACTGGGATGCTTGAATCAGCCGGCCTTATCCTTATGGATCAGGTCAATAACAGTGTTCCAGTTCCAGGGCCAGGGATTCCAGGAATAAAAAAGGGTGGCGTTGAACAGGTAAGACAAAGATGTCGTCGGCCGTGACATCCCAAACAAGCTACTGCCAAATGGCTAGGCCAGCCGCTAGCGCGCGTGATGAGACCATGGCCCAATGTCCGAATGATTCCACTCCAACGCTGCCGTGGGATGCTTCCACGACTCGACTCCCCCAGATGGCCAGATCGTCCTGTCCTCCAATCACGCTGACGAAGCTCATGAGTGAGCAGATAATATGCCTGCAGCTGCAGGCAAGTTCATGAGTCATGACAGCAACTCACTCCCCGGATCGGTTTTGTCGTGCAACCGATCTCCTGATACTTCCTGACCTGAGTTTCACTACACGCTTGCAGAGCTGCAGCCGACGAGACCGTGCTCGCATGGAGTTGGAGACGAAGCAGCGCAGAGACATGGCGTGCGACGAGCGTGCCGAGTCCAACTCCAAATGGACATCCGGGGGTGCCTGCTGTTCCGCGTCCGGCACGGCCGGCGCGCGCGATCGATAACGCGTATGCAACGAAGGCCCTGCGTGCGATAAATGGTGGTGTCCATCTAAAAGTACAGCAGGACAAGGGCCTCCTAAATGACTCCGACGTTTTGACAGATCGACTTGGTCCAGCGAGCTTTGTACGAGCGTGGGCAAGTGTTTCTACGAGAATACGACTTGGAAACCATGGCATTGGCATCCAAGCGCACAAACTGCACATCTCTACTTTGAATAAGTATCATCGTACGGCGCTGTTACACGATGGATGGATATGAGCAGCATGAAACAAAGTAGCACGCGAGGGCCGAGGACGTACAGATGGGTGGTTCGCTCTGCTGGCCCGAGGTGGTACAATGATCGAATGGGATCCTAGTTGTTACGAAATGATTGATCACGTTTGCACGGATATATACTAGTATTTAAATAAAATAATGGCTGAATACTGAATGGAGTTTTTGGTTTAAATTCACATAGCGTAAACAGATTGTTTGAGCATGATAGCGTAAACAGATGAACAGAGAGAGGGGAGGAAAAAAAGTTAGAGCAGCGTTCCTCCGGAATTCATCAAACAAGTTGTTAGAGCAGTGTAGAGGAATCCAATCTCTGGCGCCCCCCTTAAGTTTAGTATCTAACTAGTAGGGAGTACTCTATTCAATCGATTGGCCTACTTATCTCGCTCGGAGATTGTTGTAGTAAGCACAGGAAACCATGAGATGAGAATGTTCAGAACTCAAGAACAAGCTGATCGAGACACAGGAATTCTTAAAGGAAACAAGTAAGAGTAGTGCTCACTTCAAATTGAGATCTTTTAAATCAACGAGTCCCGGCCTCTCCTTTGCAGCGGTCCTCCTGCTAGCAGCTCCTCATACACGCGTATGTGGTGCGCGCGAGAAGGGAGGGGCGTTGGTGTGGTGTGGCCTCTAATGGCTCTGGTTCGGTGCCGCAGCGCCTCGGGGGAGAGGAAGAAGAGACGCAGAGGCATTTTTATGTCCGGCACCTGTGGGCAGGGGCCCGGGCGGGGGGTGTGGGGGGGGGGGGGGGGGGGGGGGTGGGGGGTGGGGGTGTTAGGGGAGGGGATGTGTTGGTGGGCAGTCTGCTCCGTGCTTTGACGCCGGTGCCTGACCCTGACGCTCGCTCGCTTCCTGCTGTTGCTGGGCTGCTACTAGCTAGACAGAAATCAGCGAGCGTTAGAGGAAGGCAACAGCTCCCTCCCGGTCCCGGCGCCGGCCCCGGACATGGTCGCCTGATCGCGAGTCCACATCACCGACATGGAAAGAGATGGTAACCGAACCAGGTATAAGTAAAAATTCTCAAGACTGGTGTTGCCGGTGTATGCTATTGCTGCCTGAGTCAACATCACCGATCGATCGAGGCTTGTTCCTGACCTGTAGCATGTAATTTATTAATTTCAATGCTTATAAACGCATCTAATCTAAAAACTAATAACGATGCTTCGATGCCGAACTCTGTGGATCTGTAGTCTACACTGAAGATCTAGTTGCACATAGTTTACAGCACACATACCGATAGTGCCAAAACATGGATACCGGCCCAATGCTCGGCTGGAGCATGCATTTTGCCAACGTCCAAAGGGATCTTTCACGCAATCCCCTCGCAATTCCCGAGCCAGAGAAAGATCTTCGCTGAGGTCCATTATTGTCCAGTGTAGCACTTTGCAACTAATTTGTGTACTACTAGTAGTACTTAATCAATTGCCTTGCTATTACGACTAAGTAAGCGTTCGGTGTCGCCACCAGTCACCCTACAATATTCCAGCTTTAATAAAAGTCCATGTGAAGAAGACGTTTGATCTTCATTGACGCGGCAACAGAACTTTGTAGTACACACACTAATCAATGTCTTTCAAGTGTTTAATCATATTTCATATAGCGTGAACAATGAATGGATAAAAAACTTGTCCTTAAAAAGATGACCAATTAACTCTATGATGATGATGATGATTAATTGACTATATATAGATAGTAACAAAAAAACCTGAGTTTTGTTTTCTCAATTCGGATATTCTCTTAGGCTACCTTCCGGCAGTAGGTAAGATGAAAAATACAGGCCATTTGTCTTCTTCTTTTTTTTTCCTTTGAAAACAGGTGAAATGCAGCAAGCTGTTGCAGTGTACGTATCAGAAGAGAATCGCCTACAGATGCACCTCTGTATTTGTTAAGAACATACATTATGTTTGCTACCTCAGATATCTTGGACTGACAAAACTGATGACCAATGCAAATTCGGCTGTAGTGGATTCAGGCACTGCTGAAAGCATGAAACCATGCATAGACTCCCTGCTAGCATTCACCAATCCAATAATCGGAAGGAAGCAGAAAAACAACAGACCTTCCTCTTGTCACTTGGGGCGCAAGGTTGGATGGAGTCAGGTGGTTGCAGCAGTAAAGCAAGCGTCGGCCGGCCTTCCCGTGAATGCAAGCAAAGGCAACAACCCATGCGCAGCCGTGGAGCGGAGCGGAGCAGCTCCATTATTCTGGTGGCCGTTGGGTGAGACCTCACACCAGTCAGTTCGGTTCAGACAGTCGTGCCTCTGAATCTCTGGCCTGGCCCCGGATGGCCGGATGGAGGGGAAAAGAGGGCCGCTTTATCATAGCCGGCCGGCCGGGTGCTGAATCAAATCAGGACTTCAAATCACGAGTTCAGTATGGCGAATTATCGCTCCCATGATATTCTATTTGACGAAACATGCGTGGAATAATTGCATCCCAAATCTCAGTGAGGAAAAGATGCAAATGCTACTAGTGGTGAGTAGTTAGGATGATGGTGTTTGTTAATACTGTCTTCCAGGGTTAGGTGAAGAATGGCAAGGATTGGTAGATTAGTGTTCCAACCTGCACCACCACCTTGTCGGTGGCACACATGTTGTGTACAAACTGTTTCACAGAAAACTTGTGCAGATGCAAATATTTCGCAGCCAAACACTCGATGTGGACTCCTTGGTTTCAGAAAGAAAGAGTTTCGGACCTTCAGGCTTCAGCTCGGCGCCGGAGGTGTCCGGAATCCGGATCGAAGCGGAAGCGGTAGTGGGCTAGTGGCCGCGGCCTTTTTAGATTGGGCCCACGAAGTAGACAAGGATCAAGTTTTCCACGACCTTGGTCAACTGAGCCTGCTGGGAAGCCCACACTCCCCGGTGGGGATCCAGGCCCATGGGTCCTAGGGCTTTACAGATTCTTGAAGGCTTTGGATTCCATCGCTTCCCAGCGGCAAACGGGCAAGCGGTGTCGTTACGGGCGACGGCCGGGGGACGGCGGCGTCGTGAGGTCTTTCGACTTCGAAGGTGAGGACGAAAGCGACTTGGTGCTTTGGATGGCGAGGCCCAAACTGGCATCCTATCTGAAAGCGCAATTCTTCAGAGAAGTGGGCAGCCAAGCCAATTCAGTTGTTTTAGACTCTTAACCGTAGAAAGCGAGCAATCTCCGGCATCAAATCGAGCTCTTTCACCTCAGCATTCCAGTGGTAAGTGTATTCATGTACTACCAATTTAGCTCCATTCATTTTGCAGTACAGGTAAACATAGCTAATCTTACACGAATGAGCAACCAGTAGGTTTCAGGAGGGTACATGCACCAGCACAGTGAGGTGAGTAACTAAATGTTCTGGAGTTCTAGTATTGCCAAATATGCGAGCCTATTTTACATGAATAGGGCTAGTGGCTTGGTCCTACATCCACAGCCTGCTTCCCAGTTCTGCTTCCATGACCATCTTCCCCTCCTCTGGCCTGGGGATCTTGTAGTTCTGAGTGTAGCTCACCTGTTCCACCTCCCATTTCATCTTCGCCACGATTTCCTGGTGCTGTGGTGAGTACTCCTAAAAACAAGGAAAAAAATTTGTCCCAAGTTTTACGTCCTGTTCGCTTAGCTTATAAGCCGTACTTTTTTCGGTCAACGAACAGTATTTTTCTCTCACGACAAATCAGCCAACAATACTTTCAGTCATAACTTATCAGTCAAACGAATAAGGCATTAGTCCCTCCTGACATTGTAGTTTACGACTGTTTCACCTACTAGGCCTCCAAGTCATTAGCATTGTACCAAGTGCATTGCTTCAACGCAGCAATGCTTTAGCACTGCAACTACACCTCAATTTGTACGACCAGTTCTTGCAGTATCGATGAAGACATTGACACTCGACCAAGAGCATAAATGGGATCACGATATGATACTGATTGTTGGTTTCATTAAAGATGCATTCTGCATCAGCCTGTTCGTTTCGTCGTAAATGATCGTAGATTATTTACTGCTGACTAATTTAGCTGGTTTAGTGTGAGAGAAAAAATACTATTTCAGCTTATAATCCACGATTATATACAATCGTATAAGCCCAGCCGAACAGGCTCATGATTGCTAAGTTTTATGCTGTTAGTACAGTGCTTCATGCTTTAAGGCTAAACTGGACACTGGTTGATGGAGAAGGCAAAGCAGACAACTTAAGCTTCGCTTAGAAGCAAAGATTATGCGTAGTACATAACGTATCGTGTTTGGATGTATGCTCCTGAATGTTGTGACCACATTTTATGTTTTGCGGGACACGGATCTTGCCATCGTACTACCTGTGTCCTAAATTAAATCAACTTTTAGAATTGTTCTATGTCAAACTATTTTAGCTTTAACCAAATTTATAGAAGAGGGTACTATTATTTATGACACCAAATTAGTATCCCTAGATCCATTATAAAATATATTTTCATATAATGTACTTATTTGGTGTCTAGATGTTATTACTCTTTCCTCTAAAGTTAATCAAATTTAAGATAGTTTAAGAGGTTGTTTGATAGAGTTTCTTGAAGCGCATTCTCCCTAAGAATCACTCTTCCTCAGCCAAACAACAAAACTGTTAGAATAATCTACCGCTTCCTTGTGTAAACACACAGTAAGGAGAAGACGGCGCTGAAAAGGCTCACTGTTGTGATACTGTAGCCGCTGCAGGTGCAGGCGTCGAACGGTTCAACTGCAGCACTATAGCCACATGCAGAGGCCGGCGCAGAGTCAGCCCTGCTGTGTTATCTAGTTACTGTTGCAGTATTTGTGCTGTACTAGAACTAGATAGATAGAGTTGTATAAATAGACTACCACGACAACTCAGTAAAGAGAGTTCAGATTTGTCATCTTCCTATACAAGGCTTCGGTCAACACTGGTGTCTTGTACTATATGTATGCTCTGTTCTCCCTCTTCTTCAACCTCTGGCCATAGTGTGTGGGGACGAACAAGGCTTGTTCGTGGTCGGCTTAGCTAGTGGGTACTCGGCAACACTAGCGGGTGAGTGGTTCACTCACCTGAGCCGGTGATCCTGTGGGCTAACAAGTGGTATCAGAGCCGTACAAACGTCGTCGCCAGACTAAACGCTGACGATGAAGGGCGATTCGGAGATGGACAACAGCATGCGGCTGCCCAGCCACGACCGGAGGTCGTTGTTCGCATGGTACGGGAGGTTAGCGGCACCAGTTGGCCGACGTTGACTCGCACCAACTATAGAGAGTGGTCGGTGACCATGAAGGTCAAGCTCAGAACCCGATGGCTCTGGAATGCTGTTGACAAGGGCACCGACAATGAGGAAGATGACATATCAGCGTTGGAGGCTATCCTCGCTGCTGTACCGACGGAATATAGGGAGCCGTTAGGGATGAAGAGCTTAGCTAAGGAGGCGTGGGAGGCTATTGCGGCGATGCGCGTCGGTTTCCGATCCGCGCAAAGAAGGTGACAACCCAGCTGCTGAAGCAGGAGTACGTCCAATCCTCAAGTTCAAGGATGGTGAAACAGTGGAGGACTTCTTCCTCCGCCTGCAGACGCTCATCAGCAAGCTAAACAGCCATGGCGTCACCATCGACGAAGAGGAGGCGATCTCCAAGTACCTCCACTCTGTGCCAGCAAAGTACATCCAGATCGTTCTCTCCATAGAGACGATGCTGGACTTGTCCACCCTCACCTATTGAGGATATGACAGGTCCGACTGTGGGCAGTGGACGAGCGCCTAGAGCAGGCGACAACAACGAAGGACAGTGGCAAACTGCTGCTGATAGAGGAGTGTGCTGCTCGGAGGAACTTCGGGAAGGCTAGCCTCCTCCTAGGCGCGGTGGACGATGGCAAGCGCCGCGGCGAGGCTTCTTCGAAGAAGAAGAAGCAGGTCGACCCCAATGCCTGTCGGCGCTGTGGGAAGATGGGCCATTGGGCATGGGAGTACCCAAATCGCAAGCAGGAGAAGAAGGCTGAGTCTCATCTGGCGCAAGCTGATGATGAGGATGAGGACACTATCCTAATGGCGATGTTTTGTGCACTGCACGACATCGAGGTCGAGGAGATGGAAGAGGTGACGACGGTAGAAGGACCTGGGAAGGCCCTGAAGACTGTCAACCTCGACGAACCACGTGTCGAAGTCCACCTTGGACGTGTGGGCGCCGACCAAGAGCAGCGGTGGTATCTGGACTCTGGTGCCAGCAACTACATGACGGGCTCCAAGGCATCCTTCTTCGAGCTCAACGACAATGTTACCGGTACGGTGAAGTGTGGTGACGGCTCACAGGTGGCAATCCAAGGGCGCGGCACCATCATCTTTAGGTGCGAGAATAGGGAGCACCGCGCGCTAACGGATGTATATTACATCCCACAGCTGTGTTCCAGCATCATTAGCATTGGTCAGCTGGAAGAGCGCGGTAGCGAGGTACTAATCAAGGACAAAGTCCTTAGGATCAGGGACCGGGAGCAGCGACTTCTTGCCAAGGTGAAAAGGTCCCTGAACCGGTTGTACCTACTCGATCTGAAGGTAGAGCAGCCGGTGTGACTGACGGCAAGACACATCGAGGAACCGTGGATGTGGCATGCTCGGTTCAAACATCTCAGCATCGACGCGCTTGGTCGGCTGGAGAAGATGGTCCGAGGGCTACCCCACATCAAGCACGGAGGCGAGCTGTGTGATAGCTGCCTGGCCGAGAAGCAGAGGAGGCTACTATTTCCAAAGGCGGCCAAGTATCGCACGAAGGACGCTCTCGAGCTCATCCACGGCGACCTCTGCGGGCCGATCACGCCAGCTACAAATGGTGGTCGACAGTACTTCCTCCTGCTTGTGCATGATTGCAGTCGCTACATGTGGCTGAAACTCCTAACAACCAAGGACGAAGCGGCAGTAGTGATCAAGAAGTTCAAGATGCGCGCGGAGGCCGAGAGCGGCAAGAAGCTCCACGTGCTAAGGACTGATCGCGGCAGCGAATTGACTTCGGTGGAGTTCGTTGCGTCCTGTGCGGATCAGGGTGTGGTACGACATCACACCGCGCCGTACTTGCCACAACAGAATGGCGTGGTGGAGAGGCAGAACCAGACGATGGTCAGCATGACACGTTCCATGAAGAAGGCCAAAGGCATGCCAGCAAGGTTCTGGGGTAAGGCGGTAACCACGGCGGTGTTCATCCTCAACCGCGCTCCGACCAAGGCCCTGACGGGCAAGACGCCGTTCGAAGCTTGGTATGGGCGCAAGCCGAGCGTGTCCTTCCTCTAGACATTCGGCTGCATCAGCCATGTCAGGAAGACAAAGCCGAACCTCACCAAGCTGGTCACCCTAGGCGCTTTTTCACCGAAAACCGAACACCGAACACCGAACCGAAACCGAACCAAATAGTCGGTAGTTCGGTTTTTTGGTTCGGTTTTGGTTTCCAGTTCCGTGAAGTTCGGTGTTTGCCTTCGGCTTCGGTTTCTATGCCATACCGAACCGAAGTACCGAGAAACCGAGAAAAACGAACCAAACAGTCTTGAGTCTTTAAATAATATACTGTGCTGTGCAAGTTTGTACTATGCTGTGCTGTCAGTTCTAAATCCTGTCTGATGTTTTCTTGCATCAGGTTTATTCGGTTTTAACCTGAAAAACTGAACTAAAAAACCAATCCGAAATTGGTCGGTTTTTAGAATTTTAGCAAACCGATCGGGGGTCATTTTCTGGAAACCTGAAATTTTGGAAAACAGAAGAAACCGAACCGAACCATCGGTTAAAACCGAACTGCCCAGGCTGACAAGCTGGAGGACAAGAGCACACCGATGGTGTTCCTAGGCTACGAGGAGGGTACCAAGGCGTACCGGCTCTACGACCCATGCGGAGACAAGGTGCTTGTCTCGCGCGACGTTGTGTTCGACGAGAAGGCAGCTTGGGACTAGAGCAGTCCGAGCACGGGGGAAGCTGGCGGCTTCACGAGCACCTTCATTGTCGAGCACTTGGTCATCCACGGTGGTGGAGATGTTGGGGAAGAGGTGCCGAGCACTCCAGGAGGGGTGCCGAGCGCTCTAGCGGTAGAGCCAAGCACTCCTAGGGGCAAGTACCGAGCACTCCTGGAGGGATGCTGAGCACGTCAAGAGTGGCACCGGAAGTTCTGCAGTGGTGGCGACCACTCCAGGACGAGTGCCGAGCACTCCCGTGGCGGAGCCAAGACGTCTTGTAGTGGTGCTGACCACTCCAAGACTGAGGTTGAGCACTCTTACAGTGGGGCCGAGCACTGCAGAAGTAATGACAAGCTATCCAGAAGTAGTGCCGAGCACTGCAACTAGGGTGTCGAGCACTCAAGGTGCTGTGTCGAGTACTCCGGCGAAACAGGGAACTTTATCGACGCCGATCGAGTTCGCCTCATCTCCCGGTGACATCACTGAGTTCGTGGATGCCTTCCACGAAGGTGAGGAAGGTGTGGTTCCACAGGCTGGACGATATCGTCGGCGGCACAGGACCCTCAGGACCGGCTGGTCGGCTGCTCAATGACGCAGAGCTGCTGCTCGTCAGTGCAGAGGAACCACCTATGTTTGCGCTGGCCGAGCGGGACGGAAACTAGCGACGGGCGATGCTGGAGGAGATAAAGGCGATCGAGGAAAACGAGACATGGCAGCTCATCGATTCACCTCCAGGATCCCGTCCGATCAGCCTGAAGTGGGTGTACAAGGTCAAGCGGGACGAGCTCGGCGCCATTGTCAAGCACAAGGCGCGCCTCGTCGTCCGAGGCTTTGTTCAGCGTGAGGGCATAGACTTCGAGGAGGTTTTTACGCCAGTAGCGCGTATGGAGTCGGTCTGTTTGCTACTAGCTTTGGCAGCAGCAAAGGACTTGCGCGTAAATCACTTGGACGTTAAATCGGCCTTCCTCAACGGTGAGCTGGCGGAGACGGTCTTCGTCAGACAACCTCCAGGTTTCACCATCAAGGGAGAGGAGCACAGAGTGCTCCAACTGCGTAAGACGCTCTACGGGCTGCGGCAGGCCCCACGAGCATGGAACGCCAAGCTTGACGCCACGTTGGGCGAGCTTGGGTTTCAACGGTGCGCAACCGAGCACGCGCTCTACACGCGGTGACGGGGGAAGGAGGAGCTCGTCGGCGGCGTGTATGTGGATGATTTGATCGTCACTGGCGCGCGCACGGAGGACATCAACAGCTTCAAGCACGAGATGACGGCTCATTTTCGAATGAGCGATCTCGACGCACTCTCCTACTACCTCGGCATCGAGGTGACACAGGGGAAGGAGGAACTCATGCTCGGTAATGCTCGGTCAGAGCGCGTATGTCTCTAAGCTATTGGAGCGGAGCGGCATGGCTGAGTGCAAGTCATGCGTGACTCCAATGGAGGAGCGGCTGAAGCTGACGAAGGCCAGCACTGCGGCGAAGGTGGATGCAACACTCTACCGGAGCATCGTCGACGGTCTGCGCTACCTAGTCCACATGAGGCCAGACATTGCGTTCGTTGTGGGCTACGTCAGTCGCTTTATGGAGGATCCTAGAGAGGATCATTGGGCTGCAGTGAAGCGGCTACTGCACTACATCAAGGGGACGGTAGATCAGGGGATCATTTTTTCCAAGACCGGCGGGAGTAGGCTGCAACTCATTGTGTTCAGCGATGCAGGCATGGCGGGGGACCCCGACGGATGACAGAGCACCTCTGGCATGCTCGTCTTCCTCGGGTCAGCTCTAATTTCATCGCTGTCGCTGAAACAGAAGGTGGTGACGTTATCTACGTGCGAGGCAGAGTACGTAGCGGCGGCCACAGCGGCGTGCCAAGTTGTGTGGCTGCGCTGGCTACTGGGCGAGCTGACCGGTACGGAAGCTCACCCACCAGCACTGATGGTGGACAACCAGCCCGCCATCGCCCTCGCAAAGAATTCGGTTCTACACGACCGGAGCAAACACATCGACGTGAAGTTCCACTTCCTTAGGGACTGTGTCGATGGAGGGCAGATCGTCATCAAGGTTCATCGAAACTGGTCGGCAACTCACGGACGTCCTCACCAAGCCGCTCGGACGTCTTCGACTCACGGAGCTGAAGGAGATGATCGGCATGGAGGGGGTACAAGAGATAGCAGTAGGATTAAGGAAAGAATTGTTAGAATAATCTACTGCTTCCTTGTGTGAACACACAACAAGGGGAATGCGGGGCCAAAAAGGCTTCCTGCTGTGATACTGTAGCCGCTGCAGGTGCAGGCGCCGAACGACTCACCTGCAGCACTGTAGCTACATGCAGAGGCCGGCACAGAGGCCCTGCTGTGTTATCTAGTTACTGTTGCAGCATGTGCGCTTGTATTAGGACTAGATGGATAGAGTTGTATAAATAGACTAGCACAGCAACTCAGTAAAGAGAGTTCAGATTTGCCATCTCCCATGGTGTCTTGTACTGTGTGTATGCTCTGTTCTCCCTCTTCAATCTCTGGCCATAGTGTGTGGGGACGGACAAGGTTTGTTCGTGGTCGGCTTAGCTAGTGGGTACTCGGCAAGACTAGTGAGTGATTCACTCACCTGAGCCAGTGATCCTGTGGACTAACAAAAGCTGTGCACAGATTTGGTGGGGAGTAGACAAGAATCACTTCTCCATTTACACTGTGATATACAGTGAGCTGGGTCTCACTGCTCCCTATTCAATCTCCACCAAAATCACTCTAGAATCAATTCTCACTGTCTCCCCACCCTGCCCCCCACCAGAATCAAATAGAATCACTCCACCAAAGAATTAAAGAGCTAGAGATAAGAATTATGGAGTGGAGCTCTACCAAATAAGCCCTAACTTAGGGTGATTCTAGGAATTAATTTATTTGGAAAAGAGGGAGTAAGTCTGCTGAAGGAAAAAAAAAGGCAGGGGACTCACCTCTAACTTCTGGATCAGTTCCTTGGGAGTTGGAGCCAAGACGATGATATTGCGAGCAGTTGGTTTGATAAACCCTTCTTCCACTGCTTTGTCAATGAAAGACAGCAGTGGGTCGTAGTAGCCATCCACATTAAGCAGTCCAACCTGCAGAATAGCAGATACGTTGTAGGTCGTCCCAGCAAAGAGTTTATAAATTGCTGCAAAAAGGATGAACAGTGTGGCACCGGTTTGTCATGAATGCCAAGTTGAGCCCATGCAATCGCTTCCAGCAGCTCTTCAAGTGTCCCATACCCCCCTACAAGGCAAAGCTCAGCAATCGAAGACCTCCTTCAGTACAGTGGTAAATACTAAAACAAGTAGGACGAGAGCAAATTTTGTATAGTTAACTTGATTCTAAATGTTGGATTTACTTTATGTTTTCAATATCACAGATTCCTAATTCTGAATCGCATGGCTTGGTCTTGGAACTATCATGGTCTAATTTCGATTCTCACTTAGTCATTGTGCTTGTGCAGGGAAACAAAGTCCCAACTTTTGGAGCAGATAGCCTCGTCAGAGACAAAGCATGCATTCTGAACATTCACTCACTTCCACTACCAGTCGATCATTGCAAAAGCTGAAGAAAGTGACAACCAAATTTACCAGTCACAACTACCGATTCATTAATTTCCTTTTCTCAGGTGACACGCACACTCACCAGGTAATGCTATAAAAGCATCGGACTGCCTGGCCATCTCAGCCTTCCTCTGGTGCATATCAGCCACTGCTTTCACCTCCCCCACCGTCTCACCTGATATCTGCAACCATCGCACGCGCAAGAACAAGCATCATATTTTACTAGCTGGCACAGGCTTTTTTGCTTGACCTAAAGGGGACCAACTTTCTGGAGATGGAGAAAGAAATGGAGGATGACTTGACTGTTTTACATTACCAGTTTTTTATCAGAGGACACATGTTCAGGGGAGGCAATTATGGTGCTGGTGTTGGGGATAGGAGGAAACGTGATGGGCTTTTTCATTGTTTAACTGAGCCAGCATTTGTTGGAGAGATTGCAGTCAAGATCAGCAAGATTTGATCGATCATGTGGGGAACACAATTTCAGTGAGCATTTCTCCTGATCTTTCATCATATGCCTGCCTTTTTCCTTTCCCACCATCAAGAAAGACAGGCGAGAAGGATCTAAAGGCAGTATCATGTATTTTTCCTTCTTTACTCTTCTTAAATGCACACCCTAATAGGATATTTCTGAAGATAAACATGAACCCATTGTGATTGACTTATGTGCTTAAAGATGAGCGTCAGGTTTGATAGTCGTATTTATATCTTTTTTTTGAACAGATAGTCGTATTTATATCAAGTAAATAGCAATAAGGAATTGCATCTTCATCCTCCTTTATGAAAAACTCCATGTGCGTACATACCATGACAATTTGAAACTTTGATTGCTAAATTTTGAAGCAATATTGCTGTGTTCGAGGTAATCATGGCATGCGACTTTGTTCAAAAAAAAAAATCATGGCACGCGACAAGAAACAATTAGAGACTAATGCTAAGTAGGAAGATTATGGGTACCTCTCTAGGCATCAGAGTCTTGGGAATCACCCTGCATTAGAGGGACAAGAAGATGACAAAATGTAAATTTTATGATCTGAGGCAGACATGATCAATCCAACACTTTCCGACACGAGCCTGTTTCATCAATTTCTAAGCCATTCTTCTTTTCACGCACTATCAATTTGATAGTGCAAATGTGCTAAAGAACTATTGTTATGTTACATACCCAATGACATGTCTTCCTCCATTGTACACTGCTTGAGAGACCGAACCCATCAATCCTACACTCCCTCCTCCATACACTAGATCAATGTTTCTTGCCACCTAAATAGACCAGGAAAAAAAATATCAAATACACAAACTTATGGTTGCTAGAAAACCTTTAAGGTCTGGAGGTTGTTGCCATGTTATACATCTTAAGAGATGGGAAGCCAAAAGTGATGACACATATAGGCCACAATTTGTCAAATGTATGCAGTGTTTCGTTGTTTCACTATGGAACAGAGGAAGTTGAATATTTTGTAGGTACAGTAACATGCATCCATGCAAAGATATACTACTGTGAAGCCTCTTTAACTCCTTCACTGAAAAGAATTCTCATGGAAAAGCATCACTGCATCACCATGGCGTAGTTGATGTTGGTGGTCAAAACAACAGGGTAAACTTCAAGTAAGATTAAAGGCATGTCATCATCAAAATGACACTAATGTATAGCTATCTAGTTGACCAAACAAATAAAAGGTAAAAGCACAAAAAAATCAAGGAATTAAAGAAAGAAGCAGCAGCACAGAATTTACCAGCTCCTTGCCAAGCTCAATGGCAGCATCCTGGTAGCTCCTCTTCTTACCATGGCTGCTCCCACAGAAGACACATATCCTCCTGAACCGTGATGGCGCCGGTGCCACTGCCTCTGCCGTCTCTTCGTCGACCTTGATCTCCATTGCTCCCCTCTTCACCTCCCTAGTTTGCTGTGAATGTCTGCAGGCGTTTAAGGGTGGTGACACAGCATGGAGATGGGATATCCCACTACAGCAAGCCTTGGCTGGCTGCACTTGAGTGCACACCACTACCTGTGGAGTCGCTATATAGCCCTTGTTTAGTTGGACCCCAAAATCCAAAAAGTTGCTACAGTACCTGTCACTAGTAACTGTTTGATTTGGTTTTCTCAACTCTGTCTAGTCATGGATTATTTTAAGGATCATCTGTCATGCTTGAACTAATTAAACTATGAGATCCATTTGAACAGTTAATAATGTCCTGATTGGGTGATTCCTGAATGTAATTCCGAAAGTTACACCTTTATATTATGGCTAAATTCATGTGGATGTCCCATTTCATATTCACATTTATTTTCACTAGGTTTATGTGTTTGCTCTTTGCAGCAAATAATGAAAATGCATCACAACTCACAAGGAGACCGAATTCAGAAGGGCATTGGCTGCACGACAGCAGTAAATTGCAGTGGCCTACCCACAGTCACAGGTCACAGCTGATCTCACGCGAAAGAAACTTGTCGAGCCTCTCTGCACTCAGCCGACAACACAGGACATGTGAACGTCATGTCAGTGCTCAACATCTATGAATTACTGGCTCCCCTTCTAACAAAGAACTGTTGACCCAATGGATCACCGGCTCAGGTGAGTAAACCACTCACCAGTCTTGTCGAGCACCCGCTAGTGTTGTCGAGTACCCACTAGTCGTGCCGACCATGCACAAGCGTTGTCCGTCCCCACTGCACTATGGCTAAAGCTTGAAGAAGAAGGGAGAACAGAGCATGCACACACATTACGAGACACCAGCGTTGACCGAAGCCCTGTCTGAGAGATGGCAAATCTAAACTCTCTTTACAGAGTTGCCGTGATAGTTTATTTATACAACTCTATCCATCTAGTCATAGCACAGCGCATATGCTGTAACAGAAACTAGATAACATATAGGGCTGACTCTGCGCCAGCCTCTGCATGTGCCTACAGTGCTGCAGGTGAGTCATGCGGCGCCTGCACCTGCAGCGGCTACAGTATCACAGCAGGGGGCCTTTCGGCGCCACCTTCCCTTACTGTGTTCACACAAGGTAGCAGTAGATTATCTAACAATCTTCCCATAATCCTACTGTTAACCCTTCTACCCTCTCCATGCCGATCATCTCCTTCAGCTCCGTGAGTCGAAGACGTCCGAGCGGCTTAGTGAGGACATCCGCAAGTTGCCGACCAGTTTTGACGAACTCGATAACGGTCTGCCCTCCATCGATACAGTCCCTGAGGAAGTGAAACTTCACGTCGATGTGTTTACTCCGGTCGTGCAGAACTGGATTCTTCGCGAGGGCGATGGCGGGCTGGTTGTCCACCATCAGTGCTGGTGGGTGAGCTTCCACGCCGGTCAGTTCGCCCAGCAGCCGGCGCAGCCACACAACTTGGCACAGCGCTGTGGCCGCCGCTACGTACTCTGCCTCGCATATAGATAGCGCCACCACATTCTATTTCAGCGACAACCATGAAATTGGGGCCGACCCGAGGAAGACGAGCACACCAGAGGTGCTCCATCGTCCGTCGATGTCCCCCGCCATGTCTGCATCGCTGAACACAGTGAGCTGCAGCCTACTCCTACCGGTCTTTGGGAAGATGATCCCATGATCTACCATCCCTTTGACGTAGCGCAGTAGCCACTTCACCGTAGCCCAGTGATCCTCTCTGGGATCCTTCATAAGCGACTGACGTAGCCCACGGCGAACGCAATGTCCAGTCTCGTGTGGACTAGGTAGCGAAAACCGACGATGATGCTCCGGTAGAGTGTTGCATCCACCTTCGCTGCGGTGCTGGCCTTTGTCAGCTTCAGCCGCTCGTCCATCGAAGTCACGCATGGCTTGCACTCAGCCATGCCGCTCCTCTCCAATAACTTAGAGGCATACGCACTGTGACCGAGCGTGAGTTCCTCCTTCTCCTATCTCACCTCGATGCCAAGGTAGTAGGAGAGTGCGCTGAGATCGCTCATTCGAAAAATGAGCCGCCATCTCGCGCTTGAAGCTGTTGATGTCCTCCGTGCGCACGCCTGGTGACAATAAAGTCATCCACATACATGCCGACGACGAGCTCCTCCTTCTCCCATCGCCGCGTGTAGAGCGCGTGCTCGGTTGCGCACCGCTAAAACCCAAGCTCGCCCAGCGTGGCATCAAGCTTGGCGTTCCATGCTTGTGGGGCCTGCCGCAGCCCATAGAGCACCTTGCGTAGTCAGAGCACCCTGTGCTCCTCTCCCTTGACGGCGAAACCTGGAGGTTGCCTGACGAAGACCGTCTCCGCCAGCTCGTCATTGAGGAAGGCTAATTTAACGTCTAAGTGATGGACGCGCCAGTCCTTTATTGCTGCTAAAGCAAGTAGCAAACAGACCTACTCCGTGCGCGCTACTGGCACAAAGATCTCCTCGAAGTCTATGCCCTCGCGCTGAACAAAGCCTCGGGTGACGAGGCATGTCTTGTGCTTGACAATGGCGCCGAGCTCGTCCCGCTTGACCTTGTACACCCACTTTAGGCTGATCGAACAACATCCTAGAGGTGGATCGATGAGCTGCCAAGTCTCGTTTTCCTCGGTCGCCTTCATCTCCTCCAGCATCGTCCGTTGCCAGTTTCTGTCCTGCTCAGCCAGCGCGAACGTGGGTGGTTCCTCTGCACTGACAAGCAGCAGCTCTACGTCATTGAGCAGCCGACCAGCCAGTCCTAAGGGTTCTGTGCCGCTGATGATGTCGTACAGCCTATGGAACCACACCTCCTCACCTTCGTGGAAAGCATCCATGAACTCAGTGATATCACTTGGAGGTAAGGCGAACTCGATCAGTGTTGATGGAGTTCCCTGTTTTGTCGAAGTGCTCGGCATAGCACCTTGAGTGCTCGGCACCCTAGTTACAGTGCTCAGCACTACTTCTGGACAGCTCGTCATAACTCCTACAGTGTTTGGTCACACTATAGGAGTGCCCAGACTCAGTCTTGGAGTGGTCGGCACCACTGCAAGACGTCTTGGCTCCACCACGAGAGTGCTTGGCACCCGTCCTGTAGTGGTCACCACCACTGCAGAACCTCTCGGCACCACTCCTGGCGTGCTCGGCATCTCTCCAAGAGTGCTCGGCACTCCTCCCTGAGTGCTCGGTATCCCTTCCGAAGTGCTCGGCACTGCCCCAGGAGTGCTTGGCTCTGCCGCTGGAGTGCTCGGCGCTCCTCTTGGAGTGATCGGCACCTCTTCCCCAGCGTCTCCATCACTGTGGATGACCAGGTGTTTGACAACGAAGGTGCTGGTGAAGTCGCCAGCTTCCCCCATGCTCGGACTACTCCAGTCCCAAGCCGCCTCCTCGTCGAACACGACGTCGCGTGAGACAAGCACCTTGTCTCTGCGTGGGTCGTAGAGCTGGTATGCCTTGGTACCCTCCGCATAGCCTAGGAACACCATGGGTGTGCTCCTATCCTCCAGCTTGGTGAGGTTCAGCTTTGTCTTCCTGACATGGCCGATGAAGCCTACTCTATGTGACTGCATCAAGGTCGGATATCATGTTTAGTGTATGCATGTGTGCAAGATTTCAAGCCTCACCAAGAGAAAGTCATTTGAAGGCTACAAAGAGAATATTGAGGTACTTGAAGCATACACAAAATGTTGGTTTGTGGTATCCCAAAGGAGCAAAGTTTGAGCTAGTTGGTTACTCTAACTCGGATTATGCGGGATGCAAGGTTGAAAGGAAGAGCACCTCGGGCACATGTCAATTGTTGGGAAGATCACTTGTTTCATGGTCATCAAAGAAGCAAAATAGTGTTGCATTATCAATCGCAGAAGCCGAATACATATCCACCGGTAGTTGTTATGCACAAATACTTTGGATGAAGGCCACTTTGAGTGACTTTGGAATTAAGTTCAAGAAAGTGCCATTACTATGTGACAATGAGAGTGCAATCAAGTTGACCAACAATCCGGTTCAACATGCAAGAACAAAGCACATTGATGTCTGCCACCATTTCATAAGAGATCACCAACAAAAAGGGGACATTTGCATTGAGAGTGTGGGCACCGAAGATCAACTTGCCGATATATTCACCAAGCCATTGGATGAGAAAAGGTTTTGTAAGCTAAGGAATCAGTTGAACATATTGGATTTCTCAAATATGTGTTGATGCACCCTCTCACTTATATGATATGCCTCTCCTTCGAGCAATCCAAGGTAAAAGTTGATTGGCATGGCATACATCCTTGCTAAGGATATGTTTAGTGCATCTAGACATCCCTCACATTAAATAGGGTCATTCATAAAAATTAAATGATTTTGATGATTGTATGGTACCACTATTGCTTCTATGCTTATTTTGATCTAGTGGAAGCATATGACATGTTTGTGGGCTTATAAATCTAGTGTTTGATCTAGAAAATAAGCTCTAAGTGTTTAACTCAACATGGTACAAGATAACCCTTATTTGGAGGTGTGAAGAAGCTTGTCCTTGGATCAAACTGAGTTAAATATCTTTGGCAAATATTCTAGTTTGAACCAAATTTAGGAAAATGATCTTCACCCCATTGATTGACATTGATAATCACAACCTATCTAGTTTTTGAACCTTTGTGGTCATTGATGACAAAGGGAAAGAAAAACAAAGATATTAGTGATATTAGTACATGGGGAGAAAAACAAAGAATATATTAAGTGTACTAAGATGGTGAAAAGACAACAAAGGAGGGAGAACTTGACTATAGGGGAGAGAGATATGACAAAGGAAATTGATTAATTAAAATTTTGAGCACACAAGTAGGGGGAGCAAGCTCATGAACTTGTATGGTGCATTTGAATGTGCATTTCATATGTTTGCTTGCATGGCACAAGTTTTAAATTTTAATATTCATGCTTGTGTGGTGTATGCTAGTTATATGTTTGAATAATGAAATGAAAATCTAGCATGCATATGTTATCTAGTGATTTTATTTTCAAGTGTTTCCAAGTGGTATCAAGCTAACCATGGTGCTAAGAATGGTATAATGGTGCACTCCGATTGATATCACGCTTCAAAGGTCCATCTTATATACCTTAGCATCATTTGGTAGACATTGTCTCCTATATTTCCTATCTAAACATATGCGCAAGCTTCAATCCAAACTCTTAGCACATATGTAGGGGGAGCAATTGCTACCATTTGGGGTTCATAAAACTTGTCCATATCCTTTTACACATGGTAAATATGCTTGGACAAGCAACATGGATTCAATTGAATTTCAATTCATATCTTTGTGAAAGGGTTATCATCAATTACCAAAAAGGGAGAGATTGAAAGCTCTAGTTTGGTTTTGATGAATTGATGAAGCCCTAAGTGCTAACCTAGTTTATCAAAGTAATTATGAGATAGGTGGCACTACTCTAAGTGATGAAGAAATTGTGAAGATCATGATGATGGTGATGCCATGGTGATGATCAAGCGCTTGGACTTGAAAAAAAGAAAGAAAAACAAAAGGCTCAAGGCAATAGTATAAATAGTAGGAGCCATTTTGTTTTGGTGATCGGGACACTTAGTGAGTGTGATCACATTTAGGAATCGATAGCCGTACTATTAAGAGGGGTAAACTCGTATCAAAATGTGGTTATTAAAGTGCCACTAGATGCTCTAACTCATTGCATATGCATTTAGGATCTGGTGGAGTGCTAACACCCTTGAAAATATTTGTGAAAATATGCTAACACACATGTGCACAAGGTGATACACCTGGTGGTCAGGCACATTTGAGCAAGGGTTAGAAACTTCACTAGTGGAGTGTCCACCCGTAGAGTGTGGACAGTCCGACGGTGCCACCGGCGCCCTATACAGAAAAGACTGGAGGTCAATGAAAGTGATCAGACATTGACCTCGGTTGGACCGGCGCGTCAGTCAGTAGAAGCATGAAGACGCTGGTGTCGGTCTCTGATCGGATGCTGGGTCACTTAGTGACCTGGACGCTGGAAGGTTGCAGTCCGGTCCTGCTGACGTGGCAGCACACAGGGAAGTCACCATGTGACCGGATGCTAGGGTGTGTCCGATCGTGCATGACCAGACTGCGTCTGGTCGTGAAAAGTCATCTCTGGATGATTACTGGAAACGACCGGACACTGGGGTTCAGCGTCCGATCACATTGCAACAAGCGCTGTTCGGTCATCACTTGACCGTTGAGATCGGGCGATCAACATTTAAAGAGAGGAGACATGTGGCACACATCACGTGATCGGACTACTGAGGTCCAGCAGTCCGGTCAATATGACCGAGCGTTCCGATCACCCCGTGTTGTGCCTAGTGAAGGGGTACAATGGCTCTATTTCGTGGAGGCTTCTATTTAAGCCCCATGGCTAGCTTCAAGCTCACCCTCTTGGCCATTTGCATTGACATAAGCAACCTTGTGAGATTAGCCAAAGCCCTCCCACTCATCTCCATCTTTGATTCATCATCTTTAGTGAGATTGGGAGAGAATCCAAGTGCATTGCTTGAGTGTTTGCATCTAGAGGTACTTAGGTGTTCATGTTTCGCTACGAGATTCGCTTGTTACTCTTGGTGGTTGCCGCCACCTAGATGGCTTGGAGCGGCAAGGATCGTCGAGCGGAGGTTGGTGATTGTCTTCGGCTCCGATCATGGTGATTGTGAGGGGTTCTTGACCTTTCTCCAACGGAGAGCCAAAAGGTACTCTAGTGGATTGCTCGTGGCTTATGTGATCCTCATCTTGTGTTGGTTGTGCAGCACCCTATTAAGGGTTTGGCGTGTGATGCCAATTAGCACATGAACCTCCAACTGAGTGAATTGCCACAATGAGAACTAGCTTGCCGGCAAGCAAGTGAACCTCGGTAAAAAATCATTGTGTTATCATTTGATTCCGAGGTGATTGGCCTTCATTGTTATTCATTCTTGTGATTGATTGGCTCCTTCCTCGACTCGGCGGTATAACCTTCTTGCTCACTCTCATTACATTACCGCAAACTAGTTGTCAAGCTCTTTAGTGTAGCTAGTTGTGAGAGCTTGTTAGTTTGGTTAGTGTGGCTCTTTAGTTAGCTTTTGAGAGCACACTAACTTTGTGTAGTGTCATAGCTATTGTGTAGATAGAAACTATATAAACTAGAATTGTGGTAGATGGCTTGCTATTTTAGTAGGCTAGCATAACACTTGCTTTGCCTCATAATTAGTCTAACCGGTTTATTAAGTGTTGTTGTAGAAATTTTTATTAGGCCTATTCATCCCCCTTCTAGCCATTAGGACCTTTCAGTAGCGAACTCCAACCTGAAGTGAATTCGCCGGCACGATCAGTCCTTAGCACGCAGAGCTTCTTGCCGCTCTTGGTCTCCGCGTGTATCTTGAACTTTTTGATCGCCGTGGTCACTTCGTCCTTGCTCGTTAGGAGTTGCAGCCACATGTAGCGACTGTAATCATCCACGAGCAGGAGGAAGTACCGTCGACCACCATTTGTAGCTGGCGTGATTGGCCCATAGAGGTCGCCGTGGATGAGCTCGAAGAGCGTCCTTCATGCGATACTTGGTCGTCTTTGGGAAAGGTAGCCTCCTCTGCTTCCCGGCCTGGTAGCTGTCACACAGCTCGCCTCCATGCTTGATGTGGGGTAGGCCTGGGACCATCTTCTCCAGCCGACCAAGCGCGTCAATGCTGAGATGTCCAAACCGTGCATGCCACATCCACGGTTCCTCGAAGTGCCTTGCCGCCAGGCACACCGGCTGCTCTACCTTCAGGTCGAGCAGGTACAACCAGTTTAGGGATCTCTTCACCTTGGCGAGAAGTCGCTGCTCCTGGTCCCTAATCCTAAGGACTCCGTCCTTGATCAGTACCTCGCTACCGTGCTCATCCAGCTAACCAATGTTGATGATGATGCAACGTAGCTACGGGATGTAATATACATCCGTTAGTGCGCGGTGCTCCTCGTTCTGGCATTTAAAGATAATGGTGTCGCGCCCTTGGATAGCCACCCTTGAGTCATTACCAAACTTCACTGTACCGGTAACATCGTTATCAAGCTCGGAGAAGGATGACTTGGAGCCCATTATGTGGTTGCTGGCACCAGAGTCCAGATACCACCGCTGCTCCTGATCGGCGCCCACACGTCCGAGGTGAACTTGGACACGTGGTTCGTCGAGGTTGACAATCTTTAGGGCTTTTCTAGGTCCTTCCACCGTCGTCGCCTCTTCCATCTCCTCAGCCTCGACGTCATGCAGTGCATAGAATGTCGCCATAAGGATAGTGGCCTCATCCTCATCATCGGCTTACGCTAGGTGAGCCTGAGCCTTCTTTTGCTGCTTGCGGTTTGGGCACTCCTGTGCCCAATGGCTCATCTTTCCGCAACGCCGGCAGGCGTTGGGGTCGACCTACTTCTTCTTCTCTGAAGAAGCCCTGTCGGGGCGCTTGCCATCGCCACCGTAGCTGGAGAAGGCTGCCTTCCCGGAGTTCCTCCGAGCAGCCCACTCCTCTTCCATCAGTAGGAGTTTCCCACTGTCCTTCGTTGCTGTCGCCTGCTCCAGGCGCTCGTCCACCGCCCACAAACGGCTTGTCACATCCTCAATGGTGAGGGTGGACAAGTCCAGCATCGTCTCTATGGAGAGAGCGATCTGGATGTACTTTGCCGGAATGGAGTGAAGGTACTTCGAGACCGCCTTCTCTTCATCGATGGTGACGCCGTGGCTCTTCAGCTTGCTGATGAGTGTCTGTAGGTGGAGAGAGAAGTCCTCCACTATTTCACCATTCTTGAACTTGAGGTTGGCGTACTTCTGCTTCAGAAGCTAGGTCGTTGCCTTCTTTGCGCGGTCGGAATCGACGCACATCGCCGCAATAGCCTCCCACGCCTCCTTAGCCGAGCTCTTCGCCCCCAACGTCTCCCTGTACTCCGCTGGTACAGCAGCGAGGATAGCATCCAACGCTGACATGTCATCTTCCTCATTGTCGGTGCCCTTGTCAACATCATTCCAGAGCCGTCGGGCTCTGAGCTTGACCTTCATGGTCACCGACCACTCTCCATAGTTGGTGCGAGTCAGCGTCGGCTAGCTGGTGGGCAGCCACAACGATCTCCGGTCGTGGCTGGGCAGCCACAGCAGTGCCGCTGCTGTCGCCCTTCTCCGAACCGCCCGTCATCGCTAGCGGTTAGTCTGACGACGACGCTTGTATGGCTCCGATACCACTTATTGGTCCATAGGATCACCAGCTCAGGTGAGTGAACCACTCACCAGTCTTGCCGAGCACCCGCTAGTGTTGCCGAGCACCCATTAGCCGTGCCGACCACGAACAAGCATTGTCCGTCTCCACGCACTATGGCTAGAGCTTGAAGAAGAAGGGAGAACAGAGCATGCACACAGTATAAGACACCAGCGTTGGTCGAAGCCCTGTCTGAGAGATGGCAAATCTGAACTCTCTTTACTAAGTTGCCGTGGTAGTCTATTTATACAACTCTATCCATCTAGTACTAGTACAGCGCACATGCTGTAACAGTAACCAGATAACATATAGGGCTGACTCTGTGTCGGTCTCTGTATGTGCCTACAGTGTTGCAGGTGAGCCATGCGGCACCTACACCTGCAGCGACTATAGTGTCACAGCAGGGGGCCTTTCGATGCCGTCTTCCCTTACTGTGTTCACACAAGGTAGCAGTAGACTATCTAACCAGAACTAGTACTAGGCATTTTTTTTGAACTACTCCTTACTTGAGTGCTAGACAATTTAAGAGATAACTTGAGTGCTTGATTGAGTGTGTGCTGCAAAACTATTTGTTACATAGAGACATAGAGTAGTTAGCTCATTCGTACATTCATTTGGGAATGCAACTATTTTCCTGTCCATAGAGAGTTACAGGCCCACCTTTGAGACACAAAAAAAAAACATCAACGCCATGTTGGCTTAGATTATAAACTATACTTTTTTCAGTCAATGAACAATATTTTTCTCTCACAATAAATCAGTCAACGGTACTTTCAGCTCTGGCTTATCAGCCAAGCGAACGGGGCAACTCTCCCCTGTCCAGTACATCACCAAATATGTAGTCACAGGAAGGATGCAATAAGTCTGTTCACTTGCCCGTATACGATCGTGAATTATAAGCTAAAATAATATTTTTCTCTCATACCAAACCAGCCAGCAGTAAATAATCCACGATCGTTTACGATGAAACGAACAGGCCGATGCCATGCCAGGTTTACTTGTGCAGGGACGTAGCGTTAGTCATGGTGCAGCTGCTTATTCTGCTTCTGCGTATGCATCGATCCGTTTCCACAGGCTGACAGGCATATGCTTGGTTGGAAATACTGTTCCCTCAAGGAATGGGATCATCAGCACAAACATCCTGTCGCAATCCGGTCCGGGTCAGCAGTCATGGCTCCGAGCAAGAACACAGCACACGCGCGCGATTGAACACGAATATACACGATGGAGTACAAAGGAGACGGAGTCCTCGTTCCCGGGATCCCGCTCACCCCTGCCCTGATTCTACCACCCCACCCACCCCACCATGGCCACGAGATGTGAGCGTCGATGAGGCTGATACACACGAGACGCATTCCAAACGACGCCAACCGTGCTTAACTCCAACAGAAGAAAAAAAAATGACTCAACTAAGTGCAACTCCAGCAGGTCCTCTAGGCAAAAAAAAAGTGCACCAGCATAGCCTCTATTAAGGCTATCTTCAACAACAACACCTAAAATACAAGACCCATTCGTCCTTTGGGTAGCGCTACAGGCAAAAGGTTTAATACCTATTCAGCATCTTCTCCAACAATAAGACCCAAAAAAGAATCATTTCTGCAAATAGGTTTTCAGAAAGGATATTCATATTTGGGTTGTGCCTCTCAGGCAACCCAAATTAGGTCTCCCGTATAGGTACTATGTCAGAGGCTGATTTTGGGTCTCTTACTACCTATTTTGGGTCTAGGTCTCCTTATTGGAGATAGTCTAAGGGGCCGAATTTTGGCTGGGCACCCAAATCTTCCCCATTCCTGTGGGGTCACCCCCAGCCCCCATCCGATTCCTTCCCGCACCGTACTAAACCGTGAGCGCGGTCGTCTGTCGGCGAGCGCGGCCGCCCACCAGCCTCCCCTTCGGCGAGCACACACCGCCCGCCGGCTGGCACCACGAGCGCATCTGCACGAGAGCGGCCCCGGCTACGCGAGCGCACGGGAGGCGGCCCCTCCGATTGTCGAGATTTGGCTCCCTTCGGCGGACCGGCGACACAGGACGGCCATGGTGTACTGCTCGCGGAGGTGGAGATAGAGGCGGCTATGGCGTAGACCTCCCGACGCGATTCCCTCACGGCTATGGCCACGCTTCCCTCCGTCGCGCCGGAGTGGCCTAGCTGCGCCTCTTTTCGTCCCGCTCGCAGTGTTCGTCCTGCTCGCCGCCGCCTTGCTCGCAACGTCCATCCGCTCGCCCCCCCTGCCTTGTCTGTGTGTGGAGAGAGCAAAGAAGCCTGCCTGCGAGGAGGACGCAGCAGTGCAGCAGGCCAACGGGGAGGAGCAAGGAGACCGCCGGCGAGGAGGACGTGGCGGTGCAGCAGGCCCACACGTCCACCAGCTCCTTCCCCTCCCCCGCCCCACCGCCGGCTCCTTCTCTCTCACCCGCCGCACCGCCGGCTTCTCTCCCCTCGTCTGTACACGTTCCGATAGATCAGATGGTGAAAGATCGGAGATGACAAGTGGGTCCCAATGGCTAGTGTCTATTAAGAGGATTTGTGGGCTTTGGTTCGGGCTTTTATCGGAGGAAATATAAAATAGAGAGCCAACAAAAATGGGGGAAAGCACCCAAATCGGAAACGGGGACTCGAATTTGGGTGCTTCCTGCTGGAGTTGCTCTAAAATACCTAAACATATATTATATTTATATATATAGCAAAAGTTATGTATCTAGAAAAGCTAGAACAATGTATAATTTCAAACGGAGGAAATACATATATATGTCTGCTCTTCAGATATTATGGTATTTGATGTTGTTTCAGTAAACTACAGCATATCTGTGTTAAGTTGCTCTCTGCTTGTTTTTTTAACTATTTTTTCATGACCTTCTATACATATAGTTGGTCTGTTCGCTGGTTGGTTTCTGGGCTGATAAGCCCGATTAGGTGCTGGTTTGTTATGAGAGAAAAACACTGTTAGCTGACTGATAAGCCCTGGCTGAAACCAACAAGTGAACAGACTTATTGGGGAATGTTTTGATTGTAAGAAAAGTTACGTGGAAAGGGGCATGAGTAGTTGGATCCTCTCGAGACCGCAACTAAACTACCAGTCCTGTTTCTTCTAAAATTCTGATAACAATTATTGTGTCCCGAAAGTGCGACCATGATAACAAACAACGGCTTGTTCGGCCCTGTTCGGCTTACCCCATATTCGGCTTGTTTGGCTTTTTTTTTAGTCGTTACAAGTGTTTTTCTCTTCAACAATTCAGCCAGAATAGTGTTTTTCAGTCAATTTCAGCCAAATTTCAGACAACGAACGGGGCGAACCTGTAACCATGTACGTGCTTTTAAGTAGTTCATCGACGAATTTACAAACCCAAAATCGATGCATGTTAGGTGGTTGTTTTACACAGCCAGTAAGAAACAATTAGTAATCCCTGTTACTATTTTAGCTTAGACATCATCATTTGTTTTGAACGTAAACTTAGGTATGTTCATGGACATATATGAAATGAAAAAGGTTGTTCAGCTAGTTATCTCAAGATGATAGCACAAGGAGTATTAACGGTCTGTTTGGATAATTAGTCCATCTTTGGATAATAGGCTAAACATGAACTAATTAATTTTTTCGTTTTTTCTAATATGTTACTTATCGATTAGCCTCTATTAGTTTTTGTTAGACCATAATTAATTTATGTTTAGGCCTTCTATTGGCATCAAAAACATTAACTAAAGTTTAGCTTAGTCCATCAAACACCCATAAACTGTTACTAGCATATAACGTGGTAAAGTACAGCACAACGATGATCTTACATATAGAATCGAAATGCACAATATTGGATCGATCGGTCGTGCTGCCGTCAGGGCAGAAGACAATGCATGTCCCGTTCAAACTTTTACCCCACTCGCTGCTCGTACAAAATCAGACATGGCATGCTCAATGCTCATCATTGTCCCGTGTCCCCAGGGCAGGCTTGCAGCTTGCTCAAACCTGGGCATGAACTGACACAGACTGCTGACCAAGGTTTTGAAACGACATGAAATTTTATAGCGCTCGGGAACCGTGACCCCAATCCGTCCTTGTGGGCTCATGGCTACGTACATAATTGCGAACCGATTTACTCCTGCAGTAAAACCAAATGCTCAAAATGTTTTCACGTAGAAAAAAAAATTCAATTTACCTTTCTCAACTATCGTGGTCATCCGATATTTCTCCCTAAGCTATAAAATCCATTTTTTTTTACCTCCCTTGACTTTGAAATCGTTTGTTTTTTTGCACCTTCCACGGTTTTGTTAGTGGTTTTGCTGACACCACGTTACAGGCAGGTAATCGGACCAATGTTGAAAGTTCATGGTGGTAATTAGACTATATTTTTTAAAATAATATACAAAAAATCATAAAAATAAAATTTCAAAAAACTATCCAAATTTTTTACATGGAAAAATAATGTAATTAAAATCCTAAAATCTGGTTTAATCTTAGAAAATTTGTTTCTACTTAAAAAATTCATAAACTAGTTTTAGTTTCTTTTTTCCAAAATCATGCTCTATCTTATGGTGTCTAGATTGAAATTAGTTTGGTGATGGCCTCATTTTGGTGCTTATTTGCTATTAGAAGGTCGCTTCACATTTATAATTAATCGATGTTGACCATCTGAACTTTGTAGAAACGCCAATGGAGCGTCGCTAGGACCATATGGGCGGCAGGGTGCATTCAGCCACGCAGACTAACACCACTACTTTGAAAAATTATCCAAGGCAGGAAACTAGTGCCCACCCTACCACACATACATAGTCCTAGCAGCGCTCCGCTGGCACTTCTATGTAGTCGGATGATCAGCATCGATCAATTACAAAATAGATAACAAGAGCCTTTACTATAACATGTTAAGCGCGGATTTTTTTAATTTTTAATCCTTTTTAAACAATATTTTAATACTAATCCAAAAAAAGTATTTGCAAATCTGACCTCTTTGGTCGCGCCTGGCGCGACTGTACCACGTTGTTGCGCCACATGCTATGTCGCGACAAGCCGAGCCACCGTGGCAATCATGTTTTACCCATGCTGGCGTGGCGTACCGTGGGCCCTGCTCTGTCGCACCAGCGACTCAAGCGCGACAGAGCTGCCGCGTTAGGCGGGCTGGCGCGACAGGCCCATATAAAGGCCGCGGCCCAACTCGTTTTCCTCCCTCTCTTCTATCTCCCTTCCTGTTGGACGACCTCGAGGTGACATGATGCAGTAGTGTTCTCTCTCTTCTCTTCCTCCCATCCTCTATTTGTCTTCGATGAAGTTTGCATTTGCATTTCAGGTTTGATCGGTCCCGTGCGTGAGGTTTGACTCCCTCACCTCTGTTGTTATTTTTTGTTTAGTTGATGTTTTTATACTGCTCTAGTTTACACTTGTCGGAGACCTAATACCGGGGTACCCCAGAAGATGGAACCAATAACCACCGAACGTTAAAAACTTCTGGACGCACAAGAGCGTTGCTTCACCCCTTACTGGGGTGACAGGAGCTTGGTTCCACCTCTTTCGACGCCATTGGGGTGGGCTCGGTCTCGCCCGAGGGCCGAGGATTAGTCTCCGTCTCGCCCGACGCCTCTGAGGTGGCTTTGCCTCGCCCGAGGGACTCAGGGCTAGTCTCCGTCTCGCCCGACGCCTTTAGGGCGGGTTTGGTCTCGCCCGAGGGCTGAGGGATAGTTTCCGCCTCGCCCGACCCCAGAGGGGCAGGGTCGGTCTCGCCCAAGAGATAGGGATTGGTCTCCGCTTCGCCCGACGACGAGGATGATAGAGACAGGGCAAGATAAGACGTTCGGGTCAACCATGGCTCCAAGAACCATACCCTGTGCCCTGGCAGGAAAAGTACTGCTAGGGGAGGATGGGACGGGTGCTTTAGACCCTTTCGGGCGCAGCAGGGCCTGAAAGGTTGTGTAGGTGCGTGCTCCTCACCCTGTAGAATTGTAGGCGCCGCCTTCAGCCCTAGGACACGGAACCCGACGAAGATATATGACAACCGCTACACTCCAGAAGAAGATTTGCTATCTCCACGAACGACGGGAATTCCGTCACCACGCTGTAGACCCGAGGGAGCAGCGCCCGCTTCCCGACCCCTCAGATCCAAAGCCAGAAGGCCTTGACCTCGGCGTTACTCCGGACCCCGACCCCTCGACACTCCGACGAAGACTCACAAGAACCAGAAGACGTGCGGAGCAAGGCTGAGAAAGGCTAATAAGTCAAAACCATTGTACCACAGCCCATACCCTGAGCAGGACAACATTCTGTAATCAACCTGACACACTACAGGGACATCAACAGTGTTGTAGGCACTTATCTTCCTTAGCACTCATCAGAATGAAGGACCAGGTTGGGTAGACGTGAACCACAAGATTAGATAAAGCCCTCATCCTTGTAAAGCCACCCCTTGATCTATAAAAGGGGATGCGCCTATCCCATAAAGGGGGGACGGAAAATAAGACCGAACAAGAGAACGCACTCATACACACAGTCAAGCGGCTACGAAGCTCTTGACCACCTTTCAACCCTTCCATCAGAGACTTGGGACCAGTCCCTCTCTCGATCGTTTGTACCCCTTACTACAGACCGTTCACGGTGCTAATAACACGAGCAGCAGCAAACTGGACATAGGGACATTCCACCCGAACCAGTATAAATCTTGTGTCCTTTAGCGCACCATCCGAGCCTAACGCGCATTACTATAAATTTACTTGCCAGTGCTTATACGAAACACCGACAGTTGGCGCGCCAGGTAGGGGGCTTGCGCGTTCCAAATCAGGCCTCGGATGGCCACCCACGCAATCACCTGGGCCCCGGGCGCACACGTGCGTTTCAGCGACCTAGATTTCATCATCACACTAGGAGGAGAGCTGGCACTGACTCACTTAGCCGCCCCATCTCCCCCTTCCATCAACCTCAGCCGTCTTAGGCTTGAGGGCCGGCCGGGCAACTCCCGGGGAGGCCTGTCATCAAAGGAGGCCTCTCACAACGCCACCCTATGTCCAGAAGGGTCCGTATGGGGCGCCCCGATGGTGTTTCCGTTCGGTCTTCGCAACGCTGCGGCGACCGCTGGCCGCCTTCTGGCGCTACATATGGTTCAATCACCCACGAACATCGAGTTCATGGGGGCGATTGAGCGGGATACGGAGACCCTCTACGAGCTCCTCAATGAGGAGCCGGGATCGTTCTCTAGCTCGGATTCCAGTAGGGGGAGCCACCACCCTTCTCGGGAGTGCTTCATGACGTAGACCCCCAAAGGTCACGTCGCAAGCGCCTCCAGGGAAGAGGTCACCCCTACAAACAACCCTGATAGCAGATCCGGGGAAGAGATGACAGCCCCATCCTGCCTAAGGATGGAGCAGCTAAGGGCCCGTCAGCAAGAGATCGATGAGGCCGGGCAAGGGCTTGTCCGGGAATACGCGGACATCAATCGCGAGATTGAACGCCGCAAAGACGGGGGGCGCGCACGCGCCAGAGCCTGCATCGTACATCAAAGGATCCTCACCGACGATGGAGCCCTTCCTCACTTTGCCCGAGCTAGCCAGAACATCGCCGCAGCAACCGCCTTGCTGCATGGCCTTCCGGAGGCCACGACGTCCGAGGATCGCCGTGCTCGCCGGGAGATTCGCACATTGCTCGAGTGTGCAGCAGTGCAGTAGGCGGAAAGTTCATTGTCTCAACGACGCGAACCCGACACCAGCCAGCACACGCCCTCAGTGCGTCCCACCAAGGACGCATCCATACACCAAACACCGCCAGCCGGTGGGCAGCCCTCTGTCGTCCCAGTACATCAATGCCTCGGCCATGGTCGCGACGTACGCAGCATCATCGATGCTCGGAGATGTGCCCACGGTGATGATGGAGAAGCAGCACGCCGCGGCTATCCTCCCCGATGTGGTGGGCGCTACGACAGCAACGAGGACCGAAGCTCGAGCCCCGGCCTGCCAGGCCCTCAGGCCTTCGGCCGGCACATCCTCAACGCTGCGTTCCCCCTAAGGTATCGACCGCCTACCAACATTCCTAAATATTCTGGCGAGACAAATCCCGGGCTTTGGCTCAAAGACTATCGGCTTGCATGCCAGGCCGGTGGTGCGAGTGATGACAACTTCATCATTCGCAATCTCCCGCTGTTCTTGGCCGATTCGGCTCGAGCATGGCTGGAGCACCTGCCGTCCAATGCTATTCAAAGTTGGGCGGATCTGATGGAGATCTTTGTGGGTAACTTCTAGGGCATGTATAAATGCCCTAGAAACCCATGGGACCTCAAGAACTGCCGCCAGAAGGCCGATGAAACCCTCTGCAGGTACATCCGGCGTTTCTCTCGACAGTGCAACGAGCTCCCGAACGTCGCCGATGCCGACGTGATAGGAGCCTTTCTGTTTGGGACGACCTGTGAATCCCTAGTCCACAAGCTAGGACGTAGGGGCCCGTGGACTACCAAGGAACTCCTGGACATCGCCACCAGTCATGCCTCTAGAGAGGAGGCGGTCGGAGCCATCTTTGATCGCTCCGACAGAAAGACAAGGCGGAACGAGGACGCCGGCGAAGGCGCCTCCAACCGTCCCGCCAAAGGGAAAAATAAGAAGCAATGGCGCGACAACTCACTCGTGGCCGCTGCCGACCGCAAAGGTGGCCAGAAGCCCATGGAGGGCACTTCGAACCACTTCGAGAAAATGCTCGAGGGGCCATGCCCGAACCACGCCTTCCCGGCCAAGCACCTATACAAGGAATGTGGCCTTATGCGCAAATACTTGGCTAGGGGCCTTAATAAGGGGGAGCAGGGGAAGGAGCCTGTTCCCACCACTAATGACGCAGAGGAGAAGGATGACACCTTCCCAACACCGACCGGTGCCCTCATGATCTTTAGAGGATCAACGGCCTACGACTCCAGGCGCCGCTAGAAGGTCGCACGTCGTGAGGTTTATACCGCCAGACTGGCCACGCCAGCCTTTCTTCGGTGGTCGGAATCCGCCTTAACCTTCGGCCGGACCGACCATCCGGATGCCATCCCACACCCGAGAAGGTATCCGCTTGTCGTCGACCCGATCGTCGGTCCAAAGCGGCTCACCAAGGTACTGATGGATGGGGGCAGCGGCCTCAACATCATGTACGCCAAGACGCTCGACGAGATGGGCGTCGATCGAACGCACCTCCGTCCCGTCCGAGCACCTTTCCATGGTGTCGTGCCTGGAAGGCAAGCCGTGCCACTGGGGCAGATCGACCTGCCCGTCACTTTTGGGGATCGGTCCAATTATCGGACTGAGACCCTCACCTTCGATGTAGTGGGGTTCCCGGGGACTTTCCACGCCATCCTAGGGCGACCATGCTACGCAAAGTTCATGGCCGTACATAATTACATGTACCTGAAGCTGAAGATGTCGGGTCCCCATGGGGTCATCACCATCGGCACCTCCTTCCAGCGCGCTTATGAGTGTGAGGTCGAATGCTGCGGACACACATCCGTAGTCATCATATCCGAAGAGCTCACCACCCTCAGGGAGGAGGTCATTGAAGGGACACCCGACGTAAAGAAGTCATCCAGATCGTTCGAATCAGCAGAAGGCTCTAGGGACATCCTCTTGGGTCCCAGTAGCTCTGAGGGCAAAAAAAGTCCATATCGGGACCGCGCTCTCCTCCGAATAGGAAAGCGCGCTCGTCGACTTCCTCCGCGCCAACAAGGACATCTTTGTGTGGAAACCCTCGGATATGCCAGGCATCCCAAGGGAGGTCGCCGAGCATACTCTCCAAATCCTCTCGGGCTCCAAGCCGGTGAAACAACGCCTACGCCGCTTCGACGAGGAGAAACGCAGGGCCATCGGCGAGGAGATAGCCAAACTACTGGCCGCATGATTCATTAAGGAAGTATACCACCCAGAGTGGTTAGCAAATCTTGTTCTTGTCTGAAAAAAGAGTGGGAAATGGAGAATGTGTATCGATTATACCGGCCTCAACAAAACGTGTCCCAAGGATCCATTTCCTTTACCACGAATAGACTAAATAGTCGATTCCACCTCGGGGTGCAAAACCCTCTGCTTCCTTGACGCATACTCCAGCTACCATCAAATCACGATGAAAGAATCCGACCAGCTCGCGACATCTTTTATCACGCCCTTCGGATCGTTTTGCTACATTTCAATGCCGTTCGGTCTGAAGAATGCTGGGGCAACGTACCAGCGCTGTATGCTTAATTGCTTTGGAGACCTCATTGGGCGAACCATTGAGGCCTATGTCGACGACATTGTAGTCAAATCCAAGCGAGCTAACCACCTTGTCGCTGACCTTGAACGAACCTTTGTGAAACTCCGGGCAAATGGCATCAAACTCAATCCCGAAAAATGTGTTTTCGGGGTCCCAAGGGGCATGCTGCTCAGCTTCATCGTCTCTGAGTGTGGCATCAAAGCCAACCTAGAGAAAATATCAGCCATCACAAGGATGGGCCCAATCCAAAACATAAAAGGGGTTCAGCGGATCACAGGGTGCCTTGCCGCTCTCAGCCGATTCATTTCACGCCTCGATGAATGAGGACTCCCCCTTTATCGACTCCTGAAGAAAACTGACCGCTTCGAGTGGACAGCCGAGGCTCAGGAGGCGCTTGACATGGTTAAACGATTTTTAACTAAGCCACCGGTCCTAGTTCCTCCATGCGACGGAGAATCTCTCCTACTGTATATATTAGCCACCACCCAAGTGGTTAGCTCCGCCTTAATAGTAGAGCGAGAGGAAGAGGGGCACGCCTTCAGGGTGCAGCGCCCTGTATATTTCATCAACGAGGTATTATTCGACTCCAAAACCCACTACTCCCAAATCTAGAAACTTCTCTACACCGTCCTCATCACCAAAAGGAAGCTACGCCACTACTTCGAGTCACACCCCGTGATAGTGGTGACGTTGTTCCCCCTTGGTGAGGTCGTCCATAGCCATGATGCTACAGGAAGAACCGCAAAGTGGGCACTCGAGCTGATGGATCAGGGCATTTCTTATGCCCCCCGAACGGCGATCAAATCTCAGGCACTAGCCGACTTCATCACAGAGTGGACCGAGGTCCAGATGCCACCAGCAGCCGTCGATCGAGAGTACTGGACAATGTATTTTGATGAATCGCTGATGAAGAAGGGCGCTAGGGCAGGACTAGTCTTTGTATCCCCCCTTGGTGTCCACATGAGGTACATGGTTCGGCTTTATTTCCCCTCATCCAATAATACTGTAGAATACGAAGCGCTCATCAACGGCCTATGAATCACCATCGAGCTGGGCATCTGACGCCTCGACGTTAGGGGCGACTCTCAGCTGGTCGTCAACCAGGTCATGAAAGAGTCATGCTGCCACGACACCAAGATGGAGGCATACTGTCAAGAGGTCCGACGTCTGGAGGACAAATTCGATGGCCTCGAACTCAATCACATCCCCAGGCGCCTCAACGAAGCGGTCGACACACTCGCAAAAGCAGCATCTAGCCGAGAGCCAGTCCCAATAGGTGTCTTTGCCAGTGATCAACACAAACCCTCGGTATGCTACGCAGGATCGGAACAAGCTGATGATGGCCCTTCTAGTCCGACCCCCGGGGCTGATCCACCAACTGCTCCGCCCGACCCCGAGGTCATGGAGCTTGAAGAGGACCCAGCAGTGGAGTCTGATCCTCCTGATCACTAGAGAACGCTTTACCTCGACTATCTCCTCCATGACATACTACCGACCGACAAGACAGAAGCCCGACGGCTCGCACAACGCGCCAAGTCCTTCGTTCTTGTAGAGGGCGAACTCTACAAACGAAGTCACATCGGAATTCTGCAACTCTATATCCCTGGCGAACAGGGAAAACTTCTGCTGAGCGACATCCACGGTGGAGCATGCGGTCATCATGCCACACCAAGAACCTTGGTTGGGAATGCATTTCAACAAGGTTTCTACTGGCCCACCGCAGTAGCCGATGCCGAGCAAATTGTACGCACCTGCGAAGGGTGCCAATACTACGCTCGGCAAACACACCTCCTGGCCCAGGCTCTCTAGATGATCCCCATCACATGGCCCTTTGCGGTCTAGGGGCTCGACCTGGTTGGGACACTCAAAAAGGCGCCCGAGGGCTTTACCCACCTGCTTGTCACCATAGACAAGTTTACAAAATGGATTGAAGCTCGACCAATATCCACAATCAAATCCGAGCAAGCTGTGCTGTTCTTTCTCAACATCATCCATCGCTTTGGAGTACTGAACTCCATCATCACAGACAATGGCACGCAGTTCACCGGTAGGAAATTCATTCACTTCTATGATGAACAACACATCCAAATCGATTGGGCAGCCATCGCGCACCCCCGGACAAACGGGCAGGTCGAGCGCGCAAACGGCATGCTTCTTCAAGGCCTCAAACCCAGAATTTTCAATCGGTTGAACAAGTTCGGCGCGCATTGGCTCGCTGAGCTCCTAGCTGTGCTCTGGAGCCTAAGGACAACTCCTAGCCGGGCCACCGGCTACACACCTTTCTTCATGGTCTACGATTCTGAAGCCATTCTCCCGATGGACCTCGACTACAGAGCACCAAGAATCAGAGTATATGACGAACAGGGAGCCAAGGCATCTCACCAAGATGCCATGGACCAGCTGGATGAAGCCCGCGACATCGCCCTCCTCCGTTTAGCTAAGTACCAGCAAGCGTTGCGGCGGTACCACAGCCGACGGGTGTGGGGTCGAGCCTTCAACGTCGGAGACCTCGTCCTCTGTCTTGTGTAGAGCAACAAGGATCGCCACAAACTCTCCCCACCCTAGGAAGGGCCCTACGTCGTCGCGGAAATACTTCACCCAGGCGCCTACCAGTTGAAAACCATCAAAGGCGAGGTCTTCACCAATGCCTAAAACATTGAGCAGCTACGTCGCTTTTATCCTTAAAATAAGCATACGCTCTTCCTTATTAGTTTTTGTCATAATAATACCCCGATCCTTAGTGACTTCCGACCCCTGCAAATAGCGAGGGGTCAGACCTCACTCGGGGGCTGGCATGAGATCGTAACATATGACATGTGTAATACAAATATAATGCTTGCAAAAAATTCCTGTGTTATAATTATAAACATTCTCTAAGTTTTCCATTCGCCTCATAAACGAGTCTCCAGGGCTAAGATCTTGGGAACCAATTCTGAATACAACTGGTAGGACTGCGAGACACCCATGCCCCAACGGCTGCAACCTCTTTGCTCACCAGTTCAATCAGAATTAGTTCGCCCACGTTCCTAGCTTCCTATGACTTAGACCATGAGAAGAGTCGAAAAGCACTAAAATCATTCCTACAGAAAGGAGAGAAGATAAAAATTGCTTGCCATAAGCAAAGGATATAATTTCGTTCATTTTTTGCACAAATTCGTCACTTACAAAGCGATTTCATTACAAAGAGGAACAATATACTTATAAATTCAGAGGACTGTTTGCTCAGGGGGCTTCCCCACAAAGTTATTTCATTACAGTCTCTGCTTAGCTCTACTACAAGTATTACTGCGGTCGCCGCGCCGCGCTCTCCATCGGCGACGCCTAGGGCATGTACACGGGCCAGCTCGTCTACTACGGTTGCCGCACCACGCTCTCCATCGGTGACATCCTGATATCCCGCCGCTTCGCTGGACCCTCGAAGCCGCCACCATCTGTGACGTCTCCGCCGGAGCATCCAGGGACTACGCCATCGTCGTCAGCCACAACCTCGATAACGACACCACCGCCAGGGCGTCTGGGGACTACGCCATCATCCCTAGCCATAACCCTGACAACAGCATATGAGCAGGAAATGCCTCCCGCCAAAGGAGGAGCACAGTGGACGACGGCGCAGTCGATGACGTACGACGCCCACCGGCGCCTCTTCTCCTTCGACAGCAGCGACTCCTCAGCAAGGGCAGTACACACCATCTCATCCACGTTGGATAACCCCTGGCTCGACATCATGTGCTAGACTCGCGAGCAAATTTGTGAGTTCTCTCTCTCTCTCTCTAGCATTACTCTTCCTCACTCAGGAATTGCCGCGATGCACGGACGCGTTCGGCGGAAAGGAAGAAGAAGGAGAGATAGCGGCTCGGAGGCAGAAGAGGAGGTGGGATGAGAATCCCTCTCCCTCTCCCTATTTAAAGAGGAGGCGCGGTAGCTAAGGAAAGGCGAAAGGTTGGACGAAAAACCCTCTCCCTTCCCCTCTTTAAATATGGAATCAATGCTGATTGATATCTGAGGGGACGCGCCGAAACTAACGGGACACACCCCGGTCGACGAGGCGTCCCTCTTTGGTCAAACTAAGCACTGCCTGGGTATGGCCCGCTACTGACCCACTCCGGACGTGGCAATTAAGGCGCCCACGTAGGCAGACAGCCCTTCACCTCCCCGTGCAGGACCACGGACGATCCGATGACGGGACCTTTCGGATCTCCTGGGCCAGCCGTTCTGCCCAGAAGACACGACGAACGAACGTCCAAAGAAAGGTAAGCCTCTCAGCGTTCTTACTTTATACGTTAAAATTCATTCACGAGTTTTCGACCCCGTCAAACGATGGGGACACGAACATCACTCGGGGGCTGCCGAGGATGACTACCAGTCTAGACATCCTCTACACCAGACCCCTCCGTACGCTTGAAACTGGGAGTACGGAATACGGGCATAGAACTTTGAGTAAAACTGGATGAACTAGCAGACCCTATGCCTCGGTGGCTACGGTGTTTTTCGTTCACTAGAAAAACCATGCTCAAACACCCCTCGCGTCTCCGACTTCAACGTCTGCCTTCTCAAGAAGGGTTCAGAGGGGTCCGCCTACAGAGTCTCTCTCAAAGGAGAAGCTGTCAGGCTCCCTAAGTTAATTAAACGGCTCGGATCGCCACCGAGACACGAAAAACAAAGAATAGCAATTCTTATGCAGGTTACTCCAACCTCATCGCGAACATCAGGGTCCGAACCCCGCGTGGACACGTTTCGTAAGAGCCTTTTGTCACTCATACCGCCAAGGTAACGTTGCCGACCCCTCCTTCATTTCGATTATATTATACATAGGCAAAACATCCCAACGCTTCGTGTCGCACCACGAAATGGCTGTTGCCTCATTCGATATAGGCGACCATAGGCTGAGGTTCGAAGGTCGGCCCGTAAAGGGCTCGAGGCTGCCCCACGCCGAACAGAGCCAGGGAGAGATAACCGAGACAAGCCCCAGCGGCCCTGCCTAACCCTACTCAGAAGCGAACAGGGACGTCTTGACCTTCTCTCGTTTGATTCTAACCCCGAGCCAAACCCACAGAATCTCCATCGAGGAGAGGCCATCGGGCCCCCTGAGCTTATCGAACGACTCAGGCATCTGCTGGGAGGCGGGTTAAGAAGTTGTGGAGTGCCACCAGAGGGCTCTGCCGACCCCATCAGCAAATGATGGACCCGGATTCCACACGAACGTACCCGTTAGTGAGCTCGTTGAGCGCGACACTCGAGCCATCGAGGCAAGTGTCGTTCACTCAGCCCCTCCGATTGCGAAAACCGAGGATGGGGTAACACGCAAATAACGGCCGACCCCTATTAGACCCTAACAAGGCTCGGGGGCTTAAGCCAAACAATACAGGGACACATGTTCGAAGGCCCCACCTTGTCGAGCCCATAGAGTCCCCAGTTGGGGATTTTTGTTGGAAGACAGGGCGGGGAATATTGAGATAACATCCATGGACTTCGTCGACCCTGTCACCAAAACCAAAGTTCTGATCTCCAGTAACCCCCGACCCCTGCAAATGTAGGGGGTTGGACCTTACTCGGGGGGCTGGTTAAGGTACGGCTACCTCCTTTCTTTCTTTCGGAACACTCTCCTTGCATTATAACCAGCGGTATAATTCAGGGGAACAGATTGGTAAGATCATAAAACATCAAACAAAACAAAATTACGACGCAAAATCACAAAAAACGTCTAGACTCGAAAAATACTGACACTTGTCCACATATTACACATATGTTGTTCTCAAAATTGTTCGACTAATTATTCCCGCGGAGGGAGAACCATCTCTTTCAGATTGTCTGCCAGGTTCTTCGCAAGGGGAGCAACCATCTTCTCCATTTTCTCTAGCTCTTCATCCTCATGGGTGGACAGGAAGCCTTCGCTCATCACCTTCAGGTTTATTTCCTTCTCGTAATGGGTGTGGGCGACGGTGAAGGCCTGGGTAATCCTGGCGTGAAAGGCACTCTCCTCAAGCTGGCCCACCCGAGCCATGATACCTGCGACACGAGCCACGAGCGGGCTGGTCTCCACCGGCTCCATCACATTCAGGGCATTAAGGACCACCCCGACCGCAGCTTGTAGAAGATCGTGCTCATCACTCTCAAACTGAAGGGCCCTTCGCGCATAGGCAGCCTCTTTTTCTAGCTTGGTGGAGACGTTCTCACCTCTCGACCTACGGTTCACCGCGTCACTGAGCTCTGCCCGGAGAGAGCAGACCACCGCGACATCCTCGTCCACCTTCTGCTGGAGGGTCGTGGCCCTGCTCTTGGCCTCCTGCTGGAGTTCCTGCTCCATCTCCAGCTCCTTCAGGACTTCACTAGCCTTCTCATTGACCGTGGCATTCTTCTGCAGTAGCTCATCTCGCTCTTTCTAGAGCCTGGCAATCTCCTCCCCATCCAGCTTAGACCTCGTCGATAGATCCTCGAACATCTCGTGGGCCTCCTCCGTGTCCTGACGCGCCTGGGCCTCCCGCTCCTGGGCGGTAGCAAGCTGGGCGGCCATGTCTGCTCATAGCCAGGCCTCCTTGAAAAGGCGATCCCTCTCTGCCTTCTGCTCCCAGAGAAATTGGGACTTTTTCCGGCTATGAGCAACAAGAATCTGAAGAGGAAGAGGACCGGTATCAGAAAAGCGAAAACACAAAAGCATGCGCAGAAAGAAGAAAGCCCAGCAAATACCTGAGTAGTAGGAATAACAATCTCACGGAGGGCTCCTCTGGCCTGGTCCAGGGCATTCAGCATGGTCAAAATCCCGATGTCAAGACCCTCCCGCTCCATGCTCTCAGAATGATCATCGAGCGAGAAAAGGGCCGACGTCGGGTCCTGAGCAGCCATCCACTAGAGCAGTGGCTCCCCCCGCGCAAGGGAGCGGTTTCCTCCTGACAAAGGGGCTAGGGGTGGCTCCCTCCTAACCCTATGTGGCACCACTGCCACGCTCGAGGATCCTCTGACTAGATCCCCCTCCATCTGGGCCACTTCGAGCGCCACGGGCGGATCCACCTAGGCCTTCGGTGGCGTGGATTGCACTATGCCCTCATGCGCTATCACGGCCATACCCGGCTGGTCTAGGCTTGGCACAGTCACGACCGCCTCCACCGGCGGTATACGACCCTCAGCCGGCTGTACCATGTCCGCCATGAGGGAAGCCGCCTGCTCGGTAACCTCCGTGGGCGTGGGCGCCACCACAGACGCCGTCGGGTCAGCCAACATGGCCCCAACGTCGGCATCACTCCTACCTGAAACAGGGGTGATGGCAGGCAATGCCGTCTGTCCCACTTGAATGGTGAGGCTCTTCTTGGGCGCCAGCCCTAGGGGGTGACCCGTCCGCAAGAACCTGCACAAAGGTAATAACCATTAAGTCAAAACTGAAATGGAAAAAGGATGAAAACAGAGGAATCAGCAGCCTACGTTGACATCCTCGGACGACGGAAGCGTTTTGGGGATGGATCCCTAGATCCCTACCCTGGCTCATCTGGGCAGGACCGTTTCATGCCTGCCCCCTGCTCCAGGGCAGGGGGGTTCATCTCGTCGGGCACGGCACTAGAGTCGCTCCCCTCCATTGTCTCGTCGGGCATGACACCGGAGCCGTCCCCCTCCATCGTCTCATAGGGTGCAGCACCGGAGCTGCTCCCCTCCATCGTTGCCTCGGGGATGGTGGTGGCAGGCCCACCCTCCCCCATCCACCGGTCCTCGGCCGGCACGCCGTGCGAAGCAGCAGACTCACTGGCCTCCACTGACCTCATCAATCTACTTCCCTCCGCGTGGAAAGGGAAGGGCCCCTGCATGGATGGGTGGCCACTCATCAGCGTGTCCTCGTCCTCTAGGACGCCCCAATCCACGCCGATGGCTACCTCGTCGTCATCATCATCATCATCGTCATCGTCGTCGTCCTCACTGCTCACGTCCTCTCCCCGATCCCGTGCCTCCTGCTTTAGTCGTTTTGCCATCTTTATCTCTTCCCTTGCTTTCTTGTCCCGCTCGGCCGCAAGTCGATTCGCCACCGCCACGACCTTGTCCTTCGGCAGTGGAACCGGGCTATCCTTAAAGACCAGCACCCTCAGCTAATCCCAATGTCATAAAGCAAGTGTTAAAAAATGGAGATCCAGGAAAAAAGAAAAGAGCATGGGAGAGGAGGGCTTATGAATTCAAAGAATCCAGGCTCCGGCCGCATTGGGGGTGTCCGGGCACCGGATACACAATGTCGAGGACTATGCCTACAGAATCCTTCGTCGGCTCCGTCACCTCCTTGATGCGTTGCGCCACTTCCGAGTAAGGGAGTGCCTCATCAACAAGCACCATCCCCTCGAACAATATCCCGGGCATCATCCGATGTAGGGGAAGCACACGCGCCATCAGGGGCGCCACCCTCCTAGCATGGTAGGCACCGATGATCCCTGTCCCCTTTACACCCCGACCCTTCAGGGCTTGGAGGGCGGAGAGAAGGTCGGAGATGTGTTTCTTGTCTTTGGACTGGACGCCCCAGCCCCACGACTCCGGAGCATCCACAATAAGGCGCTCAGTGTACTTTGGTAGGGTGGCACTCACATCATCCCTAACATAAAACCAATGCGAGTGCCATCCCTTGTTGGATATCGCCAGACGCATGTATGGATAACCCTTCGACCGGGTATGGCGCAGATGAATGCTGGCACACCCCATCGGCGCATTCACATCTTTTCCCCCAATCTTCCTCTTCGATAGACTAATGTTAAAGAAATACCGCCATAGATCAAAATGGGGATCGATCCCCAGGAAACCCTCGCACAGGGCAACAAACGCTGCCATGTGCTGAATCCTATTGGGAGTTAGATGATGCAGCTCTACCTCATAGTAATCCAACAGCCCCTAAAGGAATCTATGCACGGGTACCCCGAATCCCCGCTCATGGAAGATGGCAAAAGAGACGACATACCCTTCAGGCAGCACCGACTCACCCTCGTCGCTAGGTAGCAACCACTCCTAGATGGCGGACAGTGGGCGGAGAAGGCCATGACGGACGAGGCCCTCCAGACGTCGGGAGGTGATGCTTGATCTGCCCCACAACTCCATTAAAATAGTAGGGGGGAAGGGCAGGCGCGAGCTTGACGACGGCTGGAACACGAACGTAGGCCGGTCAACGGTGGTGATGCGGGTGCGAGAGAGGCTGGGACGATTGGCGGCAGATGTTTCAGGACTCAAAGGCAGGGGAGTGAAATACAGAACCCTAGGGGTGAACCCCGCGGTTTTATAGGGGGCGACGGACGTGAGAAGGGCAACCGTCCGCCTCGATCTCCGGGCCTACCACGCTCGCCACCGCATCACGTCGCGGGACACGCGCCCGCAGTCCCTATCCTCTCACCCCAAAAATCTCGGTGGACAGTTCGCCTTCCCCAGGCGAATCCAGACTCTATACCCACCTGGGAAACGCAAGCCATGAAGGCCTTTTTTTTCTCTCCTTGGCCCACCTAGGGCCTCGAAGCTAAGCGGTCGGCCCAACTGAGGAAGGGTCCGTGAATGACCCAAAATCAAGGGCGCAAGCACCAGTTAGGTCAGCCCTGAAATAAGTTCCCCACGAACGGGATACCATGACCCTCTCGAAAAATGACCAGTTGATGAAAAGATTAAGTCCTTCAGCCTTACCCACGAAGGGACCGATACAAACCCCTGGGCGACTCTACTCAAATCACCTGGGGGCTCGGGGGCTACACCCATCGGGTGCGCTCGCGCACACCCTCTGGCAAAGAAACTCCGACGAAATCAAAAAACACCCTCTAGGCGGTTCTACTCGAATCACCTAGAGGCTCGGGGGCTACTATCGGGGACCTAATACCGGGGTACCCTAGAAGGTGGAACCAATAACCACCGAACGTTAAAAACTTCTAGACGCACAAGAGCATTGCTTCACCCCTTACTGGGGTGACAGGAGCTTGGTTCCACCTCACTCGACGCCTTTGGGGTGGGCTCAGTCTCGCTCGAGGGCCGAGGATTAGTCTCTGTCTCGCCCGACGCCTCTAAGGTGGCTCTGCCTCGCCCGAGGGACTCAGGGCTAGTCTCCGTCTCGCCTAATGCCTTTAGGGCGGGTTTGGTCTTGCCCGAGGGCTGAGGGATAGTTTCTGCCTCGCCCGACCCCAGAGGGGCAGGGTCGGTCTCACCCAGGAGATAGGGATTGGTCTCTGCTTTGCCCGACGACGAGGATGATAGAGATAGGGCAAGACAAGACGTTCGAGTCAACCATGGCTCCAAGAACCATACCCTGCGCCCTGGCAGGAAAAGTACTGCCAAGGGAGGATAGGACGGGTGCTTTAGACCCTTCCGGGCGCAGTAGGGCCCAAAAGGTTGTGCAGGTGCGTGCTCCTCACCCTGTAGAATTGTAGGCACCGCCTTCAGCCCTAGGACACGGAACCCGATGAAGATATACGACAACCGCTACACTCTAGAAGAAGATTTGCTATCTCCATGAACGACGGGAATTCCGTCACCACGCTGTAGACCTGAGGGAGCAACGCCCGCTTCCCGACCCCTTAGATCCAAAGCCAGAAGGCCTTGACCTCGGCGTTACTCCGGACCCTGACCCCTCGACACTCCGATGAAGACTCACAAGAACCAGAAGACATGCGGAGCAAGGCTGAGAAAGGCTAATAAGTCAAAACCACTGTATCACAGCCCATACCCTGAGCAGGACAACATTCTGTAATCAACCTAACACACTATAGGGACATCAACAGTGTTGTAGGCACTTATCTTCCTTAGCACTCATCAGAATGAAGGACCAGGCTGGGTAGACGTGAACCACAAGATTAGATAAAGCCCTCATCCTTGTAAAGCCACCCCCTTGATCTATAAAAGGGGATGCGCCTATCCCATAAAGGGGGGGACGGAAAATAAGACCGAACAAGAGAACGCACTCATACACACAGTCAAGCGGCTACGAAGCTCTTGACCACCTTTCAACCCTTCCATTAGAGACTTGGGACCAGTCCCTCTCTCGATCATTTGTACCCCTTACTACAGACCATTCACGGTGCTAATAACACGAGCAGCAACAAATTGGATGTAGGGACATTCCGCCCGAACCAGTATAAATCTTGTGTCCTTTAGCGCACCATCCGAGCCTAACGCGCATTACTATAAATTTACTTTCTGGTGCTTGTACGAAACACCGACAACACTACTGTGTGCAATACTGGCTTTCATTTTGTTTAATGAAAGTTCCTTTGGCTAATCACATTTAATATATTATGGTTCATGATGTACTTGTTGAACTTGTATGATTTTTCTGATTGGTTTTGGTTGGCACTGCATTAGGGTTTGACTACACTGGTTTCGACATCAGCATGGGTTGAAGTGTTGTTAGTAAACCTTCTTAGAAGTGTGTGATTTCATGTATTGTTGTGTTGATTAGATGTACATATGAGTTGGACTATGTATGTATAGACATCATTTACATTCAATAAATTTGTTTTAGGGTTTGGCTTCATGGGTTTACATGATTATAGAGATGATTGAGATGGAAATTGTTGTTGAACTGTGTAATAGTATTAATTCATATCTTTGCTTTGTTGAACTACTTTGTAATAGGTTCAATGGCAGTTCCAAATGACAACTAATTCATGCGTCATCCAAAGGATTATGGTGCTATCAGTCCTTTCCTACAAGCAGAGCCAACACCGTTGTGTTACTAACATTTGTGAAGCAGTCAAGGCATCCCGTGTTAGATGGGCGTGCTTTCTACTGTTGCCAACTTAAGCGACGTCCCCCGACACTTGATGCCTACCTAGAGGGATGCAGCTTCTATAAGTGGATCGATGGCGATGAAATGTTTGAGCCATTGATTATGTTGTTTCCTTATGACCCCTAGAAGATTGTTCCATATGCAGAATATGTTCGTTGGGTTTCGTCGCCACCAAACCCTATAGAAATGATAGAGGCGGAGAAGGTTGATGCTGCTCTGCGCCATCTAGCCAATCCTTCTAGATGCCATTGTGGAGTGTCAGTACAATTAACTACTCCCAGCCAACGTGGAGCATTCATTGCCTTCTATCGCTGTGGATTGCCAGATTATGTAAGTTATCATGAAAGTGATATATCTCTAAGCTTGTATGCGTTTTGCACATACAATGTTACACTTGGAACATTTGTTTTTTGTAGAGAGGGTTCCCATCTTGTGACTTTGAGGAGTACAACTATGGACCCAAATTGCACTGGCCTTTAGAGTATGAATTTGCGGAGTTTCAAGAAGGCATTAAGCCATGGCCATGCACAAAGATGTTGGACCGTAAGTGCAAGTGTGGCATCAAGGCTCACAAAGGAGTTGTTCCATCTGAGTTAGGATATGGATACTACTGTGGCAATGCTTATGGAGGTCCGTCTGAGTTATGGGTGAGTTGACTGAACTTTTTTTTTGATCTATTCAGTAGGGGAAATCCCCTATCTGATATTTTTTTGCTTTTCAATTAAAAGAAAGAATGTTATGTACACAAGAGCAAAAAAAAAAGAAAAAGTACAAGGCCATAAGTCCCAAAGGAGAAAAGAAACAAAAACTAAGTGTAATTCTCCTTCTAGTTGATTAGTGCAGCCTGTCTACTTGGCTTAGCCTTTGTGCAAACATGGTCAAGCTCCTCCTTGAACTGTCTTTTCTAGTTATTGAGGTTGGTCTGCCCATTATCAAAGATGACTGCATTTCTTGTTACCCAAATGATCCAGCATGCCGTGATAAAAATCTCTCTGAAAATTAGACTTCCAAAGGATGTTCTGGCATCAATAATCATATCTAAAGGTGGCAAATTTTGGTTCCAACATATAGGGATGGTGTTCCAACATGCTGTACTAAACTAGCATTCCAAGAACAGATGCATGCTAGTTTCCTCATAGTCAGAGTTACATAGGACACAATTATAATTTTCTAGTTCCATGAATATAGGCCACCGGATTGTTTGCTCATTGCTTTGTGTTTGCTTAGGTGGAGAGGACATGCAATTGGGAGGACTTCACTGGTCGTGGAGAGTTAGTGGAGAGGCTGAAGATACATCCACCACTCAAAAAAGATAGCAAGCGTTGGATGCGGGAGGAGAAGCAGATGGAGGTGAGGATGAGGTCTGTGGTAAAGATGCCATCATGGAAGACCCATAACGGGATTTTAGAGGACTTTCCTCGAGTGGCCAGTTGACAGCTGTGTTTTTACAATAACGAGGCCGAGTTGATGTGCTTCTGGCGACAAAACAAGGAGGCCTACGACTTTAAGGAGGCCAAGGATAAGAGGGAGATGGCCTTTTTCCAAAGGCATTTGCATCGCTTATGCAAGTAATTGATTTCGAAATATGTTTTGACTTGTGCATCTTCTTACAATTGTTGCCAATGAGACATTATTTTGTTCTTGTAGTCCCCGATGATGCACCGAACAATGAGCATATCCCTGCATCCATGGAGGAGGGTGATGACGATGACCATGACCATGACGACGATGATGAGTAGTGTTTCCTCTCAACTGATGCCTACAAGGTGCAGTACATATTTTGCAAATGCCAATACTTTTGGCATTATGTAGGTCTTGTATATGGTAGATGGAGGACTGGTATGATAGCGCTACCTCTTTTGTGCAAAGGCAGCAAGAACCATACATATTTTAGAAATGGCCTGGGGTTGCCATTTGGTAGTACTTGTTCATGGTAGATGGAAGACTAATGTTAGTAGTAGTGCTTGTACATGCTAGATGAAACACTTATGTAAGTGATGATGATGATGATGATCTTTGAACAATGCTTCAAACTCCTTATTGTGTGTAATGCTTCTAACTCGTTATGATATGACTCATTATGGTGTGTAATGCGAACAATGTTTCGAAACCATGATGAAAATACAATGTCAATAAGTTATAAAATGGTGGACTTAGGAAATGGTTTCACAAAAATAGCGTCACTTGGAGGAAATGGCCAAGAAATTTTGTGTTTGGAAAAAATCATTAAGAAAATTCAATGTCAATAAGTTATGAAATGGTACTTAGGAAATGGTATCACAAAAATAGCGTCACTTGGAGGAAATGGACAAGAAATTTTGTGTTTGGAAGAAAAACATGAAGAAAATTCAATTTTAAGGACGCATGTTTCAAAAAAATAATGAAAGCTAGACACTTGGAGGTAATGGCCGAAACTAACAGATTTCTAGGACTGTTGCACCAGCCAAAGAGGTGGAACAAGGCTGTCGCATCGGAGTCGATGGCGCGACAAGCGTATCGCACCACCCATGCCGGCGTGACAAGGTCTTCTATCGCGCCACCTACGCTAGTGCGGCACTGTCGTGCTAGCCAGCCATCGAAACCAGAGAGGTCTGGCCTGGCCTATGAGTCCTTGTTGCACTAGTGACTCCGGCGTGACAGCCTTGTCTCGCCTCTTTGGCTAGCACGATAGTCATTTGCATAGTATTCCGTGATGGCTGTCGCGCCACCCTTGCTGGCGTGATAGGCCTAGAAACAATTTTTTTCCATTTCTTCCACACTTCTTAACACATAAGTACAATTGAGACATATACATAGCATATAATAGTTCATAGATGCCCAACATGGGTGACAAGTTCACAAATGACTAACATAGCATATAACATCAAGTCCACATAGTTCATACACGATGATAGTTCACAAAGTCCACATAGTTCACAAGCCATTGACAAAGTCTAGTTCACAAGTCATCGACAAAGTCCAAATGAGCACATAGTTGTTCCATGACAAACATAAGCAACAAAAGAAGGACATAGTTCACAAAGCATGCTTGAGATGAATTAGTTAGGCATGAAGGGCTCTTGAGGACGACACAGGTGGCCTGGATGTGTCGGTTAGAGATTAGGAGTGCCGACATCAGAGCGGTCATGGGCACGTCCTCCCACGTTTCGTCCTTGACCTCATCGTGAGCGTTGGGATGAACTCTACACAAAACATATACAACATACATGTCAAACAAGTAACTTGAGGAAATAGTAAAGTGGCGGTCATTTTCACAAAATATAAATGATGTTGGCCATCCACTATCATGAACACTCATGGGTTAGTGTAAGATTACACAATAAGCACTTTATGACCAAATGGATTACCATTTGTACTGCTTAACTTACCTCTAGCAGCTTAACAAACTACTAGCAGATAAACAACCACAAGACCAACTTTATTTCGAGGGCATAGTTGAATGATTGAATCCACACCCTTGTAACAGCCTCATGTACTACATGGTAATGACACACGCACCTGAGTTTGTGTACCCTGAGGAGCATCAACAAGTTGGGAACCCATCAGCTCATCTTGGTCATACGTTGGATCATTGATGTCATCATCATCTCCATCGTCGTTGTCTTCATCATCCCTACATCTTGCATGGGAGCTTTTCGCTCTGTCAATAGCTGCCCTTTGGCTTGTATGGGTTTGTCGTACTTAGGATGCGGGCAGCTGGCATTTGTACATCTTCGGCTCGCATGCAACTCAACTTGCGAGCCATCCATTGATAGGATGTCAACACCTTCTGCAACCATGGTCATGTGAAATGAGAAGTGGTTACATATCGTTCTGGGTATAGTTGAAATACATAGGCATAGGGGTATTACCTTGGCAAATTCTTCAAGGTATGAATTCTTGATCCCTCCTACACGTCCAAGGTAAACTCCGACCTCATTGGAAAGGTGAGCTAGCTGATTTGCCTAGAGTACATTCATAATCATCATTACCACATACTTTTCAAGTGAAGCTTGCGTCAAGGCATAGTTCAAATGAAATGCTTACCATGTAGTTCTCATGTGGCGCTCTCTCTAGCTGCACGCTCGTCCTTGTCATGACATCATAGGGGTCGTCGTCGTCGCTCCCTTCTTCATCTATTGGAATGCTGGACAGCGGTGGATGCACACTGATTCTTGTGGACCTATGAAGCCATGCCAGGTACGTACAGGTAGTCATTGGTCACATAGTGAGCCCCATTATATGATTCCACCCTCTCTCTAGCTTCCCACTCTTGCCAGTACTTTTGATGCTTCAGAAGCCAGTCATTGTCGCTAAACCTTTTCCTCCTCGAAATCCTACAAGGATGACACATGTTACATTTTGAGGCCTTGTACGATGCATGCAATGGTGAGTCATGATACATGCAAAGTCTAGCTTACTCATGCAACTGATGGGTTGTTGACTCATGCTGTAGAGGGAAATTTTGATTCCTACCAAACTGCTTCATCACTCTTTGGGGCAAGTGGTGCTCGACCACATAAGTAGAAGATCATTGCTACATTGGATCGTCACAGCACCTTCTCAGCCTCAACATATGGGGCCATGTTCAACTCCCGTACATCTTGCCTGTCATATGGATCCCATTCAACCTATAACTTGTGTTATTAATACATGGTCGTGTTGATACTTTATGAACAAAATGAATGGAAGCCTCGGTGGTACAATGAACCTGATTCAGAGTTAAAACATCCAAATCATTGGAGTATTGAATGTAGCGCCATTGCGGCTGACCCTGAACTGTACTTAATTCCTGTCCAAAGGTAGCATATGGGGGGATGACAGTCACCATGTGTCCAAGCCTAAAAAACAAAACAATTGTAAGCATTTCACATAGTGCATGCAGTAAATGAAACACATATAGCAATTAAATGCAAGGTACTTACCGCAACTCTGCCTCTATGCACCCGTCCGATAGGAATGCGCTCCCAAATCCTAAATCTAAAGCAAGTATGTGCAACCACCTATGTTGAAATTGGGGTTGGCCCTCCTACATCCCTCACATAGCTGCCGATACAACCAAGCAAGAGTGGTAGACCCCCAACTATATTGGGCGATGTTTTCCCATGGCTCACGTAGCTGGGGTAGGACCATCCACGAGACGGTGTTCCCAGAAGCGTCTGGAAATAGGAACTGTGCCACCATGTGCCACAGCCAGACACGAGCGTGCCTCTCAACGACATTGTCTGGTGCATGGGGAGGGCACCTGTTGAAGCGTTGCTACAACCTAGGCTGAGCTGACACCCGACGTCTTCTTCTCCTTCTTCCCTTCTTCAGGGTTCGGGTGGCCAGTGTCCGATAAACTGCTCCACCATATCCTTCTAGTTCAGTGGCTCTACCATGCCTGTCACTGCGGACCAGTCCAAGCGAAGGCCCAAAATGTAGCCAACGTCTTGCATGAGCACGGACATCTCTCCTAGAGGGTAGGTGGAAGCTATGGGTCTTTCGGACGCCACCTGTCACTGAAGGCGGTGAGGAGGGGACCATCCATGTCTGGGAGGCCAGCATTGATAGCTCTAGCTAAGCCTAGAAAATCGGCTCCTGCTCTTGAGAGGTACGGGGCGTAGCGCTCGTCCCACTCGAGCGGTCGGTGAGTTCAGGGACGCAGCGGGACCAAGGCCTAGAAAAAACAATCGTTAGAATCGATAGCGGGGTTAAAGACATTATACATGAAAAGGAAATATTGTGTACAAATCACTTACATCACCGTTGTCGACCATCAAGTGCGCTCGGTGGTCCTTGTCGTAGTAGGTCTCAAGAAGGGGGAACTATGGGTGCGCCATGCTGCAATTGTGAAAATGATGAGACAACGTTAGAATATGGAAAAAGTAAATAAAACTTGCTAGATGGTACAAAAACTAATGAACAAATGCATGGAATATATAAGCAACACCCATTTTAATCTATGTATGTACCTTTCTAACCTTCTAACCACTATGACTCTCGTTCCATGTTTCTAATTTCTTTGACTTTTACGCTTCTTATGTGTGGCAGCGGTATGACCGATTTTGTGACATTTGGAGCAACGGACCTGTCCCGGTGCCTCATTGAAGTCGCCAAAACCATACATATCTTCACCATACCCGTTTGATGCATCCATAACTCCTTAGGAGCCACTTTTTCTTCTTCTACCCTTCTTTGTCTTTAGAAGGTCCGGATCAGGAACATAATCCAACCCGTAGTACTCGAGCCATTGTGTCGGATTTAGGTAAGGCTCGAAGCTCGACTCCCACACTTTGAGAGTGTTTGACATGAGGTAAAAAGGAGACATGAACTTTTCACTTTCGTGGTCTAGACCCCTGCATCTACAAGCTCTAATGACATGCGAGCAAGGGACATGGAGGAGTTTTGGAATGTTACAAGAGCATTTTGCTTTCTCAAGGTCCACCCTATAATTCCTACCACCATACTTCTTGCCCCTGGGTTCGTTCCTCTGGCTGACCTGATATTGTACACTAACCTCGATGGCCCAAAGGCCTCCCCCCACATGGTTGGAAGCTATCATCTCCGAGAGATCCAAATGTTTTGTACTGGCTCTACCCCATTTCTCTTTGGACGCCTTTGCTATGTTCCATCGATTGACAAAGTATTCATTGCACTTACTGAATAAGTACTCCACAATACCTGACACGGGGACTGTAGGATACCCTTGAACACCTTGTTGAATGATTATGAACAATTGGTAGTCATCACATCGTACCGAAGACCTCTAGCATCAAATACAATCCTGAAGCCAACTCTTTGTCCTAGCATTGAGGACCTTCTGTAACTCCGCAAGCATCTCATCGAACTTTTCCTTGGTTCGACACCCACATAGTGACTTCAACTTCTGTACTACCTCCTTTTTCTTCTGCCTCCTCCATATGTTGGCAGCAAAGTGCCTCATGCACCACCAATGCTCAAGAGGAGGGCGTCCATCTACATGCTATTTTTGTAGATGTCAGCAGACCGTGATGCCGATCTAAGATCATGCATATGTTCTGAGATGAATGGAGCATATTCTATCTCACAAGCTTCATGAACCAACACCAACTATCGCTGTTCTCACCCTCAGCCAAAGCGAATGCCAAAGCGACAAGTTGATTGTCTAGGTCCACTCCAATGGCAATCATCAATACACCCCTATACTTGCCTGTTAGGAATGTACCATCAAAAAGTACTAAGGGACGACAATGCTTGAAAGCCTCTGTGGACTGAGCAAAACACCAAAAAACTCTCTGTAGAACATGCTTTGGAATGCCATCCACGTTCATGACAATGCGTCCCACATAAGGATACCACCTAAGGCCTAGATTGTAGTGTTTCATGGCACTTAGAATCCTAGGAACTTGGTTGTATGCCTCTTTCCAATTGCCCCATAGCAACTCTATAGCATGCTGCTTTGCCCGCCATGCCTTTGAGTACTTCACTCTACAACAAGTGAACCCAAATATGGTCTCGATCATGCTTGAAATAGATGTATCACCATCGGCCCTAACCATGCCAACAAGACGACGCCAAGGTAACGGGCTATGTTTTGGGCGTGCACACCCTTCGACTTCGAAGAGCGACATGTGTGAGGTTGCCTCACATTGCGAATCTTCCACTTTTCATTTCTCTACCTCCAAGCCCATATACTCCATTGGCATCCATTCTTGCAAAGGACAGTGTACCTCTTGTTCTTGTTAGAGTGGCTCACATAATACGGCCTATGAAACCGAATGGCATAATCCATTAGGAAATACTTGAGATGCTCCAACGTATCAAATACCATTCCCTTCTTAATCTCCACCTCCTAAGTATCTAGTACCTCATCGGCAAACAATGACAAACCAGTGTCTCATATTGCCTGGTCAACCATACTAATGTCCATGAAATTCGGTACCAAGGGTACCTCCACATGGACAACCTTCAATTGCCTCAATTCAACGTCATTACACTTCATTCTCAATGACCCGTTAGCTGGGACTCCTATTGTGTTTAGAAACCCTCCCTCACAACAATCACTTTCGTCCTCGTTACTAGGCTCAGACCTGTACTCATCCTCCAACACATCATTCGAAGTACTTGGCCTCAAAGTAAAGTCATCTTTGTCCGCGGAGGCAACATCAACTTTGACATCCTCCGATCCTTGCGATATGTCATCCATATCATGCGTTCCATCTCTGTTGCCATCGTCCTCATCAAACGTTTCTTCATCAAAATCATCATTCAAGGCACCGGGCTCACATGATCTATCAACTTCTCTAATGACAACCGCCTGCAACTCTTCGTCTTAGGTAAGGTTCTCTATGGGCTCCACATCCACATTATCATCCACAACCATCACAATTCAGCTAGACCCCTTCTCCACAACAACTTCCAAGCACCTAACACTGCTACTCTTGACAACCTCTATGTAGTTCTTTCATTCATCCTCACATGACAAACACATCAACACATAATGTGTTCGATCCTTCCCATAGTCAAATCTGCCTCTGAAACTTAGTGGCCACCCAAATTTATCCCGACACTTGCTAACCAAACCATCAAAGGTAGGAGGTCCACTAAAGAACTCAACATGTTCGTGCATGCTTTCAAACTCCCCGTTTGCTTTCACTTTGCCACCATGAAACATTCGCACTAACCGATCCATCTACAAAATACGAACCAACACATGAACAACACATGAACTACGTATTTCAGAAATAAATCATATCCATTCACAAATACACTACAATAACTCAAACTTCACAGTGATGTCACCAAAGGCAACAAACATACCAATCTAAATCCACCATGCATCAACTACCTACGTCCATGCAACACGTAGTTTACGTCCAATCCATGGGCAGAGTATATCGTAAACCTAATCTACGCATCAAATACCAACAAGCAATGATAAAAATATTCACACCATCCCTAAAGAAATCAAGAAATCGAGAGGGGGAAAGATCAACCTGGCTGCCGCCGACAAACCACCTGGCAGCCGCCGAGGCGCCCGCCGCTCCAAGCATCGTATGCCTGCGACACAGCACGATGAGAGAGGGAGTAGCAGCAGCAGCCGCTCAACTCCCATGCAGTGACTGAAGACAGCGAGGATGACCGGAGGTGGTGGTGGAGGCGTCCTGACGGCGACGACGCCTAGGCTACGCCCTCTTCTTCCCTAACCGACTCAGAAACGGAGGGAGATAGAGAGGGAGAGGGAGACAGCGGGTGCATGAAGTGGGAGGGCTGGGGTGGCGCGGTGGCATGACTGTGGGGCTGCTCGTGAGGCGGCAGGGACGGTGATGCGCGACGTCAGGGGCGGACGCGGGTGAGCGAGAGAGACAGAGAGAGAAAAAGAAATGAGCTCGATCGGCCAAAACCTAACTCGGTCTGTCGCACCAGCACGCCTAGCGTGGTAGCTCTGTCGCGCTTGAGTCGCTGGCTTGACTAGGCAGGGCCCACAGTATGCCACGCCAACATCGGTCAAACATGATTGCCATGGTGGCTCGGCTTGTCGCGCCATCGCATGTGGCGCGACAACGTGGTACAGTCGCGCCAGAGTCAGATTTGCAAATATTTTTTTTGGGAATTAGTATTAAAATATTGTTTAAAAAGAATTAAAAATTAAAAAATTTCCGTTAAGTGCATATAGGCCGAAAAACATAGATCAGATAGCCCGGGATGATGAATTGTACATAACGGACCGTCCGGTCCTTTCATAGAAAAATCTGTCCGGTCGATTCTGAAAGAGAAATACTACCAGCCTGTTCGCTGGTTGATTTCTGGGTTGATAAGCCCGGCTAGTGCTGGTTTGGTGTGAGAGAAAAATACTGTACCATGACTAATAAGCCCTTGCTGAAACCAACAAGCGAACAGGGTGTATGTAACTACCGAGTGGTTTGGCCCCTGTCCTTGTGCGTTTTTTGGACCGTTTGATGTGCGGTGTGTTGTTCATCCGAGGTTCCTCTGCTGCCCCACGCCTTCTCCGTATTTCGCCCCGCGTCTACTCGCTCCGCGCACCCGGATTTGCTCCGCCTTCCCACGCCTCCGCCGCCGCCACCGCAAAGAAGCACGACCATCCCTGGCCCGCTGCCATTGCCCCAGGCCGGACCTCCACGCGTCGCCCCAGCCGCCCCAGCCCTGACCTCTACTACCGCCCCCGCGGCGCTAGGCTGGACCTCCGTCGCCGCCCCTGCCGCCCCAAGCTAGCTATCCTCTGTCGCCCCAACGCCGGCCGCAGCTCTCCCAGGCCGAGTTCGCGCGCCACCGGTCGCGGCTCTCCCAAGCCGAGCTCGCACGCCGCCGGCCCCGACGGGCACTGATAATGTGTGAAGAATTTGTAAATCTCTACAACTAAAACATTCATAACTATTCCGTCCACATGTGCGACACTAAAGCCGCTCCATGCGATCAGATTAGGAAGGCAATGCGCACTGGCTCCGTATGATCAACTCAATCCCCATAACAGCCGCAGTAAGGGGGTGTTTGGTTCGAGCTACTAAACTTTAGTAGCTACTAAATGGTTTAGTCACTTTTAGTAACTCCAGAGTTACTAAAGAGGACTAAAGCCCTTTTAGTAACTTTTAGTCATAACGTTTGGTTAAAAAGTTACTAAAGTGACTAAAAGCTACTAAATTTAGTAGCTCGAGGCGAACCAAACATGCCTTAAATCAGGAAGGCAAAAATCAATTGAACAAGGAGCACCTTCCTCTAATCCGTGTCACGTGTGGTGCCTGGTGCGTGTCCATGGGTCCAGTGCAAGCACGGTCGTCTTAGGCCCCGTTCGTTGGTCTGAAACTTGGCTGAAAAACACTGTTCCGGCTGAATTGTTGTGAGAGAAAAATACTATTCCGGCTGAAAAAAGAAGCCGAATAAGCCGAATATAGAGTAAGCCGAACAGGGCCTCAGTCTCGGCTGTGGCGCTGGGATGAGGACCCGTGGATTTAAACGAGGGCCCCACGTTGCGGACATGATCGCAGGGAGGGACCGTATCATCTCTGCACAATAATAACCCTGCTGGGGCGACCAAACAACTTCAAGGAACTATGGCTTTGTTTAGTTCCAAAAGCTTTTTTCAAAAAGTGCTACAGTAGCCATTACATCGAATCTTGCGATGCGTGCATGGATATTAAATATAGACGAAAAAAACTAATTGCACAGTTTGGTTGGAAATCGTGAGACGAACGTTTTGAGCCTAATTAGTCCATGATTAAATACTAATTGGCAAATAAAAACGAAAGTGTTACAGTAGCCAAATTTCCAAATTCCACCCAACTAAACACACCCTATATTAGTTTCAGTGTCAGCCAATGTTTTAGCTTCTGCGCTTTGATTGAGGGCCGGTTTAGTTTTCAAAAAGTGCTACACTAGCCATCACATCGAATCTTGCGATACGTGTATGGAGCATTAAATGTAGACGAAAAAAACTAATTGCACAGTTTGGTTGGAAATCGCGAGACGAACGTTTTAAGCCTAATTAGTGCATGATTGAATACTAATTGTCAAATAAAAACGAAAGTGCTACAGTAGCCAACTCCTAAGTTTCGCGTAAACACAGCCTGAATCGATTTCGTCAGATTTACCATGCATGTCTGCAACAAAATCATCCAGGGTGATTACAGAGATGTGGTTTGTGGTATGTAAGGCTCCCGAAAGCACACGTCAGAGGGGCACTCGGCACTCGGCACTCGGCAGCACCAGACCACCCACGCAATTTGCAGAATGAAATCCATGATCCTGTGCCGATGCAGTTACTAGAAGACAAAGCGATACAGCAGCATCGGGGAGCCTTTGCCCTTTGGCGAGACAGGACGACGGGCATAGTGCTGTGGTGGGTTCCGATGTTCGCCACGACGGAGGCACGCCCACGAATCCGTAGATTCTTATATGGCACCTGAATAGGACGGATGGATGTACGCCGATAATATAATCTCTCTCTTCTCTAAGACTAAAACATTCATAACTATTCCGTCCATAGATGCGATACTAAAGCCACTCCATACGATCAGATCAGGAAGGCAACGTGCACTCACTCCATGCGATCAGCTCAATCCCCATAACAGCCGCAGCAAATCAGGAAGGCAAAAATCAATTCCCGTAACAATCGTGATCAATTCCACGATCATCCCACGCCGCCAATCACGCGAGACCGCGCCGTCACCTGCACCGCGACCTTCCTGGCACTCTGCAGTTGCACAGCACCGCGTCCTCACCTCCTCGTGCCTGGCCCTCGCGCCACCTTCACCATCGCATACGCCGTCCGCCGATCAACGCCATCGTTCAATCACGCCCTGTCCACGTCCTGCCCCGTACCAGCCCCGTCTGATGCCCCGTCTTGTCCCCATCGCCTCGACGCCGCTGGAGCGCCCGTCGCCTCGATGCCCTGCTCGCTGATGCTGGCGTACCCTGTCACGACGCCGAGCTAGCGACGAGCACCCACCAGGTATGTCACCAGGATCCTATATCTCCATCTGTCTTCCCTTCCAGCTATGCGAAACGGAACACCCAAACCCAAATCCTAAGAGCAGCACGTGGGCGAAGATGACCACGGCTAATCCTAGCAGAAGCACACGAACGACGACAACCAGCGGAGCCGTCGCCGAATCGCCCCGCTCAAGTTTCCGTGGCGCCGCGCCCTTCCCACTGACGCTGCTGTTTGTGCCGCCGCAGGCTCAGGTCTCCACCGCCGCTGACACACGCCAGGCATGCGGAATCAGGACGCCGCTCTGATGTCTGTTGCAACAGATCGCTGATCTCGCCACCTACGGTCGCGAAGCCTGCAATAGATCGATGATCATGGCGAGCGGCCGAGCTCCTTAGCGTGAACCACCAGCCCACCACTACCAGCTGGGCAGCACAAGCATCACGCCCGCGAACTCGTGTGCCGCAACGCCATGCCAGACATGAGCTAGCTCCGGGGAACAGCCAGTCCCAGCCTTGCTCCTCGTCCCTTGGTAAGCCGCAAGTGAGCTTCTCTGCACCCCTGTGCTCCTTCTCCACGCACGCGCGTGCGCAAGGCACACAGCGCAACCGCAAGCTCGCATTGCCGGGAAATGGCCGCTGAGCACCGGTCGTGCTCTGTTCCATGCTCTGCTTTGCACGAGCGTTCCTAGCTTGTTAGCTTGATGACATCAGGATGACATGTCCACACTTTCTTGTCGTTTTCCTGTGGAAGAATAAAAGGGGAAATACATTGAAAATAAAAGGACCCATATCCTTAAGCATGGACTCGGTCTATGGTGGACCGCTCACACACCACACCGCTGATCCATGGTTCATGGACCTGTCAGTATTTTGTTTTTTATGTGGACATTCTAATAAATATCATGTTAGTTGTTGACAATTTTCTGAGGATGTTTATGAAACTAGAATATCGACGAAGGGAAGGGGAAGTGGAAGAAGAAAGTGACGAAGGATATATTCACAGAGAATATCGTATATAAAGAGGTTCTAACTCCGTAAAAGAGATAATGCATCACACGTCGATACATATTTTTTTAGAATATCAAATGGTACTTTAACTTTAAAAATTAACAAATAACTTATATGCAGGATACTTCTAACTACAGCTTCAGCCACCTGCATGCTTCAGCTGCAAGAAGTCAGACGTCGCATCTTTGACTAGAAAATCTTCTGGATCATCATTGATTGGTGATCAACTGTAGCTTGGTATTCGTACAAAACACGTTCTTTTAGTCGAACTATTGAGAGATTAGATTCTTAATTGTATAATAGATTATAAAACATATATTATGAAACACAAACTTGTTATAATTATCTTTTCGTAGCACTTGATTCCTAAAGAAGTGCAAGCTTATCTTTCGCGTATCGTAGGCATGAAGTGATGCGATAATTGAAGTTGATGTTTTAGTTTTGCATTCAAATTTAGAGTTATATTTTAACTATCTATCTATCGTGAAGATTTATGTAATATTTATTGAAATATTATGATTGTGGTATCTATTTTAGATAATAGTATAACACAAGCTCATACATATGTTATCGTGGTATTACGTGTTCCCGTTGCAACGCAAGGGTATTTACCTAGTTTTTCTGAAATTTGTTTACAATTTGTGAATAATTTGACGTATATTTCTCTAATATCTGTATTCCATAGAAATAATTTGTAAAATTTTCTAAAAAAATTGACATATATTTCTTTGAGATCTGTAATCTCCCTAAATTATATCACTTTGTTTAATAAATTATATTGTAAAAATAGTAACAAGACAGTGTAAATATAGTTAAAAGACAGTATAAATTCATAGGAAAAAAAATCAGGTACCAGGAGCTAAAAAAAATACTCAATTGTTGACTAGACAGACTCTTCTGAAACCAGCTCAAGCTGGGTTCTGTCCTTGGTCCTTTTGGTGTCATATTTTTTTATAGGAGACTAAAAAAGAGAAAAAGAAGAGATATGGTATAGAAATCAAGGTATTGACGTATTGCATGGCAATTTTGCAAAACACACGATGAGAATGGTAATTTAACGAAGACGAACTAGTTTTCTCATTTATGCAAGCATATATGCATCTGTATACCATTTGGGATGAAAAAAGAAGTTGCTAGCTAGGTGAACATTCGATGATCAGTCCTCTTCTTCCACCGTGAAGTCCGGTTCCATGGGCTTCTTAATCGACGCCTTGCGGTCGACGCTGTGTCGGCGGGACCGCCTCAAGCTGCCCCCGGCCCGCACCTCGCCGCCCTCGCGCACCCTGAGCTCCACGGACGCGCGGCGCCGCTTGTACCGGCGCCAGGCGGCCTGGATGGAGCACGCGGCCCACGTGCGCCACTGGTGCGAGTAGAAGCGGAACCTGTGGCGGATGCGCGCGCTGTGCAGGCGGCGGAACTGCGATGCCACGAAGCGGAGGTCGTCGGCCACGAGCGCGAACGCCTCGACCTCGGACACGGCGCGCACGGTCCGGGTGGACAGCGGCAGCTTCGCCGCGGGCCGCGGGTCCAGCGCCCACGTCAGGAGCTCCTCCCCGCAGAACTCCCCGGCCCCGATGCGGCACGAGTTGAAGAACCCCGACCGCCCGCCCTGCGTCGTGTACGAGTCGAGGTAGCCCCGGATGATGAAGAGCATGGAGTCGACGGGGTCCAGCTCCCGCACCAGCCGTGCGCCGCGCGTGTACAGCGCCGGCCTCAGCCGCACGCAGATGGCCTCCAGCATCCGCTCGTCCATCTCGTCGAACAGGGGCACCCTCTGGACGAGGTCCAGGCAGAGGTGGCGCTTGATGTCGCGGCGGATGTCCATGGGGAGGTCCTGGAGCAGGGCCTCCTCGTCGACGCCGCGCGTGGCCACCCACTGGTACTGGTGGTACCTCCTCACGCACTGCTTCAGCGGCTGGGGGATCTGCCGGTGGTGCATCCACCGCTCCATGTCCGTCCGCTTCGTCCGCCACTCCTCCAGCCGCACCATCGTTGCTTGGAGATAAGACTGTTGTGTTGTTATTCATCGACCACGCAGAACCAGACATGTCACATCATTCACAGAGATCCTTAGTCGCCACGGATTTTGGCCTCTGCAGAGCAGAGTTACTGGCTTACTTGCATGTTGCCGATGAGCAGGCCAAACAGCACCAACCCAAGAACGCCGATGACGATCGCGAAGGTTATTTCACCGATGGACAAGCTCGTCGATAGATTCTGTCCTAAGCAGCTGTACGTCCATTTATTGAAACGCAAGTTAGCAGTAAATTAACCTCAGCTTGCTTAAGAGATCCTGGCTTCGTTCGTGCTTACCTCAGGTTCTTGAGTCCCCACCAGAAGCAGTAGAAGTACTTCTGGGTGAAGGACGACGACGTGAGCTTGGCGTGCAGCGCCTCCGCGTAGATGCCGAACGGGTAGAACCCGTTGTCCGGCGTGCACAGGCTTGTGATGTTGCTCAGCTCATACCAGATCGTCCTGTTGCTGCTCAACGACTTGCAGTCGAAGAACATGGTCTGGCATGTCGGGCTCTCCAGCAGGCACGCTTCCCTCCAGCACGCCTCCTGCCTCTGCACCGAGAAGAGATACCACAGCGCTCCCAGCACCTGTACATACTCGTCCGGTTCCGTCGTCCAAAAAGAAAAGAAAATCAAATCAGCATATCTATCAACGCAAAAGAAGTCTGAAAGGATGAGCAGAGATATATAGAGGCGATCGAATTGAAGTACGTACGTGGCTTGCGAGCATGTAGAGGATCAGGTTGTACGCGGCGCAGGCCCACGCCGTCTCCGCCATGACGCCCGTCGCCATGACGATCTGGCTCGAGAGCGGTAAGATCTGGAACAGCCGCGGGAGGTACTGGAAGATGATGCTGAACCAGAGGATGCTCTTCCTGTTCGCCGTCGGGGACTCATTCAGCTTCGGTATAACGATCCAGATCACCAACTGCATGCATGGCAAATCAAACCGATCGATAGTATAGCTGGGCATGCATGCATATCTTCCAAAGCTCTCAGTTCTTGCAACTGACAGACAGACATCAATGGCGGCTAGCTGCCTGGGCTGACCAACCTGCGGCAGGGGCAGCGCGGTGACGAGGTGGAACCAGAACGTCCGCCCAAGGTACCGCCTGGCGATCTTGTAGGGCTGGATGACGAGCTCGCCCCGCCCGAACACGCGCGACGACGGCGCGATGAAGGCGGTGCGGAAGCGGAACAGGATGTGCGCGGCGTAGAAGAGGTCCAGCAGCGAGCGGATCATGGAGAGCGTGAGCGCCAGCGAGTACCTGAACTCGATGCACACGTTGCTCCGCTGCGTGCCCGTCAGGTACAGGAACAGCGGGTCCACGAACAGCGACAGCAGGCAGGCGGACAGGAAGATCTTGTTCCACAGGTGGATCAGGTGCCCGCGCGGGTCGAAGAAGAGGTGGCTGCCGCTGCCGTCGTGCATCAGGGACTCCAGCTCCTCCGAGAAGGCGCGCGAGAGCACCCTGTCCTTCAGCGTCGGGTTCCGGCACGCCTTCTCCAGGCAGCCGCGGAAACCCTGCCGGCACTTCCTGGGATCGTGAGCTTTGCCGTGCTTTGTGCTGCTGAGGTTCTGCTGCAGAGGGCTTGTTCTGAAGCTCTGAATCGTGATCTCGTTCTGAAACCTGAAATTTCGCAGAGAAGCATGGCTTTCGTTACAAACATTGATCCTGCTGAATCCTTTGTTCGGTAACGTGGCTTTTCAGTAATTATCTGATGAAAGTGGCCATTTGAACTGTAGTGGAAGTTATCGATCCTGAGTTGCAACAGGTAAGCACTTAACTTATTGGAGTGATAAACTAGACATAAACTTTAACCTGAGAAGAGATGTGGGGTTTAATCGCGCGGGAAGGCGCTCACCTCACATTTCGTGAAGCACCGGATGCCATGGTGATCTCTCACAGCTTCTGGTCACAAACATTAACGTATTCATCGATACAACTTATAAGCAAAAACGGGTGCTAGGATCGATGTGGAAACTGGCGTGACAATAGATCTTCAGCTATGTGACTGAAAGTGACCACGGCATTGTGCTCAGCCATAAGAACTAAAAAGGCCATCTGCAACTACCTGAAACGGGGATCTTGTGATTACATTTAAAGGCACCAAAGCAAATTGTAATGAGGAGTTTTCATATGGACAAGCAAACAACAGGCACATGGTGCTCTTCAAACATGCTGCAAGTTCTGATCCCCTCTGTTTGGGCACATAAAGTAGAATAGCTCAGGGTCCATGCTCCACTCATATTGAGAGATCGATTCCTAATAACTCCAAAATTTTCAGTTGGAGCGAAACTTAATTTTCTTTAATGGAGCTGCACTGCTGGAGGAATAGAGGATACATATTGCTAGGACAATTTTGAGATGAAAAGTTAACTTCAGAGCAGAATAAGCGGGCGTGTCTTCCCATGTTTCGCTTTTTCCACGGGACACTGAATCATGTGACATGCAGGTTCTAGTCGTTTCTTCGTACTGACAGGTTGGGAGCAGAAGATCACAGAATAATCTGAAGATCTCCTTCGCTCATGGCTGCCATGGGGGGAGGGGGATTTTTTTTTAATTTTAACACTTTTTATAAACTAATTTTAAATCTAACACTGTTCTTTTAATTAACACTTTTCGCCGCGCCTATTGTCATGGCATAGCGAAATGCCTGTGCCGCGCCATGCATGGTGGCGCCGCAGGAGGGTGACGTGGCGAAGACCGGGGCCACTGACCAGTGACGTGGCACTGACGCGCCACGGCACATGGCGCGGCAGGGTCAGATAAATATTGCCCGCAAGCCGCCCCTGCCCCCGAGCCGCCCGCCCTGCCTCTGCCTGCCGCCCCTGCCCAAAGCGCATGCCGCCGCCGTGCCAGCACGCCGACCACCGCGCCTGCCCGCCCGCCCGGCCGCCCGCACGCCGCGCAAAGCCCCGCCGGCCGCCCGCCCACTCCGGCCGCACCACGAACGCTGACGCATCACGGCCGCCGGCCGCCCACCCACTCATATCAAGGTAGGCTCTCTCGATTTCATGTTATTATGATTGTTATTTTAGTTAGGGTTAGTGATTTAGGATAGTTAGTTTAGTGAATTTGCTAGGATTTGTTAGTGATTTATGATAGTGATTTAGAATTTGTTAGGATGGTGATTTAGGATAGTTAAGGTTTGGTTAGGTAGTTAGGGTTTAGGGATTGATTTTGGGTTTATGTTAGGTAGTTAGGGTTTAAGTTACTGTTAGTTAGGATGTAGGGTTTAGGGATTGATTGTCGGTACTTAGTAGTGCGTGATACGACGATTTGGATGACTTGATGAAGTTTCGTCGAATGCTTATATTTTTAGTGAAGTTGTTTAATATATCTGTTAATGTTACTTTGAATATATCCATGTGCTTTCATATTGTGTTCGTATTGCATAACAAGTAGTTCAAATTTTGCAATGCTACATAATGTTAATTTGAATATTGTTAATTTGAATACTCTAACCATTTATTTATCAATTTGTAACGGGATGGCCCCTCCCACGTAGCATCCAGTTGTATCCCATTCTTGAGGTGGAGTACGACGACCAGCACCGAGCACACATCTTGAATGACACCGACGCATAGGTAGCCTTGCCTACTTTGAGGCCCCGCACGCACACTAGGGTGCACCAGTGGGATGAGCGTTACACGCCGTATATACGGCGTGCCGGCTTCCTCGAGCTTGTCTGTGTTGTCAACTATGGTCTTCCGCCCCTTGACTCAGCACTACTTACTGCAGCTGTAGACATGTGTGAGTGCCTTTCTTGTACGTAAACATTCTTATAACAAATTTGAGGCAACTAACAATCGTTCTATTCTTATAACAGGTGGAGGCCTGAGACCCACACGTTCCACCTACCTTGCGGCGAGATGACCTTGACCATGCAGGACGTGAAGGCTATCTTTAGCCTTCGGTTGGGGGGACTTTCAGTGATATGGATAGTTGACAACGATCACTGGAGGGAGCTGGTGGCTCAGTTCACTGGCTTTCTTCCACTGGACGATGAGGCTTCCAAGAAAAATAAGTGAGCAATTCAAGTCTATTTAATACTTGCATTGCTTTCCTGCAGACATCGGGTCTCATTTTCTTTGATCAATTTCAGGAAAAGTTCTGGTGTTTTGTCGTCCTGGATCACAGAGCGCTTTGATTACTTGGACCCACAGGCTGAGGAGGCTTAGATCGTCAGGTTCGCTAGAGTGTGGCTCTAGCACTTTCCTTGGTGCTTTCCTCTTCCCAGACGCCTCGGGCAACACCATCAGCTAGATCTTCCTTGACATACTATGCTAGCCGTGGGAGAACATAGCGGCATACAGCTGGGGCAAGCACAGTCCTTAGCATGGACATATCGATAGTTGTGTGTTGTCCTGCCGTCGCACCTCAGGGTATGCGAACCTTGGGGGTTGCTTCCTACCTACTCCAGGTTTAGTGTTGGGAACGATGGCCCGTTGGGAGGCCGAGGCCCCTTAATACTGGTTTATCGGTAAGTACTTTGGTTCACTATATTCTTTGAGGCAGTTACATATGATGAGATTATTAATGACTAATTTATTATCGTGTTCAATGCAGCAATGGAACGGGCAGGATACACTCTCTACAGCTCTATATATCTAGATGGAAGCAGAGTTAGTTAGAGAGAATGCGAGGCACAAGTACAGGGAGTACACGGACGGTCTCGACGTCCAGACACAGCACCAGGTTACGCTCTCTTTACTATCATACATGTGTCTTGTTCGATGTACACTATATCACAACCTAACTCAATTACGAAATGTTTAGGAAGCATTGGTGTCCTTGGGATGCTCCGGAGCTCGAGTACTATTTGAGTCCTGTCACTAGGGACGAGTCAGACGAGTATCGCTGCAACGTCCCTCTTATTTTCTTCCACGTGGTCGAGATTCACTTGCCCATCAGGGTCTGTAGATAGTTTGGAAGAATGACAGGCTGCCCACCACCGCTTTACTCCACCAACCAAGGATTGCACGAGTGCATTATCGATTAATATCAAAGCTACAATTTAGAGGTGTGTGTGGTACAACTAATATCATTTTGTTGCAGGTATGACCGCAGGAAGAGGTACAAGACCAAAGATTGGTGCATGACACACAACGTGCACATCCTTTTGTGGGAGACCAGGGAACGACAGCCGGTCCATGCGGGTCCCCCACACGACCAGCACACCTTCGACTGAGTACCTACGGTGGCTTCATAGGTCTACAAGGACACATATCAAGCCCCCTACACACTGAGGAGGCAATTGATGAGGACTCGAAGGAAGATGTGATCAAAGATATGTACGACGTTGCCACTAGGGAGGACACACAGCTACAGAGAGCCCCGCTTCAAAGATACATGATAAGATACTTGAATGGTATAATTTATTATCCTTTTGGTATTAAGTATGTGTACTAAAACTGTCCAACCGTGTTTCTGTACCTAGACGACACAATTGTCAAGGATGTCCAACGAAGCAGCGTTCCGGCTTCACGAGTCTAGAGGGCAGGGGCCAGGCATTCTCAAGGCTTTTGTGGAGGTAAACATAAACTTGTTCGTTCTGAAAATATTTCTTTAGTGTATATGCGTTTGGGAAATGCACTAACTTTAACGTCTATTTATGTATAAGGTGAAGAAGAGCTGCAGGAAGCTAGCTCAGAAGTTGAGCTACTTGGACACTCCTTATGTGGAACCATCCACTCCCGTCGCGGTCGGGGTGGCACATCTTCAGCCTATTTGAGGACACCAGCCGGCTCTTCTCAGCCGATGACAGGTGCCACTTTCGCAGTACATACACCACCACATCATAGCGCTGAGAAGGACCCTACAACCGAGGACAACTGAGGAATGACGATGACGACCCCCTGGGCTTCCGCAGACAGCACGACCTAGTGGGACGATTGGCCGTAGGATGAGATCGGCATGTCTCAGCTAGGTGGTTCCCTGCTTGGTACCCAAGGAGCCTCACATGTACTAACAAAGGTAGTTTCTTTAAATACGTAGGCTTCATGAACTAACGATCATAAAGATTATAAGTAATCGTGCATATCATATACTTGCAGGGTACGAGCCGTACGTACCGGCGACGCGACCACACCGACGTTGGCTACACTCCCAATGTGTTGCCAACAAATCCGAAGAGACAGAGGCGTCCGAGGGATCCTTACACTCCTGGGTCTTAGTTTGTTAGGTCGAACGAATATTGGCGTCCGAAACTTGTAGGCTTAGTTGGTTATGTTATGTCAAACGTGGTTATGTTATGTCGAACTTATGTCAAACCAATGAAAATTTTATGTGGTAGCTTGTTAACTTGCACACAGACTGCATTTATTTGCTTCATATTCGTTTCAATGCGTCGTGGCAGCACTGCCAGCGATATTAAGTAGCAACTAGTTCGGGAACCGGCAGTCCCAGCGTATGTCGACGCTGGTGGCCGGCGTCTTAACCCCGATCCTCCTAAGCTTGGTCATCGCCGCCACGAAATCGTCGAAGAAGGCACCCTGGTTAGACGCGCAGTAGTCGACCGTGCTGCGCGACCCATGTGGGACTAGAGCACCTGGTCGGAGCCCACCATGATGGGGGCGAGGAAGCCAGGTCCATGGTCCATGATCGTGTCGCTGCCGATCCTCAAACAAAAGCAGCCGATCTTCTGTCTACGTCTAGGTCCTGCTGCGTCATACACCGTGGCGCGTCAGTGCCGCGCCAAGATCGGTGGCGCAGCAGACCCTGCCACGTCACCGATCAGCGGCCCCGGTCTTCGCCACGTCACCCTCCTGCCGCGCCACCATGCATGGCGCGACATAGGCATTTCGCCGCGCTATGACAATAGGCGTGGCCAAAAGTGTTAGTTAAAAAACAGTGTTAGATTTAAAATTAGTTTACAAAAAGTGTTAAAATTAAAAAGGAGGGGGGCGTTTTGGTCGAAGTTCAGACGATAATAAAAATAAAAATGCTAAGCAGATGGTAGGTGCAGCCTGGGAGAGTTTCCTTGCCTGAGCTTAGGCGCTTACTAATTCAGTTGAAACACTATTAGGCTTAATATGTACTATTAGCGATTGTTAGAGCATGTATCAGGACAACTAAACTAATGTTATCTTTATTTCTAGAGGACTCGCGCACATTAGGTAGCCTTTTAATTAACCTCCGCTGTACACTTTTCTCTCTCTCTCTCAAAAGGCCATGGCTAGAAAAAATGTCAGGCATGTATTAATAGAGGATAACGTAAACTAATGCATACAAAAAAAAAACAATTACTATAGAAACGACAGCATGACAACCACTGCAATAAACATAGCCCACTTTATCACCAAAGCACCATCGTATATATACTACCAAGCATGACGCAGAAAAAACAATTGAAGAGTCTGTGGGAGAGAGATGATGTTCTCAATAGTGATACCTCCAAAAAGAGGGGATGACGTTCACAAATATCGTCAACGTTAAATGAAAACCAAAGCTTTTCAACCGAACCTTGGAGGCAAGGGACATCGTGAAAAACACCTCCAACAAGAAGTGTGGCGCTTAAGACGTCACTATTGTTGTTCGCGATAGGGAACCGAGCCGGGCATTCATGTGAAGATCCATACCTCCTAAACCATCACACCAAAGCACAATGTGGGTCACCGAAGCAACATAGAACTTTGCCATCGCTAAAGCGGTCGTGGGTTCGAATCTGCAGAAGTAATTGGGTTGTTCGACGTGGGTTGATGTGTGTGTCTTCGGCTGCTTAAACACTCAAAACACAAGAGGTTTATCCTGGTTCAAGCGTCTAAGTCCTACGTCAAGCAATGGTGTTTTCATGTTAAGGAATGCTCAATCAAGTTTTTACAATGGAGAAGGAGAGAGAGAGAGATGTAGGGGTAGCGCTATGCTACTCTAGAGTTTGATCTACTATGACCAATCGGCTTATTCTCGGTTCAATCAGTCCGTTCCCTTTAGATCCCTTCTACATGAACCCATGCGCTGCCTTATATACGGTGGGGGGCGATGGGTGTACAAACCGTGCGGTCTCTGAGGTTTTCCTCGGGTTTCTCGCCATGGGCTTCAGGCCATCTTCTCCACAGCGCCTCTAGTCCTCCATTGTCTTGTAGTTGGGGGCAGACAACGCCACAACCATCGCCTGACGTTGCTAGCACTACCTGGCGCTGATCGTCAAGTGCAGTCTATTGCTCGCGCATCTTTTATCGGGTGCGTGCATTAATAGAGGATAACGTACACTAACGCATACCAAACAAAAACAATCACTATAGAAATGACATCATGACAATCACTACAATAAACATAGCCCACTTTATCACCAAAGCACCATCGGACATATACTACAAAGCATGATATAGAAAAAACAAGTTAAGAGCTTGGAATCGAGAGGATATTCTCAATAGTGATATTTCCTAGAGAGGGGATCACGTTCACAAATACTGTCAATGCTAAATAAAAACTAAGGCTTCTCAACCGAATCTTGGAGGCAAGTGACCTTGTGACAACACCTCCAACAAGCAGCGTGGCGCCAAAGACGTCAATATTGTTGGTCACGATAGGGAGCCGAGCAGGGACATTCATGTGAAAATCCTGTACCTCCTAAACCATCACACCAAAGCACAATCTGGCTCACCAAAGCAAAAATAGAACTTGCCATCGCTATGCAAGACAAGATGTCGTGGGTTTGAATCCACAGTAGTAATCAGGTTGTTCAACGTGGGTTGATGTGTGTGCCTTCAGCGGTTTAAGCACTCAAAACACAAGGGGTTTATCCTGGTTCGAGCATCTAAGTTGTCCTACATCAAGCCAATGGTGTTCTTCGTGTTAAGGAATGCTCAATCAAGTTTTTACAATGGAGAAAGAGATGGATGTAGGGGGTAGCGCTATGCTACTCTAGAGTTTGATCTACTAGGACCAATCGGCCGATTCTCGATTCAATCAGTATGTTCCCTTTTAGATCCCTTCTATGGGAGCCCATGGGCAGCCTTATATACCAGGGGGGCGATGGGTGTACAAACCGTGCGGTCTCTAAGGTTTTCCTCGGGTTTCTCATTGTGGGCTTTGGCCTTCTTCTCCACTGGCACCGCTAGTCCTTTGTTGTCTTGTAGCTTGGGGGCAGACAACTCCGCAACCACTCCCTGACAGTTGCTGCCACTACCTGGCGTAGATCATCAAGTGTGGTATATTGCCAACACAGTCTTCACCGGGTGCGCTTCTCATGGCTTCCTTGATACGCTAGACTTCCACCCCCCACATGGGGGCCCGGGACTCCTTGTAATCAGGCACACGAGGAACCTTGTCGTGGTGCATCATGCCCCAGGGTGTGACCCTATCGAGAGAATGGCTGACATAGCCTTGTGGTAGTGGAGAGAAAATGAGCGCCTGGAATAGCGTGGTGCTCTCGCTGCTCTGTGTGTCTATCAGGCTCTGGGCACCTGACAAATTCTAGAGCCTATTTGCGGTGTTGGTCGGCCAGGAGCATGCCCTGAGCCAAGGTTGGGGAAGTTACGATGGTGATCGCTCGATAGCTACTCCCCTAGGTCAGGGACCTCCTTGGCTGTGCCAAGCCCCCGAGCCCCTAGGCGAAGGCGGTCGTAACGGGACTCTAGGCTTCCTCGACTTGTTCCCTTGGCACAAGGGTTTTCGGCCAGAGTGGGCCCTCTATGGCCCGCTGTGTTATCCCTTGTCAATCAGAGGGTGCGCGTGAGCGCAACCGATGGGTGTAGCACCCGAGCCACTAATCCAAACTATCGGGCCATTTACCCGCAGGTTTAACATACCCCTATGTTTGACTATCGTCACAAGCCACCGTGACCGTAGGAAGACGCCAGCACGAGATCACTTTTACTCAAAGAAAGTTGAGATACTTTGACTCCTTTATAAAGTTGGAATGACTTATAGTTTGGAACCGAGGAGGGATTACCTTGAGAAAATATTTTACCCATGACTAATGCATTTTTTTATTTATACTCTCTTCCAATGCGCATAAGTCTTTTAACAGTCATCCCTCATTGTTGATTAACTAAATATAACCATATCTGTTTATAGAAAATATATTGATCAAGCATATGAAGCTGTCTCCATTTTTTTATTTCTTTCCTAGTACATATCTCTCAATACGATTACGATTCATGCACCAAACCGCGTGTAGGGAGCGTGGCCACATTGCGGCGCTGTTCCTGGCCACTGGATGTGAGCCCTAGTAATTTTGCATAAAGACCCTTCTATTTAACAGAAATCTACTTGCAGTCCAAGACCGTCCATTGCATATGCATTTAGCCATACTATTAAGAGGGGTGAAACTCATATTGAAATACGGTTATCAAAGTGCCACTAGATGCTCTAACTCATTGCATATGCATTTAGGATCTAGTAGAGTGCTAACACCCTTGAAAGTTTTTTGTGAAAATATGCTAACACATGTGCACAAGGTGATACACTTGGTGGTTGGCACATTTGAGCAAGGGTTAGAAACTTCACGAGCAGAGTGTTCGCCCGTAGAGTGCAGGACAATCTGACGGTGCCACCGGCGCCCTATACAGAAAAGACAGGAGTTCACAGAGTGATCGGACGCTGGTGGAGCAGTGACCGGACACTGGGTTCAGAGTCTGGTCAGTAGCAGCAGTGATCACGCATCTCAGGTCTTGTGACTGGATGCTGGCATGAAGAGTGACCGGACGCTGGCTGGGTGCGTCCGATCAGTGCTGACGTATGCTGACGTGAGGCGCATAGAGGAAATGTTGAGTGACCGGACACCGGGTGAGTCCGGTCATGCATGACCGGACACGTCCTGCCGTGGATTTCCACGAATGGATGCTTACTAGAAATGATCGGACGCTGGAGGTCCCCAGCGTCTGGTCACTTCACAGCAGCGCGTCCGGTCATCACTTGACCATTGAGATCGGGTGATCGGTGTTTGAAGCCGATGACACGTGGCAAGCATCGGGCAACCGGACGCTGGGGTCCTACGTCCGGTCGATCTGACCAGAGCATCCGGTCACCCCATGTTGTGCCCAGTGAAGGGGTACAACGACTCTATTTCATGGGGGCTTCTATTTAAGCCCTATGGCCGACTCAAGCTCACTCTCTTGGCCATTTGCATTGACATAGCAACCTTGTGAGCTTAGCCAAAGTCCTCCCACTCATCTCCATCATTGATTCATCATCTTTGTGAGATTGGAAGAGAATCCAAGTGCATTGCTTGAGTGATTGCATCTAGAGGCACTTGGTATTCATGTTTTGCTGTGGATTTTGCTTGTTGCTCTTGGTGGTTGCCACCACCTAAATGGCTTGGTGCAGCGGTGAAGGATTGGCACGAGTTGGTGATTGTTCATGGCCATCTCTGGTGATTGTGAGGGGATTTGTACCTTCCCCGGTGGAGCGCCGAAAGGTAACTCTAGTGGATTGCTCGTGTCATTGAGTTACCTCACTTGTGGGTAGGTTCTTGCGATGTCCAATCGTGTGGATGAGGTTTGTGCAACACCTCTTAGCCGCCGAACCACCAAGTGTTGGTCGACACAATGGGGACGTAGCGTGTTGGCAAGCACGTGAACCTCGGGAGAAAATCGGTTGTCTCTTGCCATTTGGCACCCTCTTGGTGACTTGAGCTCATCTTCATCTTGTGATTGGTTCATCCCTCTACATGGCAGGTATAATCACCCTACTCACTCATTTATATTCTTGCAAACTAGTTGTGGCAAGCTCTTTAGTGTAATTAGAATTGAGAGCTTGTTTTGTTATGTTAAGTTCATCTAGTGGAGCTCTTTAGAGTAGCAAGATTGAGAGCTCTTAGTGAGTAGTAACTTTGCAAGTTGGGTGCCTAGGAATCATTGCAACTAGAATTGTTGGATAGGTGGCTTGCAACCCTTGTAGAGCTAGAGCAAGTTTACATTTCGCTATTTGTCATACTAATCAAATTACTCTAGTTGATTTGTAGATTCTTAAATAGGCTATTCACCCCCCTCTAGCCATATTAGGAGCTTTCAAGTGGTATAGGAGCTATGGTCATCATTTGATTGAAGGCTTAACAACCTCGGTGTCAAATTATGGCTCAAGTTGTGTTCAACTATGTGGGGGGCAAACCTACCGTTCTTTGATGGCACATGCTATGATTATTGGAAGAGAAAGATGAGGATGTATCTTGGTTCAATCAATGATCAAGTATGGGATGTGACCGAGAATGACTATGCTATTATTGATCCTGATGATCCCACCAACCAAGACAAGACCAACAAGCAATGCAATACAATGACTCTCAACACCATATACAATGCCATTGATTCCAAGGTGTTTGAGCAAATCAAAGATTGTGAAAGAGCTAATGAGGTGTGGAGAAGATTGGAGGAAACATATGAGGGCACATCGGCGGTGAAAAGTGCCAAGTTGTACATCCTCAAGGATAAGTTGACAAGCTTCAAGATGAAGGATGATGAGAGCATTCCTAGAAATGTTCCATTGGTTGCAACTAATTGTAAATGACTTGAAGGCTTTGGGAGAGAAGATCAAGGATGATGATGTCTCTCATCGGTTCTTGATGTGCCTACCTCCAAGATTTGAGATGTTGAGATTGCTAATCATAAGAGGAGGATTGAAGGAGATTACCCCTAACCATGTACTAGGTGATATCATGATCCAAGAGACATACCGTATGGAAAGGGAGGGGGATGATAAGGATGACAAGAAGGAAGAAGAAGACAAGAAGAAGAGTATAGCATTCAAGGCTAGCTCATCATCATCCAAGAACAAGGGCAAGTCTAAGAAAGAATCAAGTGATGATGATGATCTTAGTGATATTGATGATGAAGCTATGGCCCTCTTTGTACGCAAGATGGGAAAATTCATGAAGAAGAAGGGCTATGGTGCAAGAAAGAGAAGAGATCACTCCAAAAGCAAAGAATATGTGAGAAGATGCTACAATTGCAAGAGGCCCGATCATGTTGTAGCAAATTGTCCCTACAATAGTGACAATGATGAGGATGAAAAGAAAAAGCATAAGGATAAGAAAGAAAAGAAGGAGAAGAGAATGACCTTCTAAAAGAAGAAGAAGGGTGGAGGCTATGTGGTCACTTGGGACAGTGATGGCTCTTTGGATAGTGATGACTCTAGTGATGATGGCAAGAAATCTATCAAGAAAGCACTAGCAAGCATCGCCATCAACAACAAGCCCTCCATCTTCGACACTCCATAGACATGCCTCATGGTAAAGCCTACTAAGGTAAAATATGATGTGAGTGATGATGATGAATGTGAAAGTGATGCTTGTAGGAGTGATGACTGATGATGAGGAGTACTCCAAGGAGGAGCTTATGGACATGTGTGAGCAAGTGCATACTTGCTTTGAGATGAAGAGAAAGGAGTGCAAGGAATTGAACAAGAAAGTTAAATTTCTTGAGCAATCCCTTGATGAGCTCAATGCCACTCATGAGAAGCTAATGGAAGCCCATGAGAAGCTTGGCAAAGCTCACTCCAAGCTTGAGAAAGCTCACTCCTCTCTCATCAAGCAAGTCAAAGAGGAAGCCAAGAAGGAGCAAGTGATTGTATCATATGATGTGGGACTAACATGTGATCTTATTGATGAATCTTTTTATAAGCCTATTGTAGTTGCTCCCACTAACACTTCTTGTAGCACTACTACTTCTACTTCACCTTTGAGTGATGGTCTCACTTGTGATGCCTCACTAATGGTGGAAAATGAGACCCTCAAGAAGGAGGTGAATGAGCTCACTCGTGCCTTAGGCAATGCCTATGGTGGAGATGCCCGCTTGCTAAAGTGCTTAGGATAGCCAAAGGTTTTCTTTCAACAAAGAGGGATTAGGCTATACCCCCAAGAAAGGCAAGGCAGCCTTTGTCACTCCCAAAGTTAACTTTGTGAAGGGCAATGGTCGGTTTTGCAATAGATGCAAGCAAGTTGGGCATGTAGAGCAATATTGCAAGATTAATAAGAATAAGCTACCTATTGTATCCTCAATTAAATTTGATCTTGTTACATGCTTGTTAAGGGTGCCAATGGTGTGAAGGCTAAGTTCATTGGTACACCAATTATAGGCCTAAAGAAGAAGGCCATTTGGGTACCAAAGACCTTGGTAACTAACCTTTAAGGACCCAAGCAAGTTTGGGTACCTAAAAAGCACTGATCTTCTTTTGTAGGTCAATTATAAAGCCGGAGGAAGGCATTGGGTGCTTGATAGTGGGTGCACACAACACATGATCGGTGATTCAAGAATGTTCAATTCAATCAATGAAAACAAGAGCAATGGGATTGATAGTATCACATTTGGTGACAATGGCAAAGGCAAGGTCAAAGGGCTTGGTAAGATTGCAATATCCAATGACTTGAGCATCTCCAATGTGCTACTAGTAGAGAGCTTTGAACTTCAACCTATTGTCGATAGCTCAATTATGTGATCTTGGTTTCAAGTGCATATTTGGTGTGGATGATGTAGAGATCATAAGTGTAGATGGCTCCAACTTGATATTCAAAGGATTTAGATATGAGAATCTATACTTGGTTGATTTCAATGCTAGAGAAGCTCAATTGACAACATATTTAATCACTAAGTCTAGCATGGGTTGGTTATAGCATAGAAGGCTTGGTCATGTTGGAATGAAACAATTGAATAAGTTGATTAAGTATGACTTAGTTAGAGGCTTGAAAGATGTCACATTTGAGAAGAATAAACTATATAGTGCATGTCAAGCCTAGAAAGCAAGTTGGTAACACACATCCTAAGAAGAGTATGATGAGCACATCTAAGGCATTTGAGTTGATGCACATGGATTTGTTTGGACCAACCACATACACAAGCATTGGTGGAAACAAATATGGATTTGTGATTGTGGATGATTTCACTAGATACACATGGGTATTCTTTCTTGTTGACAAGAGTGATGTGTTTGCAACATTCAAATCATTTGTCAAGGGCATTCACAATGAGTTTGAAACAACCATCAAGAAAGTTAGAAGTGACAATGGTAGTGAATTCAAGAATACTAGAATTGATGAGTTGTGTGATGAATTTGGAATTAGACACCAATTCTCGGCTAAGTACACTCCTCAATCAAATGGCTTAGTTGAAAGGAAGAATAGAACTTTGATTGACATGGCAAGATCAATGTTGAGTGAGTACAATGTGAGTCATTCATTTTGGGCCGAAGCAATCAACACAGCTTGCTATTATAGAAACCAACTCTATTGTCACCCCATGATGGAGAAGATACCATATGAGCTTTTGAATGGAAGAAAGCCCAACATAGCATACTTTAGGATTTTTGGTTGTAAATGCTACATATTGAAGAAATGCACTAGATTGAGCAAGTTTGAAAAGAAATGTGATGAAGGTTTCTTGCTTGGTTACTCCACTACTAGCAAGGCTTATAGAGTTTGGAATTTGGCTATTGGTACTCTTGAGGAGGTTCATGATGTGAAGTTTGATGAAACAAATGGTTCTCAAGAGAAAGATGAGAATCTAGATGATGTAAGGGGCACTCAATTGGTCAATGCAATGAAGAACATGGACATTGGTGATATAAGGCCTAGAGAGATGATTGATGTTGAAGATGCCAAGAATCAAGTGCTCTCTAACTCAAATGTGCAAGCTAGTGGTTCTCATGATCAAGTTCAAGCAAGAACTAGTGATGACAAAGTACAAGATCAACAAGTGGCTAGTTCATTATCTCAACCAAGTGATCTATCAAATGCAAGCAATCAAGTGCAAGTGCTTCAACCAACCAATGTTGCAAGAGATCATCCCTTGGACACTATTATTGGTGATATTTCAAGAGGTGTATAAACTAGATCAAGATTGGCTTTATTTTGTGAGTATTTCTCATTTGTGTCATCCATTGAACCTAAGAAGATAGATGAAGCTTTGAAAGATGTTGATTGGGTCAATGCTATGCATGAAGAGCTAAACAACTAAACAAGAAACCAAGTATGTGAATTAGTTGAGAGGCCTAAGGATCATAATGTGATTGAAACCAAGTGGGTCTTTCGGAACAAGCAAGATCAAGATGGGATAGTAATAAGGAACAAAGCAAGATTAGTGGCTCAATGTTACACTCAAGTTGAAGGTCTTGACTTTGAAGAAACATATGCCCCGGTTGTAAGATTGGAAGCAATTAGGATCTTGTTAGCCTATGCTTGTGTCCACAACATCAAGTTGTACCAAATGGATGTGAAGAGTGCATTTCTCAATGGGTACATCAATGAGCTTGTGTATGTTGAGCAACCTCCCGGTTTTGAAGATGAAAAGAAACCCAACCATGTTTAAAAGTTGAGAAAGGCTTTGTATGGATTGAAACAAGCACCAAGAGCATGGTATGAGAGATTGAGGGATTTTCTACTATCTAAGGGATTTAAAATGGGAAAGGTTGACACCACTCTCTTCACCAAGATTGGAAATGATTTGTTTGTAATGCAAATCTATATTGATGATATTATATTTGGGTCAACAAATCAGGATTTTTGTGAAGATTTTGGCAAGATGATGACAAGTGAGTTTGAGATGTCCATGATTGGAGAGTTTAGTTACTTCCTTGATCTTCAAATCAAGCAAATGAAGAATGGCACATTTGTGAGTCAAGGCAAGTACATCAAGGACATGCTCAAGAAGTTTAAAATGGATGATGCTAAAGCTATTAGTACACCAATGGGAACAAGTGGAAGCTTGGATAGTGATGCTTCTTGCAACATGGTGGATCAAAAGACGTATCGGTCTATGATTGGAAGCCTACTCTATGTGACCGCCTCAAGGCTGGATGTGATGTTTAGTGTTTGTATGTGTGCTAGATTTCAAGCCTCACCAAGAGAAAGTCATTTGAAGGCAACAAAGAGAATATTGAGATACTTGAAGTATACACAAAATGTTGGATTATGGTATCCCAAAGGAGCAAGATTTGAGTTGATTGGATATTCGGACTCTGATTATGCGGGATGCAAAGTTGAGAGAAAGAGCACATCGGGTACATGTCAACTATTGGGAAGATCACTTGTGTCTTGGTCATCAAAGAAATAAAATAGTGTAGCACTTTCAACCGCCGAAGCAGAGTACATTTCGGCCGGTAGTTGTTGTGCTCAATTACTTTGGATAAAGGCTACTTTGAGTGACTTTGGAATTAAATTCAAGCAAGTGCCATTGCTATGTGATAATGAAAGTGCCGTAAAGCTCACCAACAACCCGGTTCAACATTCAAGAACAAAACATATTGATGTCCATCATTATTTCATAAGAGATCACCAACAAAAAGGGGACATATGCATTAAGAGTGTGGGCACCGAAGATCAACTTGCCAATATCTTCACCAAGCCACTTGATGAGAAGAGGTTTTGCAAGCTAAGGAATGAATTGAACATACTTGACTTCTCCAATATGTGTTGATGCATCCCCCCATTATATGACATGCCTCTCCTTCGAGTGAAGCAAGGTAAAGTTGATTGACATGTCATCCATCCATTGCTAAGGACTTGTTTAGTGCATCTAGTCATTCCTATCATGTCCTAAGCTCACTCATGAAAATCAAATAAATTTGACGCTTGTATGGTACCACTATTGCTTATATATTTGAAATGATCTAGTGGTAGCATACGACATGTTTGTGGGCTTGTAAACCTAGTGTTTGATCTAGAAAATAAGCTATAAGTGTTTAACTCAACATGGTACAAGATAACCCTTATTTGAAGGTGTGAAGAAGCTTGTCCTTAGATCAAACCGAGTTAAATATCTTTTGCAAGTAATCTAGATTGAACCAAATTGGAAAAATGATCATCATTTAACATGGTTTCACCCCAACCTATCTATAATTTGAGATCACCTTTTGTGCTAATTGTTGACAAAGGGGGAGAGAAATTCACAAAGATAGTAAAATAGAAGAAGCAAACAAATGAAATAACATTGTAAGGGGATCAATCAAAAGTGCACACAAGTAGGGGAAGCAAGCTCATAAACTTATATGTTGCATTTAAATGTGCATTCCATATATTTGCTTGCATGGCACAAGTTCTAAATTTTAATATCCATGCTTGTGTGGTGTATGCTAGTTATATGCTTGAATGGTGAAATGAAAAACTAGCATGCATAGGCTAAAGTAACTAGACTTATGTTCATTTTATGGAAACTAGACCCTTGCTTATAATATTGATCTCATGGGGTATTCTAGTTTTTGTGTATATATAGTTACTAATGGTGCTAAGGATGGTATATTGGTGCACTCCAATTGGTATCACGCTTCAAAGGTCCATCTCTTATACCTTAGCATCATACGGTAGAAATTGTCTCCTATATTTCATATCTAAGCATATGTGCAAGCTACAATCCAAACTCTTAGCACATATATAGGAGGAGCAATTGCTACCATTTGGGATTCATGAAACTTGTCCATATCCTTTACACATGGTAAATATGCTTGGGCAAGCAACATGGATTCAATTAAATTTCAACTCATATCTTTGTGAAAGGGTTGTCATCAATTACCAAAGGGGATATTGAAAGCTCTAGTTTGGCTTTGATTAATTGATGAAACCCTAAGTGAGAACCTAGTTTATCAAAGAGATTATGAGATAGGTATCACTACTCCAAGTGATGAAGCAATGGCGAAGATCATGACGATGGTGATCGCATAGTGATGATCAAATGCTTGAACTTAGAAAAGAAGAAAGAGAAAAACAAAAGGCTCAAGACAAAGGTATAAATAGTAGGAGTCATTTTGTTTCGGTGATCAAGACACTTAGCGAGTGTGATCACATTTAGGTTAGATAGTCGTACTATTAAGATGGGTGAAACTCATATTAAAATGCGGCTATCAAAGTGCCACTAGATGCTCTAACTCATTGCATATGCATTTAGGATCTAGTGGAGTGCTAACACCCTTGAAAGTTTTTGTGAAAATATGCTAACACATGTGCACAAGGTGATACACTTGGTGGTTGGCACATTGGAGCAAGGGTTAGAAACTTCATGGGCAGAGTGTCCATCCGTAGAGTGCGGACAATCTGATGGTGCCACCGGTGCCCTATACAGAAAAGACAGGAGTTCATAGAGTGACTGGACGTTGGTGGAGCAGTGACCGGACACTGGGTTCAGAGTCTGGTCAGTAGCAGCAGTGATCACGCGTCTCGGTCTTGTGACCGGATGCTGGCGTGAAGAGTGACCGGACGCTGGCTGGGTGCGTCCGATCAGTGCTGACGTATGCTGACGTGAGGCGCATAGAGGAAACATTGAGTGACCGGACACCGGGTGAGTCCGGTCGTGCATGACCGGACACGTCCTACCGTGGATTTCCACAAATGGATGCTTACTAGAAATGATCGGACATTGGGGGTCCCCAGCGTCCGGTCACTTCGCAGCAGCGCGTCCGGTCATCACTTGACCGTTGAGATCGGGCGATCGGTGTTTGAAGCCGATGACATGTGGCAAGCATCGGGCAACCGGACGCTGGGGTCCTACGTCTGGTCGATCTGACCAGAGCATCTGGTCACCCCATGTTGTGCCCAGTGAAGGGGTACAACGACTCTATTTCGTGGGGGCTTCTATTTAAGCCCTATGGCCGACTCAAGCTCACTCTCTTGGCCATTTGCATTGACATAGCAACCTTGTGAGCTTAGCCAAAGTCCTCCCACTCATCTCCATCATTGATTCATCATCTTTGTGAGATTGGAAGAGAATCCAAGTGCATTGCTTGAGTGATTGCATCTAGAGGCACTTGGTATTCGTGTTTTACTGCGGATTTTGCTTGTTGCTCTTGGTGGTTGCCACCACCTAAATGGATTGGTGCAGCGGTGAAGGATTGGCATGAGTTGGTGATTGTTCGTGGCCATCTCTGGTGATTGTGAGGGGATTTGTACCTTCCCCGGTAGAGCGCTGAAAGGTAACTCTAGTGGATTGCTCGTATCATTGAGTTACCTCACTTGTGGGTAGGTTCTTGCGATGTCCAATTGTGTGGACGAGGTTTGTGCAACACCTCTTAGCCGCTGAACCACCAAGTGTTGGTCGACACAATGGGGACGTAGCGTGTTGGCAAGCACGTGAACCTCGGGAGAAAATCGGTTGTCTCTTGCCATTTGGCACCCTCTTGGTGATTGAGCTCATCTTCATCTTGTGATTGGTTCATCCCTCTACACGGCGGTATAATCACCCTACTCACTCATTTATATTCTTGCAAACTAGTTGTGGCAAGCTCTTTAGTGTAATTAGAATTGAGAGCTTGTTTTGTTATGTTAAGTTCATCTAGTGGAGCTCTTTAGAGTAGCAAGATTGAGAGCTCTTAGTGAGTAGTAACTTTGCAAGTTGTGTGCCTAGGAATCATTGCAACTAGAATTGTTGGATAGGTGGCTTGCAACCCTTATAGAGCTAGAGCAAGTTTACATTTCGCTATTTGTCATACTAATTAAATTGCTCTAGTTGATTTGTAGATTCTTAAATAGGCTATTCACCTCCCTCTAGCCATATTAGGATCTTTCACGGCCGTGGGATGTGAGCCCCAATAATTTTGCATAAAGGTCCTTCTATTTAATAGAAATCAACTCATAGTCCAAGACTGTTCATATTATTTTTTTCACAAAAATCAACCCGCAGTCCAGAGCACCTCTCAGGTTCTTTTTTTTGAAACCCCTCAAGTTTTGCTGAAACCAATCCGCAGTCTGTCTTTAGTTATTTTATAAAAGAAACCTCAGAATTCTATGAAATAAACCCACAATCCGCCCTTTCCTTCGTTAATTTACAAAATGGACCCTATTTACTCATGAAATAAACCACGGTCCGTTTTTCTTCCTTGTTTGGCAAAAAAAAATCTCATTTTCACATAAAATCAATACGTGCTCCACCTCGTGACATGATATTCTTGGAAAAAGAACCTTCATATTTTATAGAACCAACCAACAACATCCTAAGACCCTATTTTAGGAAAAAAAATACCACCATTTGTCTACGTCTCTTTGTACAAACCCTACAACAATGCATCATTTTTAATACCGACCCTATTTTCATAAGAAAGTACCACAACAACCTAAGATCATATTTTGCTAAAAAATATCTTACCATCGTTCTTCAATGCCTTTTCTTGCTAGCTGTACAATAACGTGTCATATTTAATATTACCCCTACGATTACGATTCACGCACCAAACCGCGTGTAGGGAGCGTGGCCACGTCGCGCGCCATTCCCGGCAGCTAGATGTTAGCCCCGGTAATTTTGCATAAAGGCCCTTCTTTTTAACAGAAATCAACTCGCAGTCCAAGACCATTCATATATTTTTTCACAAAACTTCTTGAGTTTTCTTAAATCAACCTACAGTCTAGGGCACCTCTCAGGTTCTTTTTTTTAACCCCTCAAGTTTTGCTGAAACCAATCCGCAATCCGTCTTTAGTTATTTTATAAAAGAAACCTTTGAATTCTATGAAATGAACCCGCAATCCGCCCTTTCCTTCATTAATTTACAAAACGGACCCTATTTACTCATGAAATAAACCACGGTCTGTTTTTCTTCCTTGTTTGGCAAAAAAAAGAATCTCATTTTCACATAAAATCAATACATGCTCCACCTCGTGACATGATATTCTTGGAAAAAGAGCCTTCAACAACAACTTAAGACCCTATTTTAGGAAAAAAACATACCACCATTTGTCTACGTCTCTTTGTACAAACCCTACAACAATGCATCATTTTTAATACTGACCCTATTTTCATAAGAAAGTACCGCAGCAACCTAAGATCATATTTTGCTAAAAAATATCTTACCATCGTTCTTCTACGCCTTTTCTTGCTAGCTGTACAATAACGCGTCATATTTAATAGGGACAATTGGCCACAGGACATGCCAAATGAGCACCGACGGCTGGTGGACACCGCAAATGCGCCAATTTGCTGCTGGCCACTGTGTTTCCACTTTGAGTTGCCAGAAGACACCGCACCCCGGTTTGAGCCAAGAGAGGAGAGAGAAATATTCATTTTGGACATGTGGCGCTCTCGAGCCAAAACGGCAACCTGGTCTGGTTCGACCACATTTAACTGGCCCGACCCAGTAGTTAGGGTATCGATGCCCTCCCGCCTTCCCTCTCTTCCCCATCCCCTTCTCGCCCACCGCCGCCGTTCACTCCATTGTTCGTCGCCGCACCGCCGTCCAATCCATTGAGCCCTGCCGCTTATACCTCGAGCCGAAGGCGTTATCCGCCATGTGGAGTTGAGGAGGATGTCGTCCCCCATCAGGAACCCAAAGATGCCGTCCCCAACCCGAAAGACCGCGCAGTGCCCTGGGTCTCCGCCTAGGGTTTCTCAATTGAAATGGCTTCAAAAAGGGTATGATATCTATCTTCTCTGCTTGTCGATCGATTTGTTTGCCTGCGGATGCGTTAGAAACGTGGCAGATTTAGATTAGAGTTGATTTTGGTTTCACTTTGTTTTGATTTAGCATGGATCCGAGCTCAGCGTGTAGATTGGCGATTAGAGTTCCTGCTTATGTAGAGCAAAGACCAGATGGGCTCGGTGACTATCATGTTACTCAGAGTTACATGCGTGTGGTGGATAAGGATATTTTCAACTGGATGGGTTTTCGTCAGCTGCTCGGTGAGGAGATAGGTCATGGTCAGGATCAAGATCTCCATGTCTCCTTCTTTGACACAACCAAGAATGAGACAGTCCACATAAATTCTGATAGTGCTCTACTGCATGCATTTGATGTTTATTGGGATAGTAGGAAGCTGCCTCTAACTGTAGATGTTATTGACACAACTCCTTGGAACACGGCTCGTGTTGATGCTAATCCTGTTCAGCATGCTAATCCTGTTGAGCATGATAATCTTGCTGATGATGAAAATGTTGAAGTTGCTATGCCTTTAGATGTGATTTACCCTGATAATTTACAAGCTCCTACTGCTGAGTGTCCTTCTGGAAATACTGAGCCTGATGACACTGCATATGTTAATGCTCATGACACTGTAGAGTTTGAGGCTGATGACATTGCTGACCATGATGAGAGTGATGAGAGTGATGAGAGTGCTGATGCCCAGGATGATGAGAATGATGACTGGGGAGAGAAGGATGAGGTTGAGTATGTAGGAGTGGATGATGAGAAAGAGAAGTACCATGATGAGCTCAATGATGATGGTTAAGAGGATTGTTCTTACTATCCTAACACTGACCCAGAGGATGATGACCCACTTGAGGTGGATAATGAGAGGGGTTGTGAGAGTGTGCTGCATGTCACTGACGTAGATAACCCTAAAATAGCAGTTGGTGTTACTTTTGAAGATGGTTTATGTTTTAAGAGGTGTATTAGGCAATATGCTGTGCTTAATGAAGTTGAACTTGCAGTTCCTTATAGTGAGTCAAGGCGGTACCGAGCTTACTGTAAGGCAGAGAGGTGTAGGTGGAGGATTCATGCATCTCAGTTATCAGATGGGAAGACATGGTAGGTATGCACTTTTTCATTACTTGTTTATGCCATGTTTCATTGATGTAGCTGTTTCACTAACTCTATATTATTTCATTACCTTCATTCTTTGATGGTTGCAGATTAAGAAGATGCCACACAAGCACAGATGTGCCGGCATAGGGAATTTGGAAAAGAATTGCATGGCTACCAATTATTGGGTGAAGGACAGAGTTATTAATTGGCTAAGGGAGGACCCAACTATTCAGCCTAAAGCTCTAAGGAAACAGTTGGAGGAGAAGTACAACATCAAGGTGAGCAAGTACGTTGTTTGGGACGGCAGGCAAATGGCATTAGATGAGATTTTAGGTGGATGGGAGGACAGCTTTGTCCATGTGTTTTATTGGAAGAGGGAGGTTGAGAAGAGGTGTCCTGGTAGTGTTGTAGAGATTGAATGGGAGCTTGTGAATGAGAAGAGAAGGTTTTGTAGGATGTTTGTAGCACTGAAGCCATGCATTGATGGCTTCCTTAATGGTTGTAGACCGTACCTAGGGATTGATTCTACAGTTTTGACTGCAAGGTGGAAGGGTCAGTTAGCTTCAGCTATAGGTGTTGATGGCCATAACTGGATGTTCCTAGTGGCCTATGGAGTCTTTGGCAGTGAGACCATGGAGAACTAGGAATGGTTCATGAAGATGCTGCACAAGGCAATTGGTTCTCCACATGTGAAAGGTCCTTGTTGGTTTTGGTAATTGAGTGACAACCTAGGTGGACTAATTGTGTTTATGTGAGATACATAGGTGATTAGTCCACAGGTACATGTGTACGAGCAACATATGCCATGAAGGTAAAAATGGCTTGGAGATGTTGCAAAGCTCACACATGTGATGATGAAGGAGCTTAAATGCACATTAGACATGACATTGAGTCATGTGATCAAGGTGGAGAAGATCAAGACAAGACTTGGCTTGATGGACTGGTTGCAAGCGTGAAGGGCAAGTCGAATGCTTTGGAGTGATGGACCGTGTGGCGGTGAAGCTTGAGCAAGACTTGGCGCCGATGGACGATGGCAATGGTGAAGAGCAAGTAGAGTCAAGATCGATGAACCAATATGATCATGTGATGATATGAAGTGGATCATATCATTGTTGATCGTGTTGGTGCATGTGTTGCATCAACATTAGAGGAGATGGAATGGAATGCGCAAGGCAAAGGTATAACCTAGGGCATTTCATTTCACCGGTCATAGGTGTGTAGAGAAGTTTATGACTGGGTTTAGGATAGATGGCCGTACTATCAAGAGGAGCAAACTTGTTTGCATATCGGTCATCTAGTGCCACTCGAGTGATCTAACTTTGCATTGTCGCTAGGATCGAGTGGCGTGGCAAGTTGAGTGGCTAACATCCTTTGGGAAATGATTGTGAAAAGCTAACACACATACACATGGTGGTGTTGGCACATTTACAAAGGAGGTGGTGTTTGCAGGGGTGAGATGGATTCGGCGCTTTCGGGAAAATGGAATGCCTATTTTCTATTGCGCCGGATGCAAATTCTTGGTGGTTAGCACATTGGAGCAAGGGTGAAGAAGTTAGAAGTGAAAACAAGTTGATCGCGAAGATGCTGGTGTCGGTCAACTGACCGGACGCTGGATCTAAATGCACCGGACGCTGGCAGGCTGCGTCTAGTCAGGCTGATGTACGGTGACGCAGAAGCTGGAGTGTGACCGGACGCTGGCTGCGTCCGATCAAGTGTGACCGGACACGTTCGGTCGAGGTCGGTACCTTACTGGAAACGACCGGACGCTGAGGGTCCAGCGTCCGGTCAGTTGAAGCTACTGCGTCCGGTCAGGTCAAGTGACCGTTGGAATCGGGACACGTGGTCGTCTGCGGGCGACCGGACGCTGAGGTCTAGCGTCCGGTCAACACGACCGGAGCGTCCGATCGACCCGACCGTTGCCCAGTGAAGGGGTAACGGCTAGTTTAGCCCTTGGGGCTATAAATAGAAGTGGCCCTCGGCCATGGCTGGTGTTGAGCACCTCAAGGGACTTAGTGTCCATGCTTGTGAGTGCTTGGGAGCCCTCCATCACACATATACTTGATAGTGATCATTCGATTGTGTGAGTGAGTGATTCTAGTGCGATTGCATCGTGAGGTTGCATCGAGTGGCACTAGGTGATCGAGTTGCAAGCCGGTGGTGCTTGTTACTCTTGGAGGTTGCCACCTCCTAGATGGCTTGGTGGTGGTCTCCGTCGAAGCCCGCAAGAAGCTTGTGCGGGGCTCCGGAGAAGAGCTTGTGAGGGGTACTTGTGCTCACCCCGCGGGAGCCGCGAAGAGCAACTCTAGTAAAGCGTGTCATTGAGCTACCCTCACTCAAGGGGTAGGTTCTTGCGGCGCCCGACGTGCGGGCTTAGCGGGTGATGCTAATTAGCCGCCGAACCACCAAGTGAGTGGTCGACACAACGGGGACTAGCGTGTTGGCAAACACGTGAACCTCGGGAGAAAAATCATCGTGTCAACCTTGTTCTTCCCATTGGTTTGCATCCTCGTTACACAAGCTTGCGTTTACTTTCATATACATTAAGCTTGTGTTGTTGCTTTTGTAATTAGTTAGCTTATGTAGCTTGCTAGTTACCTTCATGCTTGTGTAGCATAGAAGTAGCTCCCTTGCGTGGCTAATTTGGTTTGTGTAACCTTGTTAGTCACATTACTTAGTTTGTGTAGCTAAGTAATTGCGCTCTTTAATTTGGCATTGGTCGCCTTGTTATTGAGCATTGTTAGTGAGCATCGTTAGCTTTGTGCTTTTGCTTACTAGCATGTGTAGGAGCTCTCTTGTTGCTTAAAGTACTAGTGGCATAGGTTTGTGTGACCTTGCTCCTAGAATTGTTTAGGAGAGCTCTAGCTAGCCCGGCACCTTAGTTGCATAATTAGTATCTTTGCAAGGTGCTAGTGAACATATATAGAGGGGTGTAGTCTTGGCTAGACCAATTGTTTTTATTCCGCATTTATATCGGTTAGCCGACGTGATTAATTTTAGAAAAGACTATTCACCCCCCCTCTAGTCCGCCATCTCGACCCTTCAATTGGTATCGGAGCCCGGTCTCTCATTTGTGGTCTTCACCGACCCGAGAGGATGGCGCCTAATGGGCTAGATGGTTGTGAGAATCACATTTTCGATGGCACAAACTTTGCACTTTGGAAAAATCATATGCTTGATCATTTTCGTGCAAAGGGACCTAAATTTTGGTGGGTTGTCACTAGTGGTCTCTCCCATGTCTTGGATCATAGAACTCTAACCAAAGCTCAAAGAGTCCTCTATGAATTTGATGCACATGCCTGTTGTTTTCTATTGGATGCTTTACATTTTGATTTGATGAAGCAAGTAAACTACAAGGGGACCGCTCGTGAGACATGGGACTCCATCAAGGACACCTTCGGTGATTCCTCCACATGGGATGATGGAAAATTCAAGGAGGATGAGCCCAAGAAGGAGACACATGAGTGTGTTGAGCATAACCACAATTTGGTGATTGTGGAAGATTGCTCCACCTCATTGTCAAGTGAGGATGATGATGATCAATCCACAACAAGTTCACTTGACAAGGTTGATAATGATGCCACAAGTGTTGCACATGAAGATCCTACCTCATGCACACTTGATGGTGATGATGGTTCATGCTCAAGCCATGATGATGCTACTACAAGCCCATCCACTACACCACATTGTCTCATGTCACAAGGTGACACTAAGGTATTAAATGATAATGTGGTTGATCATGTTGATTCATATGATGAGCTTGTTAGTAGACTTGCTAGCATGACCATGTCTTTAGAAAATGAGAAAGCTAAAACATTGAAATTAGAAAATGAAAACTCATTTCTAAAGAACTCTTGTGAAGAACATAAGAAATTGCTTAATGCTTATAAATCTTCACTTGATGAGCTTAAATTGAATCATGAGACACTTCTTGCATCTCATGATGAATTATTAGAAAAACAAGCTTCTCTCATTAAAGTGTTTACAAAGAAACTTAAAAATAATGAGAACTCATCACATGGGTCAAAAGATCAACTGCAAAATGTTGCTAAACCTTGTGATGTAGAAAAGAAGCATGTATCCACCTCTTGTGATGATTTATTAGATATGCCATTGTAACACCCTAAATTTGCATTTTCTAAAAAAATAACCAAATTGATTTATTTAAGCAATTTTGGTGAGCATTGAAATATAGGAAATAAATAATTTTTGTGAAAACTAAAATCAGATATAAGGTTAGCTGCAAGTGATGCATACATGCTGTTGCATATTTATTTTGAGATGAATGGTTTTGATTCGAATTCCAAATGAGTTCAAAATCTAATTGAAATAAAAATAAAATCATTTGAAAATGCTTTTGGAAAATCCATTTGAAAAAAAAAAAGAAAAATTCTTTCTCCTTTTCCTTTCCTCGGTTTCGGCCCGCTGGCCTTTCTCCTTCCCGCGGCCCGTTCCCCCTCCCCCTCTTCCTTTGCTGGGCCGGCCCACTCGGGCGGCAACCGTTGCCGCGCGCCCTGTCCCGCTCGGCCTGCGCGGCCCAGCACCGCAGCCGAGCCAGTGGCCTTCCAGCAACCGCCGCGCCTCCCTTTCCTCCTTCAGCCGCTGACGCCTGGGCCCGCACGTCAGTGCCGCCCCCTTCCTTCGGCAACCGCCCGCTCAAGCCGCTGCGCAACCGCGCCCACGTCGCGCGTCGTGGGAGTCCTCCCGTTGCCTCGGCCTCGTTAAAAGGCAGCCGAGCCCCCCCTCGCGCGCCCCCTGCTGCTCCGCTCCGTTTTCGCCTCGTCCCGGCCGAAACTGCCGCACGGAGGGGCCCCGCCGATCTCCGACCTCGCCGTCCGCGTCGCCGTCGTCTCCGAGCCGTCCCCACCTCCATTTCTCGCCCGTGGTGAGCTCGCCGTGGCCCCCTCTCTCTCCCCATGTGATTCATTTTGCGTTTCGTGATTTGTATCGCCCAATCCGCGAGCGCCGTGAGCTCTTGGCCGTCGGCCATGGCGGCCGCCGCTCCAACCTTCTCCTCCGGCCGTCGTGATGGCCTGGGCAAGTTCCCCTCCTCCCCAGCTTTCTCCCGGTGCTTCCGGATTTCCGAACCGTGGCCCCTAGCCCCGGAACCGCGCGCGCCAGTGAGCTTCACGCCGCCGGCCATGGCAAGCCTCGCCGGCGTCACTGTTCCGGCCGGCCAAAACCCCCCAGGCAAATCCGTACCGTCCGATCTGGATCTAACGGCCGGAAATAGAAGATACCCCTTCGGGGGTAAATTTGCTAAAGAGTCCCTGGATTTTTCTAAGTCCTAACCCGCCGTCCTTAGCGTATTTCGCCGAATGCGCAAACCCGTTTAGAAAGCGTAAACTTCGCTGTTTAAGTCAAAAGTACGCTTTCAGTATTTACAGAAATGCCATTCGAACTGTTTCGCTTATAGAATTGTCGTTTTAACTCCGAATTGATCCATTCAAATCGCGTTAGCTTCGTAATTTCATAAGCTACATGTTGGAGCTACTGTTAGTCAAGTTTGGAACTTTTTAATTACATGATTAGAATTAATTAAATATAGGGCTATTGGAAAACCCGTTTTAATCATAACTTTCGTATTTTAGCTCCGTTTTTCGTGAACTTCGCGTTGGCGTGATCGTAGCGAAACGTAGATTAGTTTTACAAACATTTTATTTTGATTTCAATACTGTTGGTGTACTGTTCTAATGATAGGAATGTTTGCTTGCATGAATGTTTTTGGAATGTTGTATGTTGCCGTGTTGGTCGCGTTCAGACGGTGAGGAAAACGTTGGAGACCAAGAACTCTTCGACGACCAGCAGGACCAGCACGAGTTTGTGAACCAAGGCAAGTATAACATGGGCCTTCCTTGATGTCCTATTTCACTTTAATCAATTACTCATTTGCATGTGTCTAATTTTGATAACCGTAAGGATATCCTAGTGATTGTTATCCTGTTCCTTGTCTCCTATGGGTTAAATGCATATGGGTAGATTGCTAGTGCTCAAACTGAACATTGATATACTTATAGATGAATGATACTATGGAACAAAGTGAGTAACATGAATTATAACAACTGTTCCATAGGGCGAAAGTGCAAATGACCTTTGTTCATGTTGCTCCCGGCCCTCCATAAGGACTTATCTGTCGGCAAAAGCTGGGACTGACAGTGCAACCGGGAGAGTCATATGACTCTGACTTTAGCTCAGTAATAGGACCTTTCCTAGCTGGTTAGAGGTTACCTTTTTGGCGCAAATGGGGCTTGCCACTTTGGGTATAGGGCTGCCTCTGTTCCTATGAGTATAGCCGCGATGGATTTGTGCCATGGGAAAGGGGGGTCCCTACATCTGCCTGCCAAGGAAACCTAGCGGCCCTAACCTGTTAGGGAAACCTATGAAATGGCTTCATAGTGTACCCTGCCCGCTCACCTTGGTAGTGACATGGGAGTAATTAACCCGGGCGTATGGGGATCACGACTCGCGGTGAAAGTGCACCACCTCTGCAGAGGGTAACAAACTGTTATAACAGCCGTGCTCACGGTTACGAGCGGCCCGGAAAACTCACAGAATAAATGGCTACTTATAATGTTGTTTATACGAGATGATTATGATGATATTATGATGATGTCACATGACTCAATTGGATCGGATATATGATCATGTGGGTTTAAAAGGGAGCTTAAGCATAACTTAATAATAGATGAGGATAAAATTTTGAATCTACTAAAAGTGCTAACTGCAGTAAACCAGTGTCATTCTTTTTGAGCCTCATGAACCCCATGTTATCTTGTTAAGTACGGAATGTACTTACACTTGTTTATTTTCTTTACTTGGATAAAAATCCCGGATGGGTAACAGATGACAACGGGTATGAGGATTTCCCGGAGGATTATTAGGCTTGTGGTCAACCAGTTGACCTTCCCTGTGATGACGGCCACGAGAGTTCATTCTATTTTTATTATTCCGCTGTGATGTATGAGACTAAGTTCTATTATAACTCTGATGTATGACACTGTGATGATACTATTGTAATTTGTCAGCTTGTGTGTGTGATTGATTCCTGGGCACACACGAGTTTTGTGCATTCAATTTTATCCTTAAAATTGGGTGTGACAAATTGGTATCAGAGCAGGTTGACTGTAGGACACAAGCCTAGTTAGAAACTGATCGTTTTAAGGTTTAGATGTTGCTACAAAAATCCTTGTTCTATAGATCTTGATATTTTCTTCTCTACTATATCTCTACCTTTGCTGTTATCTCTACCTTGGTGCTTATTTTAAAGTCTTTGTTCTCATCTTCACTCCTTGGTTTGATATGCTTTAGAACTGTTCCTCACCACCTTCTTGCGTAATCTGAGGATATGTCTTAGGATTGTTACCCCTAGCACAATAAAAACGATAGTATCGCAAGTTGAGTCAATGATTGAATTGTGCATCTTTATTGTTTGTTGAGTTGTCATTATGCTCATGATTGTTTCGAATCTTTATAATGATTGCAATGATTTTGTTGGGTGTTCCCACAAATTCATTTAGTTTATAGGCCTAAGGTATAAGGATGAATGAAATAAGTAGTTGGGTTATGGTTTTCTTTTGTTCTCTTGATCCTGTCTTTTCGGAGCAGTCAGCACTCTACAGCTTATATCTCTATTCTTGGACAACCAGAAATCATGAGAAAATTTTGGACAATAGTACACTGCAATATCTTTCTTTGAGCACAAGAATCAACTTGATAGCTATTTTGGTTATGGAGATACGAAAATCACAAGGCGATGCATCTGTGCTGTTTGGAATCTGGAGTAGTTTCTGTTGTGTACTGTTTTCGACCAAGTTAACTGCAAGAATTTGGAAAAGTGTTCTATGAAGAAGTAGATGTAAGCTATACTTTGGTGTCCCCTAGTCTATCTTTTCTTAAGGGGGGTAGCCAAGTTGAAGAATTTACAAAGTATCATACGTTCTTGTTTGCGCAGCGGAAGCGTGGTGGTACCCAAATATGTGAGAGAAACTCAGAGACTCAACGAGGTTTGATTAAAGGTTCAACGAAGGTTTATCCAAGATCATTAAGATTTTGGTAAAGCTACTGGAGAAGATTTTATGTTAGTTTGGATCAAGAATCTACATGACATCTTCACTAAGTTGGTCTTGAGTTGGTGATATCCTCGTTGGAATGAAAATTGATTATGACTTGGAAAAGTGCTATCACTTGGAGAAGCAAAAGTCATGACCGATGCCCTTAGCAATGGGGAGTTGTGCTAAGAAGGTTCGGGTGACACCAATGATCAAGAATTGTATTCCAAGTTCGAGCAGATGATGGAACTACGCGATGAAGTAAAGAAGAATATATAGACAAAGTATCCCTATCTTTCAGTCGACGTCGCCCGAATCTCGAGGACGAGATTCATCTTAAGGGGGGTAGAATTGTAACACCCTAAATTTGCATTTTCTAAAAAAATAACCAAATTGATTTATTTAAGCAATTTTGGTGAGCATTGAAATATAGGAAATAAATAATTTTTGTGAAAACTAAAATCAGATATAAGGTTAGCTGCAAGTGATGCATACATGCTGTTGCATATTTATTTTGAGATGAATGGTTTTGATTCGAATTCCAAATGAGTTCAAAATCTAATTGAAATAAAAATAAAATCATTTGAAAATGCTTTTGGAAAATCCATTTGAAAAAAAAAAAGAAAAATTCTTTCTCCTTTTCCTTTCCTCGGTTTCGGCCCGCTGGCCTTTCTCCTTCCCGCGGCCCGTTCCCCCTCCCCCTCTTCCTTTGCTGGGCCGGCCCACTCGGGCGGCAACCGTTGCCGCGCGCCCTGTCCCGCTCGGCCTGCGCGGCCCAGCACCGCAGCTGAGCCAGTGGCCTTCCAGCAACCGCCGCGCCTCCCTTTCCTCCTTCAGCCGCTGACGCCTGGGCCCGCACGTCAGTGCCGCCCCCTTCCTTCGGCAACCGCCCGCTCAAGCCGCTGCGCAACCGCGCCCACGTCGCGCGTCGTGGGAGTCCTCCCGTTGCCTCGGCCTCGTTAAAAGGCAGCCGAGCCCCCCCTCGCGCGCCCCCTGCTGCTCCGCTCCGTTTTCGCCTCGTCCCGGCCGAAACTGCCGCACGGAGGGGCCCCGCCGATCTCCGACCTCGCCGTCCGCGTCGCCGTCGTCTCCGAGCCGTCCCCACCTCCATTTCTCGCCCGTGGTGAGCTCGCCGTGGCCCCCTCTCTCTCCCCATGTGATTCATTTTGCGTTTCGTGATTTGTATCGCCCAATCCGCGAGCGCCGTGAGCTCTTGGCCGTCGGCCATGGCGGCCGCCGCTCCAACCTTCTCCTCCGGCCGTCGTGATGGCCTGGGCAAGTTCCCCTCCTCCCCAGCTTTCTCCCGGTGCTTCCGGATTTCCGAACCGTGGCCCCTAGCCCCGGAACCGCGCGCGCCAGTGAGCTTCACGCCGCCGGCCATGGCAAGCCTCGCCGGCGTCACTGTTCCGGCCGGCCAAAACCCCCCAGGCAAATCCGTACCGTCCGATCTGGATCTAACGGCCGGAAATAGAAGATACCCCTTCGGGGGTAAATTTGCTAAAGAGTCCCTGGATTTTTCTAAGTCCTAACCCGCCGTCCTTAGCGTATTTCGCCGAATGCGCAAACCCGTTTAGAAAGCGTAAACTTCGCTGTTTAAGTCAAAAGTACGCTTTCAGTATTTACAGAAATGCCATTCGAACTGTTTCGCTTATAGAATTGTCGTTTTAACTCCGAATTGATCCATTCAAATCGTGTTAGCTTCGTAATTTCATAAGCTACATGTTGGAGCTACTGTTAGTCAAGTTTGGAACTTTTTAATTACATGATTAGAATTAATTAAATATAGGGCTATTGGAAAACCCGTTTTAATCATAACTTTCGTATTTTAGCTCCGTTTTTCGTGAACTTCGCGTTGGCGTGATCGTAGCGAAACGTAGATTAGTTTTACAAACATTTTATTTTGATTTCAATACTGTTGGTGTACTGTTCTAATGATAGGAATGTTTGCTTGCATGAATGTTTTTGGAATGTTGTATGTTGCCGTGTTGGTCGCGTTCAGACGGTGAGGAAAACGTTGGAGACCAAGAACTCTTCGACGACCAGCAGGACCAGCACGAGTTTGTGAACCAAGGCAAGTATAACATGGGCCTTCCTTGATGTCCTATTTCACTTTAATCAATTACTCATTTGCATGTGTCTAATTTTGATAACCGTAAGGATATCCTAGTGATTGTTATCCGGTTCCTTGTCTCCTATGGGTTAAATGCATATGGGTAGATTGCTAGTGCTCAAACTGAACATTGATATACTTATAGATGAATGATACTATGGAACAAAGTGAGTAACATGAATTATAACAACTGTTCCATAGGGCGAAAGTGCAAATGACCTTTGTTCATGTTGCTCCCGGCCCTCCATAAGGACTTATCTGTCGGCAAAAGCTGGGACTGACAGTGCAACCGGGAGAGTCATATGGCTCTGACTTTAGCTCAGTAATAGGACCTTTCCTAGCTGGTTAGAGGTTACCTTTTTGGCGCAAATGGGGCTTGCCACTTTGGGTATAGGGCTGCCTCTGTTCCTATGAGTATAGCCGCGATGGATTTGTGCCATGGGAAAGGGGGGTCCCTACATCTGCCTGCCAAGGAAACCTAGCGGCCCTAACCTGTTAGGGAAACCTATGAAATGGCTTCATAGTGTACCCTGCCCGCTCACCTTGGTAGTGACATGGGAGTAATTAACCCGGGCGTATGGGGATCACGACTCGCGGTGAAAGTGCACCACCTCTGCAGAGGGTAACAAACTGTTATAACAGCCGTGCTCACGGTTACGAGCGGCCCGGAAAACTCACAGAATAAATGGCTACTTATAATGTTGTTTATACGAGATGATTATGATGATATTATGATGATGTCACATGACTCAATTGGATCGGATATATGATCATGTGGGTTTAAAAGGGAGCTTAAGCATAACTTAATAATAGATGAGGATAAAATTTTGAATCTACTAAAAGTGCTAACTGCAGTAAACCAGTGTCATTCTTTTTGAGCCTCATGAACCCCATGTTATCTTGTTAAGTACGGAATGTACTTACACTTGTTTATTTTCTTTACTTGGATAAAAATCCCGGATGGGTAACAGATGACAACGGGTATGAGGATTTCCCGGAGGATTATTAGGCTTGTGGTCAACCAGTTGACCTTCCCTGTGATGACGGCCACGAGAGTTCATTCTATTTTTATTATTCCGCTGTGATGTATGAGACTAAGTTCTATTATAACTCTGATGTATGACACTGTGATGATACTATTGTAATTTGTCAGCTTGTGTGTGTGATTGATTCCTGGGCACACACGAGTTTTGTGCATTCAATTTTATCCTTAAAATTGGGTGTGACAGCCATGCTCTTCACATATAGATGCTTGTTCTACTTCTATGTCTCGTGAGACTAACATTTTGAAGGAGAACAATGAGCTCAAAAATGAAGTGAAGAAATTGAGCAACAAGTTAGAAAGGTGCTACAACTCTCAAGTCACCTTTGAGCATATGTTGAAAACTCAAAGAAACTATGGCGACAAGTGTGGCCTTGGCTTCAAGAACAAGATGACAAAGGGTGAAATGAAGAGAGAAAGAAAGATGAAGAAGCTACAACAAAGAAAGCTCTCTCATACCATATGCTTCCGGTGTCATGAAGTGGGACACTTTGTAAATGGTTGCCCTAACATCGAGAAGCTCAAGAAGCTAAAAGAAGAAGAGAGGCTTAAGCATGTCAAGTGCTTCAAGTGCTGCACTTGGGGTCATCTTACCTCAATGTGCCCAACCAAGCAATTGGTGAAGCAACAAGTGAAGCCTCAACCAAAGCCACAAGTTGAGCAAGAGAAGACACCCCAAGAGCAAATTAAGATCAACCAACATGATGGTGATGATTTGATGATCAAGAAGAAGAAAACAAGAAGGGGTGGAAAGGCAAGGCATCCAATGCAAACTCAAGATGCCAAGATGATGAGCAAGAATGAAGATGACAAGAAAATCAATGCTCACATCAAGTGCTTCAAGTGTGGAAGTACGGGACACTTTGCCTCTAAGTGTCCTACCAAGCTTGAGAAGAAGGCTCAAGCAACCCATGAGAGGCAAGGCAATGAGAAGCACAACATGAGCAAGAAAGAGAAGGCTCAAGCAAAGAGAAAGTGCTACTCATGCCGGGAAAGGGGACACATGGCACATTCATGTCCCCTAGGTAAAATTTCTAAGCCTATTTCAATTGATGATCATGATATGCTTAGAAACGATGGCAATGGTACCTCATTGGTTGCAATTGCAAAACATCCCGCTACTCATACTAAGGCGTTGCCTAAGTATGTTGCTCCTAACTTGAGAGGACCCAAACTTGTTTGGGTACCATCAAAAAGTGGATGATTGATTATAGGTACCATCGGCATTGGAGGCTTGGTTCAAATGATATTCATCTTGTTGATCATATAGTTGAGCCAAGTATTGCTAAGTGATGATCATCATCCCAATGCCATGACAAATTGAGTGAAGTCCAAATGTGCTACAACATACAAGTATCAATTTCAAGTTGTTGGTAATTTATTGGAATATTTGATGACTTGCAAATATTTGAGTTGAAAGCTTGCTAATTGGATGATCATGAGCTAACCAAGGTATATCTCTTGTTGATCATTTCATTTGGGTGCATATAAGTTGATTGAATTGGATAAATATGCAATGTTGCTTGCTATGAGGTGTTTGAATGGATAAGTTGATTAGTAATCAAGTTTGGATTGATTTGTGTTGGATAAATTCATGAGATGACATTTAGTAAGTGATTTGAATGGATATATGTCTTATGGAAGTATTCAAACAAGTTAGTATCAAGTTTGATTCATATTTGATGAAGTATAGCTCAATTGCTTGAAATCTGTCCTATATTCAAAATCTGAGCTAGCTGTGATCATAGCCATGTTTGAGTAATCAAATCTTATTGGATTGGCATGAAAATTTGTGTACATGCTCTAGACTTATGGTATGAGATGCTGTAGAAATTTCATGGAAATTGGATAAGAAATGCTTCGGTTTTGGAGTGGTTCTTGTCAGCTATAGTGCAGCAATTTTCAGCATGTAGCAGTGGTGGAAGAATTAAAATTTTGGCAGTCATATGAGATCAAATGAAGCTAAAATTTTTATGGCTGCTAGATAACTTCGTAAAGCTCATCTCCACCAAATTTTGTGGTATTTGGATTTATACTTTGAGAGATATGTTAACTTCTTTGGAGAGTACATAATCTGCCAGAAAAGTGACAAGTATTGGATTGATCTAGAGTCACTTTGATTGAAACGTCCTCAAGTTGGAAACATGTTTACAAGTGTTTGAGGTACCTAAGTTTGTTTTTGATATGATCTAGAAGCATGACAAGCAAAGAGTACAAGGCCATTTGATTGTGGAGTGTATTTTGCACACTTTTAGTGTAACACCCTAGGTGTTTGGCTTCCACATAATTGCATGTCATTTCATAAACGTATGCATCATCTATGTCATCATGCCATTTGTCACTGAAACATGCATATGCAACATTCACATATTCTGTTTGTTCATACTTTCTTGCTTGGGAATGGTAGTAGTGCAACATGTGAATGCAACATTAATTTTTCATACCTGGAAACATGGCACCATGGTAGGAATGTGGCAAGTTAAGCTTGCAACAAAAGTCATGCAACCTATGAAACATTGCATTGCAACATATGAGTGAATTGCTAGTTTTAGTTGCTTTTATCACATGTGGTCTTTATAAGTGGTATAACAATTTTGTAAAGTGGTTGATCATGGTCTATTACACCTTAACTACACTTAGGTTACTTGTTGGAACATTGTTCATGTGGATCAAAATAACCAAAATGCCCTCAAGTGAAGGTTGACTAGATTTGACCCTTGGATTGTCATTGTTTGACTAATTAAAATGACCAACTTAGAAGCCTTGCATGGCTTTACACTCTTTACAAAAGTTGTAGCTAATTTATTAAGAAACAAAAGTTGTTTTATGACCAACTCATGAAAATGTGTGGAACATGGTCAAACATGGCCCACAAGTCAGGATTTCTTGCTGATTTCGTACTTAGAATTTTTCCTAAGTCTTTTTGGGTTTTGCAGTTTCGTGTACCCAACTGTTGCACCCTGTATCTCCCTAACAGAGCCAAACCAGCTCGAGCTCCTATAACAAGAGTTGTAGTTCACATATGGATGATCAACTTTGTTAACTTTGGCATAGTCTAGATCGTCACAGATTAGGAGATAATCACCGGTTAACCTGCGCTGTCAGTCATCGACGATGAACTCTGAATCACCATTTTCAGAAAACGGTCAGTGACCATCATGGCCGACCGGTTCAGAAAGCCGATGCCGCGTGGCGCCACTCGTCGCCGCTCACCTGAGCGAGTAGGCCACGCGCCGTGGACGCCCTGGCATGGCCAGCCGCATCTTGAAGCCACCCCGCGCCTGCCCGACCGAGTCGCCCGCCCCAGTTCGCATTTCTCGCCTCCCTCAACGCAGCCCAAAGCCGCCCGCCATTGCCGCCGAAACTTTGCCCTCGCCTAGCTCCCGCGTCTTAGCAAAAACGCGTTGCCCAGCTTACCCAGAGCCCCGCCGTGATCCCCTCTCCCTTTTCCACCGTGCTAGCGAGTCAATCGTGCATCGGTAAGGGCCAATCGCCGATTTTTCCCCACCACCGCCTTGTCGGACCTTGCCGGAGTAGCACTTCTCACGGCCAGTGCTCCTCGTGTCCTCCCATTCCCTCCTCTGGCTCACGTTAGGTCATAGGAGCACCACTGAAGTCCATAGGGTCACCGTTAGGGACCTTGACGCCGTAGCGTCGTCGAAGCCGGCCCTGCCGCGGCCGTGTGCCGCCATTGCTCATCGCCGACCCTGTAGCCGCGACAAAAGCTTCAATCAAGGGCATGGCTAGATGCGCATTGCTGTAGTGAGCACCGTAGCGTCGTTGGTCTCGCCGGAGAAGCCACCGACGGCGAGTCCCGTCGTCGTCTTCCTCCTTCCCCTGCTTCTCTCTCTGACGCGCGGGCCAACTTGTCAGCCACCGTGGCTGAGGTGGGAGCCCAGCATGGGCCGTTCCATTTTCTGGGCCGCGCCAGCGCCGTTCTCAGGCCGCCGTTCCTCGGGCCGGCCCAGCTGTGGTTGTGATTTGTTTCATTATTTCGTTTTGCTTTATTATTTCGCAGATTGGTATATAGATTCAAAAATGTGTATCTCCTAGTTGGTAGATCCAATTGCTATGGTTCCAATTTTGTTGAGTTCCTAGTAATGTCTAGTATTTAATAAAAATATTATATGAGCACATGTTTTAGAAATTCTAGGTAAATTAAATAGGACTTTGAAATGTGTTTTTGGATACATGCAAACTTGTTTGAATTTTATCTTGAGTTTCTGTGGTTCAAAAATTATGAAATTTTGTGGGTGATCTATGCTTGCTTAGTAGAGGCTCTGGTTAAAATTTCAGAGCTAGTGCATGTATAGTTTTTGAGTTATAGAATTTCTTTTTATCAATAGATGGATCTTGTGTGAATTTTCATAATTTTTCTATAGATCCAGTATAGGTAAAATTTGGTGAGTAAGGTTCTTATGCTGGAATGATGCTAGGAAAAATGATAAATCTGTTGCTTGACACTTTTCATTAGGGTTTCCTAATTATGCTAAAAATGGACATACCACTTGTTATTTTAGGTACAGCAAGTTCTGCTTGCTCAATGGATTTGAAAATTTTGTGGTAGTCTATGTGAAGCATGGGATAGCTACTGTAATTTTTGTAGATTTTTATGAACAATTTTACTATATATTGCTTTAATCACCAAATTAAATAAATAAATTGGAAAAAGATATTAAATAATTTATTTAGAAGTTAGCACTACACTTCCTAGTGTTCCTCTGGTATGTGCAACAAGTTGGTAAGCTTGGTTTGGTCAAATTAGGCTTTTGCATCATCGTTAAATAAATAAGTTAGTAACCCTGCCGTTCTGGACAAATTCTAGGTTTACTGGAATTCGATTTAGTTAACGTAAGTATCATGCTGTGATGTTTACAATTGTTTTGTAGAGAATTTCATAAGCTTTCCAGAATGTCCTCATACAAGTCATTTGGAATTGTAGAACTCTGGTTGTGATTGCATTAAGGGACTACTTGTATGCATACGAAGCTTTAAATGTTAAATTATGTATACCTTTACTATTTCTAAGTTTATGGTAATGTTCTTAGGTGTTAGGCCTTTAACTGAAGATGAGCATCTTTACCTTAGGTTATGCAAGTTAGGTAAGTTGATCTTGTTCTTCAAGTTAAGATATATGTTTTAAAGTGATTTGAATAGAGCTATTCTTAATCGGTAAACGAGTGTCCAGTGATGTTTCGTTAAACACTTACTGTGATTCATTCATCATGAGCATCATGGCATTCCTTATATATCCATGATATTTATCTTGTGCATCGGCATGCAATAGGTGTTCCGGAGGGAGTTATGCTTCTGGAATTCGAGCCAGTACTTCCGGAGGAGCAGCAGCAAGCTCAGGAGCAGGAGGTGCAGGCCCCCGAAGAAGGAGTCAACGAAGAAGTTCTTGAGTGCCCCGATCACCAACCTTCATCTTTTTTGAAAGGCAAGCCCTAGAGCATTCTAAGACTCCTATGTTTTCAAAATGGTTACTTTGAGTATCTTTATTTATTGATGCATTAAGTGATAGGAATTGGATGCGAACACTTGTTGCATATATATCTATTCCTTGGCCAGTATACGTACCCTGAATCCTATTTAGGTCCAGGAGCGAATCAAAGCTTAGTCATGCTTAGACCGGTAAAAGTCAGGTGATTTCCTGTCACCTGCATATTAGAAAAATGTCTGGTCACGGTTGGCTATAATTGCTATCGTGGAGAATAATCATGTGTTAATAATGAATTGTGACCGGGCGGGAGGTCGATAGAGAAGCAACAAGGCAAGGAGGTCTTGGGTGGGGATCTATCCCCGTCTGTGTCGGTTAAGGACCGATTCGCTGTACGTCCTCATGTCATGTTGAACGCATGCCTATCACTTAGTTGGCCGGATAACTCGTTCCGATCGCGAAGCCGAGTAGCTCAACTTAGGCCGGAAGACCAAGAAGTGAAAGTGCGCACCCTGGCGGTAGTAAGGATGTGCGGGGAGCTATTGGCGTAAGTCCGAGGTGAGATTGACCACCTAGCAGAGTGGACTCCCTGAGGGTGCGGCGCTGCTCGGAGCCGCGATTCCTGAGATGTACCAAAGGTGACCTAAGGCTGCCTTCACGAGGTATGCCTAGGTTTGTGTTAGGAATACCCCTCCAGCTGGATAGGAATCGATTCGAATCGCCGTCTCTCCCGGATAGTGAGAACTTGACTGAGCAGCGGCAACGTAGATGCACTTAATTGAACTTGATGGTTAAATCAATAATGATGATGATACAACATTATACCGGATATGGTTACTAATGTTTGGAGTTAATCAATTGCTTGCTCTAGTACAGGTGCTAATCTAGTTGTTAGGTTAATATTGTTAAATTGCTGCTTACTCATAAATCAAATTATGTTCTCGTATCACTAAAGCTTTTATGCAAAATGGTTGTCAAGCTAGATCCACCGATAAAGCCTTTCATAATCCTTGGTGTCATTTATTTCTGGTTTATGACGGGTAAGTCTAGCTGAGTACCTTCTCGTACTCAGGGTTTATTCCCCCTTGTTGCAGATGACGTGCTCTATAACAGCTACTGCAAGTATTGTCTCCACCCTGCGGGGGATGAAGACTAGGTCATGGGCATGATCATCTATATTATCTTATCTTACTGCTTTTGCTGGAGATGACTATGGTACTGGCTTGTATTTGAACTAAGTGTGTGTGATGGTGTTAAACTACTTTGCTTCCGCTATTTGTGAACTCGTTTTATAATAACTATGTGTACTCTAATGTATGTGGTACTTATGAACTACTTGTGAAATGGATGTAACATGTGGCTTGTTATGTTGAATTACTGTGATCTTGGTTGTATACAAGTTGGTTTGAAATCCTTCATGGTTTCAGTTGACTACCGGGTTTATATGGGTTCAAGTATGACGGTTTGATCACTCCGGTGATTGCTTTTGTACTTGTGCTCTTATAAATTGGTCGGTTCTGTTACAGCTGGTATCAAAGCTAGATTCAACATTAAACATGTCATATGTGTATTTAAAACAAAAGCTTTTATTTGCAAAAATCAGTTTTGACAACTTATAGTTATCTTTATATAGGTGATCAAATCTGAAATTTTATCTAAGTATGCCAGTTGTCATATCCTCTATGCCCAAATAAGGACTTTCAGGTGGCTTATTTAAGTAATAACTTTTGGGGGGTAATTGCTTCATTTTATTTCGTCGTCCATACGGCGTGCTATTGTATGGATGCCATCCGCCTGGGTGGTAATGTATGGATCAATTGCCTCTACGCCCAGGTAAAGTGAGTTGTGAGAGCATGACCGTCCAACTGTCGGTCTAGGGGAGAGTTAGTTATGGTTACCGGAATGATTACATGTTGCACACATGTACATACGAAGGTACTTAATTGTGGGGGTATCAATCGGGTAGTTTTGGATACTGAAGTATATATATCCGGGGATGTATATATGGAGAGTATTTTAATTTACTGCTTTCATTGCGTACTTATTTCTTTTGTGGGATGGGCTACAATGAAATTTTCTGCAGGTACACTAACAACGCAACGTGTAGCTCGACTAGATACGTATATGAGAGAACGTATGTATGCCACCGTTTATGTCGCTAGAATGTTAAATTTCCTTAAGATTCGTGAGGACGTACGGAACGTGCATGCATCATGTTTACTCAGGCCATTCCATTTTTGCATCACTCCCTCCCTTATCTTTAATTATTCCGTTATAGTTTTCTCATCCTGTAAGATAATCCTCTCTCACCCAAGTTGCAATGCTACTACTGATGGCCGCACTAGCACTACCGCCCTAGAACAGCATATTCCTTCATGTGTTTGGCACCCCAACCCTGTTGTGGAGGGTGCTACATTCAGTAGGATACACGGAGCAGTCTCGTTATACTTAGATGTAATCTCTGAAACTTGAGGTTGACCAAAAATTTGGCATATGAGCGTATTCATCGCATGAATGTGCGGAGTAAAGTTATGGCGATGTTACGAGGATGAATTATTGTGCCTCTGTTTATTGTATGAAATTAATCTCTCCAATAAGTTCAGTTTGGCATAATTCTACAATTCATCTGCAATGTATCTGACATCGTCCATCATTACTCACAAATGCGCTTCTGCAGATGTCGCACAATCTGCGTTCAGGCCGTGGTGTGGGTAGTGGCGATGATGATCTTCCACCGCCACCTTCACCCACGCCGTCTGATCTGTTGGCCATGCTCATGGAAGGTCAGCGTGCGTTGGGTGATGCTATGCGTACCATGGCCCAGCATCAAGCCCAAGGCCGCAATCGGCGACAGGGACCAGAGCCCAACCAGTTTAGTGATTTCAAGGAATTCCAAGATACCAAGCCACCCGTCTTTAAGGAAGCTGAAGAGCCGCTCCAAGCAGAAGAGTGGCTAAACACGCTTGAGCACAAGTTCCGTTTGCTCAGGGTGACAGAGCAGATGAAGGCGGAGTATGCTTCGCATCAGCTACAAGGACCAGCAGGTATATGGTGGTGACATTATCGGTCCACCCTACCAGAAAATGCCCAGATCACTTGGAATCGATTCCAGGAGGCTTTCAAGAGTCATTATATTCCTCCCGGGTTGATGGCCATAAAGCATAATGAGTTTATGAAGTTGGTGCAGGGCACCAAGATACTCACTGAATATCTTCATGCCTTCAACCATCTGGCAAGGTATGCTCCAGAATTCGTTGATTCAGAAGCGAAGAAAATCGCCAGCTTTAAGAGAGGGCTTAGTCCCAAACTGATGAAGTCCATGGGAAACAACAAGAGTATCACTTTCAATGAGTTCGTAAGCGATGCTCTTACTCAAGAGAATAACGATAATGTCTATGCCGCTTCCAAAAATCGCAAGAGGGTCTTTAAGGCGGGTGTCTCTCAGGCTAGAGCTCCAGTAGCGAAGACTCAGTTTCGCCCACCGACTACAGCCATTCGGTACCGGCCGCCACAAAAGAAGAATCAGGCAAAGACTGGGTTCAAGAAGGCATTTACTGTACCTCTTCCAAAGGGTACCACAGGACCAGGAAATTCTTTTGTTCCACCAGCTAATAGGCCCTGCTAGAATTGTGGCAGGACAGGTCATTGGTCCAAGAATTGTCCGTATCCTCAGAAGAACAATCAGAAGCAAGGGAATTCTGGTGCTCGTCAAGGACATGTTAACTACACCAACGTGACCAAGATACCCTCAGGAGAGGTGGTCACTGCGGGTAAGTTTCTTGTGAATCACCATCCGGCAGTTGTACTATTTGATTCTGGTGCTTCGTATTCATTTATGAGTCCAGCTTTTGCATCAAAATACAATCAGAAGGTAATTACAGTATCCACGGGTAGTTATTGCATTAGTGCAGCTGGAAGTAATATTTCGACCAATCAAATAGTGCTGGGGGTGAGTATTGAAATAGAGGGACGAGTGTTTATGGCCGATGTGGTAGTTCTACCGGGATTAGAGATAGATGTAATCTTGGGAATGAAGTGGATGAGCGGTCATGGAGTGCTCATTGATACTTCCACTAGAGTCGTTATGTTGAGGGATCCTATCAGCAATGAAGCCTTCCTTGTGCCACTTCCCAGAGAGCTAGAACTCCACAACACTGCTAATGCTATCCAGACCCCGAGAATTGAGGAAGTCCTAGTAGTACATGAATTTCCAGATGTATTTCCTGATGATCTACCTGGTTTACCGCCGGATCGAGATATTGAATTCAAGATCGAGTTAGTGCCGGGCACTGCACCTATTTCTAGAAGGCCTTATAGGATGCCACCCAATGAGTTAGCAGAGCTTAAAGTCTAGTTACAAGATCTATTAGAGAAAGGTCTTATCCGACCTAGTGCTTCTCCCTGGAGTTGTCCTGCTATATTTGTTAAGAAGAAGGACAAGTCATTACGCATGTGTGTGGATTATCGTCCACTCAATGCGGTGACAATCAAGAACAAGTACCCATTGCCCCGCATTGATATTTTGTTTGATCAGTTGTCTAAGGCAAAGGTATTCTCTAAAATTGATTTGAGATCTGGTTATCATCAGATAAAGATTAGACCGGAGGATGTGCCTAAGACCGCTTTCTCTACCAGATACGGGTTGTATGAGTATCTGGTTATGTCTTTTGGCCTGACCAATGCTCCTGCATACTTCGTATATCTGATGAATTCTGTGTTCATGGAAGAACTGGACAAATTTGTAGTTGTCTTCATTGATGACATCTTGATCTTTTCTGTAAATGCTGAAGAACATGCCGAGCATCTGAGAGTTGTTTTATCCAGGCTACGAGAACATAAGCTTTATGCCAAGTTCAGTAAATGTGAGTTTTGGCTTAAGAAAGTACCTTTCTTGGGTCATGTGTTGTCCGATGAAGGGATTTCGGTTGATCCGTCTAAGGTACAAGAAGTCATGAATTGGAAAGCACCAACTTCCGTACATGAGATCAGAAGTTTCCTTGGTTTGGCAGGATATTACCGTCGATTCATCCCAGATTTCTCTAAGGTAGCCAAGCCCATGACCAGGTTGCTCCAAAAAGATGTAAAGTTTGTTTGGACTCCAGAGTGTGAGACTGCTTTTTGCACTTTGAGGACCTTGTTGACTTCAGCTCCTATGTTGGCGCAACCTGATATCGAGAGACCTTTTGATGTGTTTTGTGATGCATCAGGTACCGGTTTAGGATGTGTCCTTATGTAGGAAGGTCAAGTTATCGCCTATGCCTCACGTCAGCTAAGGAAGCATGAAGCTAATTATCCAACTCATGATCTTGAGTTAGCTGCGGTTGTGCATGCTTTGAAGATTTGGAGGCATTACTTGCTCGGTAACGTGTGCCATATTTATACCGATCATAAAAGTCTCAAGTATATCTTCACTCAACTAGAATTGAACATGAGACAGAGAAGATGGCTAGAGTTGATTAAAGATTATAACTTAGAAGTTCATTATCATCCAGGTAAAGCAAATGTTGTTGCTGATGCTTTGAGTAGGAAATCTCACTGTAATTCTCTCTTGGAGGCAGATTATCATTTGGCGCATCTGTTACATCCTACTGTGTTGCACAGTATTACCCTTAGTTGCTCCCTAGAAAGTAAAATCATCGAGCTTCAGAAAACCGATGTGGGTGTGTTCCACATCAAAAGAAAGATGAAGGAACAAGAGACAAAACACTTTCGTATTGATGAGAAGGGGGTTCTATGGTTTAAGGATAGATTGGTAGTACCGAAGGACAAAGAACTTAGAAACCAAATCTTAGAAGAAGCTCACTCATCCAAGTTATCTATCCACCCGGGAAGTAGCAAAATGTATCAAGATTTGAAATCTCGCTTTTGGTGGACAAAGATGAAGAAAGAAGTCGCAGCTTATGTTGCAAGGTGCGACAATTGTTGTAGAGTCAAAGCAATTCACATGAAGCCTGCTGGACTTCTCCAACCATTGTCTATACCAGGATGGAAGTGGGAAGAGATTAGTATGGATTTTATTGTTGGACTTCCCCCTACCCAAAAGAATTTTAATTCCATATGGGTGATAGTGGATCGTTTAACAAAGTCTGCTCATTTCATACCAATTAGAGTTGACTATCGACCAAGTGACTATGCTGAGATATATTTTAACCAGATAGTACGTCTCCATGGTGTTCCTAGAACCATTGTATCTGACAGAGGACCTCAGTTCACCGCTCGTTTTTGGGAACAACTGCATAAGATGATAGGGACCAACTTAGTTAGAAGTTCTGCTTATCATCCCCAAACCTCCGGACAAACGGAGCGGGTGAATCAAATATTGGAAGACATGTTAAGAGCTTGTGTCATATCATCCAAAGGCTCATGGGATAAGTGGTTACCCTTGGCTGAATTTTCCTATAATAATAGTTATCAAGAAAGTATCAAGATGGCCCCGTTCGAAGCGTTGTATGGTCGCAAGTGTAGAACTCCTTTGAACTGGGTTGAATCTAGAGAAAGGAGATACTACGGTATTGATTTTGTCAAAGAGGCTGAACAACAAGTCCGTACTATCCAAAAGCATATGAAAGCCGCTCAAGCTAGGCAGAAAAGCTATGCGGATAAAAGAAGGAAGCCCATTGAGTTTGAAGTGGGTGATCATGTTTATCTGAAGGTATCACCGATGAAAGGTGTGCAGCGATTCAGAGTAAAGAGAAAGCTTGCACCTAGGTATGTAGGTCCATATCCGATCATAGAGAAGAGTGGGAATGTAGCTTACAAGATAGAGTTACCTTACGAGATGAGAGCTATCTTCAATGTTTTTCATGTATCACAATTGAAGAAATGTCTCCGTGTTCCTGAAGAAAGAGTTTCACTTCGAGATGTCAAGTTGAAATCAGATTTATCCTATGAAGAAAGACCAGTGCGGGTTATCGACACGAGAGAAAGAGTAACCCGGAATCGTGTGGTTAAGTTCTACAAGGTTATGTGGAGTAACTAGGGTAGTGAGAGCGATGCAACGTGGGAGCGGGAAGATTATTTGAAGGATGTATACCCTACCTTTTATTCAAAATGGTACGCTTTTCAAATCTCAGGGCAAGATTTTTATAAGGGGGGAGGGCTGTAACACCCTAGGTGTTTGGCTTCCACATAATTGCATGTCATTTCATAAACGTATGCATCATCTATGTCATCATGCCATTTGTCACTGAAACATGCATATGCAACATTCGCATATTCTGTTTGTTCATACTTTCTTGCTTGGGAATGGTAGTAGTGCAACATGTGAATGCAACATTAATTTTTCATACCTGGAAACATGGCACCATGGTAGGAATGTGGCAAGTTAAGCTTGCAACAAAAGTCATGCAACCTATGAAACATTGCATTGCAACATATGAGTGAATTGCTAGTTTTAGTTGCTTTTATCACATGTGGTCTTTATAAGTGGTATAACAATTTTGTAAAGTGGTTGATCATGGTCTATTACACCTTAACTACACTTAGGTTACTTGTTGGAACATTGTTCATGTGGATCAAAATAACCAAAATGCCCTCAAGTGAAGGTTGACTAGATTTGACCCTTGGATTGTCATTGTTTGACTGATTAAAATGACCAACTTAGAAGCCTTGCATGGCTTTACACTCTTTACAAAAGTTGTAGCTAATTTATTAAGAAACAAAAGTTGTTTTATGACCAACTCATGAAAATGTGTGGAACATGGTCAAACATGGCCCACAAGTCAGGATTTCTTGCTGATTTCGTACTTAGAATTTTTCCTAAGTCTTTTTGGGTTTTGCAGTTTCGTGTACCCAACTGTTGCACCTTGTATCTCCCTAACAGAGCCAAACCAGCTTGAGCTCCTATAACAAGAGTTGTAGTTCACATATGGATGATCAACTTTGTTAACTTTGGCATAGTCTAGATCGTCACGGATTAGGAGATAATCATCGGTTAACCTGCGCTGTCAGTCATCGACGATGAACTCTGAATCACCGTTTTCAGAAAACGGTCAGTGACCGTCATGGCCGACCGGTTTAGAAAGCCGATGCCGCGTGGCGCCACTCGTCGCCGCTCGCCTGAGCATGCAGGCCACGCGCCGTGGACGCCCTGGCACGGCCAGCCGCATCTTGAAGCCACCCCGCGCCTGCCCGACCGAGTCGCCCGCCCCAGTTCGCATTTCTCGCCTCCCTCAGCGCAGCCCGAAGCCGCCCGCCATTGCCGCCGGAACTTCGCCATCGCCTAGCTCCTGTGTCTTGGCAAAAATGCGTTGCCCAGCTTACCCAGAGCCCTGCCGTGATCCCCTCTCCCTTTTCCACCGTGCTAGCAAGTCAATCGTGCATCGGTAAGGGCCAATCGCCGATTTTTCCCCACCACCGCCTTGTCGGACCTCGCCAGAGTAGCACTTCTCACGGCCAGCGCTCCTCGCATCCTCCCATTCCCTCCTCTGGCTCGCGTTAGGTCATAGGAGCACCACCGAAGTCCGTAGGGTCACCGTTAGGGACCTTGACGCCGTAGCGTCGTCGGAGCTGGCCCTACCGCGGCCGTGCACCGCCATTGCTTGTCGCCGACCCTGTAGCCGCGACAAAAGCTTCAATCAAGGGCACGGCTAGATGCGCATTGCTGTAGTGAGCACCGTAGCGTCGTTGGTCTCGCCGGAGAAGCCACCGACGGCGAGTCCCGTCGTCGTCTTCCTCCTTCCCCTGCTTCTCTCTCTGACGCGCGGGCCTCCTTGTCAGCCGCCGTGGCTGAGGCGGGAGCCCAGCGTGGGCCGTTCCATTTTCTGGGCCGCGCCAGCGCCGTTCTCAGGTCGCCGTTCCTCGGGCCGGCCCAGCTGTGGTTGTGATTTGTTTCATTATTTCGTTTTGCTTTATTATTTTGCAGATTGGTATATAGATTCAAAAATGTGTATCTCCTAGTTGGTAGATCCAATTGCTATGGTTCCAATTTTGTTGAGTTCCTAGTAATGTCTAGTATTTAATAAAAATATTATATGAGCACATGTTTTAGAAATTCTGGGTAAATTAAATAGGACTTTGAAATGTGTTTTTGGATACATGCAAACTTGTTTGAATTTTATCTTGAGTTTCTGTGGTTCAAAAATTATGAAATTTTGTGGGTGATCTATGCTTGCTTAGTAGAGGCTCTGGTTAAAATTTCAGAGCTAGTGCATGTATAGTTTTTGAGTTATAGAATTTCTTTTTATCAATAGATGGATCTTGTGTGAATTTTCATAATTTTTCTATAGATCCAGTATAGGTAAAATTTGGTGAGTAAGGTTCTTATGCTGGAATGATGCTAGGAAAAATGATAAATCTGTTGCTTGACACTTTTCATTAGGGTTTCCTAATTATGCTAAAAATGGACATACCACTTGTTATTTTAGGTACAGCAAGTTCTGCTTGCTCAATGGATTTGAAAATTTTATGGTAGTCTATGTGAAGCATGGGATAGCTACTGTAATTTTTGTAGATTTTTATGAACAATTTTACTATATATTGCTTTAATCACCTAATTAAATAAATAAATTGGAAAAAGATATTAAATAATTTATTTAGAAGTTAGCACTATACTTCCTAGTGTTCCTCTAGTATGTGCAACAAGTTGGTAAGCTTGGTTTGGTCAGATTAGGCTTTTGCATCATCGTTAAATAAATAAGTTAGTAACCCTGCCGTTCTGGATAAATTCTAGGTTTACTGGAATTCGATTTAGTTAACGTAAGTATCATGCTGTGATGTTTACAATCGTTAAATAAATAGAGCTATTCTTAATCGGTAAACGAGTGTCCAGTGATGTTTCGTTAAACACTTACTGTGATTCATTCATCATGAGCATCATGGCATTCCTTATATATCCATGATATTTATCTTGTGCATCGGCATGCAATAGGTGTTCCGAAGGGAGTTACGCTTTTGGAATTCGAGCCAGTACTTCCGGAGGAGCAGCAGCAAGCTCAGGAGCAGGAGGTGCAGGCCCCTGAAGAAGGAGTCAACGAAGAAGTTCTTGAGTGCCCCGATCACCAACCTTCATCTTTTCTGAAAGGCAAGCCCCGGAGCATTCTAAGACTCCTATGTTTTCAAAATGGTTACTTTGAGTATCTTTATTTATTGATGCATTAAGTGATAGGAATTGGATGCGAACACTTGTTGCATATATATCTATTCCTTGGCCAGTATACGTACCCTGAATCCTATTTAGGTCCAGGAGCGAATCAAAGCTTGTCATGCTTAGACCGGTAAAAGTCAGGTGATTTCCTGTCACCTGCATATTAGAAAAATGTCTGGTCATGGTTGGCTATAATTGCTATCGTGGAGAATAATCATGTGTTAATAATGAATTGTGACCGGGCGGGAGGTCGATAGAGAAGCAACAAGGCAAGAAGGTCTTGGGTGGGGATCTATCCCCGTCTGTGTCGGTTAAGGACCGATTCGCTGTACGTCCTCATGTCATGTTGAACGCATGCCTATCACTTAGTTGGCCGGATAACTCGTTCCGACCGCGAAGCCGAGTAGCTCAACTTAGGCCGGAAGACCAAGAAGTGAAAGTGCGCACCCTGGCGGTAGTAAGGATGTGCGGGGAGCTATTGGCGTAAGTCCGAGGTGAGATTGACCACCTGGCAGAGTGGACTCCCTGAGGGTGCGGCGCTGCTCGGAGCCGCGATTCCTGAGATGTACCAAAGGTGACCTAAGGCTGCCTTCGCGAGGTATGCCTGGGTTTGTGTTAGGAATACCCCTCCAGCTGGATAGGAATCGATTCGAATCGCCATCTCTCCCGGATAGTGAGAACTTGACTGAGCAGCGGCAACGTAGATGCACTTAATTGAACTTGATGGTTAAATCGATAATGATGATGATACAACATTATACCGGATATGGTTACTAATGTTTGGAGTTAATCAATTGCTTGCTCTAGTATAGGTGCTAATCTAGTTGTTAGGTTAATATTGTTAAATTGCTGCTTACTCATAAATCAAATTATGTTCTCGTATCACTAAAGCTTTTATGCAAAATGGTTGTCAAGCTAGATCCACCGATAAAGCCTTGCATAATCCTTGGTGTCATTTATTTCTGGTTTACGACGGGTAAGTCTAGCTGAGTACCTTCTCGTACTCAGGGTTTATTCCCCCTTGTTGCAGATGACGTGCTCTATAACGGCTACTGCAAGTATTGTCTCCACCCTGCGGGGGATGAAGACTAGGTCATGGGCATGATCATCTATATTATCTTATCTTACTGCTTTTGCTGGAGATGACTATGGTACTGGCTTGTATTTGAACTAAGTGTGTGTGATGGTGTTAAACTACTTTGCTTCCGCTATTTGTGAACTCGTTTTGTAATAACTATGTGTACTCTGATGTATGTGGTACTTATGAACTACTTGTGAAATGGATGTAACATGTGGCTTGTTATGTTGAATTACTATGATCTTGGTTGTATACAAGTTGGTTTGAAATCCTTCATGGTTTCAGTTGACTACCGGGTTTATATGGGTTCAAGTATGACGGTTTGATCACTCCGGTGATTGCTTTTGTACTTGTGCTCTTATAAATTAGTCGGTTCTGTTACATTTAGTACTCAAGATAAAGATCAAGATCAAACTCAAGTTGGAATTGAAGTTTAAGTTCTAGACATGATTGGAAATCATTTGGTAGAAAGAAAAGGACTTAAACAAGAAGAAAGAAAAGGACTTAAAGAAGGAATCAAGGTTACTCATCAAGTTACGTTCATCACTTGGATCAATCAATCAAGTTATTTCAAGTGAGTATCAAGAATGGTTCTTGGAGAGAGGTCACTTCTCCCTAGTGTAGGGGCTTGCCGCCTATGTGTAGGTGAACCAAGTGTAGTACTTGGAAGGCTAACATGGAAGTGGTGATCCGAGGAACATTTGAGATGCTTAGTTGAAATCAAAAGGGTTGATCAAGAAAAGCAAGCAACACCCAAAAGAGAGCTAGTCATGATATTTCAAGTGGTATTCAAAAATTGATACTCTCATGCAAGCAAAGATCAAAAGATAAAGCAAGTCAACCACAACAAGAAAGTGCACTTGATCATAAGTGGTATTCATTTTCATATGGGTGAAGAATGAGATTCAAATTGGTATCTATCGGTCTTCACCAAGCTTATAATTGGACTTCGTATTGCTATTGGAGTAATGAATTGGAATCTATGTGACTATCCTCTACTCCAACATAGCAAAGGTATCATTATAATGTGCATGATCATTTCATCCCTTACTAGTATGCGGTTAGTGCATATAGTATATGCTTCATAGGATCATGCATAACAAATGAAATGTTTAAATTCATAGCCTACCACTATTGTTTGAATGATTACTTGATCTAGTGGTTAGTACATGAATTTGTTCATGAGCTAGTGAACCCAAGTACTTGACTTAATTTGGATTGCTAATAAGTGACAAGTACAACATTGGCAAGATAACCCTTGCAAGAGGTGTGAAGAAGCTTGTCATTGGTTCAAACTGGACTTGGAAGCTTAGGCAAAACAATTTAGTTCAAGTCAATCATAGAAGCTCATGATAGTGATAAGAGTACAAGCACAAGACAACAATGCAAATGGATATCTAGTTTGTATGTTTCAACTCACAAGTGATATCCTATAAGTGGTACTCATGAAGATAGCAAATGTTTAAGAAATGGTCTTTATTAATAAATCAAACAAGTGGTTCCATACTAGAAGATTCTTTAAAATGGTATTCACTTCCTACAAGTGGTATCTATATATAGTAGACGATGGTTCCACAAGTGATCCTCAACTTTAAGTGATCATCAAATAAAGAATGCATCCCTCACCTACAAGAGCTTAAGTGAAATAAAATGGATGACCCATGCATAAGAATGATAAGATACAAGTAGTACAAGTTGCAAATTCTAAATGGTATCTACATGTGGTGTCATTCCAATATTCAAGTAATGTCCATAAAAAATGTAAAATTCTAGTCTCAACCATCTACCCCAAAGTGCACACCTTTGCATCAATAAGAAGCATACCTTTTATGGAAATTGATGACAAAGGGGGAGAGATTGTACAAAGATATGAAGCTTGGGGAGAGATTGTACAAAGGGGGAGCGATAAGAAGATAAGATATGAAAAAGGTTGGACATGGACATGGACAAAGAGGGAGCAACATTGGAGAAAAGAATGGATCACAAGTCTTGGACAAGAGAAGCACACAAGTAGGGGGAGCAAGCTCATGAACTTTGATTGATTGCATTTGATATGTGCATATTCATATGCTTGCTTGCATTGCATAAGTTTTTAAATTCAATATGCATGCTTGTGTGGTGTATGCTAGTTGTAGAACTTGGATGATGATTTGATAACTAGCATGCATAGGATGATAGCTAGACACTTGGTATATTCTTTAAGTAATGCTAGTACCTTGATTTTAATGTTGATCTCATGAGGTATCTAGTGCTTTTATTCCCAAGTGATATCTAGCTAACCATGGTGCTAAGGATGAACTTAAAGGTGCAACTACGATTGGTACATGCTTCAAAGGTTTATTCTATACACCTTAGCATCATTTTGTAGTATTTACTCTCCCACAATTTCAATCTATGCATATGTGCAAGCTTCAAATTAAATACACTAGCACATATGTAGGGGGAGCTAATACTACCATTTCGGGTTTGTGGTACTTGTCCAAAATCATTTTCACATGGTAAAATTGCTTGGGCAAGCAACATGAATCCAAAAGAGCTTAATTTCTATATCTTTGTAGAGTTGTCATCAATTACCAAAAAGGGGGAGATTGAAAGGTCCTTGTTGGTTTTGGTAATTGAGTGACAACCTAGGTGGACTAATTGTGTTTATGTGAGATACATAGGTGATTAGTCCACAGGTACATGTGTATGAGCAACATATGCCATGAAGGTGAAAATGGCTTGGAGATGTTGCAAAGCTCACACATGTGATGATGAAGGAGCTTAAATGCACATGAGACATGACATTGAGTCATGTGATCAAGGTGGAGAAGATCAAGATAAGACTTGGCTTGATGGACCGGTTGCAAGCGTGAAGGGCAAGTCGAAGGCTTTGGAGTGATGGACCGCGTGGCGGTGAAGCTTGAGCAAGACTTGGCGCCAATGGACGATGGCAATGGTGAAGAGCAAGTAGAGTCAAGATCGATGAACCAATATGATCATGTGATGATATGAAGTGGATCATATCATTGTTGATCGTGTTGGTGCATGTGTTGCATCGACATTGGAGGAGATGGAATGGAATGCGCAAGGCAAAGGTATAACCTAGGGCATTTCATTTCACCGGTCATAGGTGTATTCACCGGTCATAGGTGTATAGAGAAGTTTATGACTGGGTTTAGGATAGATGGCCGTACTATCAAGAGGAGCAAACTTGTTTGCATATCGGTCATCTAGTGCCACTCGAGTGATCTAACTTTGCATTGTCGCTAGGATCGAGTGGCATGGCAAGTTGAGTGGCTAACATCCTTTGGGAAATGATTGTGAAAAGCTAACACACATACACATGGTGGTGTACACATGGTGGTGTTGGCACATTTACAAAGGAGGTGGTGTTTGCAGGGGTGAGATGGATTCGGCGCTTTTGGGAAAATGGAATGCCTATTTTCTATTGCGCCGGATGCAAATTCTTGGTGGTTAGCACATTGGAGCAAGGGTGAAGAAGTTAGAAGTAAAAACGAGTTGATCGCGAAGATGCTGGCATCGGTCAACTGACCGGACACTGGATCTGAATGCACCGGACGCTGGCAGGCTGCGTCCGGTCAGGCTGATGTACGGTGACGCAGAAGCTAGAGTGTGACCGGACGCTGGCTGTGTCCGATCAAGTGTGACCGGACGCGTCCGGTCGAGGTCGGTACCTTACTGGAAACGACCGAACGCTGAGGGTCCAGCGTCCGGTCAGTTGAAGCTACTGCGTCCGGTCAGGTCAAGTGACCATTGGAATTGGGACACGTAGTCGTCTGCGGGCCGGTCAACATGACCGGAGCGTCCGGTCGACCCGACCATTGCCTAGTGAAGGGGTAACGGCTAGTTTAGTCCTTGGGGCTATAAATAGAAGTGGCCCTCGGCCATGGCTGGTGTTGAGCACCTCAAGGGACTTAGTGTCCATGCTTGTGAGTGCTTGGGAGCCCTCCATCACACATATACTTGATAGTGATCATTCGATTGTGTGAGTGAGTGATTCTAGTGCGATTGCATCATGAGGTTGCATCGAGTGGCACTAGGTGATCGAGTTGCAAGCCAGTGGTGCTTATTACTCTTGGAGGTTGCCACCTCCTAGACGGCTTGGTGGTGGTCTCCGTCGAAGCCCGCAAGAAGCTTGTGCGGGGCTCCGGAGAAGAGCTTGTGAGGGGTACTTGTGCTCACCCCGCGGGAGCCACGAAGAGCAACTCTAGTAAAGCGTGTCATTGAGCTACCCTCACTCAAGGGGTAGGTTCTTGCGGCACCCGACGTGCGGGCTTAGCGGGTGATGCTAATTAGCCACCGAACCACCAAGTGAGCGGTCGACACAACGAGGACTAGCGTGTTGGCAAACACGTGAACCTCGGGAGAAAAATCATCGTGTCAACCTTGTTCTTCCCGTTGGTTTGCATCCCCGTTACACAAGTTTGCATTTACTTTCATATACATTAAGCTTGTGTTGTTGCTTTTGTAATTAGTTAGCTTGTGTAGCTTGCTAGTTACCTTCATGCTTGTGTAGCATAGAAGTAGCTCCCTTGCATGGCTAATTTGGTTTGTGTAACCTTGTTAGTCACATTACTTAGTTTGTGTAGCTAAGTAATTGCGCTCTCTAATTTGGCATTGGTCGCCTTGTTATTGAGCATTGTTAGTGAGCATCGTTAGCTTTGTGCTTTTGCTTACTAGCATGTGTAGGAGCTCTCTTGTTGCTTAAAGTACTAGTGGCATAGGTTTGTGTGACCTTGCTCCTAGAATTGTTTAGGAGAGCTCTAGCTAGCCCGGCACCTTAGTTGCATAATTAGTATCTTTGCAAGGTGCTAGTGAACATATATAGAGGGGTATAGTCTTGGCTAGACCAATTGTTTTTATTCCGCATTTATATCGGTTAGCCGACGCGATTAATTTTAGAAAAGACTATTCACCCCCCCTCTAGTCCGCCATCTCGACCCTTCAACATGGTCTGGTTATTTCAACAGATGCAGGTTAGTTTTCTTATTTCAACATATTTCAGCAGACCTTGTTCTTTTCTTGTTTCCTAATGACTGACAGTGTTTTCTGGTTCTTTTCTTGTTTCCTAATGACAGGCAAAGGAATTGATAAGGCAGTTACCAAAATCTTCAGCAATGGTGTAGAACACAGAGCATGCATGAGGCATCTTGTTAAGAATTTCCAGAAGAGGTTTAGAGGAGAAGTGTTTGAGAAGAACTTGTGGCCTACATCAAGGTGCTACAGAATGATAACACATGAGAGGCATTGGAATGAGATGCACAAAGCATGCCCAAAGGCAACTAACTGGCTGCTGGAGAACCACAAGCAGCTATGGGCAAGGGCCAAATTCAACACAACAAGCAAATGTGACTATGTCACCAACAATATTGCTGAGACATTCAATAGTTGGATCAGGGAACACAAGTCCTTACCTGTTCTAGACCTCATGGATAAGATAAGGCAGTTGATCATGGAGAGGTTCTGCACTAGGAGAAACCTGGCCTCAAAGTTGTCAGGCTTCAAGATTTTGCCTCATGTCATGAAGGTTCTGCATGAGAAAAGCAGATCCCTTAACTATAGTATACATAGGAGTGGCCCAATGGTTGGAGAAGTAGGAGGAGTGAATAAAGACCTAGTTCCTTGGAGATTCATTGTTGATCTGGACAACCATGAGTGCACATGCAGAGGATGGCAGCTCACTGGACTCCCCTGTGTGCATGCCATAGCTTTCATTAGCACAAGAAGGGTCCTATTGGAGGATTTTGTGCACCCTTACTACTCTGTGCAGAAGTTCATAGTAGCATATGCATCTGCTGTGCCTCCAATGCCAGACAAGGAAGAATGGGAGAAGGTGGACCTTGGCTTCAAGCTACTTCCTCCTTTATGCTATAGAGCAGCAGGTAGGCCAAGAAAGAGAAGGATAGTTGGCTCTGAAGAAGGTGGGACAAGCAGTAGAGGCAAGAGAAGGTGTAAAAGGTGTGGTGGATTTGGTCACCTATAGAAAACCTGCAATGAAACTGTCCATGATCCTGATGCCCCACCACCTGCACCACCAAAGAGGAGGAGGACTTACAAGCCAAAAGTGGTGGAGATCATAGAAACCACAGAAGATCCATCCAAGAAGAGGAAGAGGACTTCCAAGCCAAAAGTGATTAGGGTTACAGAAAACCTAGAAGATCCTTGTACTAAGAAGAGGAAGGCCTCCACCAAGGGGAAACAACCCAACAAGAAAAAGAAGGCAACTCCTACAGCTGCAGAGCCCACACCTGCAGAGCCCACACCTGCTAAACAGTATGTGATCCATCTGTTACCTTCAGTTTTTATGTTAGTTTAGGGACTACATGTTAACATGTGTATAACTGTGTAGGGTTTCAAACTCCCCGGTGACAAGGAAGCAGGCCAGCCAAGGAGCAGTGACAAGGAGCCAAAGTACATCATCAGCAAGTCCCAACGCTAGCACTAGGAGCAAGAAGAGGTTGATGGAAGTCTAGGAGTGTGCAAGCAACATGGCTTCCTCTTTATGATGGATTTATGTGATTTTGTGAACTTCTCTGTCAGTTTAAGGATGCTATGGCCATATAAACTTGGTCTGGGTTATGTATGACACCTGGTATTGAATTCTGGCAAATGAACTATGTAATGTGTAAACTGGTATTGTATTGTGGCCATATGAGGCTCCACTTGGACTGGTATTGTATTATGACACTTGGTATTGTATTATGGCCATCTGAGGCTCAGTTTCCTTGTATTAAACTTGGGATTGCAAGATAACTGTCTTCCATTCATTTCTCAAGCCATTACAAAGTTAATCTTGCTTCTGCATTAAGATGCACAAGACAACTGCACAAGACAACAAAGCACACAACTCCTACAAACACACTGGCCACATTCAACCACCTATCCACTCTCTGCTGCCCAGCTATTCTACTGACATGGACACTCTGAGCTTCAATAGAATTGCCCAGGGCCAACAGAGACTTCTCCAATGCCTGGACTCCGGCCGTCAATGATGCAGCATCGACGCCATCACTCACCGGCTTCCACATGAAGAAAGCGCACTTGCTGTTGCCCTGTTCAAGCAGAGATTTCGGATGAACCCTAGATCTGGAGTTGGCGTTGACGAAAATGAACAACATGAAGTACAAAAAACTCACCCAGCCCCGATTCTTGCAAGTGTAGAACTGTTTATCTGGGTTGTTTGTGGTTCTGGAGGTCCGTTCCACAATGGTGGCCGTCCGGTAGAAAGGGCACAACGGCTGCCCACCCGTCGGCGGCTGTCGACTCGGTCCGCGCGAACCTGTCGAGGAGGAAGCGCCGGAGCCCGTCGCCATCTTCAGGCCTCTACTTGCCCCCACCGGCCCGCTTGACAATCCCACGCCCGCCAAGCCTGCGCCACCGCCGCCGTCAACCAAATCGCCACCGCCGCCGACTTGGAGAAGGGGATGGGGAAGAGAGGAAAGGCGGGAGGGCGTCGATACCCTAACTGCCGGGTCGGGCCGGTTAAATGTGGTCGAACCAGACCAGGTTGCCGTTTTGGCTCGAGGGCACCACATGTCCAAAATGAATATTTCTCTCTCCTCTCTTGACTCAAACCGGGGCGCGGTGTCTTCTGGCAACTCAAAGTGGAAACACAGTGGCCAGCAGCAAATTGGCGCATTTGCGGTGTCCACCAGCCGTCGGTGCTCATTTGGCATGTCCTGTGGCCAATTGTCCCTATTTAATATTACCACTACATTAAAAAAATACCATCACGTCAATGGTTTTCCAAATTTCATCGGCCTATTCGTTTGGGCTGGTTTGGTTTATAAGCCATGGCTGAAAGTACTATTGGTTGGTTTGGTGTGAGAGAAAAATACTGTTCGTTGGCTGATAAGCCATGGCTTATAAGCCAGATACGAGCAAGCGAACAGGCTGCATGATTCGAGGTCGAATTCTCCTCATTTCACAATTACATTAAGCTTCTGGCTACTTATGCTCCTCCCTCCTTAATAAATAGTTTTAGTCCTTCTTTATGTACAATAAATATAGCCAAAAAAATGTGATAGTTCTATTTCATTACCCAAAATAATATCTTACTTAAATAGTACCTTCGTAACAACAGGCTGCAAACCATGACATCTATGCGAAAATAATGAAGCCACAGATTTGTCTTATCTACTTTGCTTAAAAAAAGTGTGTATCTACCTACGTACAATTATTATTACTGTATGGACGAAAAAAAGTCTGTATCAACTATAATACTACGACAGAATACAGGCACTGCGCGGCAAAGCCACGCGCCTTTCTAGTTATGCACGATTGCACTTAGGCACCATGTTTTCTACAAGCCAAGCAATTTCACAAATATAGGTTCTAAAAAATTAAATATTAACAAAAGACGCATTTTTCTTACATGAGTCTGCACAAAACATATGTACATGTTACCATCTCTTCTGCAGATCTGCTCTGGTGTCTTGTTCCTTTCCCTCTCCAGGCTCTCTAATTTATCATCTACATCTTTAAGAGTTAGTTTTGATTTCCTGGTGACAGTGTTTAGATAACACCCAACAAATTCAATCTCGTATCTGTTGTTTCTTATTTACCTTTTATTTACTCTATGATAATCATGATTAGTATAATATATAACTGGGTCGCTTCATATATACACAGAAAAAGGCAATTTTATCTGCTGCACAAACCGAATCCTACAGTGGCCCATCCAAAGGCAGGCGCGACAACGCCGCTCCCCGCTCTAGTGAGGAGTTCAGTTACCCCAACGGCTCGTTTGGTCAGGGGTGATGGGAATTAGGGAATTGGAGTTTAGAAATAGAAGTTTATAAATCTCTGGTTTGTTTTACGAGGATGGGAGTTCCAGTAGAAAGGGGAAGAGAAGTTTAGAGGGCCAACTCCTACTAATTAATTCCCTAGAGGTAGGGTGGGAATTAGGTGTGAGTTATGTTCTTAATTAAAGAAAAATAGATCCGCACTGTTTATCATAATTTATTTTTTAATTTCTTCCTCAAAACCTGTAACGGGGATATAAATTCCCTCTTCAATACTCCTTTATATTTTTCTTCACGAACAAAAAAAAAAAGGAATTGAAAGTAAAAGTCAATTTCCCAACTTAATTCTGTCGATCAACACCCACCACTAATTGGTACGACTCTTCCCCGCCTCGTTGCCAAACACACCCCAAATCGTCCAAATCCTCTACGAGGGCATGAGACTTCTAGCCTTCTGGGTCGTCGATGTCCGCGTCCATCCTGGCTGCTCAGCAGCCGCGCCTCGTTCTCCTCCATCGCGCCGCCACAATGCAAGCGCAGCTGCGAGACCGCGCGCCACCACGCCAGCGGCCCGCGTCCCCTGCGTCGGGCGACCTCGCGTTGCGGTCTGTGTGTATTTTTTTTTCCAAGTCGCTTCTGCCAAAACGTAGCAGAGTACTACATTGAGTTAACTTCAAATCTTTATGTGGTATTTCAGGTAACCGAGTTCTTCGGTGGTATTTTCTAGATCTCATGATCTTTTGGTGCTACAGCACCAGTTTTCTCTTTTTTCTGCGAAGGGATGTACTGACTAGATAAACAATCTGGTTCTTTGACATCTGTTCCTATATATGTTACACAATCTTTTCTGAAAGAAATTCACCTTTGCATAGTGATCCGTAAGTTTAGAGTATATTTCTTAACCACATATAGCCACGGTAATGTTTGTTTTTCTCTGCATAAATATGAGTTACCCTCATGAGTTTCTTCAGAGGTGACTCTTTTTAGTCCTCCCTCTCTCAAACACTATAGCTAACTGACATAAGCACTACTTGCTAGTAATTGATGTTTCCCTTTTCATTATATGAAACAATATTCATTGGCTGTATGCGTGGCTCTTTAACATTTACAATTAACTCCAAAGGACATTACACACAGAAGGTCTGTTATTCTATCATTTATTTTGGAATGGATGGAAGATAGGAATACTATATATAATCTTGCAAAATAGGCATGCTGACAAATGAAAGGTTCAATGTTGCATGGTGGATGCTATCTTGTGAAAGGGCAGTATACTGTTGTAATGTGCAATACCATGATCTGTAAATATGGAGTTTTGTTTAACACTCTGCCTGCTAAACACCTCGTACATATAGTACTTTCTTAGCTACCAAATGATACTAGAGAAAAACTAGCTCTTCATTTTTGTGGGGTTGTTCTTTTATTTATTTTCTTTTTGACCCGTTTGAATTTGGCAAGCTGACAACAAATACAGGTGTTAGATGGATCGATAAAGCCTTTTTGGATTTGACTTCTTGGATGGTCTGTGCCATTTTTTTTCCTTTTTCTTCCATGTATCGAACATTCTTCTTTTGGTTCTAATATCATGTAGCCGAGATTTAGAAAGTGTCTGCTGTACATCCTTGTTAAAAGAAGAAAAAAAAACTGCCACACCAAAAATATATCATTTAGTAATTTAAATTCGAAAACATATAGATCCAAAAGCTAAAACCTTGTTAACAAATCTAAACTTGCATCCTAATGTTCTGTGCCACTTGTTACATAGTTTTTTTTGGTTGTGTGTAAAACTGACTATATAAAGATTAGATGGAGTGTGCATTCGACTCACTTTCCTCTGATATTCATAGTCAAGACGACGACGACGACAACAGCAACAACAAAGCCTTTTGTCCCAAGCAAGCTTACGTAGGCTAAAGATCAACACTAACAGGAGCTAAAAACAAGATAATTACATATGGAAAATAAAATAGTATTTGTATTTCTAGTAGAAAATAATAGTAAATGAAATATCAATATCATAGGCCATAGTTCTGGCACATGGATTACTAATCTCCATGCGCTTTTTTGCTAACATCAATTATATTGGGATAAATTCCATTCCTTTAAGTCCCCTTTTACTGCTTCCCCAAGTGTCAGTTTTGGCTCACCTTGCCATCTAAATTTCTTGAATTCATACCATCTAAATTTTGTTTTTGATCAAATGGTATTCATATCCAGCTCTTTGTCAGGGAAAATTTTGGATAGGTCATTGAAAGTGCAGTATCATCCATTTTGATTTATTTGCAATCATTTTGCTAAGAGCTGTAAGGTACGTGGAAAATATGTTTCGAGCTCATTTTCATGTGGGATTATATATTCAAGTTTTATAAGTGTGTATGTTACTTATATAACATTTCCGTATATTCTTGGGCTTTCCTGCAAAAAATATGGTGGTTGCCGATGGATTTATACGGGGAAAGGTTTACTCCAAAGGAAAATTCCCCATTTATACCCACCGGCCACCGCTGTGGCATACTACCTCATATACCATCGAAGAAAAGGGGGGCGGAATCGAGGAGCTTCCACTCCTTTAGCCTGACCCCAAGAAGATTTCGGATTTGGCAGGTAAACTTCTCCCCATATTTGATTTGTACAAAGCAGGTTCAGGTAAACTTCTCCCCATATTTGATTTGTACAAAGCAGGTTGAATCCCTATTGATTCCAATTGAAAACAAGATCTGTTTTTCATGGCGTCTGTCTAAAAAGCTACCAAATTTTTTTCTTGTGTTCTTAGATCTGATGCGATCTAAATTTCTTGCACATCTGTCATGGGGCTAGTTCATCAGGGGAAAATTTCGGAGGTTGTAGCCAAAGTTGGTGTGAGGGTTAGGGGCAAGATGTCGCCGGTACGCGCTTGTTGCCGGCGAGGACGGTGTCCTTAAGAACTGGGGGCCATGGCGGTCGACACATGTGTGTGCCAAAGTTGGTGTGAGGGTTAGGGGCAAGATGTTGCCAGTACCCACTTTGTTGCCGGCGAGGATGGTGTCCTTAAGAGTTGGGGGCCATGGCGGTCGGCACATGTGGGTGGGTGGGTGGGGGGGTGGTGGTGGTGGTAGGGGAGACATGTCTTCTTCAGTTTGCAGTGTTAATGGAGAATTTCGGAGGTTGTAGCCAAAGTTGGTGTGAGGGTTAGGGGCAAAGATATCGCCAGTGCCCCTGTTAGGGGCAAGATATCGCCAGTACCCCTTGTTCCCGATGAGGATGGTGTCCTTAAGAGTTGGGGGGCCATGGAGGTCGACGCATGGGGGGTGGGGGGGGAGGGGTAGGGGGAGACATGTCTTGTTCTTCAGTTTGGGGTGTCAGAAAATTCAGATCTCAAACTACCAAGTGAACTAGATGTATACATGCTTACTAGAACATCATGGGTGGCATATATGTCATAATGAATGTTCACTTGCCAACAATATTCACGGAGGCTAGTCTATTCATATTAGGGTTATATTTTCTCTGGCTTTCTGGCTGAGATTATGTAAATACTGCTACAGTACCAACACTCTTGTAGACAGTGTAGCGATAAGCTCCCCAGTTGAGGGAGAGACCGGCCGTGGCAACAGAAAAAATCCCCTCGCTGGTAACCCAAGAAACAGTGTCTGGGTGCTGGCCTGTGGCGCTTGTAGTTGGTTTGGGGTTTTGGGCCCTCCTAAAAAAGGGTATTTGCAGTGGTCACTAGCTCAGACTGTTGTGGTCGGCCAAGGTGCAGCCCTATAGGGTGAAGCCGCGGTTCAGGGGTTTTTCTTGGCCCTATGGTTGAGGCTTCTTATTAAATCATAATGCCTTGGGAGGCTATTCTCCAGGGTTGAATTTTTAAATACCACTACAGTCATACTGTGTTTTGAGATGCAACATGTTTGATTCCAGTACATTTATATGAAATAACCTGTGTTTATTTGCTACTTTGCAGATATATTGACCAGTGTGGCTTTCTCCATTCTAGCCTGTCTGCAGTACTTAGGACCAGCTTTATCTTGGCCTATCACCGAGGTAGCACCCACTGGTTCATAGTTCTGAACTTACAAAACAATTCCAGCATTGTGATTTCTGCACCGCATAGGCTCTGAGGAGATCTACATATTGCTTCTCTTCATTCATTCCCTCATTGTAGCACTGTTGCCACCCTCATACAACTCACTTTGTGCACTATCCTTGCTGTCTCTCATGGGCACCTCAAAGTGTTTCCTGTTTATGAGGATCCTTATCTTGACTACCATGGCTATATCAGTTGCCATGAATGCTGCAATCATTGGGGCACTGGTAACTAAGAGGGACTGCAAGTTTGCTGAGCTCATGAGACTCCCTGACATATTTCTTGTGCTGTTTGTTCTGCTGTGCTTTGACTTTTCAATATATCTGGCATTCAATCTATTGTGGCCTGCAAGAACTTCAGTAGATGAGAAAATATGCTCACAGGTCTTGTTGGAAAATGGTCATGACTACAAAGTTGGCAACAAAAGGAACCCCTTAACAGATCATTTACTTGGAGAATTAGAGGATACTACCAAAATGGTGGGAATTGGGCATGACCCAGTTCTGCATTCTGAATGTGAAACTACTTTACAAGAGCAAGTCATGGTCTTCGATCAGCAGGATGAAACATTTGACATCGGAGAGACACCCTTGTCCAAGACATCGAAGGATCATTTGGGTCAATCTATTGGTAAAGAAACTCCTGTATCTGAGGCCTTACATGTTGACACTACTAATTCAGTTTCATGCCATGATTCACTTTTCCTCTCTGAGCATGAATGTAATGCAAGGAATCTCCTTCTTCCTTATAGACAAGCTTCAACTTCTGAGTTCCATTCAGTCAAGAATATTCTTCGCATGATAAATGATCTTGCTGCTGAAGGTTTTCCTAATGGAGAAGTTGTAAGGGATGCTGTTTCTGCTGCCTTAAGTCAACAAGTTGCCGAATTGATATCCATAAGACGTCAAGAGATAAACGACACTGTGAGATTTTGTAATGAATATGCTAGTAGCATGAAGAAAGTTCGAGTGGTTTTTCCTTCACACCACCAGTTTGCTGACATTCTTGATGATTTCTGGGGGAATTTGTTTGACCTGCATGGTAAATTCACAGAAAAAGGAAATGCCATAAGGTTGGACCTTCTTATTGGGCTGGATGTCGAGGAGATCAAAAGCTGCCCGTGCTATTTTGATGTACTACCTGGAGGTAATAACATGTGCCCTGAACATGGAAATTGCACATTGCCTGCTGTTGTGGCATTCAGAAAGCGCATCATGGACTCATTCCTCACGGAGGATCCTAGTCTATTGAAGGATGAGAAAGTATCATATTTTGCTATGGAAAATGATCAGGTACAATATGAAGTTCCCATTGGCATGGGAAGCCCATTAGAGGAGCTGAACAAAATGGAAGTTTTGGTTCAAAAATGTCCATCACTGCAAGTAGCTCAACAGGCTTCCAAGACAAATGTTTATTTCTCCTACAATGAATTGAAAGGGCTACTCTTGACTTCTTTTCGGGCTTGTATTCTGAATATATCGAAGATTAAGAAAGCTGATTGGCTGATTGATAACAGAGGCGGGTATGATGAGAAGCTAGTAGGCTTGGCTGCTGAAATGGTGATATTTGGAGATATACATCCAAGCGGGGTATTCTGTCCGAATGCAGTAGTTGATCCTGATGGTAAAATATTCAACCTGTGCACCTCAACCCTTGGTTGTGGAGATGGATGTATGTGGCTACCTACTCTCCTTATTAGCTTTGGTGTTTGGTGCATTTCTAGAATATTTGAAGTGCTTCTTTCGGCAAAGCAACCTTTGCTTTTTGGGAAGTATAGTAGGGTTCTCAATCGCCTTCAGGTAAAACTCTCATATTTTGTTTACAAGTGTTCTTTATTTTTTTATTGAAAATCGGTTTAAAAAGGTCTCAATTATGCCTGTATGTATGCATAAGAAAATTACATCAGTGTTTTCTCCAAATTTGTCTTGCACGCAACCTCCGTATTTTGAAGATAATCAATGGAGTTTAGGAATTAGTGGTGGATCGAGAAAACAAATGAAAATATTGCACTCAGTAAATTTGCTGTTGTTTTTGGTTTCCAAAGTCAAGGTCACAGCATAGCTTGCATTTGTGAAACTGTAAAGCTGGTTTGACACCAATAGCACGAAAGTTTATGATCTGAGTATTCTTTTTAGTTAAAATGATTGCTATATTAAAATAATTTACAGTGTTTTCACTTGTGCATTCTAGAAAGATGGTTCCTGTTACTAGCTTATTCAGCAGAATTACGGTGAACTTGCTCAATTATAAGGGTCACCATTATGATATGATATAAATTCCAGGTGCAATAAGTGTAGGTCCTTGACCGTGCTTAATCTTTTTTTTCGATGCGGGATAGTCCCCATTTGCATTAACGAATGGAAATCGTTTACAGAAAAAAAAATGCATGAATGGACCAGGATCAGTAGAAAACCAAGGCCACAGTATAGAGTAAAAGAAGATAGCACCTGACTCGGATGTTAGACTTAACCTGCCTATTACTGCCAACCATTGGAGGGACATACCCGCACAACACGAATTCTGCCAAACCAAACGACCAGGAAACTATTATAGAATATGTACAAATGCCATTGGAAGGAAGACATAACCATGCCAGCTCTAGCACTCCTCTAGCTGAGCACCTTTGTTGCCTTCGTCTTCCTAGTCATCCTCAGCAATGTAGTTAAACTTTCCCTAATGGGAAAAAATAGTTCACTAACAGATATGTATGCATTCATTAATAGCATTCAGTATGAGGCTGAAATGTTGGCAAAAAATCATAAATACCGTTCTTTCCTCTGCTGTGACACACATAGGATTATAAATTTCACAAGTATTTCTTTCTTCGTATTTGAACTTTTTGGTTCTCTATGGACCCATTTTCAAAGAGCTAAACCATCTGTTAAGTTGTTGCTGGAGAATTGGTTTAAATCTTTTTATTTAGTTTCAATATCTAGGATTTTCTTTTGGGCTTGCACCTATGTACATGTAACTTCTGTTTGTATATATTTCTATAAGAGAAATTGATAGGGATCTCTCCTGCTGACATCGTTAAAAATGGACCCATTTTCAGCTAAACAATATTATCATTGTGTTGGTGACCAGCTTACTGATTTCTACCACTTGTACAGGGTATTCTGGATGCCAGCATTCTTGAAGCCTGTTCAACCTGTTTCCATATGTCCATGCACCAAAACCGTTCCAGGTGCGAGAAGTGTGAGAATGGCCTGATGGAAAACGTATCAGTGTAGAAGCTGTGTTGGAGATGCTGATGGAAGTTGAGGCCACCATATTTGGTGCGAAGCACGCAGTCTATGGCGGGGAGGAGAAAGACCTGAAATCTGTTCTGAACCGCTATAAACTCCTGCTCTCCAAGGTGGCATCTCAGGAGTAGGATTTCATTTATATAAGATCAATATAATAATAAAAACTGAACTCTCCAGCTATGGTCACAGATTTCTGTAATAATAAAAGCTGATGAACTCTCCAGCTATGGTCTACAGATTTCTGTATGTCTTTGTCATCTATCTGTGTGGGTCGAACTTTGACAAAGGCTATGTAATAATGTTATGGTAGATGGTATGAGCTTGTGAACTCTAATAATGATTTGACAATTCCTGAAATTCTCCTTAGTGCTCATACTTTATGATGGATGGAATTGAAGAAATTACCTGTTGTGTTGCTGGCTAATTACTTGAAAAAACAGATGCAACACACTGGGGAATCTCTCTTTGCAGCTGAGGGTTTGTTGCTGCCATGTCGAGGGTGTGTCGCTTATTACTTGGGACTTGGGCGAGAAAGTCAAACCCCATGGAATACCAGGCTCGATCTGGCACACTTAAGTTTATCAAGCTTGATCAATTTGGGGAACTATTTGAGGATTTACAGTACCTTATTAACAGGTAGACCTCGGAGCCTTGGCCATGTTGATAGGTTATAGGTCATAGGACGGATGATCAACTGAGAAAAAAAAAACAAGGCATGACGGTTAAACATAGGTCACCTCGAGCAAGTTGTTTAGATCTCGCTTTGGCCTAACCAACGGATGAACAGGTAGACATCGGACCCTTGGCCACTGTTGATAGGTCATAGGTCATACGGACGGATGATCAACGGAGAAAAAAAACATGGCATGGAGCCTTCCATGCCATTATATTTTCGAAGTTTCAAGATCTGTCGCTGCAATTCGTCTATTTTGAGACGTGCTATTATAATTCTTATTCTACCTAATCTTTGCCATTTTCTACGTCTTCCGGATGCCTAGGCCCACTGTCAAGCTAGTATACGCATACGCATCTTCCGTATGAACAGAAAAAAAAACACCCCTGTCCACTCGCTAACATGTAGGCCCCCACACGTCACGCAACTTGACACCTTCCCATGACCCTAATATGAGGCAAAGTGGCACTCTTGATTCAACCATGCCAAGTGCCAAGAAGAAACCAATGGGTAGGAAGGAGGCGAAGGAGAAATTGAGGGGTGGAGGGGATGAAGGACCATACAAAGAGGTTCTTCAAAACCTCATTTTGGAAAAATAAAAATTGAAGGAAGAGAGATGGAAAGAGCAAGATGATACAAACATGCAAGGTCCCACCGGAAGAGCGCAAGGTGGAGACCAATGTCATCTATATATAGTTTTGTGGACCCTTGGGCGAACATGAGACTATAGGCCCTTTATTTAGGCTAGACATATTTCTCATTTATAAAAAATAAATAAAGCATATAGTGGTACTACTTGCAACATATATTAAATTGATAAATACAAAGTTGGATACTACAAGAAGGAACTAAAAAATTAAAAAAAACTATTATGATTACCTCAAATAAGATAATAATGCTTCAGTGCTTTGTAAGCAAATGTCTTTGGGTCACAATAAGATACGAGGTCTTCAGGGCGGCACATTATTCCACTATTACTAAATCCAAATGACCAAACCCCTAAAGAAAAAAAAAAACAAGAACAAATTGGATGACTCAAATCAGATCATTGAATTGGATTAAGGAATTCAGAAATAGAGCATACCCGACAATTTAGACAATCTAATCCAACCCATCAGTGCTTTACAATCGCACCTTGTTTACTTGAAGTTGTCCACGGTTCACCGTCCATGATTCGTCCTGGCAAAGCGCCTAAATGAAGTAGTGATCGTCGAAGGAACCACCCGAGCACGACCAGAGGCGGAATTGCACGAAGAGACTGACTCCTCCACATGAGTTCATCACTTTTTGCTTCCATGAGGACTACTAGGCCTTTAGGCCTTCAATTATTGTCATATCGACACATATGCAAGTGGTGCATATTCGCATACGTACTCATGGTCCCTAGCTAAACGGTTGCCCCTCCTGTCTAAGGCTAGAGACGACCATGGTGGAGACGAGCAACGAAAAGCCGACATAGTCCGTGGACTTTATGTTCTGATAGACTATGTGATGTCATGTACAATGTCGTCTAAATTTGAATTTGTGGATTTGAATATGAATCATGTGTATGAACTCACAACAGCTTTGTTTGAATTAATGTCAAGTCCAATAGATAGAATACATAGTAAATAAAAAAATAGAAAGTAGTGGTCCTAATTTACGGGTTACTGCTGGAATTGATACCTTGGCATGGCTAGAGCCCGGACGGATGCCCGCATCCGGCCGCCGCCGCATGCTACTCCATTTTACATGTGTCCGTGCGCATGCAGGAACCTCCGTCTTGATGCCCGTGCCCCCCTCTGCTTCTCGCGCTCGCATGCACGTGGGCCCACGCGCCCCTGCCTCCATCCCCCTCCGCATCACGTGCCCGGGACCCCGCGCCCCTGCCTCCATCCCCCTCCGCTTGCCACACGCATGTACGGCACCCCAGCAGCTGCAGCTGGCGGCTGCAGCAGACGGGGCTCGTGTAACATGTGCAATACCAGATCTACTTTTACAACGTCTAGATGAAACACTTGTAATGTACATCCGAAACAGCTAAAACACTTGCAACATACATATGAAACACTTGCAAAAACCTGATAGCCATTGCAAAACATATGAAACATCCAGATGAAACACTTGCAACATACATATGAAACATCTGAAACACTTGAAACATACTCTTGCAACATACATGTATATGCAACACCTAGATCTTCTTTTGGAACATCCGGATAAAACACTTGAAACTTACGTATGAAACACCTAAAATACTTGAAAATATACGCTTGCAATATGTGTATATTGTTGTTGCAACATATGCAACATCTTAGATTTATTTTTGCAACATCCAGATCAAATACTCTGGAACGCCCGAAACACGGCGGCCACAACCTACCTGGTGGGGAACCGCAATAGCCAGCAAGCTCGGGTCAGGGGGACATCAGCCCAGCGTACACCTCCGCTGCAAGAAGTCGACCCGTCGCTCCTCCTATGATTCTCCTAAGCTTGCTCATTGTCTAGGCTCGCGCCTGTCGGCGCGGCTTCTCTAGTGCCGATGCTGCTCGGCCACAGTCCTCCAACGTCGTCCGCTCGTGGGAGATGGGGTGCGGCGCGACCGACGATAGGGTACAGCGCTGTGGGAGAAGGGCACGGCGCGATGGGGGACGTGCGCACGGTGGGGGAAGGGGGCGCGGCGAGGCGGAGTGCGGCAGGCGTATGCGCGGTGACTCTGCGACACCGATGCGAGTGCGAGTGGGAAAATTTCAGCGATGGAAGATGGAAGAGATGTAGAGGTGCTGTTGGGCATGTCCGCTTCTCAAGACCTAGGAAGGCATGTGTTTGGACAGGACGGACGACTGTGTGCAAGCATTTGCGTACCAGAACACAAGACAGGAGCTACCAAAAATCAATGTCGAGTCCAATAGATAGAATACTGTTGACGCTTAATTAGGTCAGACACTCGATAAGGAGCTAGATCCATCAATGTAGGACCTAGCTGATTTTCAGATCGGCCGGCGCCTAGGGGATGTCCACACCTGGACCTTGTGCCTCTTGCGATTAGCGTGATACGCAAGACACGTCGCCGGAGGAGCCTTGCCGGGAGCGTGATACGCAAGACACGCCGGTGAGGTCTCTTGAGACCTGAAACCCTACACGCCCGAGAGGGACTCCGTTGGGGCGTGCAGCGGCTATGGGCTGCTCTAGCCGGTCTGGCCGCTCTAGAGCTTTGCCGTCATCGATCAACTGTCTATGCAGTGCCGACGAAGAACGAGGAGAAGTAGAGGGGAAGAGAGGGGAAGAAAGGGTAAAAGAGTGGTAGTAGATTAGTTTTTTGGTACGATTGTGTGTATTGGGCACCTCAATTGGCCGTGGACCTTATATTTATAAGGTGGGGGTGACCTTATCCCTCAACAAGTCGAACCCCTTCCAAATCACGTCAAAACGTGCTTAGATTCGTTCTGGACCTGACAAAGTCGGCTAGGCCGACTTCCTCGGGCCCGAGGCACTATTTTCAGGCTGAAAATAGGGAGAGTCGCCTTAGCCGACTAGGTGACTCACCTAAGCCAACTGGCACCGGAAAATTCCGGATGAAAGTCTTCCGAAATTCGTAATTAATTCATCCGGACTCCAAATCAGGCGAACCATATATGGTTTTCGATCAGCTTGACGAGATGAACGCAATTGTGAAGTCTGTTCTAGCATTTAAGTATGTTGGTCTGTCGGCTAAGCCGACTCTGGCTGGTTCAGGCCCCGAAAAAGTTGTTTCCTTCGTTCGGGCTCCACATGTAATGATCCAAGTATCCTTTCTGTCCATCTTGATGACAGAAACATGATGGAGGAGTTCATTATGCACTTTGGACACTTTTGGATGTCAGCATATGCCCCTTTGTTTTTAGTAAAGCATGCATACTAAAAACACCTTCACCGGACTCAAACTCAATTTCATCTTTGAGGTGACAAATTCTATTTTCTGCCTTCATTGATGTCTTCTGTTTGCTGTCTTGAACTTTTCAAAGTGATGTCCTCAATTGTTTTCATCAAATTCTTGCATATGCACCAAGCGATCAATTGTCACCATCTATAATCTTTCTTGATCTTAATTCTGAAATTGGGTTTAGTTCAACCAAAATCTAGCCTATGTGTTCTTCCAAAAGCAGAATATAATTCATGAATTCAGCCCCCAACAAGTCCGAATCACCATGTTGCTTAAATAGACTAAATGGTCGAACTCCCAAACACCATAACTTGACAATAGGATGCATTAAAGTGGCAAGCATCAAGTGGGCATCAACATCCTAAACTCAAGCATCTCAAAGACAAGCATTCGACAGAAAGTCTATTAAATCATCATTGACCATAATACAATTGCATGCCAATTACCAAAAACTTTAATCAAATTTAGCACTTGGATTACTTAATTAATCCATAATGGGAGTTCTTCAAGCATCCAAATCGGCTCTAACTTCGCTGGAGTTCTAAATGAGCCAATTTAGGTCCCCACTAGGCAAACCGGCTTGGCTGGCCTGGTAGTTGGCTTAGCCAACCCTACAACTCGGCTAGGCCGACTCTACAACTCGGCTGAGCCAATTCTGTTGCTCCTGCATACAAAACAAATGAATTTTCTTGCATTGGCTTTTCCTTGATGTGAAATTTACGTCCACCGACGCCAAAGCCAGATGCTTATTGAGCTAACATATTGACCTTCAAATCCTCATGCCTTGGAATATGCCGATTTCAAAATTCAGTAGATGTATTAATAATGTCAAGGCACATATCAATACGCATATCAAACGGTGACCCCTTCTAATCATTGAAACTTGCTAGCCACTTGCTATACCACCAGCAAGGAATCACCAGAGGCCATAACATGTTTTACCTCTATGGAATGCAATATTTCCAAGCCGAATAAAAGAACTTCACATTCGGCTTGAATGTTGGTGTAAATGTAGTTTTAATCGGCTTGATATCTCAAACAGCATAATTGTGAGAAATAATGACTATGCCAACACCTTGGCCCTTTTTGTAAGCTGATTAATCGAAGTAAAACCTTCATGGGGTAGAAAATAGGTAATTGATCTCACCTCCTAAATCAATTCCATACTCAATAATCAAATTGACGAGAATTTGACCTTTCAAAATACTCAATGGCTCAAGAGCCAAATCACGGTCAATTAATGCATATGCCCATTCACCAATCCTTCTACTAAGGATTAGCCAATGTAACATGTGCTTAATAACATCGGCCTGGCAAGTCATAACGCGTGTACTAGATCAATTAATGTTTCAATTTAGCATATGCATAGTACAACACTAAGCATAATTCTAAACATGGGCATACCTTATCTTAGGAACAAGAAGACATCAACCTTTTGTCTTCTTGAGTCAACACAACACCGATACACCCTCTTCGACAATAATATATAATGCGAATGGAACTCCACTCCTAGATACACGAAGAACTGGTGGTGTTGATAGAGAATTCTTGAGAAGTGCTATTAACTTAATCTATAATTGGCTTCTAAATTTTGTCCTGCATACGTCGGCCGTGGTCTAATGCCAAACCCAATGCCAATTTGCTCACATGGGTTGGCCGACACAATCCCCTGTTCAAACAAAATTTATACTATATGATGATATGGAGCCGATCATCAATCGGCTCTAGAGAAATAGGAACAAAGCCTTCTCTAGTGACTCAAAACCAGCAAGGTCTCTCCCTGACAAGCAAATCATATCATCATGCCCTCCAAGCAAAGGGGCATCGTGTAACAACCCAAAAATCCATACACTAAAAATACCAACTACAAATTTTTTCTCAAAACTCCCATGTGATGATGAGTGTCATGTATAGTAACCCAACCTAAGAGATGCATTAGGTCTAACTCCAACCCAAGTCATCACATAAGCATGGCATGTCTTTTGTTGATTATGATTATTTAATTTCTAACGAATAAAGTGTTGCATGCATTGTTAACCCAAATTGTGATTTGGATTTCCATTTGTTTTATGTTATGCTTAACAACTCTTTTAAAAGAAACACACCATAAAGTAATTACTATTCCAAAACAAAGGATAATTGTGTAAAAAGAGAAAACTAATTCTATTTTTATATATACCAAACTACACCTATGATTGATATACAAACTAGCTAAATAAATTCCTAATATATATATATATATATATAAAAGAATGTGGTGGGCCTCATATCTAAAACTCCAATGAATTTTGTGCACCCATTTTGAATTCAAATACCCAAACCAAATTTGAATTCAAATACCCAAACCAAATTTGAATTCAAATCAAGGAAGAAGAAAAAGAAAACAGAAAAGAAAAGAAAAGAAAAGAGGAGAAGGCCTCGCAGTCCAGCATGCAGCCCCACCAGCGCGTAGCAGGCCGGCCCAACTCGCGCACAGCAGCCCAGCGCGCGTCGCCCATGCCCGCGCGCCTCCCCGTTTCCCTTGCTGCCGCTGCCACTTGGCCCCGCATGTCAGCCGCACCCCGCAACAGTGTCGTCTTCCCCCATGCCTCAACCACCGCGGGACCAAAGGCTGACAGCAATGGCAGGAGTGGGCCAGGGGATCACGCTCGGGGCATGGCCCTGTCTCCCCTTGCGCCGTGCCCGTGCAACCACGCGCGCGCCGTTGGATGCAAACGAGCGCCCCCGATCGCCCCTCGGTCTCCATCCGCCGATCACTGAGCTCCATGGCCGAGCTAGGCTATAAAAGCCCCAGTCCCAGAGCCCTAGGTCGTCCCATAGCCCTGCCGCCACTGTGGTGGCCATCCACTGCGCACCCGAACTAAGAGAGAAGAGGGAGAAGGGGAAGAAGAGGGGGGGGGGGGAAACACCGAAGCCGCTGTGGGGGAGGAGGTCGTCGGAGCCGAAGACGAAGCCGTCGTCTTCATCACTGACGCGGGCAACGCTGCACTGCACGGCTTCCGGAGCTACACGGCCGCAACCCACCACTGCACCGCCAGTCAGTCGACTCCAACACCTACGGTGAGCCCCAGTTCTTCCCCTGCCCACCGCCGGACCTTGCTACTTCGGCCATGGCGCTCCACACCGGGAGCGCGTAGGCCAGGGCCGTCTCCGGTCTCTGGGAACACACGCACCCACGCGCACACCCGTGACCACGCCATGACCACCCCACTGGAGCCCCGTAGTTCACTCACATGCCTCGTCGTCATCACCGTGTTGCCGTGGCCACCGGGGAGCCCCTACCGGCCACTTGGAAACCCAAAGCCCCGCCTTGAGCCCTAGACGCCCTCGCCGCGTCCCCATGGAGCCGTAGAAGCTTACACGCCCCACCAGGACGCTTCACCATGGCCATAGCCACCTCACCGGCACCGCCGTCGTGCCTGGAAGACTGCCGCCGTGGCCGGCACACCACGGGACCCTGCACGCCGTGGTAACCCCACCAATGAAGACGCCAAGGCTCGGCGAAGCTTCCACCCGCGTCAATTGCACACTAGCGCCGCCACGGAGGCTCACCAGCGAGCTCACCGCCGACAAGAGCACGACCGCTGGAGAAACAGAGGATTCATCCTCGCCGGCCACACACGCGTGTGCACCCGGTTCACGAAGACCGCAATGGAGGAGATGAAGGGAGGACTCGGTCCACCATGGACCGTGTCTTAGGTCCATGGACCGTGAACCTGCGTCCACCATGAACCACGCACCGCGAGCCAGTGCTGTGGATGAAGCCTAGTAGAGGCCCACAGCTACGACGTGGCAGCGCCACAGCTTGCCACGTGTCCGGCCCGGCCCAGACCGGCCCAACCCGAAGCCCGCGGGAGCCCGTTTGAGACCCAGTCCGTGTTGACCGTTGACTGGTCAACGTTGACCGTTGACCTGGCCCCACATGTCAGCGACACCGAGTTGCTGGACCCACTTGTCAGTAGGTGACGTCATGCTGACATCATGATGACGTCACGCGGGACCCACATGTCAGACGCCAACACAGCCAGGGTGACGTCATGATGACGTCACGATGACATCAGCTACTGACGTCAGCAGTCCTGGCCCCACACGTCAGTGACCCTAACCGTTGACTCACCGTTGACTAACGTTGACTTTGACCGGACCCACATGTCAGTGACCCAAGAGTCCCTAGGCCCAGTTGTCAGAACTGATGACGTTGCTGACGTCAGCTGGACCCCACCTGTCAGCTCGGAACCGAGACGATGACGTCATGCTGACGTCAGCATGTCACGTGGACCAGCCACAGCGTGACACGTGTTAGCCCAGAATTAATTCAGCCTTTTCCATTTTCAGAAATGAATTAAACTTCGGAAATTCATAACTAATTCATACGACCTTGGAAAAATACGAAACCAGGACCAAAATTCATCTAAAATCGAGCTCTACGCAATGAACCCATGTTTGAGTGCATTTGGCTCTTTTGAATTTTCATTGCTTCTTTGTGCTATTCTATAGATGTCGCTAACGCGACTATAATGCGATCGTTTGCAGACTCGGAGGAGAACCTGACGGACGAGGATCGTGAGTACCGTGAGGAGAACAGAGACGACTACACTGAAGGTGCCACATCCCACCCAACTTCGTAGTACCTATTACGCATGGCTAATATAGAACTGCTAGTGCTATACTTTATTATTATATTCATACTATGATAGGACATGCATGGTAGTATGCTTTCTAGATGGCCTTTACCTTGACGCAACCTTGCCCCTACTCACCCAGCTGTTAGGCTAGACACACGCTTGCTACTATATTTCATTGCTTATTACTTCTACTATGCTTGCACTACATTGATGCGTGGTGGAAACCGGTGTTACCTGGACTTTGGGGAGAGTGCTGCGTGTGTGACTCGAGTGCGTGGAGGGTGAGGGTTGTGTCGACCAAGTTGGAGTATACGACAAGCCTGGGGCAAGTTGTGCCGTGGGGTGCTATCTGGGCACCCCTGGAATGGATACCTGTGGTGGGTAAATGGTATATGAGGTGACCTTGGGTGTGAACCTGTGATGGGAGGAGCCCAAGGTGGAGGTGCTATGGTGGCACGGTAAATGGAAACCTTGATGAAGACATTCTGGCTTGGTCATCCCTAAGGACTTACTAGTACTCAGATTCACCGGGAAACCTTATGTACCACTCGCCCTATATGACGCGGGACGGCCGGACTACTTGGTAGGATATTGCCACTACTGCTAGGTTGATTAGCGGACAGTGTAAGGAGGTACGGGGCACGGAGGATTTCCCCCACACCCTTCCGAGACTTCATGGAGACCTTGTGGACCTGGCTCATGACTCACAGTTTCAGCCACCCCAGACTAGACTTGGGGTGTACCAGGGCTGAATGGTAGGGTGGCATTATTCTAGGCTAGCAAGCGGCCGGAATCAGCCCAGTTGACGATAGTCAGTGAGGAAGGCGGATCTTGTGGTTATGTAAAACCTCTGTAGAGTGTATGGTTGATCGATCGATACATGTGCCGACTTGTCGGCTATGGACCTTTCCTGGGTTTTGCTTAAACTAGATAGAGAGATGAGTCCTTCTCTTCTTGCCCCGTGAGAGAGTGTCGGTCATAGCCAGGGGCTACGGGCCTTGAGGCAGTGCCAAGAGGGAGTTGGCCTGCCGACTGAGCGATGGTATGGTGATGGTGTGGAGATGGTGGTATATCGATCCGAGGATCAAAACCTGGCTCTAGAAAGGGAATGGGGTGGAATGTGTGTGGGAATGGTGTTAAAACTTGACCAACTATTAATATATATACTTGATATGCTACTGCATAGGAATCCCTAGCCTTATAGGTTCCTTTGATTATATCCAACTTGCATCCAATTACCACAAAGCAAATGCTCATAGGGTTGAGAGTGGCCAGTACAAATCGTACTGATAAATTTTGGCACACAGGTTCTGCTGAGGAGTATAGCTCCGAGGAGTTTGACGGATAAGGGGTTCGTGCCTACGCTCGAGTTTGGCGATCTTATCTTCAAGCTATTTCTGAATGAATGCTACTTTTGAATCCGCCAATGCGGCGATGTAATAATTTATGTAACTCCACACTATTTGTACTCTGATAATATCGTTGTATGGATGTGATATTCGACTGGAATTTGGGTAATATGATCTACAACGATCTTATTACACTTCGACGCTGTGGATTTCCCTTCGTGGAAATCGGGGTCGCTTTAGTTGGTATCAGAGCCATAATTGACCATAGGACGAAACCCTCAGAAATGGATGATAGAATAGGATGTGGACAGCCCTTCTTTCGGTTATATACCGACTGTCGATGTGGGACCCACAGGATACCCCACAAGGGAGAGAGAAGATCTAGTTCAACTAGGATTCTTCCCATGTAATCTTAGTAGTAGAACTATTAAGTAATCCTACTAGGAAATCTCATTGTAAACCGACTAGGACTCTGGCCTCCTGACTATATAAAGGAGGGCAGGGCTCCTGAGAGAGAGGACGACAATTGTACAACATAACATATCACAATCAATCCAACGCAAAGGCGAACACCGACTGGACGTAAGGTTATTACTCGATCTACGATCGAGGGCCTGAACCAGGATAAATCGACTGTCTCTTGCGTTAACCATCGAGTTCAGCATACGCCGAAGCCCGAACATACTGCCCCGGGTACCCCCGTGGCAGGCTATCGGTGGTGAAACATCGACAGCTGGCGCGCCAGGTAGGGGACTTCGGTGACTTTGCATCCAAGAGCTCAATGGACCTCGATAACATGATCTTCCCGATGGGATCAACTTTCATCTTTGGCTCATGGATCTATGAGGCGGACAACTATGGCAGGCTTCAATGCCATCTCCTCAAAGATCCGGATCATCATGAAGAATTTCCTATTTTGGCAACTACGACGGATCAGCTCACCAGAAGATTCGCGCAGCTCATAATATCCGATTCAAATAAGATTTCACGGCTACGCGCATCCGACTCGAATTCAAGCTCCGTGTCCGAGATGAAGTCTTATTCGAGTGCTTTCAAGAAACCGAGTTCTTTTTTGGTAGGATTCCAGAGCACAACCCAAAACAACTCGGATTACCCTCAGAGTTCTTTCAAAGAGTCGAGTTCTTTTCCACTTGGGCTCGACAACACGACAAAATCCTATCAGGGACAGTTCGAAAGGTCTTTCAATCCAATGCTGGGGATACCACTGACAGGAGCTCAGGAGGGTCTCGTGCTAACGATAACATCACAAGACTGTATCATCCACTGGCCAGGTTCCGTTCCTGAAGATAGCGGAACCCAACTAGTCGGCACAACAACAACAGCTATTCTACCTTACCAAGAAGGAGACTCGATCTGTGACATCGAGGCGTCTACTGAAGTCATCAGCAACTCTGACGGTATGAAAACTAACACCAATAACAGAACGGCTCACGCACGGGAAGTGCTCATGGTTCGACGTCCTCGGTCACCATTAAACCCCCCAGAAGCACCCGATGTCAGGTCATCAGATGAGTCAGAATCCAACATATCACCCTTTGCCCAGGGCTATGATGGAGAAACCGAGAGTCAGAGACAGGCTAGAGAAAGGAAAAACAAGTTGAAGCAAGGGCACCAACACCGCGCTAGGCAGCGCAGAGAAGCCTGGATCAGATACGAGTCAGATTTGGCTGAATACGATAGAAGAAAATCACAACAAGAAGCCGAAGAAAGACGCGCGGTGAATACACCTTATGATAAGATTCGAGAAGCATTAGAAGAACTCAGAGCAACTTCACATCGTGGAGAGAAGTACGAACAGCTCCAGGACTTGCTCCGGTCGACGATCCCAAGAACGCATGAAGAGAGAGCCCGATCGAGACTACCCGCCAGATCAACAACCTGCAGGCAAGAAGATCAAAATAAAAGGAAATCCGCTTTCGAAAGACTTGGGCCAAGTGGAAGCCATAACGGAGAAAGTAGGAAGGAACATAATCAAGGCCACCAATTTGAACAACCAAGGAAGACCAGGAGTAGGGTGCCTACCCAGACAGCCTCGCAAACTTATTCCCATCAAAACAACACTTGGCCAGAAGAAGGGGCCGAATCCGAATTCAAAGAAGCCGGAACGCACGACAGATTCCCCTGTTTCGCGAACAGGTTGGCATCAGTACGATTACCTCACAAATTCAAACTGTCTAACCACTCCAAGTATGATGGCAAAACCGAACCAAGGTAATGGCTCAGAATATATTCACAATCAATTGAACTAGCCGGAGGAGACGACGATATCAAAACCTTGTTCTTTCCCATGACACTAGAAACTATGCCCCTCCAATGGTTTGACAAGTTAAATCCAGGATCTATCAGAAATTGGGAGGACTTGCAAAGAGCTTTTTGTGAAAATTTTGCAGGAATCATTACACACCCAATCACTCATGCAGAACTGAAAGGACTCAAGCAAAAGGGAGGCGAAAGTTTTAGAAATTACTATCGACGATTCGGTGAACTACGGGCTCAAGTGCATGACATCACCGAATGAGAAGTAATTGAAGCTTTCTCTTACGGAATCATGGCTAGGTGGCAATTTCAAGATTTCTACAAAGAAAATCCGAGAAACAATGAAGAATTCAGGTGAACAGTGGAAAAGATGATTACTGCAAAAGAAAAAACACGAGAGAGGTTTCCGGATAGAAGCAACCAGGACAACCCGGACAAGCAAAATCATCGAAATAGCAGACATCAAGAAAGGAAACGTAGACCAGACAATACCGTGGCGATGGTCGACAAATCAAAGAAATTTCCAAACCCAGAAGATATGATGACATTGAAAACATACGTTGCCCATTACACCCTAATGGGAGGCACACCATCGGAAATTGTTACACTTTCAATGATCGATACACAAGAAAAGATAGTAAGGAGAATACCAAAGAGGACAATCAGAAAAAAGACGAAGACAACCATGAGGACAAAGGATTCCAAAAACCTAGGGGAACGGTAGCAGTGATCTTCTCAGGGGCTCCAGATTGCAGAAGTAAACATCAAGAAAAACTAGCACTACGAACTATCATGACAGCAGAACCAGCTACACCAAGATATCTCAATTGGTCACAGTATCCTATCCAATTTACCAGAGAAGACCAATGGACTAGTGTGGGAAACGCAGGCCATTATCCACTGGTTCTAGATCCAACTATTGCTGGTATGACTGTCACCAAAGTATTAATCGATGGGGGAGCCGGACTCAACATCATCTTTTTAGAAACACTAAGGAAGATGGGACTACAACTCGTCGGGATGATCACACCAACAAGCACACCTTTTTATGGAATAGTACCCGGCAAAGCAGCCATGTCGCTCGGACAAATTACTCTACCAGTCACTTTTGGAACACCCTCAAACTACCGTACGGAATTCATCAAATTTGAGGTGGCGGACTTTGAGTCATCATACCACGCGATTCTTGGACGACCAGCACTAGCGAAATTCATGGCGATACCGCATTACCCGTATTTGTTGCTCAAGATGCCAGGACCTAACGGAGTACTTTCCCTTCGAAGTGACTTGAAACACGCCTTTGACTGCGATGTTCAAGCAATCTAGATTGTAGCCAGAGCACAAGATCACCAAAGTAGAAAAGAAATAACCACAATTGCTGCATACATAAGCCAAGAAGAATTAGAAATACCGGCTAAAAAGCTCAGCATCATCACGCCACCAAAAGAAGCCGACGTCAAGCAGATTGACCTAGGTACTGGCGATACCTCCAAGACAGTAACTATCAGTGCTCACCTCTCAGCAAAATAGGAACGCGCGCTCACCAACTTTCTTCGGGACAACAAAGATATCTTCGCTTGGTAGCCGGCCGACATGCCAGGTGTCCCAAGAGAGTTGGCTGAGCACAGAATTGATGTTAATGAAAACTCCAAGCCTATAAAGCAACGGCTACGATGATTCTCACCCGACAAAAAGGCAGCGATTAAAAAGGAAATCACAAAACTGATGGCAGCCAGATTCATCAGAGAAATCCTTCATCCGGACTGGCTAGCAAACCCGGTCCTTGTGCAGAAGAAGAACACAGACGAGTGGCGTATGTGTGTCGACTACACGGATCTCAACAAACATTGCCCAAAAGATCCGTTCGGGCTACCACGCATTGACCAGATAGTCGACTCAACAGCAGGGTCTGCACTATTATCCTTTCTCGATTGCTATTCAGGGTATCACCAGATCGCATTAAAAGAACAAGACCAGAGCAAGACATCTTTTATTACCCCGTTCGGTGCTTACTGTTACAAGACCATGTCGTTTGGACTAAAGAACGCCGGTGCCACATACCAAAGAGCTATCTAAACTTGCCTTGGGGATCAAATCGGTGAAAATGTGGAGGCATACGTGGATGATGTAGTGGTGAAAACAAAGAACCCAGACACTATGATTGAAGATTTAGAGCAAACATTCGAAAACTTGAAGAGATGGAGATGGAAGTTGAACCCAAATAAATGTGTATTCGGAGTTCCTTCAGGACAACTACTCGGATTTTTAGTCAGTCAGCGTGGGATTGAGGCCAGCACCAAGCAAATTTGAGCTATAACAGAAATGGGTCCACCTAGAAGTATAAAAGATGTACAGAAACTAACAGGATGCATGGCGGCCCTCAACCGTTTCATATCAAGACTCGGCGAAAAGGGGTTACCTTTCTTTAAACTACTAAAGAAGACAGACAAGTTTGAATGGACAAAGGAGGCCGACGAAGCTTTCAAGAAACTTAAGGCATACCTCACATCCTCACCAATTCTCACACCCCCAAGGAAGGACGAAGATATGATGCTATACATTGCGGCGACTACTGCTGTGGTCAGCACGGCAATAGTCGTAGAAAGAGAAGAAGAAGGACGTGTGTATAAAGTACAACGACCCGTATACTACATCAGCGAAGTATTATCTGAACCAAAAATACGGTACCCGCATGTACAAAAACTACTCTACGCCCTATTGATCACTTCACGCAAGCTTCGCCACTATTTTGAAAGCCACTAGATCACAGTGGTGACAGACTTCCCGCTCGGAGACATCTTACACAACAGAGATGCGACGGGACGCATATCAAAGTGGGCAGTTGAACTCGGAGCTCTTAACATCGACTTCACCCCACGGAAAGCAATCAAATCTCAAGCCCTTGCCGATTTTGTGGCCGAGTGGACAGAGATTCAGCAGCCTTTATCAGATACAATCCTTGACTACTGGAAGATGTACTTTGATGGGTCACTCAAACTAGGTGGAGCCGGTGCAGGCGTTCTCCTCATTTCTCCAGAAGGAAAACAACTCAAGTACGTCCTTCAGATATTATGGCAAGCTACAAATAACGAAGCAGAATATGAAGCCCTCATCCACGGGCTACGAGTGGCAATTACCCTCGGAATAAAGAGATTACTCGTATATGGCGATTCAGCAGTAGTCATCAACCAAGTAAACAAAGATTGGGATTGCACAAAAGAAAACATGGGTGCTTACTATGCCGAAATACGAAAACTTGAAAAACATTTCCAAGGATTAGAAATTTTACACGTCCTGCGCGATTCCAACATTGCAGCAGATGTCCTTGCCAAGCTCAGATCAGACAGAGCGAAGGTTCCACCTGGCGTATTCATAGAAGAGCTATCAGTTCCCTCTATCAAACAACCCGGTGGGACAACCCATGAAATTCAGGCTAAAGGCGTTCAGATCTTGGTAATCAACACTTCATGGAGCCAAGTTTTCATCGACTATATCAAAGAAAATAAATTGCCAGCAGAAAAAGCAGAAGCCACCCAAGTTGTTTGCAGAAGCAAAAACTATGTTCTAGTAGGAGATAGACTTTACAGAAGAGCAGCATCATCAGGAGTACTCCTGAAATGTGTCTCATTTGAAGAAGGCAAAGAGATCCTAGACAAAATACACTCAGGTTGCTGTGGAAATCATGCCGCTTCAAGAACACTGGTTGGCAAAGCATTTCGCACCGGATTCTACTGGCCAACCGCCTTGAAAGACGCAGAAGAACTTGTCAGAAAATGCAAAGGTTGCCAAATGTTTGCAAGACAAGCCCATGTGCCAGCTCACAATCTTATCTGCATCCCACCCGCTTGGCCTTTTTCCTGCTGGGGGCTGGATCAAGTGGGACCCCTGAAGAAAGCAAAAGGCGGCTACGAGTACATCTTTGTAGCAATCGACAAGTTCACCAAGTGGATTGAATACAAACCACTCGCGAAGTACAGCGCAACCAAAGCAGTCGAATTCATCCAAGACATTACGCACCGCTTCGGCATGCCCAATCGAATCATCACAGATCTAGGCTCCCCTTCACAGCTATAGAATTCAAAAGCTGGGCACAAGACTGTGGTTTCAGTATAGACTATGCGTCTGTTGCACATCCAGAAGCCAACGGACAAGTAGAAAGGGCCAATGGACTCATACTAGCCGGATTAAAACCAAGGTTATATGAATAACTAGTGGACTATGGGTCCAAATGGATTGAAGAATTACCAAAAGTAGTATGGGGGCTACGAACTCAAATAAGCAGAGCAACAGGCTACTCACCCTTCTTCCTAGTTTACGGGTCAGAGGCCGTACTGCCCGCCGACTTGATCTGGACATCACCAAAGATAGAACAATACGATGAAGGAGAAGCAGAATACACAAGAAGATTAGAACTCGACAGCTCAGAAGAAGTCAGAGTAAACGCTACCCTCCAATCAGCCAGATACCTACAAGGTTTGAGATGACACTACAACAAGAGTACCCATCCTCGATCACTACAAGTCGGAGACTTAGTGCTAAGAAGGATACAAAAGACTGACGGACGACATAAGCTACTCAGTCCATGGGAAGGTCCATTCATTGTCACAAAAGTCACCGGACCAGGCACATACAAGTTAATAACCGAAGATGGAAAAGAAGTCAGCAATACATGGCACATCAGCCAGCTAAGAAGATTCTACGCGTAAAAACAACTCAAGATAAAACAGATATGCAAGCCACAAGGGACCAACATTCACAATCGACGAAGGACGATATTCTTCGACAACATATGTATTCATGATCAATAAAGATGATATTCATCCACAACATGTCTTGTCATGACTTCCAATGAGTTGTTTTCATGAAACAAAAAGCAAAATGGCTGAAAACATGCCTGAGCATCCCGGCCGAGAGCAAAATAGCTGAAAAGACGCTTGAGCCCGCCGATGAGGGTAGCTAAAAGCTAACACCCGAAACAAAAAGCAAAATGGCTGAAAACATGCCTGAGCATCCCAGCCGAGAGCAAAATAGCTGAAAATACGCTTGAGCCCGCCGATGAGGGTAGCTAAAAGCTAACACCCAAAACAAAAAGCAAAATGGCTGAAAACATGCCTGAGCATCCCGCCCGAGAGCAAAATAGCTGAAAATACGCTTGAGCCCGCCGATGAGGGTAGCTAAAAGCTAACACCCGAAACAAAAAGCAAAATGGCTGAAAACATGCATGAGCATCCCGGCCGAGAGCAAAATAGCTGAAAATACGCTTGAGCCCGCCGATGAGGGTAGCTAAAAGCTAACACCCGAAACAAAAAGCAAAATGGCTGAAAACATGCTTGAGCATCCCGGCCAAGAGCAAAATAGCTGAAAAGACGCTTGAGCCCGCCGATGAGGGTAGCTAAAAGCTAACACCCGAAACAAAAAGCAAAATGGCTGAAAACATGCCTGAGCATCCCGGCCGAGAGCAAAATAGCTGAAAATACGCTTGAGCCCGCCGATGAGGGTAGCTAAAAGCTAACACCTGAAACAAAAAGCAAAATGGCTGAAAACATGCCTGAGCATCCCGGCCGAGAGCAAAATAGCTGAAAATACGCATGAGCCCGCCGATGAGGGTAGCTAAAAGCTAACACCCGAAACAAAAAGTAAAATGGCTGAAAACATGCCTGAGCATCCCGGCCGAGAGCAAAATAGCTGAAAATACGCTTGAGCCCGCCGATGAGGGTAGCTAAAAGCTAACACCCGAAACAAAAAGCAAAATGGCTGAAAACATGCATGAGCATCCCGGCCGAGACCTTGAGCACACCGATGAAGGTAGCTAAAAGCTAACACCTAAAACTAGTCGACCAAAATTAAGCTTCAAAAGACCCTCCAGCTCTTCATTCCGAAAAGCAAGAGGCTCGGGGGCTACATCCAGATAGGAATACTTTTTCTTCAGAAAAGCACAAGCGCTACTCCAAAAAGCCTTCGGATGCCGAAGTTCGTCAAGGCAACATTCTATGCCAAGTCATTTTCACATAGCGCAGACAAAAGGTTGTCAACACAAAGATTTACATCTACCAAGTCATAGCGTGGACAAAGCACTCGACGGATCACAAAAGAGGAAGAAAAGAAAAGTACTCAACAAATCGAGGGGTCTCGTCAGGATAACGCACAGAGTCGTTTGCGGAGCAGAGACGAAAACGGGACAAAGTACTCAGCGAGTCAAGTAACTTCGACCACACCCAGGCAAAGAATACATCAACGAAAATAAAGAATCTTCATTTAAAGAGGAGTGTAATATTACAAGGGGCTGGTTAATCGGATCAGGCATTGTCATCAGGCAGGGAAATATCAATATTTAGACTGTCTACAACCCTACTGGCTAAACCTTCGACCTCAGGCTCCATCCTCTCAACGGCATCAAGGTATTCTTGGCTTTCAGCTTCCTCTGCTATCTTGGACAGAGGTGCCTCCGGAGCAAGGACCCGGACCTGGGCCAGCACATTCTTGGTACATACTTGAGCACACTTCTTCGTGAACTCTTGGAAACGAGTCGGAATCCGGGGAATGAACTGCGCCCAAGATTGCCCGTCATCCGCTGGAGTCCAGAGAACATCAGCTACTGAACAAAAAGATTTCCACAAAACGTTCCAATTTTCGGTAGCCGTCGCCAGCTTCCCGGACAAGCCTTCAATAGTTTTTTGGGCCTGCACAAGATCTCTGTTAGCTCCACGCCTAATCAGCTTAGCAAGGGCGAGTTCTTCCTCAGCATGAGTAATTACCTCCTCAGCCTTATTATGACTAGAGCAGACAAGAGCCTTCATTTCATCGATACTCTCCGAGAGCTTCTGCTTCTCAACTCAGAGAACTAGACAAGACACCGAAGAACAAGTCAGCGAAAAAAAGAAGTCAAAATACAAGAAGAAACAGGCAGAACCCGCGACACCTTTGCATTCATTCTTCGCAGACTCCACCGTGGCATCTCTCTGCTTCTCCGTCTCCACTACCTAGGCACGAAGGATCTTCTCCTCCTTTTGGTGCATTTGACGCTCTATCTCCAACTCAGCCCGGAGGAGGTCGAGATCGACTTTCAGAGCGTCCACCTCCGAAGACAACTTTCTCTCATTTTCAGATGAGAAAAAGAAGCCAGAATGATCACGAGAGAAAGATTGAGCAAAAAGAGGCAAAGAGAAACAAGGCGTGAGGACAGAAGAAAAACAAGCATGCAAAAGAGGAGTGGCAGTAAAACCTACCTTGAGCTTTTCACCAAAAGAAGTCACGAGGGTCGACAAGCTCCCCCAGGCTGCGGTCAGCTCCGATAACCGATGGGTGGCATCAAACTATTGCACCACGTCACCGGAAAAAGAGGGACCGCCGGAAGCAAGAGAAGGGGAAGGAGAGGCCGGCTGGGGCGAAGAAGGAATGACCAAAGCAACCTCCAGGGAAGCCGGAGCCAAACCCTCAGAAGGACCCAGCGCGATGGCCACAGTCACCTCCGGAGCGGCCAAGTCCGCAACTTTGCCAGGTAGCTCTGAAGCCCCCGCAGCAACTTCATCAACAGAATGTTGTGAGTCCTGAGGCTCAGAACTCGTTGGCACGGTGGGAGGCAGAGAAGAAGTCGATGAAGAAATGAGAGAAGATGAAACACTGAAAAGTGATAAAAGGAAGCACCGATAAGAACCAGAGGAAGGAAGATAGAAGCCAAAAAGATAAAGCTAGAATCTACTCACCCAACCACTTTCTTCTTCGCGAAGCCAAGAGAAGGCCTCGCAGGGGGAACCACGACGGTGAAAACATCCCCGCCACCCGGTGACGGGAGCGGGATAGCCGACAATGGAGCCGCGGAAGAAGCTGGGGGTGGAGCCGTGGAAGAACTCCGCACTGGAGGAACGATAGAGCTCGATACCGAGGCTACCAAAGAACTCGACACCGGAGCTTCAGAAGAAGTCGGCACGGGAGCTTCGGAAGAACTCACACCCGACCTCCGATTACTTCAAAAAGTTCAAGACTAAAAGTCAAGACAAAGAAGAGAAATTCAATGCAACAGGAATATGAAAAACAACTCACCGCCGCATGATGAGGGGTACTTCATCATCCTCTTCTTCCTCAGCCAAGGAAACCAGAGCACCTGCTGAAAAGAGGATAAAAAGTACTCGGTTCAAGAGAGAAACAGGAAAATAAAGGAACAAAGAGTATTAAATGTGCTCACCTAAGAGCATGCTAGCAACAACTAGAGTACCTGAGGGAGTACTTGGTTTGCGAGGCTTCTTGGAGACAGGCAGGCCAGATGAAGACCCATCCGTTCGCCCTATCTTCGGGACACTGCGAGGACCACGAGGGACTAGACGAGGAACATATTCTTCATATACATCAACAAATCCGGAAGAAACCCCAGGAAGGGCGGTAGAGGTTTGGGACTTACTAATTGCAGAAGTTCCAGCAAGTTTATCCCCAGTCTCTGCCATGGCGGGGAGAACATTAAGAGGGACCGGGTCGACAAAGTTCCGCCCAAGCTCCTACGAAAAAGGATAAAACACCGAGACAAAGAAAAGCTAAGCAAGAACGGATGCAGCAAGAGTACATAAAGTACTCAAACAAAAAGATAGACAACTCACAGCTGGGGGCGGGTTGTTGGCTGAGAACTCGGAGACAGCAGGAGGAATGACGCTCACTCCTTTCAACATCTTCTGGAGACGCTCGAGTACCTCCTCACCGGTCAGCTCAAGAGCTGGGACCATGCGTGAAGGATCCTCGGCCCTAGAATACTCAAAGCCAAGATGCTCCCGCTCTTTCAAAGGCTGAACCCGGCGACGAAGAAAGCTCGAAACAATACCAAAGCTGGCCAAACCCTGCTGTTTCAGCATGCTAATCCTATCAAGGAGTGGCTGGATCACTTGAATCTCAGTAGGTGACTCAAGCTTCTTGTCCCATCGGTCATTCACCATAGGACCAGATCCGGAGTGGACGACAAGGGAAGGGATCAAATTGGCAACGTAAAACCACTCGGCACGCCAATCTTTTACAGAATCGACCAGGTCATAGTCAAAAAACTTAATTTTGAGACCCTGGCGAAACTAAATCCCACAACCGCCAAGAACGCTGGTTTCTTCACGGCGGGGTTGAGATTTCAGATGAAAGAAAAAGCGAAAAAGAGATAGAGAAGGAGGGATTCCAAGGAAAGCTTCGCAAAGATGAACGAAAATAGAAAGATGGAGGACGGCATTGGGGGTTAGGTGGTTCAGACTAACCCCGAAATAATCAAGAAACTGATGAAGGAAAGCGGAAGCAGGAAGGCAAAGTCCGGCGCGGACAAAGGAAACGAAGAGGACAATCTCACCAGGACCCAGAGCTAGAACCCGATGCTCGCCCGGAACTCTCCATTCAGCGATGACTTTGCTTGAGATCAAGCCGTCGCTAACGAGCTCGCGCAGCTGGTCTTCGCTTGTTGTTGGAGCCGGCCAAACCTTCTGAGCAGCCCTCATGGCCACGAACTCCTGGTTTTCGATCAAAGAAAGGGATGACTCCTCGTCCACGAAGGTCGCCTGAGACTTGCTTGCGGTTTTCTTCTTTCCCATGAACTAGCGGAAGCAAAAAAGGCACTAAGGAAGATGAAGCTAGGATGATGGTGCTCGGGTGACGGCGACGATGACGGCGGCGGATTTTTGAAAGCTAGGGTTTAAAGGCAAGAGCTGGGCAGCAAGGGAAAGGAAGATGAAAGGTCTTTAAATAGATTTTTCAGTGATACAAACGGTCCACAAGGCTCGTTAAAACACAGTGTGGGAACGCAACGGTCCATTTACCGACGCAGCTAAAACGACGGAGGGCACAAATCCACATAACGGTACAAACCAACGGGCAGATTTCAGACTTATCCGTCCAACACCACGGCAGGGTTATCAGATCGCTACAAGAACAACCCATCAAACCAAGAAGAAAGAAAGAAGAAAGAAAGGGCTACCTCACAAGGAACAAAAGAACCCGGTTATTTAAGAAAGAACTCGGTATTCTCATGAACGACAGGGATCACAACAGAAAAGTAAAAGACAACTCAGAAGACAAGATTCGTTACATTACAAGCGACTTTAAAAATAGAAGATTACAAATCTTACAAGACCCAACGAACTCGGCACCACGAAAAGCAAAGTAGCAAAGAGGAACACGGACACGGCTAGGCTCTGGAACAACTACGTGTCCCAAATTACTACTCGGAAGGACAAACCGCCATCAGCTACACTGTTTTCTTCAAAGGACGGACGCAGTGCACCCAAGGCAGAAATCGGCAGCATCGGAAGACAACATGGAGTAGAGAAGGCCGGCGGGCATCTGTCTACCCAAGACCGATGTGATGCTAGATATGGTGTTGATCTGCACCGGACAGTCTCAAGACAGGCGACGAGGATCAACCTAGAACTGCCAGATGAAGAAACGAAGCCCACATCACAAGACTTCCTCCAACTACCACCACGTACATCCTGGCACAATGCTGTCGTGGGATTAGCCTACCTCTAATCCCTATCACAAGACTTCCTCCAGCTACGACAAGACACACAGGAACTACAAAATATGCCCGGGGGCTGCTCTACTTCACAAACTACCATGTTCATGACCACGAAGGTTTCAACAGAATGTCCAATGGATGAAAACAAGCACTCTAGGACAGTATTTATAGACCAAAGGAGCGGCGCACATGGACTAAGAGTACCAACGAAATAAGCCTAACAAAGGACACAGTGAAAAGACAGGAGTCAATAATGGATGACTCAGGCGAGAGGAAACAGTACTCAAACACGGGCATATTCGGAAGAATATACCAGCACAGTACAACTCGTGAACAAAAGGCATTTACACTCAACCACCACCATACAACTACATCTGACAACAGCAGACTATCGAAGAATACGCCAAGACCTCGCATCCGAGTTTTTCCTGAACAAAACAACACGGATATACGCTCGGGGGCTCGGCCAGCATCATAGCTTAATCAACACTAAGCTAGGGAGCTCGGCCTTCATTTCAACTACTCCCGGAGGCTCGGAACCAAAGACAAAGGACCAAGAATACAAGAAACTCAAGACTACAACGACGATGACACATCAAGACTCTTCATCTGACTTCTTTTCTAAAGAGAAGAACTCGGAGAAAGCACGGAGCTGCGGGATACATAGCCCCAGAATTTTTTGAAGACAAGAATCTGGACCCTCCAACTTTTGCAAGCAAAAGCAAGAGGCTCGGGGGCTACACTCAGTGAGTGCAATTTCACCCAAAAAGAACCCGGACATAAGCTCGGAGGCTGCATGCCGCGAAACTACTCGGATGATGGTTTAATCCAAGACTAAAGGGCCGCTTCGGAAAGATGCCGCAAAAACTACTCGGATGATGACATAATCCAAGTCTCGGGGACTACTTTAGAACCTGCATGCCGCGAAACTACTCGGATGATGGTTTAATCCAAGACTAAAGGGCCGCTTCGGAAAGATGCTGCAAAAACTACTCGGATGATGACATAATCCAAGTCTCGGGGACTACTTCAGAACACAAATTTTCAAACAACATAAAGGATCAATACCCTCCAACTTTTTGTTCCAAATAGCAAGAGGCTCGGGGGCTACACTCAGTGAGTGCACTTTTTCTTCGAAAAAGCGCACGTCACCAAAAGACTTCCTCAACGCAGACCACTTCAAGACATTACGACAAAAAGAACCCGGAACGAGCCATATTCGAGTTATTTTTGATAAAACTTCAACGAACAATCAGAGCAACTTCAAGACAAGATCCTCCAGCTCCTTGTTCCAAATAGCAAGAGGCTCGGGGGCTACAACCAGATGGATGTACTTTTTCTTCAAAAAGCACTCACCACTCGAAGATCCCAAGAAGCGCTACAAGGTTTCACTCCAGAAAGCACTCGGATGACATCTTGTTCCTACTCAACAAGACTTGAAGGAGTAAAGCGAGACTTTCAGAGCTCAACCGTGAAGTGCTCGGGGGCTTGTCGATGCGGGACCCACAGGATACCCCACAAGGGAGAGAGAAGATCTAGTTCAACTAGGATTCTTCCCATGTAATCTTAGTAGTAGAACTATTAAGTAATCCTACTAGGAAATCTCATTGTAAACCGACTAGAACTCTGGCCTCCTGACTATATAAAGGAGGGCAGGGCTCCTGAGAGAGAGGACGATAATTGTACAACATAACATATCACAATCAATCCAACGCAAAGGCGAACACCGATTGGACATAAGGTTATTACTCGATCTACGATCGAGGGCCTGAACCAGGATAAATCGACTGTCTCTTGCGTTAACCATCGAGTTCAGCATACGCCGAAGCCCAAACATACTGCCCCGGGTACCCCCATGGCAGGCTATCGGTGGTGAAACATCGACACCGACCCTGCATCTACTTTTATGCAAGGCTTATCTATTTATTGACCTGCTAACACATGTTCCTTAAAACATGCAGATGGCAACAAACATCGACTGGCCACCTCTAGGACCGCTACCTCTGGACCACGCCAAGCTTACCTTTGACTTACGTGAGCTCAGGGGTTTTGCACAGACCCCTTGCCAAGTTCTTGTCATGTTAGGAGTCCCCGACGAGCTTGTCAAGGTCACCTACACTGGGAAGCTAGCTCAAGAAGGAGGAATCAAAGGACCGGTTGTCACCTCAGTTGAGTTCCCAGCTAGCACTACCTTACCTTCTGTTCCAGCTTTCACCGAGTTGACTATAGAGGACACAGTCGAGGAGGGACTGCAAGCGATCTCACACAAGGCACTTCGCAGAGTGATGAGGGACCACTACGAGCACCTGAAGACGATAGAGTTCCATCTACTCCCCCAGGTCCTCGACCTTAGCCTTACCCCCAGTGAGTAGAGCTTCGCGGCCGGCAGAGTTATCTTTGCCGAGGAGGACAGATGTCTTCGTGTCTCAGCTATCCACCTACTAGAGCAGGACAGGTACGTGACCCAGCTGGAGCAGAGGAGACGTCAGGACCAGGCCCTCTGGTGGGAGTACCAGGAGCGAGACTCGTAGGGAGCACAGGAGCGAGCTAGTCTACTAGAGACAGTCGCCAAGTGGTAGGATGAGCTGAACCATCATGAAGAAGTCCACAGAGCCGAGGTCGCTGACTTACAAGACAAAGCAGCCGACCTAGGCAACAGGAACTGCTACCTGGACAGCAAGGTCTTGGAGTTGCAGAGAGAGTTGGACGACAAGAAGGCCGAGTTTAGCCGTAGAGGAGACAGAGAGAGGTCCAAGGGGATTGATATGCTGAAAATCCAATCCAAGAACAAGACCATGACTCAAGATCTAGAGGAGTTCAGGAAGAAGGCCGCTCGCAACCAGGGTCACTTGATCAAGGCACTCAGGCAGAACGAGTACCTATAGGACAAGTGTGAGAGGGCTCGACAGGCTTGGCAGAAGTCTGACAAGAAGCACCTCAGGGAGATGAAGGGTATGTGGGATCAGCTACCCAAGGAGATTCACAGCAAGACGAAGCCTAAGATAGAGGAGTTTGAGTTAGCCCCGACTCGCCTCAACCTAGATGCCTGCCCTACCTTACCTAGAGCCAAGCCTACTGAGGAGCTCGCCGAGGTCTTGAAGTACGTATCCCGACTTCACAAGTCTGACGAGGAGATCGAGATTGAGAACAGTCGTATCCCAGCTGCAGTGTACGAGTTAGAGTAGAATGACCCTATGAGGTCATAAGTCATGTCAGTAGCTTCCGTAAGTTGTACCCCATGATGTACCCCTTATGAGATGTATTAAGAGACACTATGCGTAGAATGATTCTCGCACGTCTTCAAGTGTAGCTACTAGAGATGATGCTATGTAATAAACCCATGTAATGAATGTTTTGGATCTTATTGCATCTTTATGAATCTTATTGCTTCTTTGTAATGAGTGTTGGATAGTATAAATGTTTTCTTTAAATTGTCAAAAAACATGTAATCATATTGAATTATAAGCACTTTTGGCACAAGCACTAAAATTCCTATGATCCGTATTGTAGATGTCGAACCGCCGATCTAATCGCCTGATGAACCGTGGCCGTGGGCATGGGTGTGGAGGGATACCCTTCAACCTGGAGAATACTCCGCCACCTGAGGAGAACATTCCACCACCACCACCGAACCTGGCAGAAGTGATGGCACAACAGACCTAGCTTCTTACAGCTCTTGTTGAAGGAGCAAACCGTCGCCAGGGAGGTCAACAGAATGACTTCCAAAGGAAGCTGGAAGGATTTCTAAAGCTAAGGCCACCTACCTATGATGGCACCGACCCTGACCCGCTTGTAGCCGATGACTGGCTCAAGGAGATGGAGAAGAAGCTTGACCTCACTACTTTCATCGACGATGAATGTGTTGGAGTAGCCGCACACCAGCTCACAGGTGCAGCACGCGCCTGGTGGGACAGTTTCACTGATTCCCATGAAGACCCTACCAACATCTCGTGGGATGAGTTCGCCGAAGCATTCACTGAGTATCACATTCCCAAGGGTGTCATGGAGGCCAAAGCTGAGGAGTTCCGCAACATCAAGATGGGAAAAGACAGGGTGACTGAGTACACTACTCGTTTTACCAATCTTCTTCGCTATGCACCTTCCTATGTTGTGAACTCTGAGAAGGAAAAGTTGTACTATTACCGCAAGGGACTCAACCCGCACATCAAGCTGAAGTTTGGCGGTATCGAGAGTAACACGTTGCGTGCTCTGGTGGATCGCTGCATCCAGATTGAGAAGGACCGTGCTGAAGCTGGAGAAGAGTATAGGGAGAGGAAGCGTAAGCCTGAGGAGTCTCTCTGTGGTCGTGATCGCAAGAGGTTCCGCAGAGATGCACCATCTAGGGAACGCTCTCACCACAACAGGGATGACAACCCTGGATCGAGTAGGGGTAGTGGAGGCTACACTGCCAAATACTCCCGCCCTGCTCAGGATTGTTACACCCGGGACCGTTATGCTCAGGACCGCAATACTCAGGACCATTTCAACCGTTCCCGCTCTGTGAATGAGCGCCCAGCACAGAACCGCTCCACACCAAGCACTGGAAACTGGAAGGCACCCACGCCAACCTCTACAGGTGGTACACCTTTCACCTGCTTCGCTTGTGGCCAGCCAGGTCACAAAGCCGCTGAGTGCCCACAGAACTCAGCTGCTTAGAAGTCTCAGTTTAGGGGATCTGCTACTCATGGACGTCTCAACCATCTGGACACCGAGGATGCATAGGCTGCCCCTGACATGGTGCACGGTATGTTTTTAGTTAATGGCAATACTATATTAGTTCTATTTGACTCTGGAGCAACTTGTTCTTATATATCATCCAAGTTTGCACGAGAACATGACCTGCCTGCAACCCTACGTGAAAAGCCTATCATCACCAGCTCACCTTTAGGAGACCTAAAGTGCACCCACATCTGTAAGGGAGTGAGTCTTACCATTGAGGGTCTTATCTTTAAAGCTGACCTAACCCTGTTACCTTCCACCAACCTAGATGTCATCTTAGGTATGGATTGGTTAACCCTTCACCGAGGTATCATATCATGTTCACCTAGATACATCCAAGTGACCCACCCATCAGGCCAAGTCATTAGATGTGAACCCCAGTCTGGAAAGTCCACTTCTATCCTATGTGCTCTTAAAGCAAGTTCAGAATCACAAAAAGAGGAGAAGATAGTTCATGATGTGCCTATGGTCAGAGACTACCCCGATGTATTCCCTAAAGAATTACCGGGTATGCCACCAGACCGTGATGTAGAGTTCATCATAGATCTTTTGCCGGGAACAGGACGCATTGCCAAGAGACCCTATCGCATGTCAGTTGATGAACTGGCCGAGCTCAAGAAACAGCTTGATGAGCTCATCTCAAAGGGATATATCAGACCCAGTGCTTCACCCTGGGGATCCCCTATTCTATTTGTTAAGAAGAAGGATGGCTTGATGAGAATGTGCATTGATTACCAGAACTTGAATGTAGTCACCAACAAGAACAAGTACCCCCTACCAAGGATTGATGATCTGCTTGATCAGCTCAGAGGTGCCAAGTATTTCTCCAAGATTGATCTCAGATCCGGCTATCATCAGATGAAGATTCGAGAAAGTGACATCCCGAAGACAGCTTTTGTGACTAGGTATGGTCAGTTTGAGTTCACCATGGTGTCCTTTGGACTCACGAATGCTCCCGCATACTTCATGAACATGATGAATAAGGTTTTCATGGATGAACTAGATAAGTTTGTGGTAGTATTCATTGATGACATCCTTGTTTATTCATCCGCCGCTAAAGAACACGAACATCATCTAAGAACGGTGCTTGAGAAACTAGCCCAACATCAGCTCTACGCAAAGTTTAGCAAATGCGAATTTTGGCTACAGAAAGTTGCCTTCTTAGGCCATGTATTATCAGCTGAAGGTGTCGCAGTTGACCCGGCCAAGATTGAAGCTGTGAAAGAGTGGGATCAACCTCGTAATATGACAGAAATCAGAAGTTTCTTGGGATTGGCTGGATATTATCGTCGATTCATCGAAAACTTCTCCAAGATAGCCCGTCCAATGACCAACCTTCTGAAGAAGACTAAGGAGTTTGAATGGATGCCTGAGTGCGAACAAAGCTTCCGAGAACTGAAACAGAAGCTTACCACAACTCCTGTGCTAGCATTGCCTGATATCAGCAAAGATTTTGTGGTCTATTGTGATGCATCCCGTCAAGGACTTGGTTGTGTACTGATGCAAGATGGAAAAGTGATAGCATATGCGTCTCGACAGTTGAAAGAACACGAGAACCGTTACCCAACCCATGATCTTGAGTTAGCAGCAGTTGTGCATGCCTTGAAGATCTGGAGACACTACTTGATAGGCAACAAGTGTGATATCTATACGGATCACAAGAGCTTAAAGTACTTTTTCACTCAGGAAGATCTAAATATGAGGCAACGCCGATGGCTAGAGTTGATCAAGGATTATGACCTAGAAATTCACTATCATCCGGGAAAAGCTAATGTAGTCGCAGATGCTCTTAGTCACAAGAGTTACTGTCACACCTTGATCATAGAATCCATACCACCTGAGCTCAAGGAAGAGATTGATGATTTCCAACTAGAGATACTACCGCATGGCTTACTGAATGAGCTCCACATACAGTATGACCTCACAGATCGTATCCGTCAAGCTCAGAAGAGTTGTGAAGAGATTGAATATCTCCGTGGTCTGATGAAACTAGGCTACAAGACCCACCACCAAGAAGATGAACAAGGAACCATCTGGTTCAAGGACAAAATCTGTGTACCTTCTGATCTAGCCCTACGAGAGGAAATTCTGTCAGAAGCCCATGATTCTAAGTACTGTATTCACCCTAGAGGTTCAAAAATATATCAAGACTTGAAGAAACACTTTTGGTGGAAAGGCATGAAGACAGACATTGCAGGACATGTGGCACGTTGTGACACCTGCAATAGAGTCAAGGCTAAACATCAAAGGCCTGCAGGTTTGCTAAAGCCTCTTGACATTCCCGAGTGGAAATGGGAGAGCATATCCATGGATTTCATAGTTGGATTGCCCCGTTCGTAGAAAGGCAATGATTCCATCTGGGTGATTGTTGATCGTTTGACCAAAGTTGCTCACTTTGTACCCGTAAAGACCAAGACCAATGCCGAAAGATTAGCAGATCTATATGTTGAGCATATCCTCAGACTACATGGAGCTCCCTCTAGTATTGTATCTGATCGTGGTCCTCAGTTTGTGTCCTGATTCTGGGAAATTTTGCACAAGTCCATCGGAACCAAACTTGATTTCAGTACCGCTTATCACCCATAGACAGATGGATAGACTGAACGAGTAAATCAGATCTTAGAAGACATGTTTCGTGCTAGTGTACTGAATTATGGCTCTGATTGGGAGAAATGCTTACCCTATGCAGAGTTTTCTTACAACAACAGCTACCAAGCCAGTATCAAGATGTCACCATTTGAAGCTCTGTATGGCAAACCATGTAAGACACCTCTGATGTGGTCCCAACCGGGAGAAAGATCGTTCTTTGACTCCGCCAAGATTCAAGATGCCGAAGAAGGAGTTGCTCAAGTGAAGGAGAACTTGAGAATTGCTCAAAGTCGATACAAGAGCTATGCTGACAAAAGGAGAAGAGAACTTGAGTTCAATGTGGGAGATTTTGTCTATCTCAAGGTATCCCCGCTACGTGGAACTGTCAGATTCCATGTGAAAGGAAAGCTTGCCCCTAGATTTGTTGGCCCATACAAGATTTGCAAGAGGATTGGAAAGCTCACCTACAAACTTGAGCCACCCGAGGAATTGTTGGGTGTACATCCCGTATTCTATGTCTCACAGCTACGCAAGTGTTTGAGAGTACCCGATGAAGTAGTCCCAACCGATACACTTGACATTCAAGATACACTCGAGTATAAAGAACATCCTATCAGAATTCTAGGCAGAGATACCAAAGAGACCCGAAGCAAGACTATTCCTATGTGCAAGATCCAATAGAGTAATCATACAGAGAGAGAAGCAACATGGGAGAAAGAGTCTGACCTCCGGCTACACTATCCTTATCTTTTTGAAGAGTACGTTATGCTTTAATCTCGGGGACGAGATTCTGTTAAGGGGGTAGGACTGTAACAACCCAAAAATCCATACACTAAAAATACCAACTACAAAATTTTTCTCAAAACTCCCATGTGATGATGAGTGTCATGTATAGTAACCTAACCTAAGAGATGCATTAGGTCTAACTCCAACCCAAGTCATCACATAAGCATGGCATGTCTTTTGTTGATTATGATTATTTAATTTCTAACGAATAAAGTGTTGCATACATTGTTAACCCAAATTGTGATTTGGATTTCCATTTGTTTTATGTTATGCTTAACAACTCTTTTAAAAGAAACACACCATAAAGTAATTACTATTCCAAAACAAAGGATAATTGTGTAAAAAGAGAAAACTAATTCTATTTTTATATATACCAAACTACACCTATGATTGATATACAAACTAGCTAAATAAATTCCTAATATATATGTATATATATATATATAAAAGAATGTGGTGGGCCTCATATCTAAAACTCCAATGAATTTGGTGCACCCATTTTGAATTCAAATACCCAAACCAAATTTGAATTCAAATCAAGGAAGAAGAAAAAGAAAACAGAAAAGAAAAGAAAAGAAAAGAAAAGAGGAGAAGGCCTCGCAGTCCAGCAAGCAGCCCCGCCAGCGCGTAGCAGGCCAGCCCAACTCGCGCACAGCAGCCCAGCAAGCAGCCCAGCGCGCGTCGCCCACGCCCGCGCGCCTCCCCGTTTCCCTTGCCGCCGCTGCCACTTGGCCTCGCATGTCAGCCGCACCCCGCAACAGTGTCGTCTTCCCCCACGCCTCAACCACTGCGGGACCAAAGGCTGACAGCAATGGCAGGAGCGGGCCAGGGGATCACGCCCGGGGCATGGCCCTGTCTCCCCTTGCGCTGCGCCCACGCAACCACGCGCGCGCCGTTGGATGCAAACGAGCGCCCTCGATCGCCCCTCGGTCTCCATCCGCCGATCACCGAGCTCCATGGCCGAGCTAGGCTATAAAAGCCCCGGCCCCGGAGCCCTAGCTCATCCCATCGCCCTGCCGCCACCGTGGTGGCCATCCACTGTGCACCCGAACTAAGAGAGAAGAGGGAGAAGGGGAAGAAGAGGGGGGGGGGAAACGCTGAAGCCGCTACGGGGGAGGAGGTCGTCGGAGCCGAAGACGAAGCCGTCGTCTTCATCACTAACGCCGGCAACGCTGCACTGCACGGCTTCCGGAGCTATACGGCCGCAACCCGCCACTGCACCGCCAGCCAGTCGACTCCAACACCTATGGTGAGCCTCGGTTCTTCCCCTGCCCGCCGCCGAACCTTGCTACTTTGGCCATGGCGCTCCACACCGGGAGCGCGTAGGCCAGGGCCGTCTCCGGTCTCTGGGAACACACACACCCATGCGCACACCCGCGACCACGCCATGACCACCCCGCTAGAGCCCCGTAGTTCACTCACGCGACTCGCCGTCGTCACCGTGTCGCTGTGGCCGCCGGGGAGCCCCTACCGGCCACCTGGAAACCCGAAGCCCCGCCTTGAGCCCTGGACGCCCTCGCCGCGTCCCCATGGAGCCGTAGAAGCTTACACGCCCCACCAGGACGCTTCACCGTGGCCGTAGCCACCTCACGGGCGCCGCCATCGTGCCCGGAAGACTGCCGCCGTGGCCAGCACACCATGGGACCCTGCACGCCGTGGTAACCCCACCAATGAAGACGCCGAGGCTCGGCGGAGCTTCCACCTGCGTCAATTGCACACTAGCGCCGCCACGGAGGCTCACCAGTGAGCTCGCCGCCGGCAAGAGCACGACCGCGGGAGAAATAGAGGATTCATCCTCGCCGGCCACACACGCGCGTGGACCCAATTCACGAAGACCGCAACGGAGGAGATGAAGGGAGGACTCGGTCCACCATGGACCCTGTCTTAGGTCCATGGACCATGAACCTGCGTCCACCATGAACCACGCACCGTGAGCCAGCGCTGTGGATGAAGCCCAGTAGAGGCCCATGGCTACGACGTGGCAGCGCCACAGCTTGCCACGTGTCCGGCCCGGCCCGGCCTAGACCGGCCCAACCCGAAGCCCGCCAGAGCCCGTTTGAGACCCAGTCCGTGTTGACCGTTGACTGGTCAACGTTGACCGTTGACCTAGCCCCACATGTCAGCGACACCGAGTCGCTGGACCCACTTGTCAGTAGGTGACGTCATGCTGACATCGTGATGACGTCACGTGGGACCCACACGTCAGACGCCAACACAGCCAGGGTGACATCATGATGACGTCACGATGACATTAGCTGCTAACGTCAGCAGTCCTGGCCCCACACGTCAGTGATCCTGATAGTTGACCGTTGACCATTGACTCGCCGTTGACTGACATTGACTTTGACCGGACCCACATGTTAGTGACCCAAGAGTCCCTGGGCCCACTTGTCAGAACTGATGATGTTGCTGACGTCATGCTGACGTCAGCTGGACCCCACCTGTCAGCTTGGAACCGAGACGATGACGTCATGCTGACGTCAGCATGTCACGTGGACCAGCCATAGCGTGACACGTGTCAGCCTAGAATTAATTCAGCCTTTTCCATTTTTAGAAATGAATTAAACTTCAGAAATTCATAACTAATTCATACGGCCTTAGAAAAATACGAAACTAGGACCAAAATTCATCTAAAATCGAGCTCTACGCAATGAACCCATGTTTGAGTGCATTTGGTTCTTTTGAATTTTCATTGCTTCTTTGTGCTATTCTATAGATGTCGCTAACGCGACTATAATGCGATCGTTTGCAGACTCGGAGGAGAACCTGACGGACGAGGATCGTGAGTACCATGAGGAGAACGGAGACGACTACACTGAAGGTGCCACATCCCACCCAACTTCGTAGTACCTATTACGCATGGCTAATATAGAACTGCTAGCGCTATACTTTATTATTATATTCATACTATGATAGGACATGCATGGTAGTATGCTTTCTAGATGGCCTTTACCTTGACGCAACCTTGCCCCTGCTCACCCAGCTGTTAGGCTAGACACACGCTTGCTACTATATTTCATTGCTTATTACTTCTACTATGCTTGCACTACATTGATGCGTGGTGGAAACCGGTGTTACCTGGACTTTGGGGAGAGTGCTGTGTGTGTGACTCGGGTGCGTGGAGGGTGAGGGTTGTGTCGACCAAGTTGGAGTATACGACAAGCCTGGGGCAAGTTTTGCCATGGGGTGCTACCGGGGCACCCCTGGAATGGATACTTGTGGTGGGTAAATGGTATATGAGGTGGCCTTGGGTGTGAACCTGTGATGGGAGGAGCCCAAGGTGGAGGTGCTGTGGTGGCACGGTAAATGGAAACCTTGATGAAGACATTCTGGCTTGGTCATCCCTAAGGACTTACTAGTACTCAGATTCACCGGGAAACCTTACGTACCACTCGCCCTATATGGTGCGGGACGGCCGGACTACTTGGTAGGATATTGCCACTACTGCTAGGTTGATTAGCGAACAGTGTAAGGAGGTATGGGGTGCAGAGGATTTCCCCCACACCCTTCCGAGACTTCATGGAGACCTTGTGGACCCGGCTCATGACTCACAGTTTCAGCCACCCCAGACTAGACTTGGGGTGTACCAGGGCTGAATGGTAGGGTGGCATTATTCTAGGCTAGCAAGCGGCCGGAATCAGCCCAGTTGACGACGGTCGGCGGGGAAGGCGGATCTTGTGGTTATGTAAAACCACTGTAGAGTGTATGGTTGATCGATCGATACATGTGCCGACTTGTCGGCTATGGACCTTTCCTGGGTTTTTCTTAAACTAGATAGAGAGATGAGTCCTTCTCTTCTTCCCCCATGAGAGAGTGTCGGTCGTAGCCAGGGGCTACGAGCCTTGAGGCAGTGCTGAGAGGGAGTTGGCCTGCCGACTGAGCGATGGTATGGTGACGGTGTGGAGATGGTGGTATATCGATCCGAGGATCGAAACCTAGTTCTAGAAAGGGAATGGGGTGGAATGTGTGTGGGAATGGTGTTAAAACTTGACCAACTATTAATATATATACTTGATATGCTACTGCATAGGAATCCCCAGCCTTATAGGTTCCTTTGATTATATCCAACTTGCATCCAATTACCACAAAGCAAATGCTCATAGGGTTGGGAGTGGCCAGTACAAATCGTACTGATAAATTTTGGCACACAGGTTCTACTGAGGAGTATAGCTCCGAGGAGTTTGACGGATGAGGGGTTCGTGCCTACGCTCGAGTTTGGCGATCTTATCTTCAAGCTGTTTCTGAATGAATGCTACTTTTGAATCCGCCAATGCGGCGATGTAATAATTTATGTAACTTCACACTATTTGTACTCTGATAATATCGTTGTATGGATGTGATATTCGACTGGAATTTGGGTAATATGATCTACAACGATCTTATTACACTTCGATGCTGTGGATTTCCCTTCGTGGAAATGGGGGTCGCTTCACATCGGCCTTGGTATAAGCCGATGAGTGCATGGACGATCTCAACTTCATTATTCACCCACTGAATGAGGAACCGGTGCAAGATAGAAGGCACACATCGATTGCTATGAATCCATTTGCGCCCAAGAATTAAATTGTAGCTCCCTTGAACCTCTGCAACAAAGAAGACGGTGGTCAACGTTTTGCTCCCGATAGTAAGTTTCATCAAGGCAAATCCCTTGGCCGAAATAGAATTTCCTCCAACATGTTCTTGGTCTTAATCAGCTCCTCATCAGATCTACCAAGTTTCTTATAAAGTGAATATGTCATTAGATTTACCATGGCTCCGTTATCCACCAACATGTTGTTGACCAGTTTGCCATTAATGAAGCCCTTCACATGTAGTGGCTTAAGGTGATTCACGTGGTATGCTGGCTTCTAGAAAATAGCTTGACCTCCAGAAAGCTTCTCAACACCGGTGGGGACCAGATCAACAACATAGGGAACCGAATCAACTGGAGATACCCCGGAGACACCCAGGCCTAAGAAAGTCGGCTCAGCTAACTTTGAAGTTGTCTTAATCGACTGGGGGTCAACCAGGGCAGCAAGTACAGGGGGAGCCGTTTCAGCCGACTGGGAAGTCAGCTCAGCCGACTTTGAGCAAGCAGCTGGTTCTTTCTTGCTTGATTGAGGGAAAATTGGATCCTTATTGAAGATTTCTTTCCCCATCTTTGTTAGCCCTTCTTTCTTAAGCTTCTTGCAACGAGCACGCTGGAGTTTGTGCTTTTGTGTTCTCGACAAACCTGAAGGGCACCATGC